>NW_023416315.1:25464079-26083246 GCF_014108235.1 Myotis myotis
TAGAACCCTCTGCTTCCTCCTTTTCTTTATGGGGGGGGGGGAGGGAAGGGGGCGTACTAATTTATACTCAGGTGTGAATGACTGCCAATGTCTAATTTCTGACAAGAGTTCACTTTTGGACAGAGTTCAGGACAATTTGAATCAAATGGAAAAAGAAGATAAGCATGAAGTTAAAAATCATTGACCTGATAGGGGAAATATTTTCTTAGGCTCTAATATCACCCACTCTCTTCTCTCTTTAGTAAAGCAGTTTATTTCAGCTCTCTGCTCACTGACTCTCTCATTCAACTCATTCACAAAATACCACTCTGCCAAGAAGAGATGCTCTGAACTCTGTCTAGCACATACGTTTTCTTTGCCACGTCTTTAAGGAAAATGAGAGTTGCACAAAATGAAACAAAGGGATGGTCAGAAAAGAATTATGACCGAGAAACTAAAACTTGAATGGAGTTGCTCCATAACATGGAGTGGGGAAACTTTGTACAAACCTGGAGCCCTCATTAGGCAGGAAGGCAGAGGCTCCCTTGTGTTGGACTACACCGGTCGCTTGTGGAAGAGCCACTGAATACTATTTTGTTCATAAAGAGACTTTATTGGGTTTGGTTGCTGTAAGCCTTTTGGCTTCTAATTATGGTGTTTAGAAGACAATGGAGACAGCTTAAAATAATAAGAATGCTGCTAAAACTAGTAAGATTGCTGCGGTGTTACAAAGAAACGTGTTGGCTCTCTGTGTATAGTATACATTTAACCTGTCAGCAAACACAGAGAGTGTTTTACAGGTAAAATGTAAAGGGATGCATTTAGGAGCCATCACACGAATGATGAGGTTTTAGGTTTTGCTTTCCAAACGAGCTGCTTAAGTTATAATACTGGTGTAATATAAATTAAAGTTTCTCCTTTGAAACCACTTGCAATGTGCTGCTGTTAGGCCGCAGGTCATTATGATGCAAAGTTAAAGGCTCCTGGGACAGACTGTGATTCAGGCCTGCATTCTTGTTGCCATGTCCAATTCAGCTGAAAATGAGAATTATTGTGAGAGCATTTCCTGGTCTTTGACCCTTCGTGTGAGCTTTTTAAAGCAGGGTTTATGCAGAACACTAACCTCATTCTCAGACATTCAGTTCCTACTAATATTAGCTGTGTTAAAAGTCTTAAGTAAATTGAAAACTGTTTAAAAATACCTCATTCCAAGTTTAAAAACAGTGGGCACTTACCTTCCAATTTTCTTGCTTAATATACAAAAAGACTTGCCCGTGAAATGGATGATATGTCAGTGTTTAAAAGGGCTTCTTGCTTTTCTCTCTCTGCCACAAATGTAGTCAGGCAACACAAAAGACAGTGGTTTTAAAATCTGTGGCTGCAACTGACTGGGAACAGATCAGAACAATGATAGGAAACTCCCATATAACATGTAAGTATGATTTCTATGCCAAGCTTTGTTGCAAGGTCTTCAAAATAAATGAATATACTTAACCTTGATCATAACCCTACTTTAAGGACCCTCAGTTTGCAGATGAGGAAACTGAGGAACAGAGAGGTTGAGTAACTTGCCCAAGGTCACAAGGCCAGTGACTGGCAGAGGGAAGACATGAACCCAAGAAATCTGGGTCCCGCATTTTTAATCCCTGCCTTTCAGGATGGTAGATGATCTGAGAGGACCATACCTGGACTCCTGGGGGGCTTATATGGCACAGAAAAAACACTTCTATATGTAGGTTTTTGGAATGCTACCCTCCCAAAATATATACAAATGAAAAATTCAGGAAACAAATAAGAAGTCTAAGCCTTTTCTTTTTAAAAAAATCCTCACTCGATATGTTTATTGATTTGAGAGAGAGAGAGAGGAAGGAGGAGAGAGAGAAACATCGATTGGTTGCCTCCTGTATGCTCCCAGGTGAGGAATCAAACCTACAACCTAGGTATGTGCCCTGACTGGGAATCAAACCCACAACCTTTTGGGGTACAGGACAAAGCTCCAACCAACTGAGCCACCTGGCGAGGCACCTTTTCTTTTCTTTTTTTTTAAAAGGTCGTTTAGATTTCAAAGAGATTTGATAAAATACCACACATATGTACACTGAATCCTGGTCAGAGTAGGATATTTTCCCAGACCATAATACTGCCTTGGGGCCCAGGAGAGGCCAAAGGACCAGCTGTGAGTGCCTTCTCTGGCTGGTCTACCTCCATGACAGGGGGGAGAACAATAAGGGGCCATATGGCCACAGACAAGTGCCTCTGCTCTTTCCACACTTTCCAACCTGTGTGCACTCTCTGCGGAAACACCTTTTGCAGGAAGACATGCATGGATTGAAATCATCAGGAGGCAGGTGGATCTGCAACTCTGTGTTCCAGCATTTTGTCAATAGCATATAAAGAATAGAAAAAAAAGAAAAAAATTAATGCTAAAAAACAAAACACAGTAGCTATGAATCTTTGGCTCCGCAAACACCTGTCCTGAGGCTGCTCAAAAAAGCTAATTGGTATGAGCCACGCTTGCCAATCAGTCCAGAGGATTTGCAGGGCGAGTGGGAATCCCCTGCAGCGTCAGAGCACGGAGGCGAAGAATAGATCCCCAGAGGCTTTTCATTTCCGTGTGCAAAAACATTTCCACCCCCAGCCGCTACTGGTCCCTGGGGATACTGGAGGGCATTGTAAGGGTGGTGAAGAGACCCAAGAACATTGTAACAGTTGTACAGAATTACTGGGTGTCCCAACTGCCCCATGCTTTTACAGTTAATTAGCTTGAGAAACTTCTTGCCCTCTGCAAGCAAAGAAGATTGGGGCCCTGGCTCTGATGAAATTCTGCTGTGAGAGAAGAATGAGGGGTCTAGAACACGGGGTCAGTGACGCATCGCCAGAGCACCAGAGACTTTCCTCGTCACCATGCCCTTCTGGGCTCTCTGCAGAGAAGCTACAACGAGGGCAAGGAGGTCTCAAGGGCCAAAGTACTAGTGTCCCAGGGAGCCTGAGTACTTCCTGCCCCTTCCCTCATTGCTGTTGTAAAGAAAGCATTGCAGGCCGGAGGTGGAGGGGCTAGGAAAAGCAAGTTTGGGGGAGGGGAAAAGACAAACAACTAAGGAAATAGCAAGGAATGGGGGAAGGTGGGGCAATAAAGAGGAGTAGTCTCAGGGGAGACTTTCCTGGGATGGTCATGCAGGAACACCTTTACAACTCTCACTAATGCGCCTGTAGGAGGCTTGGGCCAGGAGCCAGGAATTTAGATTCTGCCTCGGGTCCAGCCCTTCCCTGAGAGTCACTTCACTTTTCTGGGCTCCCGTTTGTTGTGAACACAGCGATGACTGGGAGCAGCACTGGGGAATGATGACATATTTTGTGACTATATAAGTAAGGGTCTGAGGTCGGGTTCTGGGAAGCAGATGGGAGTTTACCAACAGGAAGTTTGTCAAATCTCTTGGGATCAATACCTTTCGGGATGTGAAGAGCTCAGGGTTTGCAGAGGGAGGAATGGAACTGCAACCCAGGTGCAGGAAAAGCCTCGGTCAGCCCCACCTGAGCTGAGGACCTGGGGGGGCCCTTCAGTTGCTCCACACTGAGGCAAAGGGCCCAGCCTGGGAGGGGAGAGGAGGGAGCAGGTATCTGGGGAAGATAAAGGCTGGTGAGATTACGTTGATGAGCTTAAACCTAATCCCAAACCCTTGACCTTTACGGGCACAGGCAACCCTAACCCCACCCCTTCCCATGCTTGGAAGTCACTTTCTTCTACCAAAATTCAATTCAAACTTGGCTCCCCCTCTTCTGTTGCCAGGCCACCAGCAATCCCCCCTCTGCAGACAGCCCTCCACTACTGGACTGTGCAGAAAATGAAATGAGAAACCTGAGATGAGAAATGAGAAAACTAATAAAAATCTTCTGGAGACGCGGCCAGATAGCTCGATGTTCTGGTGGTGGCAGTGTGCTCTTAGGGACCCCACTGCCATGCAGCAGAGCCTCCTGAGAAACAGGGTGAGTCCTACGGGACTAACCCGATCCCCTCGTCACCACAGCTGGCTCTTTCCATTGACAGCAAATGGACATTTGAAAATTGCCCAATGCCGGCTTTCCAGCATCTTCATTTCTGATGGGGCCTGGTAATCGGTGACAAATGAACTT
Source organism: Myotis myotis (assembly GCF_014108235.1). NCBI lineage: Eukaryota > Metazoa > Chordata > Mammalia > Chiroptera > Vespertilionidae > Myotis > Myotis myotis. Next base: position 25,468,190 of record NW_023416315.1, read on the forward strand.
CAATTGCTTTTTCTGCGAGTGCTAAAAAGTTACCTTTACATCACTGAAGGGCCCTGGCAAAGCACGTGTCAAGGACCGGTAGGTCGGTGGGGCTGAAATAGCGGCTGTGAAATGAACACTTGATACTGTATATAAATTGAATGATCAGCTGGGTGATTTCAGAACTACCTGGGTGGAATTTATGTGTCTTCTGGATGAGATGATGGCTCTAGGCCCCTGGGAGTACCTCTGACACTCAGTACAGTAATCAGTGCAAGGTAGGAGGAGAGCTGGGCGGGAAGAGGAGGGTGAGTGGCTTGACCTTGGCCTTGTTCTTTCCCACCCCTCTCTGCTGACTCCTCCTAAGCATGAATGCTGACACTGGCAGAGCAGCTCAGGAGATGGCTCAGCGTTTGCTGTCTGTGATGGCCAAGTGCTTCTTGACACCCAGGTTCCTGGTAGATTGGGAGACTCTGAGAGTGAGCTTATGAATTCACAGCTATTTCTTGGAAAAGCAAATCATTACAAATTATAATGTTAAAATTTTCTAACATTCATATACTCAACTTTGATTTTTTAATTTACATCCTGGGGTTTCAGAGGGAGAGAGTGAACAGACATGGAGAAACATGCACAGTGGGAGAGTCGGAGACAGTGAGATGGAGACACATCTTCAGAAGAGTAGAGAGAGATGGAGGAGAGAAGGAGAGAGATGGAGGAGAGAAGGAGAGAGATGGAGGAGAGACATGGAGGAGAGAAGGAGAGAGATGGAGGAGAGAAGGAGAGAGATGGAGGAGAGAAGGAGAGAGATGGAGGAGAGAAGGAGAGAGATGGAGGAGAGAAGGAGAGAGATGGAGGAGAGAAGGAGAGAGATGGAGGAGAGAAGGAGAGAGATGGAGGAGACAAGGAGAGAGATGGAGGAGACAAGGAGAGAGATGGAGGAGACAAGGAGAGAGATGGAGGAGAGAAGGAGAGAGATGGAGAGAAGGAGAGAGATGGAGGAGACAAGGAGAGAGATGGAGGAGACAAGGAGAGAGATGGAGGAGACAAGGAGAGAGATGGAGGAGACAAGGAGAGACATGGAGGAGACAAGGAGAGACATGGAGGAGACAAGGAGAGAGATGGAGGAGACAAGGAGAGAGATGGAGGAGACAAGGAGAGACATGGAGGAGACAAGGAGAGAGATGGAGGAGAGAAGGAGAGAGATGGAGGAGAGAAGGAGAGAGATGGAGGAGACAAGGAGAGAGATGGAGGAGAGGAGGGAGGGAGACAGAAGAAAGAGGAAACAGCAGAGAGACAAAGAAGGACTTAACTAAGGTATACTTTGTGCTGTTATTCAAATGGCAACTTTTGTGTTAAAACACTCACGACTTCATTTATTTCCTAGTTATCTTTCCTAATCAGCATTAGCTTGTCTCTTGGTGAGTATAGCATAATTCTTTTCTTGGTTTCCAAGTTATATTCACTCCTTATGACAGCAATCATAACTGGAATTCCATTAAGATTGACAAATTACTTTTAAGGTACCACTAGGAAAAACGAAAAGGGAACAGAAGAAAGGATAGAGCACCCAGGAAGCCTGGATGATGCCAACATCAGTGTTCACAGCTTTGAGATGGCCTGGAGCTGATTAATCTGGCTTTTCCTGGGATGTTTAGATGTTCTTAATCTTAGCATTCCAACATACCCAGAGAAAACAGCTTCCCTGGTAACATCCTAGAGCAGCGGTTCTCAACCTGTGGGTCGCGACCCTTTGGGGGTCGAACGACCCTTTCACAGGGGTCGCCTAAGACCATTGGAAAACACATATATAATTACATATTGTTTTGTGATTAATAACTATGCTTTAATTATGTTCAATTTGTAACAATGAAATTGGGGGTCAATACAACATGAGGAACTGTATTAAAGGGTCACGGCATTAGGAAGGTTGAGAACCACTGTCCTAGAGGATCATGGGTAGAAATGGGGGAAATGCAAATTAGGGAGGGGGTGGAAGACCCAACCTTAGTCTATGAAGCTTCAAAGTTGTTTCCAGAGCAAGGATGGGAACACTTTTATTGAGCATCTTCCATTTTCTGCACTGGTCCTGTATGCTTCATGTCCATTGTGTCACTTCAAGTCCCCACATCACCTTGCGGGCTGGCGTCTAGCTAATTGAAGAAGGTGAGGGATCACAGATGCCCATCCTGATCTGCTGCCAGTGTCTGTCCTACAATGCAGCATGAGCTCCATGCTCACTTATCAGGTAATTTAACAGGTAGGATATAGGAACAAAACATATAACCTTTAGTTCAGACTTAGATAGTGCATTCCATGCATCAGAGAAGAAATTATTGAAGCATATTAGTAAGTTGCTAATTTCCAAGTACAGATAAGAGACAAAAAGATAATTGTGCTCCAAAGGGGTCTGCTCTATTTTGGTAGGTGGAGATTCTCAGGCATATCTCAGTAGGTTAACCAGAAATGCTCAACTTCAAAGCAGCTTCAGACTTGTGGGGAACATTTGCGCTGCCCCAAATTGGCACATGCAAACTGGCATTTGCTGGCATAAAGCTGGTACTCATAAAGCTCATAATTACTTGATTTGCATGAACTAAAAATACTTCACTGCACCGTCTTACCAGGCACAGGCAAAAGCTGTGGATCTTGGGAAATCACACTCCCATGCTTTGAGCTCAAAGTGGGGCTTTTCTACTTTACACAAGTAACAAATTGAAATCTTTGGATGACATAGTTAGGTACATTGCCTGGATATGTTCTCCCAAAGGAAGACTATACATCAAGACTTTGGGTTGCACGGGCAGGCTGCTGCTATGCCTCACTTAGCTAGAATAATCTGCATTAGAGCGGAAATCAGTTCATTTGTTAATTATCAATATTCTGTTGCATCACACTTCCTTCGGTTTAGCATCAAACACAGAAACAGCAATTCTGAAGTTGAATTGTTTCTCCCGCCCCCCCCTCCCATGTGTTTCAGGTATCTATTCCAATTCCATAATTGGGAAAAATAAGACGCTTTCCACAAGGGCTGTGGCAGTAAGCAAACTCTGAACAGCTGAATGAGCAAAACGATGAAGAAATTTAAACCGGAAGTGCTATGTCTCTTGCTGTAAAACAGATAGGACTCAAGCCAAAGATAGCTTTCCCAACTACCACAGAAGCCGAATGGATGTGGATGTAAGGAACAAGGAAGCAGGAGTTTATAAATATGTCAAACTGGGGCCTGCATTTTAAAGTTTTCCTTTCTAGAGGACGAAGCCGAATTTCGGCCTAGGCTAACGACCTCGAACACAATCTCCTCGCGTCTCCTTCATGGCCTGTTTGCCAAACGAGAGGGACCAAACATGGCAGACTTTCACATTTTCATCTGGCGCTGGTGCCAGCTCAGAACCTGCACTGGGAGATGCCCGCCTGTTCCCGTGCGCCTTACCAATACGGTGGCTCCATGCTTGCCAACAAGTCCGAGTAAAAAAATCAAAAATAAAAAAAATAAAAATAAACCATTGGCTGTAAAAACAAAACCAGATCATTAATTCCTACAAATGCCAAAATGCCCGCAAGAGGGAAAATGCTCAGCGCAGCGTCCTGCCCCCCCAGGAGAGGCCCGCCCGCTTCTGATGATTTCCCCTGAAGAGCTCTGCAGAGCTGACCGCGCTCAGCCAGGCTCCCCTCCCTCCTCCCCCCCACCCCCTCCCCCACCCGTCAGTAATGAACGTACAAAGCGGACGGATCGCAGCGCTGCACATACCTTTCTCCGAGCAATTTTAACTTTTCCCATGTCCATTAGGCCTTACAGCCTAATCTCGCTCTGCCAATTGTTCCCATGGTGAGATCATTAAGGAAATTATTTTAAGATCAAACACCCTGCAGTGACAATAGCGTCCCGTGTAAGGTAAATGCTTCAAAGGCCCCCCTTTCAAATTACAGCTCTCCGAGTTATTCATCACCTCTCCGTAGGGCTGGCCTCGCCATTACTTGGCTTTTTGCCGCAGGCGAAGGTAGCACTGCTAATTGGCCTCTGTAACAAAACTGACCTGTGGACAGGATCAGACTTGTTTGGAGCTTAGAGACAAAAATTATTCAAGGTTAAAGACGCATGAATGCCCACGCTACGAGAGAGAGAGAGAGAGAGAGAGAGAGAGAGAGAGAGAGAGAGAGAGAGAGAGAGAGAGAGAGAGAGAGAGGAAAGGAGTGAATGAATGTCTTCCCCGCGGTTCTGAATGTGAAAGAATGCGCTCCTGGGTCGGACAAAAGCGCCTGCAGGTACGGAGCGCGCGCTCCTCGGGTCCTGCTCTCCTGGGGTTTGCGCCCCTCTCCTCTCTCCGCTTCGTCGTCCTCTTCTTTTTAAACTCCAAGGCGCTCCATCCTTTGCTTTGGTTCTCGGGGGCCGGGGGGGGGGGGGGGGGGGGGGGCGGGGGGGGGGCGGGGTCCCCTCCCGGGGAGGGCCTTTGATCTCCCTGAGAATGGCAGAGGGGACAATTTAACTGCTTCGTACAGGTGCAGAGTTTACTTGACAGGTTGGAGCGTTTATTTCTAGCACATTAGCCGGGCGCATACAAATGGGGGTTTGACAGACTCAAGCAGGTAAAACAGCACCGAGGCTCCGCCAGAGCGCGGTCACACCTGCCGGATGGCCCGGTTTGAGAACTGCTGCAGACATTACAGGCAGGTAGGCCCTCCCAGCTCCCTGCCGAGTGGCTTTTTTTTTTTTTTTTTTAACAACTTGCGAATGTGGGGTAGAGGACGGACACTCAAAGGAGTAAACAACAAAAACGCCTTGAAGTCCTCCAGCTGGAAAGAAGCAGGGCCCGGGCAGCGTGATTCCAAATCAGCACCCCTGGCTTGAGGCCGGTAACACTTCATTGATATTCACCGACTGCCGAAGAGAAATGGAAGAGAAAGAACGGCCTTACAGTATTCCCCTTTTTGCTTCCTCTAAGGTTGACACACCCCCCCCCCCCCCCCCGCCCCGCCTCACTTGCCTGGTCCCCATTATTTCTCCCTCCTCAGGTGAAAGATTGTGATCAGCAAATTGTGCCTACGTGATGACAGAGCTTTTCCAGTGAGAAAACTTTGGTATCACATGCTAAGATAGTCAATATCCCTAGATACTGGCAGCTTTAAGAACGTTGCTGGGGATGCTTTAAGCATATTTTTTTTACAGAAATACATATATAAAGTAATTGTTCAGTTAGCCCTGTTTTTCCAGAAAAATGTCATGTAGAATTTTTTTTCTACTCTTCCAACTTGAGTGCATAAATAATGTCCTTAACTCCAAAAGTATTCCAGGCCATTCCTTTTAGGAAGTGGCAGCTGAGGAAATTTAAAAGTTGCATCAAATTATGTTATTTAGCGATACTTTTCCCTTATCTTCTTATTTAACATATGTGTTTGTGATCATTTTCTCTTTGCTTTCCTTTTAGCATTTCTAGTTTTGTTTAACAGTTTCAAGGGCTTTACAATGCTAACTTTTCCCAGTTTCAATAATGTGAATAGGCATTGCAGTCAAGATTTTACAGTTTCTTGAGAGGGGAGAATAATCCTTCCCTCACAGTGCTTCCGGCCCAAGTAAGATTAAACCTTTCTTTTCTTCACCTTGCTTCCCACTAACGAAACGGAAGTGCCCGTATTTAGAGACAGTGCTGGCAAAATGGGGCAGATCTTGTCCAATCTGTAACGAAGGTGCTGCCCCGGAAAGTCAGCATTTACTTTGTCTCCCTGAGCAGATTTTGTACCTAGAATTTGCCAGTTCCTCTTCCGTAGAAACCAGTGTTGACCCGATGTTACCTAGAATCATAAGATTTCAGAGAACACTTAAGCCACTCCTCAGCTTTTATGGAGGAACTGTAATAAGGATGAGAAGCTGAGGGCCAGAGATCTAAAGCATTTTCTTCAGGGCGGTTTACATTTGTTTGCCCAGCCAATAAATTCCTCCAACATTGCTGAGTGCCACTATGCAGAAGGCACTAGGGGGCATGCAGGGTGAATAAGACAATCAGAATGAGGCCCAAGGAGCCCTCTCTCTCATAGAGGGTTTCTTTTCTTTCTTTTTTTTTGAGGGGGGAGCAGGAGGGGAAGGATAAGTGGACACACACATGTGTACAAGTAAGGATTATGGGTAAATGAATCATTAGCATATGATGTATTAAGCACTAAAAATTTGCTGTACAGAGTCCTATAGGAGCAGAGAAGGATGAGTAACTGGCTCTAATAGGGGAGGTAGGGACAACTTCTCATAGGAAGTGATTTTGAACAATTAAAGACTGAAAGACAAAAGAGTTCAAACTGTTTAGGAAAAAAGTGCAAAAAAATGTATGGGTGTATTTATTATAGGATATTTTGGAGGAGGCCACAAGAATGAGCCTGGGGTGAAGGTCCCCTTGGTATACTGCAGTTGTAGGTGAGACCGAGTTCTGTGTACTCATTCTCACAAATGTCCAGCTAATACTGTCGTAAAAATTGGATGAGTATGGTTACTAGTATAAGGTAAAGGTCATTCACCGTTTGAGCAAGTATACGAGAGCTTTTTAATCCACACAAATGTCTTTGAACATCTTTGGTATTGCTTTTAAGCTACCTAACATAGTTTAAGAACCTCCTCGATAATGACCCATCTCTATTTTGAAAGTCATTTTGACTCTAGAAAATAGTGAAGACTAATTTTGAACTAAGCCTGGTGAATCAGAGAAGCATTATGTCTTTGTTGGGTGGTGTTGTGTTTGGAGAAAAATTGAGCTGTAACTATGAAACAATAAGTCAGATGGGCATTATTATATGATATATAAATTGTTTCTAAAAGGCAGTGACAAAAGAGAAGATCCTGAAATATATGGAACAATAATTTCAAAGAGTAAATACTTTCAAGGATAACAAGTAAACACATTTGTATGTACTAGTAAAAAAACGATCAGTTCTATTTCTCTAAAATGTATTTCTTACTTTATAGTCACACTTTGGTATGTCCACGGCATAGATGGTACCCCCAAATGGGTTGTTCCATCATAAATGATGGTCGAGGCTGTCAGCAGTCCCCACATTCTTCTGTCCTTTCATATACTAACAGAGTAATTGTTGAGTGTTATGATTGTGTGACTAAGTTCTGGCCTATGAAATAGGAGTGGGAGTGATGTATACAGTCTCTAGCTTGAGTCTGTGAAAAGGAGGGATCTGCTATCTGCTTCCTTTGTCTCCTTCCCACTAACTGGAATGCCCACATGGTGGTAACGAGTCATGGTGTATGTGCAGATGGGGCCCTCTCTCCAAGGATGATACACAAAATTGAGTACCTCTGGGTCTGAAACTATGGAACCACCGTACCAGTCCTAGAATACTAATTCCAAGACAGTTTCGTGAGGGAGAAATGCATTTCTGTATTGTTTATGTCTCTGCAGTCTGGAACTCTGTGATAGCAACTTGAATCTATGTCTTAACTATTGAGCAGTGGTGGAATGAATAAGCGCATGGGAAATGCTCAGGACAACCCCGACCAACACCAGAAATGCAATGAAAAGAACCTAGTCTAATAAGGGTGGGTTGACTGGCATTTTTGTAAACTACTGCAAGCACCTGTGACTCTCTTGTCATACAAGGGTTCTTGTCTTGCAAAATATATCAGCAACACCACAGATTTTTCACTAAAAGAAGTTGTCCTGTGCCTGGGATTGCATTTTGGAAGCTAGGAAGGTGTGCTATGAGAGAGGAATCCTAGGCAGAGCATCAGCTAGATCAAAACCTAGAATGTCAGGGTAAGCTAAGCTTTTACCTGAGGAAGGAAAGGGAGGGAGATAGTTGTGTCGACTAAGCTGGGCGCTGGGTGAGAGTTAACCGATCACAGCAGATGCTTTAGCTCCGCTTTGCATGGGAAGTTGCTAAAGCTCAGAGAATGGAACAGCTTGAACAAGACGAAGATTTCAAACCATTTGTTCAAGAGCACATGTGCTGGAAGCGGTCAAGCTAGACTTCAAACCTATTCTGCTCTAGACTGAATGCTTGTGGCCCCCTGGAATTCGTGTTAAAATCCTGACCCCCAAAATAACGGTATTTACAGATGAGGCCTTTAGAGGGTGATCCGGTCATGATTCTTGAATTGTATTGATTAACATGGAGAGAGAGCTATAAATATTAGCTTCAAAACCAAGGAACAAAGTGGCATGTTCTTTAGAATCTCATTTTATTTTTACACATATGTATGTTTCATTGTGGTAAAATATATGTTTGATTTCAGTGGCATTAAGTACACTCGCAGACTGTTGTGCAACCATCATCACTATCTAAAATGTATTTTTAATTAAATTCAAGCATATTTCATTACATTCAATATATATCAGGTATAATCAATTTTTATGCATAAATATAAATCTCAAAAGATAGACACAGGAGTTTAAATGTGATTATATTTACATTTCATCCTTTTGTTTATATGAATGTCCTACTTTTGTGTAGGTAATGTTACTTTCATAGTAAAAACAGCTTTACTGTAAATTTCAGTAGGATAGAATATACATTGTCCTCAATATACTTCAACATCTATACTTCAGCCTTGATTACTCAGAATTCAGCTTACTATGGGACATCTTTGGGCCCAATCCACCAGCTTCATTTCTGAGAAGAATAAGAACTTCAGAGTCTCACCTTTAGATGTGTGGCCCCTTGGAGGGATCCTAGGATAGCTTTGCCAAAGACTTGGTCCGAGTTGGCCCTGCCTTCTAGGAATACACTGAGGGGAAACCAAATAAGGAACTGCTTTGCCAAAATGACCACATTTGGTAAAACATGGAGCTATGCTGATCTAGCCGACTCACTTTTAAATCCAAACGGTTGGGCTAAAATCTGGGCAGAAAACTTCTTCCTAAGAATTGTACTGTGTCTATCACACTAGTCCAGATCCTGTAAAACATAACCAGATACGAGGTTACCTCCTCCAAACAGAAAAGGCAGAGGGTGCGCTGTCTGTTGAATACGCCCTGAGTTTGGATGTGGGGACTGTTTAAGAATGCATCCAAGCGCCTGTTCGTTAGGCTTGCATGCTGAGGAATAAAATATGCCTCCGCTGGCCATATTTCTGTTCGTGCTCCTACAGGTTTATGGGAGTGCTAAAATGGTGCAGCAAACATGGAAATTACTGTCACCATCTTACAAGATTGTATAGATCGCTCTTATTTTTGGAAAACATATGATGGTTATTTGGCTCTTTCGGCTAAGTAGGTTTGTTTTTCAAAATTTAAATTCCTGTCAAAGCCACAGCCAATCCGTCCACCTGCTTTTCCACGGCCCCTTTCAGAGACAAACACCGTGAAGCACTTTAGAAATATCAGATTAACATTAATACCCAATGGATTAGAAACCAGACAAAAGTGGGCTTAGCAAAAACTGCACGTGGAGGTAGGAGGACATCAGATCTCTTTCCTCCAGGGCTCGGCTCTCAGAAATGCGAGGGGCAGCAGGAGGCCCACTTAAAATTATTTGCCGTTTTGATGAGCCTTGGGGCACCCAAAGCATCTGAGGAGAAATCAAATGGCTTGCCCAGGACAGCTGAGAAGCCTTGACTGAGAGAGGGGCTCAGGGCCAGCATTCCAAAGGGAAAATTTCCTCTTTTCTTTCCTTTGACCTTCTCAACCCCACTTCCCTTCTTGCTCCCCTCCCCCACATTTAATCTGATTATGGATAGGGCTGCTGCTCTATAATGCAATGGAAAAATCCCTCGGCCAGCGCTCCAAAAATTGCTAAAATCGTTATGCACTGACAGGACAATGATTTCGGCTTATAGGTGTGAGGAAAAAAGAGCCCATCACATCAGCTATTTAACACAAATGGATGCGAGGTGAAAAGGCAGACAATTCTCACGCTTACCTCAGGTGTCATTCGGTGTGTGAGTTTATGACTTCCCACAGCCTGAGGCATATGTAGATAATAAAATTGCAACCACAAAGATGGCTGGATACTATTTACTCATGTATAAAAATTCCCCCAAGGAGTGTTCATCTTGCTTTCTTTGAAAGTTTCTCTGTCCAGACTCCTCTGAGGCACAAGGGACTCAATTCTTAGCATGGATGATAGGTTCTTTGCTGCAGAATCTAAATTTGCTTAAAGCACATTTCATCGAACACCTTTTATATATGCAGGCATGGTCTTTTTTTTTTTAAAGCTCTCAGCTCTTACTAGAATTTTGATAATTACAACTCTCAGATCATTATTCCTGTATTCTATAAGACTGTTCAAATCAATGGCACATTCTTTTCATTTCCAATAGTTAAGAGTCTATGGGCTTTTAGAAATAGAAAGTGTAATCATTCATGATTCTGAGGTAGAAATTAATGATGTAGTTGTTTATTGCCCTAAACACTGATGTGAGCTGTGGTTATTCTCTAAGTCATCACTCTTCTGTAGCAATGAAAATGCTCATGAGAAAGCATTTATAACCATGTATAACTGGTCATCCTTCCCCTCCCCCCCCCCTTGCCATAAAGAAAAGAAGAAAGACTTTGCTAATTTCTTGGTAATATTATGTCATTAATCCTTACAAAGTATGATTTTATGGTTTTCTTACCTTGTTTTCCTCCATTATTTTAGTGACCTTCCTCACCAGGGATTTATTATGAGAAGACAACATGCTTTAACGGCAAAATCAAGAGGGGAGAAGTCAGGGTGCTGAAATGCAACTTGATTACACTGCAGAAGGGGGTGAATCCGTTCATGACTCTGGCCATCACTGCCCTGCCAGCGACGCGAGGTCTGGCTGTACCACACGCAGGCCCTGCTCAGTTATTCAACCAGCTGTTCTCACTGTGAATCCCAACTCCAGGCACTCAAGTGTGATTGTTTTACTTATAAATGATTCCTCACTCAAGTGTACCTCTCTGTTTTTAAATACTACTCTAACTACTCTAACTAGCTGGGGTGTCAGCTTTACAGGCCTATAGCAGATTCAAAGCACATAATCGGTGCTCCATAAATAATTGTTGATTAAATAAACTGAATTGAGGAGAGAGGAAGGGAGAAGGCTGCTGGCAGTAGTAACAATAATAGTAATAGTAACAAGTAAGAGAAAAGGAAAAAAAAGCTGCTAAAGAAGGTATAAGGGAAAAAACTAGAGCTAACTATTTCAAACAATAAAGGATAAGATCCTAAACACCCTTTTAATCCTTGAAGGGTCCATGTTTTATCCTATATAATAAAGAGCTAATATGCAAATGGTTGTCATGCCCTCATGCCCTCGTGCACTTGCGCCCTTGCTCCGGGGCTGGGGGACCTGAGGCCGGGCCAGGGGACCTGAGGCCGTGCACCGCCCCCCCTCCCCGCCTGGTGGGGCTTGATGGGGGACCTGAGGCTGTGCCCTCCACCCTGTGGGGCTTGATGGGGGTGGGGACGGCCAGGTCTGGGTCTCACGCAATTTCTAGGTGTGGGCAGGTGGGGACTTGACTCTGGGTCCCGGGGTATGCCCCAGACTCTGACAGGAGGGAGATTTTCATATACATTTTACTAATCTTCTTTCATCTCTGACACTTCTATTATAGAGAAAGGGCAAATAGCAATATTAAAATATTTCTTCTAATTAATTCCCTTTTAATGTTCACGAATTTTGTGCACCAGGCCACTAGTTGAATATATAATGATCTGGACATGCAGTAGGCTCCCTCCACCTTTTATCATAAAAATTTTCCTCAATGAAGGTTTAACACAGAAGGCTTTGTGGTCCTTAGTTACTTGGAAAATTAAATGAATGACAATCATTATTTTTAACAGGCACCTGTGACACATGAAAACGCCCATGTTAAATATGTATCAGACTCTGGAAATCTCAGCATAAGTGAAGGGAGCAGTTGGGTGGAATCAGCTGTGCTCTGATCCTCCTCAGACCCTGCCCTCTTCATTTAGTCAGTTCATGCATTTGTTCAAGCACCTGAGTCAGTGACTATCTCAAACAATAAAGGATAAAAATCGAACACTGGGTAATGCCACATGCTATACTGTGCAGGATGGAAAGATTCAGAAGAAACGTCCTCTGCCCTCAGAAAAATTACAGACTCGTGGAGACAAGAAACAGATACACAATGCTCACAGTACAAAGCCCTACGTGAGGTGGCCGGAACAGCAGTTGCAAACTTTAATCACATAAGTATGAGCTGAAGGCGACTTTGGAGTTTATCTCATCCAACCCCTCACCTGACAGACAAGGAAACTGAGGCTCCACGAGAGTAAGTGGTTTACTCAAGGTCACAGTTAATAAACCAGAGAAGCAGGATTTAAAGCCAGGCTTTCACCCAAGGACCAATGCTCTTTCTATTCTAACAGTGGTTCCCAAACTTCCAAGTACTACCTTCAGTATTTTCATTACATCTGCATGCTACTGATATCATTTCTTATTCCATGCATTCTTAATTGTCCTGCTCTAATATATATATATAAAATCTCCCAGCTGGTGTGGCTCAGTGGTTGAGCATCAACCTATGAACCAGGAGGTCACAGTTCGATTCCTGGTCAGGGCACATGCCTGGGTTGTGGGATTAACCCCCAGTAGGCAACTGATCAATGATTCTCTCTCATTATTGATGTTTCTAGCTGTCTCTCCCCCTCCCTTACTATCTGAAATCAATAAAAATATATTAAAAATAAAATAAAATATGTCATGTCACAGTTGTATAAGAGAAACCATTATTACTTAATGGAATTATAAGATAACCTTAAGACGAATACAATGGAAACACAATGATGTTATTAATTTATTGGTAGGTAATTTTGCCTGCCAAAGGTTCTGTTCCAGAGGTCTGCTTTCTCTTTCTCTATAAAGGAAAATTAACAAACTAATTTTTTGAGTCAATTATTTACTCTCAGTGTTCAATTCAGTGATTATTTTTTGTGTTGATTTCATTTCTCTGACAATAGATACCTTTTCCCATGTAACTTCCATGTTCTGGTAGACCTGGTTGTGTCCCTGGCACCCTCAGAGTGCCACACCAGTTACTTATGACCACCAAATCACTTAAGAAGCTTACCTTGTGGTAAGTGCTCAGTATGGTCTCACATCATTTTGCATACTTAAACATTATCAAGGGCTTTAGGTCTTTTGAAAGGGAGGGAGACTACTTGTTACATTTTTCGCAATAGAGAAGAACTTTCATTAAAATAATCAGTTTGCCTCCATAAAGCTTAGTAAAGGAGGGAGTATTTGAGTTTATCATTAGTTAAGAAGCATTTATAATAATACTAGAGGCCTGGTGCATGAAATTCGTGCATGGGTAGGGTCCCTAGAATTGGCCAGTGATCAGGACCTATCTGTGGGGCAACCAGCAGGGTGGTTGGGGGGAGGGGAGGCAGGTGCTGGCATCCGCCTTGGCTGGCCTGGGGCCTGCGGGCTTGGGGCAGCTCCTGCATTGAGCGTCTGCCCCTTGGTGGTCAGTGTGCATCATAGCGACCAGTCAACTGGTCGAACAGTCGACCAGTTGATCGGTCACTTAGTATGCATATAGACATAATGAGTAAAAAAATGATGACATAAAAAAAAAATCACTCTCCAATCTTGGTTCAGAGTCAGATTTCTGTGGTTGGAAGAAGTCTTTGAGATTACAGATGATCCATTTTGCAGGTTAAGAAGAGACCCAAAACTAAGAAGCAATTTGCTTAACGTTTCAAAGCAACTCAGTGGCAGAGTTCATAGCCACTCTCACTAACTCCACAGTGATCTTGGGTCCCACTTTGCCTGGGATAGTCCTGGCATATGCCCCTTGTGCTAGCCTCTTATTAGCAGTACCTCTCTTTATTATGAATGATCCCTACTTACATAAACATGTTCACCTACTTAACTCCTCAGTCCATCATTCTTTCTCCTGCATTATAATAAAGAATACACTCACTTCTTTTTTCACATTTTTATCTATAAATTTTCCTCTTAAAGATTTTTTACTTTGCTTCTAAACCCCAATTAATCAGTCAACACCAGGAAAACAAACACTATTTTTAAAGTAGTTTGAGACAAAACCTGCAGTTTCTCCATGTATAAGGAGATTTTTCTATGTGGACAGGTCTTCTCAGCAACTAAATCTACATGAGCAACAAATGAATTTTGAACAACTCCATTTGGTTACTTGAATAGAAACAGAGGTCTAGTGTGTCATTACTATTGCTATAGAAGGTGAATGACCTATTACAATTAACAAGAGGACTGTGCACCAGAATTTATGGATTTTGTTCTTTTTAACCTAATGAGTACTACAGCGTACTATCACTTATATCACTCTAGATTGCCCAATCACCCTGCATAATATTACTTCAATCCATTTTGAAATAGGCCCCAATTGTCATTTTTTCTTGTTGGAGTAATGATCAAGTATTGATGTTTCTTGAGTTCATACAAATGGCTACAACATCCTTTCATGCAGGCTGATCAATAGAGTCTGATGTTCACATTAGGGATTTGGAAATCAATGTAGTTTTCCTGTTATTCTTTTATGATTAAATCAATTGAAGTTATTTACTCATAGCAGCAAATATGGGTGATTGCCAACCCTGTGGCTTAGTGAATTGCTTTCTCACCACCGCTGCCCTGTAATGAGAAGGTACATATTCGCTTCAGGGGTTGACTAAAACCTGTTCATGTATAGCAGCAATTTGAGATGCAGAAAGTGTTGATTATTAAAGGCTAAGAGTGTTGAATGCCAAAGGGCATCTTTATCACTTGGCATTGCATTAACATTGACAAAGGAGGGAAACACGCTCACAAAAACCCTCAGCATTGGTCAAATGGCGCTCAGTTATGGATGCAAAGCCAGGCAGCAGCCAATGGGTGTTCTTCCTGGTGTACACTGTTATGCAGAGACCCTAGTTAAAGACAATGGAAATGTCAATTAAGCTGAATGGACAGGGCCTATTTGTTGATGGGTTTTCTCTCTTTAGCATGTGGTGGGTGACCCACAGTGTTCTGATGTGAGAATAAATAATGGCTTGTATAACATGGGTTGCATTTAATGGGCTTCAATGCAAAATAGTATAAGGCTAAAAGCAACTGGAGATGGCAGTGGGGATGGCTGTGGAAGAAGGAAGAGGCTATACAGGGAAGAAGCATGGAGATAAAATCACTTAGAAGCCGAGAAGGCTGTCATTTGCTCTTGTATTTTCTATCTGAAGTGAGTCACAAGCAGACAATAGAAGAACCATTTCATTTTCAGACCAGTTCTGTGCAACCAGCTGCACTGGTCCACGGTGATGCCAAGTCCTTTCTAGTTACTTGATTTTTTTGTCATGTTTGATGAGAATAGTGCAAAAGTGGGAAATATGGGCTGCTTTGGCCAACTTTGCCTAAATGTTCTGGATTTCTCTTCATTTCTTTAACTTGCTTCCTCAATAAAACCTGCTCTTGGGGGAAGAGACATAATCACTTTGACAAAGGCTTATCAGAAAGTTGACTTCAAAGTGTTGCCATCTGCTCTTTAGTGAATAGTGATGAAATAACCCCTGTTTTTCTGAAGGAGGTACTGGTTGGCTGGGGTGGAGATTCAGATACACCTGGAATGGGGGGGGGGGGGGGCAGACATTTTCTTCCTTTCACCTATGTGCATCCACTAATCTACTGAGAGAACAAGGGATTTCTCTGAAAAGTCAGCCATGTCTATGTTTGAGGTTCCACGATGTAGGCATATTTTAGGGTGGAGGGTTGGGAGGTGAAAAGGAGGGTTCTGAGGCATTTAAGAAAACAAAGAAAGCCCTGGCTGGTGTTGGCTGGGTGTTGTCCCATGCACCAGGTTGGATTCCTGGTCAAGAGCACATGCTGGGTTGTGGGCTCCATCCTTGATAAGGGGCGTGCAGGAGGCAGCTGACTGATGCTGCACTGTCACATCAATGTTTCTCTCTCTCCCTCTCTCTAAAAATCAATAAATTATTCGTAAAAAACAAACAAACAAAAGAAAAGGGGGCAGTCATGATGACTGGGACCTTACCTCCCTTTGTATTCCTTAGATTCTGGAAGGGAGCACAATGGTTTTTGCTGAAACTTCCTATGCTCTGACCAGCTGGCACACACACCTGTGTGGCAGAATTGCATGGGGGTTAAGGATACACATCCTTGCTAACCTCCGTCTACTTTCCACTGGCCTATGCCTCAGTTTTCTCATCTGTAATATGGGGTGGTAGTAACAGAGTCTATATCACAGAGTCTTTTATGAACATGAAATGAGTGGATGCAAGAAAAGTGCTCAGAACAGTGGGTGGTAAGCCCTCAATAAATGTGAGTGATCATTATTGTTACTCTCGAGTTATTACTATTATAGGCTATAGGGAATTGGGAAGAAGCCCGCTCACACTCTAACATTTCAGGGCCCTGAGCACCACTGAGGCAAGGCTGCCTTCACTTAGGACTGAAGTATTAACAGCAGTGGCCATGGTGGCAGAGCGCTACCCTGAATTCACAAAGTAGAAGACGACCCTGTGTGGGCACCGACAGCAGCGGAGGCAGCTTAGTGAGCTATGTCTCCGTCGGGGACGGATGGCGCAGAGTCGAATGGGAGTGCTGGTGGTGATGAGAGATGGCAGCGGGGTCATAAATGCGAAATTCTCTTTGGAACCTCCAAAAAAACAGGCAGGAAGGAGGAGAAACTCAGAGGGTGGGTTGGATCAGATTTATCTTAACCTAGATGTGGGCTAAAGATCTGGTGAAATCTGTGATTCAGTCACAATGAGACCACACTGGGAGCACCCACTGGGAGGCTGTGGTGGCTTGAGCTCCATGCTGCGGGTTCCTCTGGGGTTATTTGAATGCTGGATTTTGCATTTCAGCTTCAGGGATTAAGTCCTGCTCTAGGGATTATAGCTAATTGATTTGTTTGTTAAAACTCCTCCCCAGGCACAGAGTGCTTGTCAGAAGATTCAGGAGAGAAGAAAACATGAATGCAATCTTCTGGAGCTTGTGCAAATGTCAGTTTTCCTTCTACTCCTAGAAAGGAAAGGGGAGGGACCCTTAGGAAGTGATCCTTAATTCCTCTACATCGGATAGAGAGTTTACAAGAGTGAACTCTTTCCTGGACAAAGATGAAGTGGCTGGTGGCAGGTATGGCTGGAACCCTCCTCTGTAATGACAGACAGCCCCCCTCTACCCTACACTTGAACATGTCCTCGACCCCAAGTCTGCCCACTCATGGGGCAAGACAGAGAGGAGGATCATTCGGCAAAGTGAGGGAGAGAGAAGCCCTGGCGACACTGGCTGGACATGTCACACAGAGGGGCCAGCATGGCTGGCTTCAGAAGGGGAAGGAGGAGGTGGTAGGAGGTCTGGTGCCTGTGCTGGTGTCCCAGGCAGACAGGAACGAGAAAGGGCAGGTTAGCCAGATGTTCAGAGGTATGGCCAGCCTTGCAGGTGTTGTCCTAACATTTGGCAGCAGGCAGGGGCACACCTCTCCTAGGTGTGGTGGATGGAAACCTTGTTTCAGACAGGGCCCTGCAGCAGGGTGAGTGCAGACTGAGGTGTCCTTGAATCAGTCCCACTGCTGTCTCAGTACACTGCTCATTGCAGGCTTCCAGGTTCCTAGAGGAGCGGGAGGCGACCTTCAGTGGCTTAAGGAAGAGCTAAAGTCCAGCCGGTGTGGCTCAGTGCCTGAGAGTTGACCTATGAACCAGGAGGTCAGGGTTCGATTCCCAGTCAGGGCACATGCCTGGCTTGCAGGCTCAATCCCCAGGGTGGGGCGTGCTGGAGGAAGCCGATCAGTGATTCTCTCTCATCATTGATGGTTCTCTCTCTCCCTCTCCTTTCCTCTTTGAAATCAATAAAAATATATTTTTGAAAAAGAACTACAAGCCCATCTCAGAAGTTCCTGCCAGTTCTCCAGTGCTTACAGCTGCCAGCTACCCTGCCCTCAGAGCTCAGTCCAGTGCAATTAGAGGGAACTGTGAGTGGAGGAAGCACCTCCCAGACTCAAAAGGCAAAAATCCAGGACTCAGTGAACCAGGCCTGTGCCACTTTGCTTCCATTGCGTTGAGGAGAGTTTCCTTATGGAACACAGCAGTGGATTAGCCTCAGGGATTTCTGGGAGAGGTGAAGGGTACAATGATTATTTTCTCCCTCTTAGTAAATCTAGGGAAAAATCCCTGAGGGAGAAACGGGAATATCCAGGATGGCCATCAAACAAAAGGAGGAGGGAAGAACTTGGGGACAGCTCCGCCTTTGCCAGGGAACCTCCGTAACTTACCACCGAAGATGAAACTCGGGTTGATTTTGGTATCAACACTCTGCCTCCCACAGTAAGGATGGGGGGAGGGAGCCTCCCACCTCGGGTGCTGTGCAATCCGGAGACCCAGCGACGAAGTCCACTGAGAAATGAAGATGCATCTGGAGATAAGGGCTGTGGAATCAGCTTGCCCCTCTTGCCAAACCTCGGTCTCTGATCTGCCTTGGCACACCAGCTGCCAGCCTCCGTTTACCCAGAGGCATGAAGTAACCAAGTCTCTGGAATCATCTGAAACTTTGCCTAGAGCAATGGCCACCACAGAGCGTGACCACTCCTGGGGCCACTCTCTGTAACATATGAAGCCAGAAACAGAAAAGCCAGGGGAGCTGGGCCCTGCAGCCAAATGTCAAGTGCATTTTCTATTTTAGCTATTGTTCACGTGGAAATGTGTAAGGCAAATGGAAGGGGCTAAACTACTCTCCTCCTTCCTCTCTTTCCCTTCCCTCGCTCTCTTCCAGTAAATACGTACTGTGCAACCACCAGTTACCTAGCCGGATCTAGATTCTGGATGCTTGCATCCAGGAGTGGAGATTAGGCACATGCATCAATAAGCCTATTATAAGGCCAAAGGGGATAAGAGCAGCACATAATGTGCAACTGGTGCCAAGGGTTTTCAAATACAGGGCCCCATATGTATTCAGGTCCATTTTCAGCTACCTAGGGATCCATTTAGTATAAAACCAGGTAAAAATAATCTAATGGCCCAATTATGGTTTGAAAGAGTTGTTGAGTCCCATTTGGTCACGTATAGAATTTTAAAACACACAATGAAGCCATAAAAGTGGCAGGTCTCCTTCCTGAGCCTTTTGTGTTTCTGCTTTTGGGGTTTTTGTTGTTCTTGTTTGCTTTTGGTACACAATTATTTGCTTGCCTGCACATTGCCTGAATCACTGATCGGCTGCCTCCTGCATGCCCCACACTGGGGATTGAGCCTGCAACCTATGTCTTATAAGGACCCGTGTGATGACACTGGGCCCATCAGATAGTCCAGGACAACCTCCCCCTCGCAAGACCCTTCACTTAATCATATCTGCAAAGTCCCATTAGCTGTGTGAGGTAACATATTCACAGGTTCCAGGGATTAGGACATACGGGGATCTTGGTGGCTTTTCTTCAAAATTCAGGTTGTGTTATAATATATTTACCCATCTAGAAACCCAGTCATAAAAGTAGCAGGTTCATATTCATTCTCTCTCTCTCTCTCTCTCTCTCTCTCTCTCTCTCTACCTTCCTTTTCCCAACTAAAGCCAAACTGAGAAAAGGAGATATATATATATATATATTCCCTAGACATAATTGCCTCAAATGTATTGTGTCATTTCTTAGGTTATTTATATACAATTACATGAGTACATGATTTATACTATAATTGTTACTGCTAATTCTTGAAAATATAGCACCAGGTTTATAAATCAATCACATTACAAAATTCTTATGCCCTACAGCATACTTTTATTCCCATTTATCATATGTATACTTTAAAAAAAACAAACAAACAATTGAAGACCATTTTGAGGTGGAGAAGTAGCATCTTTGTTCTTCTGAACATAAAAGTGTTATGAGTAAACTGGAATTTGGGACGCATGATATAATTTTGTGCTTTTAATGAAGAGTGTGTGATCAGGCATTGGACCTAGGCATGCCAAGTTTCAGTCAAAAGTAAATTTTATGGCTGTGTGTTATGTCCCCTTAACACAGGGGTGTGTAATGGAAATCATGACAGGCACTTAATTATAATGACGCTACTCAATGTTCATATAATAAATGCTCTGAGCTAGTTCATAAAACACCTTAAAGTAGCCTGGAAACATGTGAATAACAAGAATAGTCACCGAATGGCCATGTCTTTTGAATCCGCTTTAAAAACAAGCGAGAAGGGAGAATGTCCCACAGATTCTACTCAGTGCTGCTCCCTGACTCACAGGCTCCATGACATGGGACTTACATTCCTACAGAAAAGCAACAAGACATCATCTCTCAGTGGCGTGAGTCTTGATGTATCTTCCTTTGGTCCCAAGTGGAAGTGGACACCTTTGAAAGTGGCTGATTTGAGTGAGCATGTGAAGCTATCTGACCAGCCGTCGCCATTTGGATACAGTAAAAGCTGCTATAGAAGTCTGCGGAGGACCAGTCAGAAGGGATCCAGCAGTAATTCTCTTAGCAGCAATAAAAGTATGAGAAAGCATCAAGATATTTGAAGGCAAGTGATCCCCATACCCATTTGTCAGCACCTCAAGAAATGAAAAAGCCCTTTGCCCTTAGAGATCTGTATGTCACATTATGGGTGAAAAAAGACAACATTTAGTCAAGTTCTGAACTGGAGGTCTGCAAAAATCAATAGAGGTCACATTATTTTTTTTTGTTGTTAATCCTCACCCGAGGATATTTTTTCCATTGATTTTTAGAGAGAGTAGAAGGGAGGAGAGAGAGGGAGAGAGAGAGAGAGAGAGAGAGAGAGAGAGAGAGAGAGAGAGAGAGAAACATTGATTGGTTGCCTCCTGCATGCACCCGACTGGTGGTGGGGATAGAACCTGCAACCCAGGTGCATGCCCTTGACTGGGAATCAAACCCGAGAACTTTGGGTGCTCAGGTCAACACTCTAACCACGGGCAACAACAGCCAGGGCTCTAGTCTGAACCTTTTATTCTAAGTTTACCTTCAACTAATCTATTATATAAACTTATGCTTTAGCCAAATCCATCTATTATTCATTTTTCTCTAAATCACACTTTCTAACTCTGAATTTTAAAAAAATTGTGGTGAAATACACATTACATAAAAAGGACCATCTTAGCCATTTTTAAGTGTTTAATTCAGTGGTATTAAGTGCATTCACACTGTTGTAGAAACATTATCATCAACAACTTCCAGATCTCTTTTCTTGCAAAACTAAAACTCCATAACCTCAAACATAAACTCCCAATTCCCTCCTGTCCCCATCCCCTGGCAGCCACCATTCTATTTTCTATGTCTATGAATTTAACTGCTCTAGGTACTTCATATAAGTGGAACCATACAGTATTTGCCCCTTTATGACTGGTTTATTTCACATAGCATTTTGTCCTCAAAGTTCATCCATATTGTAGCATGTGCCAGAATTGCCTTCCTTTTTAAAGCGGAATAATATTGCGTTATATAGATATGCCACATTTTGCTTAGTCATTCATCTGTTGATGGAGACTCAGGTCATTTCCACATGTTGGCTGTTGGGAATAATGCTGCTATGACCATGGGCGCACACGCTCTCCCTCTGTGCTTTTGCACATGCCATCTCCTCCCTGGTGGAAATGTGCTTTCTCATCCTCTCTACTGAGTGACTTCTATCAGAACTTCAAGGTATTGGTTGAAATAACTTTGTCTGGAGCTGTTCCAGACCCCCCTGATACCAGATATTTTAAGGAATGCTCACTGGCCTTTATCACGTAGATTTTTGTATTCTGTTTATGTTTTCTTATTTGAGTGTTTTATCAGCGTTTTAAAGCAAGCTATGATGAGAGGTTTTTCCACTATCTGGTTGGTTGGTTAAGATTACTTAACCTTAAGAAATTGGTTTCGTGATTTTCATGGAGAAGGCATGTCATTAATACATTTTATGAAGATGATCATGAGGACAAGATGTGGAGGAAAAGGTAGAGAATTTGCAGAAACTGTTTTCCCATTGGTTGCAAATCAGTATGGTTGGTGAAGGTTCAAGAGTAACAAAAACATTCTCACTTAGTCTTTTCTAACATTCAGATCTTTTTCACTATGCATCGAGTCAGCATTAACAACTGCAGAAAAATACTGTGTGTAAGGTAAGCATTAAATGGTCGCTCCAAGTCACACAGCTAGCAAATGCTTACTCTAAGATCTGAGCCTGTTGTCATTCTCTCCCCTGCTGCCCTGAGAGTTCTCAGGACATGTGCTGCCTCAGGCTGACATCAGAACCTGAGGAGTATTTTACCCCTTTTGGTTTTTGAACTTCCTTTTTTCATGTATGTTATCCTTGCCTTATCCTGTCATGAACAGAGCAAACATAAGACCTTCAAATCTGGCCTAAGAACTTAAAATGGTTTTGACAAGCTTGTAATATGGCTTTAGAATAAGCAGAATTAAAATTCAATATGGATGATCATAGCTCAGCAAATTGCGGAAATCAGCTCTAGAGAATGGCAGGACATTAGGCCCAGCAGGGAGGCCTTTAGCAGCTAACTGACCAAGGCAAGCATGGCTCAGTAATGTAGGAACATGATGTAATGGTAAAAAAAAAAAAAAAAAAAGGATTTTGACAGAATACCCTAAAAGAAATATAACATGAACTACTTATATAGTAATTATTTTCTTCTCCAAGAGAAAAATGAGCTATTATCAGAGAATTTGTTTCTGTTGTTAGAAATTTATGATGTGTGGATATATCTTGGGAACAATGAGCACTCATTTACTGAAGTATTTATTAAATAACTATTATGTACCAGGCATTGGGGCAAGGTTACAGAGTAAAGTACAGTTCCCATCACAAAAGATCTAAAGTGTAGCTGTAGCGATAGATAAAAAGACAATTAAAATTGTAAGGAGGTATATCTACAAGGCCCTCATGTAACAGAGAACGGAAATGTCCAACCACGAGGAGGTGCAGGATTTGGTCAGGAAAGGTTTCCTGTCTGAGTTGGGAGACTGAGGAAGAGAAGGGGGTAGAGTAGTCATTTCCCATAAATAAAGCCACTTGAGCCATGACATAAAAGTTAAGAGAAAACATGACCAGCTCTAGCTGGTAAGTTTGTGAGCCTGATATAGATCCAGAGACATAGAAGCATGGAACAGACTGACGAGTTTCAGAGGGAAGGCAGGGGTTGGGGTTGGATGGGGAGTGATTAACTGGGGAACTTATATGTATATATGGACACAGACAATAGAGTGGTGAAGGCCTGAGAAGGGTGGGTGCGGGTGAAGGGGTCAATGGTAAAACAAACAAACAAACAAACAAACAAACAAACAAATAAATGGGACATCTATAATACTTTCAACAATAAAGAAAAGAAAAAGTTTGTGAGCCTGGATGGTGGTGGGAAACAGCTCATGGTACACCTTAAATGGAGGGCTTGAATTTTAAGCTGTAATTTATTTTTGTGTCCCTAGGATAGTACTTGACCCATTGTAAACTTGTGTGTTTCCTGTCTGGACAAATAAATGAGTGCTTCACAAAGCCACATGGAAAACAATAGAGACCGAGATATTTGAACCTGAGAACAGCCAGCCTCTATTATTTTATGAGGAATGCTTACGCCATCCTGTCTATTTTCCCTGATGACAGCGCCAAGTAGAAGAAGGGAAACTAACAGGTAAGTTCTACACAAGAAAGCACCTACTGACAGTGAACAAACCAATCACTTGGCAAAGAGCTGCACTACTATTCTGGAAGATTCTTTAAACTCGGAGAAGTCAGGGACTCTTCCTTAAAGAGCTCTCAGAATCTGACCACCACCCACACGGGGTAGACTGAGGGGGCAATCTCGCCTAAAGAACTGACGAAAGCCTGGCTCTGATCTGAAGAGCAGCCTCATTCCACCAGCAGCAGCTCAGCCTGCAAGGTCAGGGTTAACATAACTTATTTCTCCCTGCTGCATCCTGACCGATGTGATTACAGTTTTATTTTGACCGCTTTCAAGGTAACCTTTTCTGCCCTTTACGTGTATTCACAAGAGCTGGCAAGTAGTGGTACCCATATTGCTTTATAGTCACCTGGGGGGGATGGAGGGAGGGTTGGGGCGGGAGGCCGGATAGAGGACATTGAAAGAAAGAGCAGTTTGCTGTGGTTCCTCCAGAGACCCTCCTGCCGACACCCCTCATTACCTTGACCAGCGTTCTGCTTTTGCACTGTAGTAGCTAACCTGCAGCGTGGGAAACGCAGTGGTAGCAGCCCTCCCAGTCCACACCTGGAAGCCCCTCAGAGCATCCAACGGTGTTTCCTGCCCACAAATATCACGCCCAGCTCCAGGAAACTCCCTCTTCATAGAGGCTTTGCACTGTTGGAGCCAGCACACAAAAACACACAATCTGATGTCCCTGAGAAAAGACCATTTTGCATTCGAGAAACATGCCGAAGCCCCTGGCTTGGGCTGATGGATCGTCAGTGCCATTTTTGCTGGCTTGGTGGCAGCTTCCTTGGGCTGAGTGGCAGCAGCAGGAGTCAGGAAGCGTCTGTGTGAGGGCAGCGGTAGCCAGGGTTTGCCAATAAAGACAATACCTTGCCCCGAAGGCAGCTCCCAGCTGCAGCCCCGAAGCACTCACGTTGAGAATGTATCACACAGAACTGTCATTCAGTTATGGGAGCCAGAAAATTGTTGTTTCAAATGTTACAGTACAGGAAAATCGCCTCTCTGCACTTGCTGCCAAAAAAATGACAGCTTAATTTATGCCACACTGAAGCTACATTACAGCGCCATTCAGCTTGGCAGTTAAGTACGCTCCATGCCACACGTCCCCCCTGTGCCAGTGCGCTGGGGAGACACACACAGGGGCTGTAGTAAGGACAACTGGCCGTGGGGTTTGCCATGTCAGTGGAACTAAGTACAGGTGAAACAGCATCAGCAATAAAATGCATCACCCCCACCTCATTTGCAAAACCCACTTCTGTCCAGTATGGGCTGCAAATATTCTGGAAGGCTCTGTGGCAACAGTGTTATGCACAAGACAATTAGGGAGAGATGTACTGGTATCAACCCCCTGGGTTTTATGTTGAGGGGAGGTGCTGTGGTATGACTCGCGACTTTGAAAATTATGTCAGTATCCTTGATGCAGACCTCCAAACCGTGGCAGTGTTTACCCTTTCTGAGATAAAAAAATCTGACATTATACTGTAGCTAAGTATTTTTTGTCTAGAGGTACATGAGAGTATTTTTAAAAAATACATTTTTATTGATTTCAGAGAGGAAGGGAGAAGGATAGAGAGATAGACACATCCATGAGAGAGAGGTATATGGATCAGCCACCTCCTGCATGTCCCCTGCTGGGGATGGAGCCTGAAACCCAGGCATGTGCCCTGACCTGGAATCCAACCGTGACCTATTGGTGACCCGAGTTCTCTGGCCAGGCCAGAGAGTATTAAAGATACACTTAATAGTCAAGTTTTAAAAAAGCAATAACCAAATAATCCACATAATTATCATCAAAGTTGCATTTCACACCCATTTTTGTAATTTCACACACTATGAACCATTATGTATTCCAATGGCAAACAATATGACTTCTTCGGGTAGCACTAACAGAAAAGTGAGAGATTAGCTAGCTGCTGTTCTTTTCTTCACATTCTCAGCCATGAAACTTCCCTAATGTCACCCAGATTCTACTAAGTAAATAGTCTAATTGCTACTGGCATTTCCGATGAGGAATCCAAGTCTCCTGGATATAACCATGTCAGGGCACCCTGCTACCGAAAAGGACGCCAAACTTCAGTCACTTTCCTGTGCATCCCAGCTCCCAGAATGGCCCCATGGAATTGCAACATTAATTGAGCTTCAGAATATTTTGCCAAGAAAAGATTGATAAGTAATTTACAAAACATTTATAAGGCAACGCTGGTAAAATATCACAGCCTGAGAAAGCAGGTTCTCGGCAATTGGCTTCTCTCTGCTCAGTAAGCCATTCATAATAAAACCGCTGCCCTCAAAAGAAAGCAAATGCATTTGCAATGGCTGTTGATGTGCCATAAATCATTCTCAATAAAATGGCTTGCAGAGATAAATGATACATATCTATTTAATAATCCATTATCCAAAATAAATATTCTGCCTTAAAATAAAGCAGAAGCACTAGCGCTGGCTGCTGATGTGTGAGGGGGCTGCTCAGGCTAATGGCAGAATGATTTGTAAAGTGGGGCTCTGGTGCTGGGCACTGTGTCTTGTGTGCTCGGGAGAGATTAATATCTCTTCATAACTCATCAATGGAAATGCCTTGAGGTAAAAACATCAACCAAAATGTTCCCACAGATCTGGAACCACGCTCACTTTGGCTTCTTCAGTGGGTGCCTTTGTTGCCGAAACAGACCTTGCATGAGGATGATGCACTCCTAGGCTATGACCAAGAAATCCAAATAGACAAACTTCTGATTTCTAGGAGTTTCTCATGTAAAATGGGCCACTGGGAGTTACACCAGAATCAACACTAAACATAAGAAAAACACATTTTAAACAAGGAGAGGCTCAGGGGTTATTCTATAAAGTTGAAATTTCCCACATTTAAACTCGTACTGACCTCAAGATGGTGTGTACCACGTAAACAGCTATTTCCCATCCTAATACTTGACTTGTGCTCCTTCTTCCAGCATCCTGTGGTCTGTGGAGCCTGTGGCTCAGCCACCAGCTGGCACGGCAGGTCACCAGGGAGGGGGACCTGGGACAAGCCAGCTCTGAGTGTGCTTGCTGCTCACTCTCCAACAAGGGGGCTCAACCCAGGGGGATCCGTAGGACTTCTACCAGCTTTAAACACCTGTGATCTTAACATTTACTCTCTTTATCTGTTTGAATGAGTAGTTACATTTTGGCGGTCTATCTTTTTTTGGGTTCCTCTGTCCTGAATTTTTTAAATTCTAAAGCAGTGGTTCTCAACCTGTGGGTCGCGACCCCTTTGGGGGTCGAACGACCCTTTCACAGCGCTCACCTAAGACCATTGGAAAACATATATAATTACATATTGCTTTTGTGATTAATCACTATGCTTTAATTATGTTCAATTTGTAACAATGAAAATACATCCTGCATATCAGATATTTACATTACGAGTCATAACAGTAGCAAAATTACAGTTAGAAAGTAGCAACGAAAATCATTTTATGGTTGGGGGTCACCACAACATGAGGAACTGTATTAAAAGGTCGAGAACCACTGTTCTAAAGAGTAAGGACTCTTTGTCATGAAGTCTAACATTGTTATCCCACAGGGTTAAAGCCTTAAAAGGAAAACTGTGGTCATGCTTACGGGAATATGTTCATTCCTCAGCTCATTGGATTTACCACTCAAACATTCCATGGCTCTGTTTGTACAAACGTGGCTCCTGCCTCCTCTCACTACCTGGAACCCAGCACTAGAGGACCTGCTTGTCCCGGGGCTCCTGGGCAAGCGGTGCTCTCTGTCCTTGTGCTTGTCTACCATCCACCCTCGTGTCTGTGTCATGGCCATCCTGTCAGAGAACTCTTGCCTAAAGTTGAGTGACAGGGGAAGTCTGACTCTGATCAACCAACAGCTCCATAAACCCTTCATTTCACACACACCCATGTCAAGGCAGACATCACCAGTTCATGTGCCAGGTTTTTAATACTCCTTATTGGAATATTTCTGTTGCTGTTATATCTTAACGAGCCTGTTCAAATACACTGCAGGCAATCAGTGCCGATAGAAGTACCTCTAAGTCACAGGCAATTCTTTTATAGTTTACCCCCCGCCCCCCAGGGTTCTATCAATCCACTGAAAGGAGACCAAGTTGCAAAACGAACTGTATTATTCAACAGGAATTTGCTGAATACCAACTATGGGCCATGTCTTACACTGGGCGTTAGAACTGGTGAGGAGAAAATTCTGAGATGTTCTCAATTAAATCACAGTGGCCTGGAAAGTGAGGAAAAGAAGAGGCTTATGGTCTGTTCA
Organism: Myotis myotis; assembly: GCF_014108235.1. Lineage (NCBI taxonomy): Eukaryota > Metazoa > Chordata > Mammalia > Chiroptera > Vespertilionidae > Myotis > Myotis myotis. Next base: position 25,495,998 of record NW_023416315.1, read on the forward strand.
TGGCTATGGGCCAACTAACAAAAGACTGCTCACAATCCTTCTGTCTGCCGGAACCTCAGATTAATTTCCAGGTGGCTGTGTTCGCAGGTTACTTCAGCTGGGCACCATGGAACTCCAGGAGCCTTCACTTGTTCACACGCGGGTTTCCGGACTCCGGCCCATAGCTAGCCAATCCACAGGAGTGGATGTTACTATTTTGTGGACTCTGCATCTACTCCCAATTTGGCCCCCCTCCATTTTCTCCCACCCCTCTGCTTGTAGCTAATGTAAATTCTTTCAGATGGCTTATATATTTCCTCCCCTTCACCCTACTTGATGTATAAAACTCTGCAAACTCTGAGATGATGGACATGTCTTTCCTACCCAGCCATGCCACTGGTGGTTTAGACCCCATGCCCCAAGACCAGTCTTCCTTTTTGCTAGCAATGGCCTAAATAACCCCTTCTTCTAAAAAAGACTTTCAGCCATGAAAATTGCTTATTTGTTTGTTTAACAGAATAGACATAATCTTTTGCTCCAGGAATATACAAATTACTGACTATAATTAACTTAAAAATTAAAGGCTCTCATTATCCTGCATTTTGATGCATTTCTTTGAAAACAGTATGTAAGTATTTTCTTTATGAGCAATAGAGCACGTATGTCTCCAATCTGCACCTTTAACATGTCTGTGGCTGTCTAGAGAAAGGCAGCAAAGTATGGTTATCACCTGGCCAATGTTTCAATTCCAGGTTTCTCAGTGAATTGTCCTAATATGAATGCATGTTCCCACATCTTTAAGATAAACTGTTCCTAAAATATGGAAACAACAGGTGTAATTCCCATCATTAACACGGCAAGTCTGCTGTTCATCTGCCTGACTTGGCCACCTGCTTAACTTCCTGAGGCTTCCCCTCCTGCTGTCCTCTGCATAGTTTCCCAATTTCACTTTGAAAAAGCACCTCCCTTCTTCCCAGTCTGAACCATTTTTCCTTCTTAACTTGGAAAATTAACGTTTCTTTTCAACTTCTGAAGAGAAAAACAATACCATGAGGATGTCCTATCTAAGCTATATGGTGCCCCATGATGAATGAATCAATGGAGTTCACACAAAATAATGAGAAACACAAGGAAAATGACTCTTGTCAAATCTAAGTAAGGATTTATCCAAACCAGCCGGCTCGTTAGAGATGTATATTTGGATCACTAGACGCCCTTAATGCCTCACTGGAACTTGACTCATAGTTTATCAGTAGGAGGCTCATAGGGTTCCCCATAGATTTAGAAGGTTTATATTGTATATGGTTCTGTCATGTTTTTGATTCTCCACCCAGACCAACACTCCCACACCAGAGACACACCCAGTCCTAACAGTTTTTATGTTTTTGTTTTTGTTTTTTTAATCAAGCAAAGCCAAAGTAGGAAAACTTACAGGATTTTAGGACCTGAGCTGAGTGATTTCCTGGAGGGATTTCCAAGTGGGGCCTAATGGGAATAATTATGACAAAATAGCTATGGATCGATGGAAAGAGCTAGGAAAGGGTCTTAAAGCAAGTTTTCATTAGCAAATTGCTTTGGTTAGCTCAAAATCTTGTCTTCTAGGAACAGGTATTTTCTGGAGCAATAGCTAAGTTTTTAATGCTTGGCCCCAGCATTGCTTAATTCAGGAACAGGGAGTTGTGTTGATCTCAATTCTTAGCATCTGCATTTGCCTAAATAGTCTCAGAAAAGAAGCACCCCAGATGTTCTCAGACATGCTTAGGTTAACATTGATACACCTGCCTCCCATTCCAAGCCCATTAAACAAACAAACACATGAAATGCCCTTTCTTTCTTAGCTTCCTTGACTCTGTCTTAGATTCTGGGCCAATAGGTCCTTCAGGGCACCCTTACAATCAATGCCAGACATTTGAAACCCTATGGACCCATTGATCCTGGTCCTTTCCATTGTCATGGCATTAGCATATGCAGAAGGCTTGGTGTTCAGGGTTAATATCTGTTCCCTGGGCAGTCCTTCTTTCAGACCAGACCTCATGTTGGCTGGTTTCGAGTATTGGAAATCATATGATGCTTATTTGATAAAAAATGACATGAGAATGATTTTTCTCTTCCAGCCTTCTCTCTTTCTTTTTTAAAAGATCGTCTCTGAAAAACTTTTATTATTAATTTTTCTTTATTGATTAAGGGGGATGGGATAAAGGAGAAATACCAAAGGTGCCTGCTAGGTGTTATCAGAGATAAACAGAAGGGATGGCTAATCGCATTGGTTCCAGACTCTTCTGTCAGAGGTAACAGCTTCACTCCCACCACATTTCATTGATCACAGCACATCATAGGTTGCAGCCAACATCCGGGTTCAGCAGCAGAACCTGACATACTTGATGGGCCCCAGTAGGTTGACCACATGGTGCCTTCTCATTCTGAGCACAGTTCAACCCTGACCTTTTAGAGAAAACCTTACTGCGTTTCTCCATTGACTCAACTCCTCATCTCTGACTGGCCATTGTCTGATACTCAAACTGGCAAAACATTTGTACTGAGCTCCACTTCCCTGCATTGGTCACAGTTTTTCATTCATATTCTGACTGTAAATTCTTCCAGTAGCTTTGAGCAATGTCTCTGTGACTCTTCGTTTCTCCACCCCAATTCTGACTTGCCTTTTCTCCCACTGTGAGAATAGATCAAATATTTCTGAACAAGCTGCCTAAAAATTACTACTTCAAAAAACTGTACTTCATTCTCTAAAGATTAAAACATCTAAATATATATAAATCTAACAACAACTATAAGTTTGTTTGTATTGTCATATCCCAACACCTGCTTTAAAATAGGAATGCTCCAAGATAGGATGTAGTTACCAAGAAGATGAGAAAAGTTGGTCTGCCTCGATTTCCCCATTTGTAAATTGGGGGCTGTAGTACTATCTACCTTGTAGGGCTTTACACAGATTTCTGAACTATATTTTATATATCTGATATAGGTCCTCAATATATAGTAATTAAAAATGAATTCAGGATGTTGAACCCAAACAAAAGTGGCTGTGGAAATTAGCTTAGAATGAATACATGAATGGAGTTAGCATATTGCACTCTCCTAGCTCTAGTTCCAGCTCCACTTTTGGCTTGTGGTGACAGTCACAAATTGTTGTTCACACTGGACTAGGCTTGCAGGAAGGTGAGTCCTTTGTCCCCAGGAGACATCCTCCCCTGGTCTGTGGTTTCGCTCAGGTGGCCTCCTAAGTTTGGGCCAACATTTTCATCATATGTCAGTGAAGAGGATGTCATTTTCTACTTGTAAAAATGAGTTTAGATATGTAACTGTCCAAGTCACTTAGGTTTATTAGATTGTTCCTGTAACTGCAAAGAACAATCAATTATTATTATTATTATTCGAAAGAATAAAAGCAGGTATTGTATGAAGAGCTTCTTGGTGCTGCTACAATAAGGTGAGCACAGGGTCTCACAATGCTGAATCCAGTGTCTGCACTGTGTTGACGGTAAATCAAGACCGAGAAGCATATTCCTTCTGTTGAACTCCATCTGTCTTAGGTAAACCCAAGGTATCAGGTTTATCAGCTATCTTGAGCATCTATATATGACGCATCTATATCAGATATATAAAATATAATTTATCTGTCTGTGTAAAGCCCTACAAGGTAGATAGTACTATAACCCCCAATTTGCAAATGAGGAAATCGGGGCACCAGGAGGTTGAGTCTATTGCTCATGGTCATATAACTAACAGGAATTGAGCTAGAAATTGAACCCAGGCAGTCTGGCTTCGGAGTTTCTATTCACCTCCATACAATGATGTCTCAACAAGGAAAAAGAAACCGTTGTAAATGGCTTATAATACATTGCAGCATGACCCAGAATTCAGGATAAGGTGAGACTTAGTTGAACGCCATCTACCTTGTAGGGCATTACACAGATTGCTGAATTATATTTTATATATCTGATATATTTTATATATCTGATATATATCTGATATCTGTGTAAAGCCCTACAAGGTAGATAGTTAGGAGTTCCGAGGGGCGGCTCCCCGAAGGCCTGTCTCCCAGGCCTGGGACTATCAATGTCCGTGTGGTATGGACATTGAGGTGGTGAAAACAGGTACTGGACTGTGATTTCTGACGGCCCATGAGTCTCAGCAAAGCTCAGGGCTAAGTGCATGGGGTCCAGATCAGAATTTCTTGGGCTTAAATTCTGATTGAAGATCATGATGCTACCAAATGGACACTGGTCAGCAGTGGTGGCTATAGCACTGAAAAGTCTACTAGCCACTGCCACTCTAAATCGCCTCTACTCTTCAGCAAACAGAATGCTTGCCTTCAAATGCAGCTTGTGGGTGACTCTCCTGGCTCCCACTAATCCCCAACATCCTCCAACCAAATCATCTCACCAAGGCCTTCCACATCAATACTCTGAAACCCCATTCATCACTGATGGGGGCAGGTTGTCTGGTCCATCTCACCCTCAGTTTCTACATTTGAAAAGTGGGAATTTCAGCAAGGATGAAATAATGTCATTATGGAAATCACTTGATATAGTGGTTAACTCATAGTAAGCACTTTGGAAACATTTACTGCAACCTGGTTTTCTCTCTAAGTGTCTTCTCCGGGTTTACAAACACTCATCAATATTTCAAAAAAGTCACTGGAAATTATAGATTTATTCTTAGGAAGGTTGTATAGATTGAAACATTAACTTTCTTTGCTTTTGATGGTATTATAATATAGTGTCATTTGTTACATGTCCCTAATTAAAAATTGAAAAAACAATTAATTTAAAATGCAGTTTGGTATGTAAAAATTATCAAAGCATTCTAATGTATGCACCTTAAATGTTAAATATTATTAATAGTAATACAATTATAGTTCTATAAATTTTTAATTTATTAACCTTTCATTATTAGCCTAGAAGAGCATTTATTAGCTATTAATTGAGACTTTAAGAAGCCCGGGCACCATATAGAAAAATTTATTCATGTGGCCTGTGGAATATAAAACCTTCTTTTAATTATGTAGTTTTTTTCATCCTCATCAGACTTCAGAATCACTGGATTTAAAAGCCTAGTTCACTAGCTCCTTAAGGCTTAAAGTCACTTCTTCTAGGAGGGAAGACTAATTTATTGAGATATTGATTTGTGTTTGTTCTGACTCTGTTTTTTACGCTCTTACCCCTTTAAGCAGATTTTGCATTCCTTTTTTTGGAGGATGGAAAAAAGACCTGTTTTGGGGAAGGTTATGTCATAGGTGGAGAAAAGTGACTGCTACTTGGAGTCAACAGCACCTCTGTTCTTCCGTAAAAGCCCAAATGCATGAATGACAATTCTGTAAAAGGAGAGAAGGGGAGATGTCCTCCAAGCTGGGAAGAGTGGGGAGGTCCACAGATGATTGTAGGAATAGTATGGACCCTGCACCAGTTGGAGTAAGCCCCCCGGGGGAGGTGGCAATTCTCTAGGAAATGGCTGTGTGTACCCTTCAGGAAATCAACTCAGTCATTAAAAGTTGGCTTCCATCTTCTGTGAAAATTCCTGTGCCTCACAAAAATTTGGCAATAAAGATCCACCAGAATTCAAGGACTGCTTTGATTTTGATATGGGTGGTGGCTTGATGGCCCAAAGGTTCCTGATACTCTAAACGTTATTGCCAAGTCTTCTTGATTTTTGAGTGATCTAAAGAAAGATGGAGATAAAACCCTAATGATGCTATCTTTCCTTTAAAAATTATTTTTCAATTATAGTTGACACAGAATATTACTAACGCTGCATTTAAAATGGGGAGCTGAGTTGGAATTAAGTTTATTCAGATAATCTAAAGAAAGAGACCTGTCTTGCTTACTCTATAGTTTATAGACTAACAGACCTACTGACATACATGCCTCAGCACAGCACTTGGCACAGGCTAGATGTTTCATGAATTTTTTTGAATTGGTGTTAAATTGCATGTAGAAATTTATAGTAGCAATGCTAATTGAGGTTTATATACTAAAGTAGACACTTGCCCCAAATAGAGATTAGAAATTATCTAGAAAGCCATTGCTTCAGTGATTAACAGTGATGTTGCCCCAAGGCAAGTGTGTGCTATAGAATCTGCATAAAAAGGTAAACAAAATTGTGCCAGTTCAGTGTAGCAAGCTTTGTGTCACCTGCTAGCTGAAAGGATGAGTTATGCCCTTGTTTAATTTGTCAGCATTTCAATTAGAACATCACTGGTGACCCTTCCTCCTGACACAGGCTATTTCGTTCTTTCAACAAACTTGGCCATTGGCCACATTTCCTGTTATTGATGATGCAAATTTATGTATTGCAGATATAAATGATTTAATTGTATATATAAATGATTTAATTGCAGATTAGATAAATATGATGTAGACATTCCCAATCACATAATTATTCAAAAGATGATAATAATTTTGTCCCATTTGTCAAATAATGTTACTGCATTTTAATTTACATTTTCAGAAGATTTAATTAACTAAGTTCTAAGAATTTAGACAGGAACAAGCCGTCTTAAATCTTTTCTGGGACAAGGCAAGATATAAATAAATAAATAGACAAGAGCAGATTGTCCCTCTTACTGTCTGATTTCTTTCCTGTAGTGATTTCTCTTTTTTTCTACCTAAAAAGAATGTGGTATATTTGAGGTTGATAACATTTTAATTAGCCAGTTATTAATAATAGCAAAGGAGCAAAGGGAAAGCCAAGCATTATAGGCATGTCATTTGGGCAGCTTCACCAGGAAGCTGCAACTTTGCACTCTCCAGGAAATCACTGGCCCATTCCCAGCAAACCACTGGGGAAACGGGTCCAACAAAGGGGGGACTGATGCAATGCCCAGTGAAGTTGGGGTGACATAGGGAAGGTACCTGCCTGTCAGTCAAACCTGGGCACAGAGATGGTTGTCCAGAATGGGCAGAGCCACTGCAAGCCCACAAAAAAAATGGGGAATATATAATCCCCTCAAAAAGGAATTCTCTCTCTTGTGGCTATTGGCCCACAGGGCTCTCTTGTTCCTGCTTCCTTGCATTTGCCTGTGTTTCCTCCATAGCCACGCAGGCAATGAACTGATAGACTGCAGTGGGGAATACAAGCTAAGCTAACCTATGCTGGATTGAATGCTGCTCCAACAGGGAACAGCAACTCTGGACACTGACTCTGAGTCTAGCCCTATTGAAACCGAAGCTGCACTTCTATGGTGGGACTGAGGGAGAGGGGACCTTGGAAACTCAGGGTAGAATTCCACGGAAATGAAATTCACTCACTCTCCCATGCAAGTCTCAGAAAAATATTTTTCTTGAGATATCGCAAGAATTCCACTCCCACAAGCAGCAGGTGGGAATGAGTTCCCCCACTCCACCGGTAATAAGGTGATCCATAAAAATTAAAATTAATAATTAGAAAAAACACACAGCAAATGTATCCTGATTTAAGACTAAGATTTTAAGATCCACTTCTTTTGAAGCTGTTCTTAGGTCAGTAATACTTAACTAAAATTAGGGTCCTAGGAGTTTATAAATGTGAGTGGGAAAAGAACTACATCTTTATTTTCTCTGTAACAAAATTTAGCCTCTCATCCTATCTTATAAAGAGGGGATATGCTAATTGACCCTCACATCATCACAAAGATGGTGGCACCCACAGCCAATAAAGGAGGGAATATGCTAATTGACTGCCCTGCCCTCAAAGATGGTGGTGCCCACAGCCAATAAGGAAGGAATATGCTAATTGACTGCCACGCCCTCAAAGATGGCAGCGTCCACAGCCACTGGATGGTGGCACCCAGTCCCCTCAGCCCCACCAGGGTGGCAGGTGTAAGGCTGCGCACCTGCCTCTAGAGTCCCCCTATCCCCTGAGGCCTCCCAGCTGCCCAGAGCTGGCCCAAGGAGCAGGCAAGCCTCGGCTGTTGGCTGCCCAGCTGCCCAGGGCTGGTCCGAGGTGCAGGTAACCAGGGCTGGCTGAGGCTTGCGCTGCCGACAGTGACAGCAGCAGAGGTGTGATGGGGACGTCACCTTCCCCTGATCACCAGGTCGCCTCCTGCCCCTGAGGGCTCCTGGACTGTGAGAGGGGGCAGGCCGAGCTGAGGGACACCCCTTCCAGTGCATGAATTTTCATGCGCTGGGCCTCTAGTTCAATTATATAAGTGTAGACAACAGATCACAGTAGTATTTGTGATATCACTGATCAAAATCTCCTTAGACTTTGTCAGAAATGTGTTAGTAAAGAGGCATGTATTGCAATTATGTATTTTTAATATTGATTTGCAGTCCTATGTATTTGACTTTTTGCACTTAAAAACATTCTGAGAAGGGCCCATAGGCGGCACCAAGCTGTCACAAAGGTACATGGCAGAGAAAAACTTAAGAACCTTGGCTATATACAAGGTTTCAGGAAGGAAGCCTGGGTTCAAGGCCTCATTAGTGAGTAGCAGAGACCATCTTTTATGCCTTTGCATTTCCACATTTATAGTAAGTGTTTAGTAAATGCTTGCTAAATGTGTGTGTGTGTGTGTGTGTGTGTGTGTGTGTGTGTATCAGCATATAACAATTACTGACTTTATATTTCTCTCTTAAATCAGAAAAATGTTAAGAAAATGTGAATCTGCTCTCATCTTTTCAAAAAATAGTTTGTGCTTAATACTTTTTTTTTTTTGGCTGGGTAATGAATTTTTTTAATTCAATTTTTTATAACACCAATGCATACACTGCATGTTTGAATATTTTCAACAAATCATTTGGCTTATATATCATACATATGAGAAAGTGAGAAAGCAATAAATGAGTTAAAAGTTGTTTTTGTTAAAATATATTTTATTGATTTCAGAGAGGAAGGGAGAGGGAGAGAGAGAGAAACATCAATGATGGGAGAGAATCATTGATTAGCTGCCTCCTGCACGCCCCCTATTGAGGATCGAGCCTGAAACCTGGGCATGTGCCCTTGACCGGAATTGAACCCAGGACCCTTAAGTTCACAAGTTGACGCTCTATCCACTGACCCAAATGGCTAGAGTGAGTTAAAGGTTTTGAAGTGATTATCTGTGCCAACTGCAATTTAAATATGTGCCACAGCTTTTGCAGCTCAAACCCAAGCATTTGTTCATTGCCATGAGGGAGAGAAGGGGTGGGTTTTTAATGGGAAAAAATAATGGAGAAAGTTTATGTAGAAAGGGTCTGTTTTATTTTGGGAAGCATTTCTCTTTTCCCCACCTAAAACCAAAAGGCCAAGGTAAACAGTAGATTTAGCAAAGTGTCTCCTGTGCTGAGGGGTCACCTTGCCTAGGTAAGCTAGAGTCAGCAGGGCTAGACTCTATGTACTATGTACTATGAACAGTGAGCCCCTAACAGCACACTGCTGCCCAGGGCAGAGAACCTAAGGGGTGTGTATTAATGTTCTATCACTGTCATAGTACATTATCCCAAAATTGGTGGCTCAAAACAACATAAATGTACTATCTTACAGTTCTGTATGTCAGAAGTGTGACATAGGTCTCAGTAGGCTAAAATCAAGCATCAACAGGACTATGTTCCTTCTGGAGGCTTTGAGTAGCATCCATTTTCTTGCCTGTTTTCAATTTCTAGAAGCTATCAGCATTCCCTGGTTCTAATTTCCTTCCTCCATCTTCGAGGCTAACAAAGGTGAGCCAAGTCCTTTTCACATTGGCTCACTCTGACCTTCTCTTCTTCCTCCCTCTCCCACCTACAGATTCTTGTGACCTACCCAGATAAACCCAGGATGATCTCCCCATCTCAAGTTTCTTTACTTAATCATGTCTGCAAAGTCCCTTTTGCCTATATAGTAACATATTCATTTGTCGTATGAATTAGGACATGGACACCTTTAGGTAAGGGAGTCATTATGCTACCTGCTCACATGTAAGAGGCTTAATCTTGGGGAGACAGAGGGTTTTAGAGAAAAGTGCTGATTTCAAGAAATGAATTCAAATTTTGGGCAATATGTAGCTCAAGTTACTATAGCCTAGTGGTAGCTAGCAATGGGTTCAAGAGATGAGTACAAGGAAGGGGACAAGAGGTTTAAAAAAGAAGGCAAAGAGTAGGGTTTGCCTTTCTGCTATGGGGTACAGGGCATTAAAGGGAGCAAAGGCACAGACAAAAGTACAAGCAGAAAGATGACATTTGCAGAATACCCACTGTTGCAGGGTCAATAATAGGTAACAGAGAAGACGTCTTGTACAATAGAATTTGGAACTTGAGTCTGAGCACAGCTCTCATAGTTCAAGAGGTGTTATTGTTATAAGAGGAGTCACTTGTCCTCATTACACAAGTACAGAATCCAAACAAAGAACTATGCAAAAGAGACTAGAGATTTTGATCACAGTCCGTTTGGGAGAAGAGCAACATAAGAAGGCTTGTAGAGCCCTGGCGGTTTGGCTCAGTGGATAGAGGGTCGGCTTGCGGATTGATCCCAGGTTCCATTCTGGTCAAGGGTGTATGCCCAGGCTGTGGGCTGGATCCCCAGTGAGGGGCATACAGGAGGCAGCTGATCAATGATTCTCTTTCATCATTGATGTTCTATCTCTCTCTCCCTCCCTCTATAAAATCAATAAAACGATATAAAAAGAGAAGAAGGCTTGTAAGAGTATCAGGTAGATGTTACATTTATGAGAACTTACTCAACTGATCTGTCAATATGCATTTATTTAACTAATCTAGTCTTAAATTAAAGACTTCTCTATCTACGAGGACTCGAGCGAGTTCAGTTGAAAACCTGGTCCCAATGTGTGGAGCTTGCTAGCTTTCCTTTCTCACCAACACGTTTCATATCATATGCTTAAATAAGTAAGTTTCCCTGGCTCAGACATTTCTAGGTAATTCATTCTTAAGTTTCCACTTCATAAAGAACTAGCTTTGGATCCAGGCATTATTTCTATATAGACTTTATTAAATATAATTTTATTACCTCAGTTTGAAAGGATAAAATAAAAATTATATTCTGAGTAAATTCTCCGTTGTTATAATCTTGTTTTCATTAGCACCTGAGGAATGTTTCCTTTAATTAATAAAAAGTAGTTTAAAAAAGTATGCAATAAACTGTTGGATAACTAGTAAACTATACTTTGGCTTCTTGAGTGTGGTGATGTACAATTTTGCCTAAAGGAATCCGACAGAGCATCCTTGGTTCTTTGAAAAGTTTCTGATAGGGAAGACCTGATATTGATCATTATGTTAAAATGAATCACAAACAACTCTGCCTGGTTTGTATATTCATTGTTGGCAAAAGACCAGTTTACAGTAGAGAGATGACAAGACAGTCTCTGTTAGGATCTTGAATACTCTATTTTGAAAACAACACAGGGGCAGGTGCCTTGGCAGACCAAATGTACACTTAGAACAAGCAGCAGCCAAGAAAGTGCTACTGAGAATAGATTTAACTTGCAGGAGTAGGTGATCCTTTAAAATTCTAAGTTTATTTCTGATAGTGACAGTCTGACTTCTGATAACAAGGAAATGCATTTTATAGTACAGCTTTAAAAAAATGGCTGTGACCCTTTTAAACTTTACCATAGCACCTCCTTAAAAGGAGACCCAAGAGACAATGTAACAATTTCTCCCGAACATAAGCATTTTGCAGTAAAGAAAAGGACATTTCCGGTTGCTTAAAACCTATCTTTAACATGACCACCCTGATAAACAAAAGCCTCATGAGTTATGGTTTCTAATTGTTGGTTATAATTATGATGTAGCTTCACTTCTAATTTCAAAAATATATCTTACCATATATACGACGTAACTCATAATAAAATTGTTATATAAATAAGTAAGCAGCCCTACCCGGTTTGGCTCAGTGGATAGAGCCTGCGGACTGAAGGGTCCCAGGTTTGATTCCCGTCAAGGGCACATGCCCAGGTTTCAGGCTTGATCCCCGGTAGGAGGCAGCCGATCAATGATTCTCTCTCTCATCATTGATGTTTCTATCTCTCTCTCCCTCTCCCTTCCTCTCTGAAATGAATAAAAAATATATATAAAAATAAGTAAGCAAATAAATTTGGGCCAGGGTCATCCTTTCTAGGTCTCAAGAGAGAAAATAAGACAGATAAATTAAAATGCACATAATTACAGTACAGAATTGTTTGTAACTGTCTCCAGTGCAGGGCCCTTTAAAAAACTAAAAAAACTGAAAAGGACCTGCCCAACAATATGTCTAAATAGAACACACTTTGTATTAACTGACTTGTATTGTGTGTGCCTTTGATCACCATTTAAGAGAACATGGCTTCAGGCCAGCTATAAGAACACCTAAAGACAAACCTTTAAAGACTCAAGTGATGTTTTGTCAGGAAAATCAAACACCTAGCCAAAGGGCATCATAAATAAATTTGATCTCTCTCTTCAGGGGGTGCCCCTGAACAGGCCATTAGAAAGCCCCTCTTTAATTCAACCCCTTCTGAGAGGAAACTAATTAGAACAGCTTCCAGATAAAGCTGATTGGGCTGGAAGAAGAGCTTGGAGCTCTGAGACAAGGACTGAAACACTGTGCTCTACCAGCCGTCCAGTGGGGAGAAGCCTGTGGGAAAGTTCCCATGCTTGGACAGAAAATGATTCAATAAGCTACATGGGAAGATAAGTGGGTGTGGGCTAACAGTGGGGCCACTGCTTTCCTGTCCTGCATCCAGTTTATGTGGAGAGCTAAAAATGTAGGGACAGTTTGGGGCAGTGCAATGCCCCTCAAATGAGCTGTAGAGCAGGTTAGCTTTAGTCTCAGCTTTTGTTTTCCAATCTGTCACAGACTGATACTTTCATAAAATGCAATATAAGTGTACAGTATTACTAAAATATGAAACAGCAAAGCAGATGTACAATTTATAAGCCTCAATTTATTATTATATGCAACAGATATAAAATTACTCTGTCAAGTTAACTCTAAAAATGTCTAAATGCCGACTCCCAATTCCTACACCGATCTCTTTGGACCACCCTGGGTTTGTAACTAGTGCAGTGGGTAGACTTTGGTTTCAGAGAGACTAGTGTTTGGATCCCATTTGTCACTTATTATCTGTGTAACTTGAGAAAGTTGTTAAAGGATGGGTGAGGATAAAATGCAGAATCAGCACACATTTCCTAATCTTACCAGTAACATGTTCAAGATCCATTTGTAACTGTTAACATACCGGGATATCTGCAAAATTCCTTTATTTGTTGCTGCCACCTGAAACTGTCAGCAGAAGACAGACCCTCTCTAGTTTTCCCAATTTCTGTTAAGATATCATTTTAGTTTGTCACAGATGCGAATGAGGCAAGGCTTGCTAACAATGCATCCCAGGAAAGGTCAAAAGGTAGCAATAATGGTTTCTGGTTGGGAGATTAGAAAAAACAGCCTAACTACCACAGCAACAGGAGTTAACATGAGCAACTCAAATTCCCAGATGATGTCTCAGGTAAGAATGAGTAGGGGAGAACTCAATAAAGGTTTGTAGAATGAATGTTGGGAAGAGTAACCTTCTGTGTTGACCACAGATTTGTCCACTGGGTGGAAACATAGGTGATACGTTATTTCTTATGCAATACCTTTATTATTTTACTATCTCAAGCATGCTATCTTCACGTGTACACACTGGCCTACTCACAGCAGTTTCCCAATATTTTTAGCCATGAAATCTGAGAATTAGAGCTTTGTTTATTTTGTCTTCTCAACTCAAAATGTCTAGAACACAAAGAGCACAAAATGAAAACCTCTGCACTAAAATTCCACTGAATTCCACAGGAAGTCCAAATGAATGGTCATATTGCTGAGAATAGCCAGGTGTCCTTCTCATCTATAAGCAGCAGGTAGGTGTTCTCTTAGCTTTCAGTTCTCCAATGAGACATCTCCAAGGCGTTGCCATTCACTGATCCTGCCTCACTGGAGTCCACTATCATTTTGCTCTTCATAAGACCATCTTCTTTCAGTCTCTTTTGTCTCTTCCCTCGTCTCTGTCAATTCTACCCCAGTGTCTACTCTGTCACAAACTAGCACACTTTCTTATTAAAAAACTCATAACAAACTCTACCCAAGAGCTCTGTTGTATTACTGGAGTCTGAAGGATATAGTGGACAAAGAAAGGTTAGACAACTGTACAGCCTCGGTCTCTTTCCTGTCTTAGTCTTCACTCTTGTCTGATTAGAGCATCCAGTGTGCCATTCCTCTTACCAACTATTGCACTTGTGAGCACCAAGGGAAAAAACCTAACATTAACACATTGGACTTGTATCTATTTCTTTTGGGGATAAACTCACCATTAAATTCTATTTCTGTAAGGTCCACAGAGTATACATTACCACTTTGGATTTAGTTATGAGTAAAGGCAAGGTTTATAGAAACCTCATACATTTAGGAATTTGGCTGTATTTTCCTTTTTCTTTCTGAATTTATGGCATTTAGTATATTATCATAATAGTTCTTTTAACACAATTACCTCACTGATTCAATGTTAGTGAAGTCAAAACACAATAGGTGCATGAATATTCCAGAGACATACAGTGACAGCTTCATTGTATGCCTTTAGGATGAATCATATCTTCAAATGAGCACCATCAATGTAGTCTTTCTAGGAGTCACTCCAACCATGTTCTACAACTTTACAAGACAGTAGTTTCTCAGTCAACCTCATACTCACGTTTTTAATCCAAAATGTTTAACTGTGCCCATTTACAATAGGGTGTTTTAGAAGTACATCTCAAATAAGATTCATTTCCTTTCTTATATATTATCCTTAATTGCCGGAGTCCAACCCCAGCAGGTCCAGGGGTCCCCAAAGGTGTGGATGGAGTCGGTGAAGAAGGAATGACACAGAGACAGCGTTCAGTTGATCAGCAGCCTAGCCAGGATCTCTAGCCAGGATCTCCAGCCAAGTTCTGGTCTGGATCTCCAGCGAAGTTCTGGTTAGGATCTCCAGCCAGGTTCTGTGTCCATGTTCTCTTGCTAGGTTCTCCAGCCAGGTTCTGTAGCCATGTTCCCTCACTAGGTTCTCCAGCCAGGTTCTGTCCAGGTTCTCCAGCCAGGTTCAGTCACCAGGTTCTAGTCAGGTTCTCTTGCCCATTTCTGTAGTCAGGTTCAGTCCAGGATCTTTTGCCATGTTCTCTCCAGCGAAGTTCTTCTGTCTCTAGGTGCTGTGTAGGTTCTGTGTTCTAAGTTCTGTGTTCTAAGTTCTGTATTCTAAGTTCTGTGTCTCTTGGTTCCGTATTCTAAGTTCTGTGTCTTGCTGTCTTATTACATCTGTATTTATACCAGTTGATTCAATCCTATCAATCTCTATTACAAAGGTTAGGGCGTTTCTTATCTTCATTCCAGGGAGTAAAGATTATGTAGCTTAAGCATGATTGTTTGTATTTAAAGTGATTAATTACCCGCCTGGCACTTAGTTAAGAGGTTTTATTCCCTCCCTAACTTCAGGGGAAAATCCCTACCTGGGGAAACAACCTTTCTCAGAGACCTTGGTTAAAACACATAGTGCCAAGAAGGTGAGCAAACATATTAAGAACAGTATGCTATATATGCCAGGTCCCTTGAAGCAGCAAGCATGGACCGGCTCCCAGCAAATTCCCCCTTTTTTATTTTTTAAAAGCAGGCATTAAAAAGAAAAAAACCCCAAATGCTCTCTTGTATCCATTTTAAGAGTAGGATTGACGCTTTCCGCTATTACCTGAGTCCTGATCTATCACCCCAGGGAGAGCTTGCCAATCCTGCACTTTCCCAGGGTGGAAAGGCTGCAGTGGGGTTTAGGATAAGGCTCCTTGGGCCTACCTTCTCCCATGCCATTACATTTACCTTTCCTTCCTCAGAAAAGCATGGACATATTTCTTGTATAAAACGTTCTGTCTGACTGGGAGTAACCTTAATTCCTCTGCTAGCAAGCATATATGTTAAAAGATCAATACAGAGTCTTTTTTCTTTAGACTCAGTATGGCACATCTTCTTAATCTAAAGATCAATACAGAGTCTTCTTTCTTTGGACTCAGTATGGCACATCTTCTCAATCTAAGGATCAATACAGAGTCTTCTTTCTTTGGACTCAGTATGGCACATCTTCTCAATCTAAGTTCTGTACTATCCACCTTCTTACCCTACTTATCTTCTATAGGGGGGTCTGTAGCACCCTGGTGGAGTCCTATCCGTCCCGAGTGTGGGGGTTCTCAATGGGGGGGGGGCTTACCTAGGGGAACCCTGTTTCAGGGGTTCCCAAAGGTGTGGACGGAGTCGGCAAAGGCTATCCACCCTCTTCCTACGGTGGAGTCCGATCCGTCCCGAGTGCGGGGCGCTTACCTAGGGGTCCCTGTTCGGGCGCCAGATGCCAGGGTCCAACCCCAGCGGGTCCAGGGGTCCCCAAAGGTGTAGACGGAGTCGGCGAAGAAGGAATGACACGGAGACAGCGTTCAGTTGATCAGCAGCCTAGCCAGGATCTCTAGCCAAGTTCTGGTCAGGATCTCCAGGGAAGTTCTGGTTCAGGATCTCCAGCCAAGTTCTGAGTCCATGTTCTCTTGCTAGGTTCTCCAGCCAGGTTCTGCAGCCAGGTTCCCTCGCTAGGTTTTCCAGCCAGGTTCTGTCCAGGTTCTCCAGCCAGGTTCAGTCACCAGGTTCTAGTCAGGTTCTCTTGCCAATTTCTGTAGTCAGGTTCAGTCCAGGATCTTTTGCCATGTTCTCTCGCTAGGTTCTGTCTCTAGGTTCTGAGGCCAGTTTCTGTCCAGGATCTTTTGCCATGTTCTCTCCAGCGAAGTTCTTCTGTCTCTAGAGAACGTTCTGTGTAGGTTCTGTGCCTAGGTTCTGTCTCTCCTGGTTCTCTCTTCTGAGTTCTGTGTTCTAAGTCCTGACCAGCTCCCAGCACTTAATAACTTCTGAACTTGTTGATACATAAATAGTATTACTCAGACTCACAAATACTAATTTTCTTATAGAGAATTTATTTACATCAGGCTGCATCTATAGAAATCAAATACCTAATAGAATATTAGGCAAAAAACATACACCAAAAAACAAAACCCACAACTAAACTGATGCCTTGAAAATCTATTTCTTTTCCTTCTATTCAAAATTTGTGAAGACAATGAGTTTTTTTTCTAATATTACTATATACTGAAACCCTTAATGTTTTCCATGGAATACTAATATGCTATATCAATTCTATAAATTCTATCTTGATAATTAAGTAATTATTTTTAAAAAATGTTTGGTTACAAACAAATGTAAAATATGAACAAATACCAAACTGTGAAAGCCTGGGATTCCTAGGACTGTTCTTCGAATAAGCCTGCTAATAAATATGCATTCCTCATAGGAGATAAGAGAAACAATGTGACACTAAACCACAAAAGGACACCCTTATTGTTGAGCAAGGCCAAAGACTGTTGTGCATCCTGTAGGTGCTGAATGGAAGAAGCTAATGAGAAAAAGAGTGATTGTGACAAGCAATTATGTCACCTGTGCGAACAGCTTAATTTCCTAAATTAGCCACTTTGATAATTATGATATCTCATTTGTCTTTTAATTCCTTGAGCCCTGAAGTTTACCTTTGGTTTTTTTTCCTGACCAGATAAGAGGCTTTGATAAGCTACGGGTCTATTATGTGTGTGAAAATTTCAGATTTCAGGCTGATTGACCTTACTGTTTGCTCAAGCTGGAGCGAATGGCTCTCTCCACCAGAGCTCTCCAAGCCTTGCTTCCAGCGCCTGTTCGCAATAGTGACGGGGAAACGGTCCTGTGTGCTGAGGATGCAGGGGTCAGGGAGTGGATTGCAAAACAAATTAATAGTGTCAATAGGACCGAAGAGAAAACTATTCAGCCTGCTTCAGAGGAAACTGTCTTTTGAGTAGATTAAAAATCACTGTCAGCAGCATCCGCTGTGCATGCATACCACCAAATTACCAAGCTAATTACAAATTATTCTGATGTACCCACTGAAGCATTTTCAAGGTCTTCAGAAGACTACATGTTCTTGTTTTTATTGTATTGGCTTTGCAGGTCAACGAAAACATTGGGGCCTGTATAACTAAGTGCATTAGAAAGACAGATGGCTTGAAAAGGAATCCCGATGACCACTGCCAGTTGGATTTCTGAAGCTGAGTTATATATGAGACGGAGTCTTGCTTTAATCAATTTGCAGGAACTGCAGTAATAAACTGGGCAATGTGGCCTCTCTCACGCGAATGTGTGTATATTTGGCCAAAGGATGCCAAGAAGTACCAACCCAGATGAAAGAGCAATTGTTTTACTCCAGGGCAGGGATGCATCTCCCTTCCGACATAAGGGTCTGAGATGAGTGTTCCAGTCAGACTGTGATGCCTGCAACACTCGGAGAACTCAGGACATTGTTTTAACCCCTCACATTAAGGCAGGGTCATGGACAGTTTGTGTTAACAGGTGGAGCAGTGGCTTCAGGAGATGGCCCTCAGGAATCAGGAGATGCCCTGACTGTTGATGCACAAACACATACACTCACACGCACGCACACACATATGTCACTATACACGCGATGGCCTGACCAGACACCTCTCTGACTTCCCACACATTCCGAAGGCTTTATGCTATCTGTCTCATTCTTTCCTACCCAGGGATGCCTTTCTGCTTTATTTTAACCTGATCTCACCCAGAAAAAGAAAGTTGTTGTGCATATCCCCGGGGCTCCCATATTCTATGAATATTAAAGTAATTGATGAGAACTAGTGGTTCCCAAACCTGAGTAATCAAATCCACTGTCTGTCTACCTTCCCTCTTCCTCCCCCGAAAGACACCAGTCATAAATCAGCCTTAAAGGGGGACTCCTGGGCATCCTGGCAGTCTGAATCAGGGTCTTTAATCCCTTCTCTCCCCTTTTAATATATTGAAATTATCTATAAAGCCTCTTTATAAATATATTTTCAAACTTATCAGCTTATTTATTATGTCATTTTTTAATGGAGTGGGTTCTTACTAGTTTTTATTAGGATATACTCTACATATAGTAAAATTCACTCTTTTAGTGCATAGTTCTGCAAGATTTGACAAATGCATGCAATTAATAGTATATAATACCACTACAATCTAGCTATAAAACAGTTCCGTCACCACCAAGCATTCTCCCATGGCCCTTAGTTGTCAACTGCTTCCCTCACCCACAGACACTGGCAGCCACTGATCTGTTTTCTACCTTTGAAGTTTTGCTTTTTGCAGAATGCTGGATAAATGGAATCCTACAGATTATAGCCTTTTGACTTGGCAAACCCATTTGGAATTCACCCATACTGTTGTATGTATTAGTCCATTTCTTCCCATTGATGGGTATTCTTCTGTTGTATCGCTGAACCACATGGACCAAAGGACCTTTACGCACCAAAGGACATCTGGGTTGTTTGCAGTTTTTGGAGATTACAAATAAAGCCACTATAAGCATTCACATATTTGAATCTGGATTCACCAGAGAGATTCAGTTTCCAGATTCCAGGATTAGCGCTAAGCAATCTCACGGGTGTTCTTCCCACAGAATGAATCATTCCCACCACTGACCTTGACCCTCCTTGGACACGGGATTCTCCAGGTCTCCAGGAGAGACTTCCTTTATTTCTTGCAAAGAAACATTTAAAAAATCACAATGGAGAAAGTCTTGATAGCTTTTGTTTTCTCAGCACTTAGGTCTCTACACACTCATTAAGGAAGAAATCCAAGCAAGTCTGTAATAGTTATTCACTGCCTTACCTACATTTTTATTTATTGATTTTTTAATGTGTTTTTATTGATTTTTAGAGAGAGGGGACGGGAGAGGGAGAGAGGGATAGAAACATTAATGAGAGAGAAATATCGATCGGCTGCCCCTACTAGGGATGGAGCCCTCAACACAGGGAATCAAACCGTGACCTCCCGGTTCATAGGTTGATGCTCAACCACTGAGCTACGCCAGCCGGTCTTAGCTACATTTTTTAAAAGAAACCTCTTCTTTACTTGTGGAGGATCCCCACAGCTTGAGCATGCCTTTCCTCCCTTTTACATGTGGCATAGTGTGAAGTTTGCTCTTCACCTTTATGCAGACGGCCCCAGAGAGAGACATTAGTTCTTTCTTTGGATTGGGATATTTTCCATTTCCAGGTAGGATGAAAATTTTCCTGCTTCTGAAAATCACATAACTGACAGCGAAGTGAGAGAAAATGTCTACAAAGCGTGCTCATGGCAAAATTGAGAGATTTTTGAAGTCACAGAATATAACAAGCCTTTGTAGAGGGGATCCCAGCGTTAAGGGAAGGCAGGATGAAGAAATTCCAATAAATCAACCATGCGTATCAGGTTCTGGGGAGTCACTGCCGTAATCATTTCTTTCAGAAGACATTCACCACGGGTTTCCATTTGGAAAGCAAACTCCCCAGTTCTTCCAGCGAATTGAAAATGTCCCTCTTTCGGCAGCATATATACTGCATCAAAGAAGATAAGGCACGGTTTTATTTTTGATGCTAGTTTTATTGCAGGGTAATGACTACCCGTCCTCTGTGAATTCAGGTAGGGGGGCTAGTAGGGGCAGGGGAAAACAGTGAGGCCTGTTAATTTTTCCATGAGATCATTTTTCCCTTGACATACAATTTGATGCTTAACAATTTTTCTGAAAGTCAAAAGGAGTACTACGTTCCCTAATTTCACAGTGCTATAAATAGCCCCTCACAAAGCATAATTGTATAAGAGAGATGACACTTCTTTATGAAAGAATTTCCACTGGAAAGATAAAAGGAGGTCAGAACTCTTATGCGAGACATGTATTTTCAAGTATTCATAAAAATAGAAATCAGCAGCAGTGGGAAAATTCTTCATGATAGACAGTCACACATACGATATTGGAGCCAAAGCCATTTTCACAGGCGCCAACTGTAGTTTGAATGGAACCCAGCCAAGAAGTGGCTGCTGGGCATTTAGCTCAAGTGCCAATAAAAGGGAAGAGTACACACACACACACACACACACACACACACACACACACACACACTCCAGCTTGTAGAGGTATTTGCCAGAAACATTTCCGGGCTGCTGCCATCTGGGTCCTGCAGCCATCAATCAGGGCCTGTGCCGAGTCCAGCTGCTGAGTCCTGCTCTTAGAGGTGGAATAATGTGGGAAAAAATGAGAGAGGACAAAATTAGGAGAGCTCCGACAACAGCTGGAAGGAGCTGCTAGACCACATTTTGATAATATCAAGACCCCAATTCATCCGTAATGACTTAGATGCTATGTAAACTTCAAGATGTCTGCTTGGCTTGAAAGTCACACCCGCATTTTTATAGTTTTTATTATTTATAAATCACCAGAGATGTGTAGGACAACTTACAAAACATTAAAAAAGACTGGGGTCCTGTCCCACTGGATTCTTAGGCTTGCAAAATATAAAATGTGGACACCAGATGATTAATTACTCCAAAAATCATTTGTGGTCAATGTATCGAGTCCTTGCCACATGCAAGGCACCAAGTGAGGTCTTTCTTTGTATAAATTCCCTATTTTAAACCTCACAGCACCTGGTGAGGAAGGTGCTCTCAGCAGCCTCATTTTTACAAATGAGTGAAGGGTTAAGTGACGTACTCAATACCCCACACTTATCCAGGAGGGAGGTGGGATTTGCATCCAGGTTGTGTCCTGTTTTATAACCTCACTCTTCGCTTCTGCTGCACTGCCTTCCACGTGATTGTGTCGAGTCGGTCCTCCCTAGCCTAAATGTCCCTGGAACCCGCCAATATTCGGAATTGACAACAAGGGGCTGATAGAGCAGTGGAGCACAGACAGTCATTCTTCTGGCATTTCCCATGCAAACAAGCCTCTCCCACCAAGTCCACACACGCTTGTTCTATTAAACAGCCTTCCCTATGGTGCACCAAAGCCAGATGCCTCCTCTGGATGATGATGATCATATCGCATCGGGCCCCCGGGCAGCTCAGTTCACACGGGGAGAGGGGAGCATGGCTGGCCACCTCTCCATTCATCCTTAGGAGGATGCGTGTTAGGGCTGGATTGAAAGCCGAACGTGAAGATTACTTCCTGGCAGCAAATGTTGTTCTCTCTTTGCTTCAAGTACCTGTGCCCTCTCCTTTGATTACTTCCTGCTGCACTCGTGGTTATGACACATAACAAAATGGGGGGTGGGGAGGGAGAAAAAACTAGGTAGGGTCAGATTCTCGTTCACCTCATCACTTGGTTCATTTCTTCCATGCGCAGAACTCCCTTTGTCATCAGGCAGAAAGGGAACCTGGGGGAAGTGGGGGAAGAGAACTGGGCCTGAAGTAATTTATAACCACAGGCAACTAGATCATTTTATACCAAAATGGTACTTTCTCAAAATCTCATCATTCATACCAGAAGTATTTCTTATGGAGTGATATTCCTGTGCTTATGAAAACATTGTGTGCAGTTGAACTTGCTTAATCTGTGATCATTTTGTCTCGCTGAAGATTTGAGGCAAGGGTATTATGCCATTACAGTGTTAAAACGCATCAGTGACTTGATCATCTGAAATGCTTTAATAGAAATGAATTCTGTTAGCTGATTCTGATTATCCAGCGTCAGGTTTTATAGGCTTTTAAGACATGTTCCAGTTGTCAGATATTTTTCCGTGAGATGTTTAAATATTTAGATTCCATTCTTTCTGAATATTCCAAATATAGGAAACAGATATCTTAATAGCAGAAATATTAATAGGATTACTCAGTGGACTGTCTTCCCTAATGGCCTTTGAAACTCAAATCATGTGTTCCATTATTATGTAGCAAACCTTTTTGCTTGAAGTGAGGTAGTGAGGTAGAGACCTGATTCAGTTCTGTGAAGGTGAGGTGTTTCTTAAAGAAATACACTATTATGGCCAATTAGAGAGGGCAGAATGCAGCTCCCCGAGTTCACTCAAGGACTTCTCCAACAGTAGCAACGAGCAATAAAGGACACCCTGTGACACTGAAGTCTGCATTTAAATATGTGTTTATCATGCATTCCTTGATCTGTTCAGCAAAGCTCCTCATTTGCAACATGCACATGCATGCCATACATATATATACCCACAGTGATTTTCAAGGTAAAGTATTAGGAATCCTGAAAGTGGAAACATTTTTAAAAATATATATTAAGCAACGTTTGCTTTCCATTATAAGTATTTCCTTTTTACCCTGGATTTTCCTCCCATTTTACCTCAACTATGAAGATTCCATTTCCTTGAAGGGAGGAGTGTCTGACCACAGTGAAGTGCTTCTAAAAGAAGGCTCAGGAAGCCTCTCCCCCAAAGGCAAATGCATCCATGGATAGAAGGAGTACAGAGAAGGAAAATGAGGGTTTGGGGCAGGATCAGTACAGACAGTATCCCCTGTCTTTCTTCCGTGTACTCCCCTCAGGCCAGGGAGGCTGCACGGACTTGGGACAGGGGCAGTCACCAGGACTCTGTGCTTAGACAGGCCCTACACTTGGGATTTAATTCTCTGCTGTTGCTGCCTTAGAATTCTTCTTATCTTCGATGTTGCTTTTGGCCAGTGAAGGCTGATGGGACGATGGAGCATGTGCTGGTGACTTGGAGCCTTGATGAAGGAGTGACCCCACTTCCTGCTGCCTCCCACCCTCTCTGGGATGTCTGCTCAGACACCTACTCCTTCAGTCCTTGGGGCCCCGGCCTCCCTAATCTCTGCCTTCCAGTTTCCCAACAACTGCTACTGCCATCTACCAGCAGTGGGGGCCTGGGTGTGGGTGTGGGTGTGGGTGTGGGGAGCGTCAGGCCAGGTCGTGGATGCCCCATGGAGCCCCTAGGTGGGGCATGGTGGTGACTGTCCCAGCCCCAGTTGTGTGCATCTGGAAGGTGCTTTGACCTGGTGAGCCTCTTGCTCACACTCCATCTAGTGCTGGGCTCATCTGGGCGTGGAGGCTGCAGTCCCTGGGGTTTGCTGTCCACCATGGGCTGGAGCAGCAGGCCTTGGAAGGGGATCGGATCCCCCTCTGGATGAACACAGCCTGTCAGTCTGGCTGGTGGTGAGGGTCATGGGGGGAAACCAGCAGCAGGAGGGTTGCATATGCACATGTGCACCAAGTCTGGGCAAGGGCCCGGGCACCCTGGGGCCTGAGCTCTCCCCGGAGTATCACTGAGCCCGAGGAAACATGCATTGAATAGCAAAGGAAAAGCGCCATGACGGGTTTAGGGAGAGATCGTGGAAGAAAGGAAAAAGTTATAGAGTAGTATCTTTAATAGGACTTTCTTCCTACTTTTGAACACAGGCAGCACTTTCGTTTCCCAATGGGCCCCACACATTGTGCACCCGGCCTTGCCTCTCAGTGCCCCTGACATCTGGGTGCATTAAAGTGAACCCCCAGCGCAAGTGACATTTGTCAGTTCCCTGAGATCCTGTTTGCTCCTCATGGTCTGCCACCCACCAAGACAGCCCAGCAGGGCCCACATTTTAGATTGGGGGAGGAGGGAGTGGTGGTGTGGAAAGAAAAAAGCTCTCCTTATACTTATACCCCATCCCATTCTTTGGAGTGATGGAAACTAACAAGTCACCATACAGCATGACCCATTCACAGCCAGACATCCCTCCAAGCCGAAACACGGGCAGGTGGCTCTCTCATCACACCTGCATCTCAGTATAGCTCTTGATGTTTATATCCAGAGCCGTAAGTATTGCTGAAAAGCATTTTATTCTCTGGTAACTTTTTTTCCTTGAAGGATAAGACAAGATATGACTCGTCCCCTACTTACCTAAAACAAATGTGGAGAAAATTAGTGAGATCTCAAAGGCCCAAATCCGATACCTGAAGGACAAAGTTTGAAGGTGACGGATGGATCAATCAAGCTATGTTTAATTACTGAGCAACTATGATGTACTCAGCATCCTGGGAGAGGCTAGAGGGGGAAGAATAAGGACATATACACTACACTAGTTTCCTATTGCTGCATAACGAATTATCACAAGTCCACACCTTAACACAACACACATTCATCAGCTCCCAGTTTTTGTGGGTCAGGGGTCTGGGCACAGTTTCCTTGGGTTCTCTGCTCAGGGTCTCCCAAGGCCACAGTCAAGGTGATGGCTGAGCTGTGTTCTCATCTGGAGGTCTGACTAGGGAAAGGTCTGTTTCCAAGACCCCTCCAGCGGTTGGCAGAATTCATCCGCTTGTGACTGTAAGGCTGAAGCCCCCATTTTTGCTGGCTGGCAGTCGCTGGGGACTGCTCTCAGCAACTGAAGGCAGCTGCGGTTCTCTGCTGATGGTCCTCTGCCTACCTGGTGCACCACATGGCTGTTTGCTTGTTCAAGGCCAGAAGAAGAATCCCATCCGCTTTGCCACACTGCATTGGCTGGAAGCGGTCCCACTCAAGTAGAGGCGGTTAGGATTATACCGGCATGACCGAGGGAGCAGAGATCACAGGCCTCCTTAGAATTGTGCTACCACATTTGGGATATGGTTCCTTCCTTCGGGGAGCTTGCATTTTAGGTGGGAGATAAGACTGATGCCTCTGAACCATGGAGACATAAAACTAAATGACTCTATAGCTTCCTGAAAGAATTCTACCCGCTTCCACACATACTCCACACGCTACCTCTCTTTTAACAATTCTGATAAGGATAAACCAAGGAGTGATTGTAAAACCCTGGGCCAATATGGAGGTCAAGTGTAAGTAATTTGTGCTATCAGATGATTTTTGACAAGTTACCTCCTCTGGTGCAATAAATTATTCTATTTTTATCATTTCCTCTTTCTTATGCCCAGGCCCATGGAACACTCTGAAGGAAGCTGGGTAATGCTTGTCTTCCCTGGTCTGCAGCTGCTCCTCTCCATAGCCACTGTGTGGAGTGCAGATAGAAAGAGTGCAGATAGAAAGAGTCCACGGGCTTCCTGCTCCCCAGCAGGGATGGGGAGCCAGCTGTGACTAGAGGGGTTTCATGCAGCACTTGGTAGAGGAAGGTTTGGGACAGGATCACAGTTCCCTGCCAGCCCAGGGAAGATGACAGCATTTCAGAGATGTCAAGCCAAGTGCCTACAAAATTTCTCAGTGGTAAAGATGGGCATGACTTGCAAAGTGATGAGAGGGAGTAGGGACATGCAAGGAAAGAGAAGTTCACATTCAAGTGCTCAGACTTTCCATTACCGTCTAAGCCAGAGCCCTATGAGACTAGACTGATTCCCACCTGGCTGATGGGCTTCTCACATGGAGTAGCTCAACTACCCTGAACTACAGCTCCCTGCACAGAGAGGACTTCTATAAAGGCAAATCCCATGGTATATACGCTACTCAACCCAATGATTGCATCGTAACAAAAAATGCATTATCAGTTAGGGAATATATACGAATTAATTCAACTGATGATTTTGAAAGTTCTTCAAGTCAGAAACTTACGGTTTAAGCAAAAATTGGAACATTTATTGATTAGTCAAGTGACTGTCCAAGATTCACCCCATGGTTGGTAACTTGTACACAGAGTATTGGAAAATGTACAGGGAATTTATTTAACAATACACAATACAGCTATAATTTATCTCCTGCTGCAGGGGAGAGTGCTAGGCAGACTCTGAAATAATACCCAATGGAAAAGAATGCTATGCATTAGGTAAGTAATGTTGTAGCATAAAATGTGTTTAAGCAGGTTTCTCCTTTTTTTACCCACAAGACAGTGAAATGGCACTCATACCAGCAGCCTCTGGAATTCTTAACCTTGCCCTCTGCATGTTTTAGGTGAAATCTTCATTCAGTAGCCCCCTGATGAACTTTTCTTCTACCACAGATGAGAACTTGCTCCTCATTTTTACTCAATAATTGTTGAGTGTTACATAATGGAAAAAGTGATAAATGATAAATATGAACACAACCCCACCCCCTTGCAACTTATATTCTACACAAGAACAGCTTTCTGCTTGGTAGTTGTCTTTGTCTCAAGTCTGGTATGATGGGATATTTCAGCCATAAATACACACCTTTTCATTCAGGGGACTGTGCAATGATTTTTCTGAAGGTCAATTACTAAATCTAGAAACTCACTGATCTTGTTTTATGCCACTGTGGTTTTCCTTATCAGCTCCATCCACTGTCTTTCACAGGGCTGAGTCAAGCATGATATTCTTTTAATTTGTATTTTTGTTTCATTGTTATCCTCTTAATATAAACCTCTTTGATTGCTATCAACTGTAAAAACTGTTCCTGGCTAAATACAATAGATATATCTCTGAAGCATTGCAAATAGAATTTTTGTAAATTGAATCACATTTACACTTAGAGTATAATTTCAGAACTGTGGTACAAAAGAATGTACAGTGCTTCAAAAAATGTTCAAATAATTTCTGATGCCTCCTTAGAATTATTAAGTGAATAAGCCTGCATGCTTTTATTTTGTATAGAACTTATGAGGTAAGATCAATAAATGGGACATGGAACAAATCCACTGTCTAACATTTTACCTGAATATTGAACACATTTCCCCCCCCCTGGAAATAGTACCTGAATTTTAAATTTAGGATGCTGAATTCAACTGGGTACTTCATCTGAATGTGGTTGGTCCCATTATTTAACTTACAGGGAGCAGGCTTGGAGCCCAGCTCCCTGCAATTTATATTTTGTCATTAGGTTATTTTGACAGTTTGGGATTATCATCTGAATGTTTAGTCCACTGCTGAACTTGTCTGACACCTTGGAAGTGTTTCCATTTTCTCTTTTCAACATGAGTCAATATAGTTCAGGATGTAAATCCCACTGAAAAATTCAAAGGGGAGAGGGACATAGGTGTAGAATGGAACTGACTTTTGATGCGTGCATTCTGTGTCAAGTCCAAAGCCAGGTCCTCTAGAAATGCTATTTCTCATTTCACCCTATGTCAGTGGCAGGAAGAATATTAATGGACCCATTTGACAATTGAGGAAACTGGTTTTGAGATCTTCAGTAACTTGCCTGAAGACACACAGTATTAAGGGCAGCATGGTAAAAGGGAAGAATGGAGATTTAAAAAGCAATCAATCACACAGGATTTGAATATCCACATGACACTGGGAAAGACGTTGAACTGCTTTAAGCCTCAACTTCTCCTTCCAGACTCATTGTGAAGGTAAAAATAATATCTGCACAATATCTAGCATACAAAAGGCGCTCAATAAATTACAGCAATGGTTATACACTGAACTCAAGCCCAAGTCCAAATTCACAGCCAGTGCTCTTTCCAGGACCCCACCCATTGAAGATGGTGGCCTAGCTAAGGAAACCTAGAAAATCATATGAATTTCCCACAAAATGGTATTTTTAGAAAAAAGTCCACAAAAACCTAGGGAATCCATCTTCTTTTTTTCTCTCCTAGATTGCCCTAACAACAATCAGCAAAAAAGCCAGCAAAATAAGAGCCCTGAATGAGCTGAATTCTAATCCCAACTCTAACGTGAGCTGCATGACCTTGGGTGAGTCATTCAATCCTCTGAGCATCAGTTCCCTTACAGTAAAACGGCGAAGCTGGATGAGACCACCTCCCAGATGCCTCCCAGCTCTAAAAGCCCTCGATTCTCATGGCACCAGGCCCTGGGAGACAAATCTCAAGTCTGCTTTGTGTGACTCTTTTCTTTAATAAGCCTGTCAGGCAGAAACGAAACGTGGAGAAGTGAATGGTCAGGTGATCATTTAAAAGCCCATTTCCTCATTCTGTGTTCCAGTTTATCAGGAATCTTGTCATTGAACCACACATGTAAGCTAGAGCCAGAAAACGTACCTACAATAGAGCTGCTTTCAGCCAAGATGGGTTGGAACCAACCAAAGAGGTTGATGATGAGAGATAACTGCTGGTCTGCATGTATCGTGGACCATGTAACCCTCCATGTCAAATTAAAAACTGAAAAGGCTCTTTGAGGAACAAGAGTAGCTTTTCTGTAGCTCCAGTATCTGCCATCAGCAAACAAAATTAACCATCTGAGGGCCATTCAATAGAGGACTCACCCGCTGTTGCATTTTGTCAGGTCCACAAACCTGTGCTGTAATGGATGTAAGGATGCATTAGCCTCAGCCACCATTTAAAGCACGTAGCCCAGTGCCCTCTTCCAAAAAGCCTTTAAAGTGGTTATTTACTAAACCAAAGAGCGAAAAGGTGTCATTGATTAAAATGATCTTGACTCCAGATTAATCCTCCTGGTTTATATATTTTCAGCCTATATCTTTAAGAAAGTATGATTCAATAACACAAGTCAGTAAATATTAATCAAGTATTCCCTATTTGCCAGGGTCTGAGGCAGGTATTGTGGAGACAGCAACGTAAAAGCATTTTTAAATGAACTGAACATGATACCTGCCTTAAAAAGCTCATAGTTTAACAATTTCCCTAAATATATTTTTGAGCCCTAAAACTGAAACATGGGAACATAGGCTAACATTTTTTATTTATTTAAAAGTTTGGAATAAATTTTTCCTACAGTTGCTGGAAGCCTGGCGCATTGGAAGTGATGTTGAGGAAGGATGGACAGTCCCTCATTCTCTGTCCCCCCTTTCCAGTTTGATGATTCTCCCCAAATTTCTTTGGGTTTATGTCAGGACATGGAGCACAGCATGGAACAGGTGGGATGGACCAAGTTGGCATGATGTTGTCTTGTGAAATGCCTTTTCCCTCATTCTAATTTATGTGTATGAGGATAAATAAAAGATCAAGAGTCTCATTCAGCCACCATGTAACTAACAATATGGCTTTTGGCATAATCAGGAGATGGGAGAAGCAAGTATGGGAGATGGGAAATACTTTCTCTCTTCTTAGTTTCTCTTTCAGTCATGAGAAGAGAATTAGGCTATGATATTTTATGGTCTGATTTGGGGATGAAAATTTAATTTAAAGGCTGATATCTGTACGTTGAAATTTGGGATGTGGAAGATTTTACTCCAAGTATGTTAACTTAGTGATTCATACAGTTTATAATCAGAAAACCTGATTAAGTTTTGGGTATAATTTCTTTATACATTATTATTGACATACACAAATCAGACGCAGGATGTGTATTTACTTCATTTTATATGCAATGAACAGAATGGATGCTGGTTTATACTGAATCTAACTCATAAGTTTTTAATATTACTCTTCAAAAGGTTTTTTTAAAAATCACAACCTTATCACGTTCTGCATTTTGAACTTGCTAAAGATAGTACTGTAATTTTTTCCCTATGAAATGCAATAAAGAAATATGAAACTTTCGATGAGTCTCCACAGGAAAAACACTTGATTGCCAGCATCTCGCTACCCCCCCTCCCCCGTCTTGTTCTCCCCACCACCATCTGACTTGGACGCTATGGCCTCTGCAGTCTTCCTGTCTTCCCCCTTCAATCCCTCCCTCCCACACCTGCCAGACCTATAGTCATAAAATTCCGGATTCCTCATACTTTTCACCTGTGCAGTCTTCAGTGTCTCCTCAGTGTTTGCAAGACACAACTTAAACACCTGAATGACACACTCGAAGCCCAACTGGCTTCAGCATACCAGCTCCCTTTGGTCCCGTGAAGCTGGGCGTTCTCCATGGAACCTTTATCAACACTCTTCTCTGCCTAGAACACGCCTTCTCTCCTTTGTCATTCTTTACACCCTACCCATTCGTTAAGGTCTTTTCACGACTCCCTCCTTGATCACTCCAGCCAACAGGGGTCTCAAGGTACACATGCCTCACTCATGTAAAAAGCCATCCTCTTCTGCCTCCTCACAACTCTTATGTGTCCATTTCACTTTCTCCATCTGGTTTACGTCTTGCTTCTGATGGAATAAGACCATAAATTATACTCCTTTCTAAGCTTCATGCATCAAGAAAATAGGAGCTTTGTTGAATTTGTGTTTTTTAAATTATTTACCTTGATAATTTTTTAAACGCACTAGTTGATCCATTGTTAGGAAAAGACTATAAGGATGTTTAGTCAAGTAGAAGAGTAATAGTAACAATCCTCAGAGGGTCAAAGTTGGCTGTTCTTTTGTACTGCTGGTCATTGGTTTGGACAATCTTGGTCAATTATTTAACTCATAGAGCAGGCATTGGCAAGATTTACATATTATTGCCCTTGTTAGAGACACTGCAGAAGTGGTGCTAGCTTCCTATGTTACCACTTTTTCTGAGGATATCAAAGGAGAATTGTCCTATTGGAGGGAAGTGAGAAAAATTCTGTGAGGTCATCCATGTGGGTTAAGTATAAACAGTACCTAAAGAGTCCCTTAACAATGCAACACTAAGAATTGCAGGGTTGGCAGTGGAGGGGGAAATGGCAAGTAGGGAGGGGCAAATAAACTCTGTGGTCCTAAAACTCAGAGATCTCTCATTCCTTTGGGAAATGTCTTTAATGATTATTGCTTCCACCAATGGAATGGCCTCAGGGGTATTGCTCCTCCTCAAAGCTCCAGCTCAAACAAAGATCAACAACCCTTCCCTCCATCAATCATGCCGTCTTCTGTAAAGCTGAGAGCGAATCTCCATGTGGGCAGAAACCACTGACTCACGCCTGTGAATTCTTGCCTCAGAGGTTCTTCTTCTCTTTGATGGTCATTTCTGGTCCCACCACATGTAAAGAAACACACCAACTTCCTTATAGTCGCTGTCCAGGAATGCGGAGAAGTGTCCAGAGACAGAAACATCTCGAAGGACAGAAGGTGTGGCTCCTGGCATTAAAGGAAATTGGCTCTTCACTTCTGCGATCAGAGTGGACTTCCATATAATGAATCAGGATAATCATCTCAACTCATAATTTTAAAGGGAGAAGGGAGTAGACTTTTCCTCATTCTTCCCATGTGAAGCTATTGATATTCATTTTAAGCTATAGAAGATCTTTTCCCCTAATAGGGTAGACTATCAAGTTTGGACTAGAAGGAGACAACAATGTGATTTTTCTAAAAGGAAGTCCTGGCTTCCATACCTTTTAGAGATAAATTACATTTGAGTAAGTTATAATAAGATTGGAAAAGGAGAAGTTTTAGTCTTTCAAAAGAAAGATTTCAAAAATAGAGGTATCTACAAATCTGATCACAACACATACATGAATATTTTCCTTATAAAAGATACTGAGGAGCTATGAAATTCGTGTTATTGAGCACTGGTGCCTATGACCATATCTGGCAATGCAGTAGGTGCTCAATAATTATTTATTGACTATATGAGAATGTTGGACAATAGTGATGTACAGCCAAGGTTATCATAATGGCTACCATTTTTGGACTTAGCCCATTCATTGACTCTATATTATCTGTAATCCTTACAAGATTGGAAATGATTTGATTACAGTTACTAGTTTTGCAGGTGAGGAAACAGAGGTTTGGTGAGGCTAAGTAACTTGCTTGCAGTCACACAGCTAATGACTGGAGGGGTCAGTGTTTGATTTTAGTGTTCAGGCATTTCATTGGCAAAACTCTGATAAGAGGGAATGTTGGTCAGATATTCACAAAGAAAAAAATAACTTTTGTGTAACTTACTGCACATTCAGGGCGCTAATGTTATTCACTTTGAACAGTCTAGATAACTTGCACAAAATGATCACTTTGTTGCTGCTGTTCTATGTAAATCTTGGACAGCATCCCATTTAACACCCCCATGCATTCTCCTTAGCAGACAGCTCAACATGATGGACTATAGGGTAGACTTGGGAGGCAGGTGACCTGAGCGGAGCCCTCCCCCCTGACATTTAACAGCTAGATAGTCTTGGGTCAGTCATTTAACTTTCTGTGACTCAACTTCTTCCTCTACATGTAAAATGGCAGTGATAAGAAGAGCATTGCCAAGGTCACTCTGAGAATTAAATGAGTTAATAAATATAAAGTGCTTACTAGTAGATCAGTGACTGGCCCATAAATGCTGTATGTATGATAGATAAATAAGCACCCCAGTGTTTACAAAGCAATGGTCTACCCTGCCTTTGCTCATGCACTGTGTGTTTATCACACACTTCCCTCCGTGTCCCTGGCCCTTGAGGGGAGGCCTGCTCAAGGCCCCGATTTTACCCTTTACTCCTGCTTACAACAACCGGTCCAAAATCTGCTAGCATCTGACTTCATAGGTCAGCTTTTCTTATTGCAGAGAAAACCAAATGGAGGACTGGAATTTGCCAGCTGTCTGGTGTTTAATGGGGAGTTTTCCCCCCTCCCTCCCCATGATTTTTTTTATAGTTCACCTATCATATTCGTGTGCAATTGAATGCCTCTCCCGTATACTATACTTGCCAACTCTATCTCTAGTAATTATTCTGTTTTAGTCCACTGCAATGTACCTGCCAACAATCTGAAATGTGCAGGTGGTGGCTGCTCAGCGCTGCCTGCCTCCCCGCTCTCCCATTTGCATGCACCCTGTGGTGGCAACCTAATGTGATGGCTCTGACACGGCTCACAATGGAGACAATGACAGGAGGCCAGGGCGGCACAAGTGCCTTTTCTATTTACCATCCATGATTATATTTTTTTTCATTCCCTTTTCCTTCTTTTCCTCAGAGAGAGACAAGGTAAGAGCCTGCACACATTATGCTTTAGGCCGGCGTGAAACACTTGTAAAATACAGGAAAATAAAGGTCCTCAGCGCCTCCGGAGGAGGACAGCCCCACCTCCCCCACCCCACCCGTGCACTTCCCATCTCCTCTGGACAATTAATGCAATTAAGTCATTGGTGACTCCTTCTGACTCTTGAGAGTGCTTTTTTTCCCCTTGACTTTTGTCAACAGATACCTTTTAAAAATGTATTCTGTATTCCTTAGGGAATGGGACAGATAACAGCTAAAAAACGGTGGTTTTGCTCTAACACGCCATTTTTGCTCATCGATTCCTTTCTCTTTATTTTCTTTAAAAAAAAAAGAAATCCTTTGGTGCTCGAATTTTCTAAGATTGGACTGAAGTTAACCATTATCTAAAAAAAATTCATTACTTCAAAATTGTTGAGCTACATTCTTTCAATTATGTTTTGAATTATGGAAGAAGTACAGTTTTCCCACTCTGACAATGGACTCCAACCACTTACAGGTCTGACTCAAAAATAGCGATCAGCTCCCATCTGACGAGACTGGGTCTTTCATGAAGAGTGAAAAGGAATCCAAATTTGAAGTAGCATGTTTGGAGCCTTTAACATCATGAATTTCTGAAATTACAAGCCTGAGTGTGCAATTATTATGTTTTTGTCTCAATCTTTTTTTAAAGTGCTCCTGTTCAAACTCTCATTTCGCAGCAGCTCCAACTCCAACAAAGTATGACTGACAGAAAGGCCAGACGCTTCAGACAATTTCTGAATTTACTCTCTGGGTGGAAGTATGGATCCAGAGCCTCTCACAGCCTCCCTCCATTTTCAGAGCCATGGCCTCAACCACAACGCTCCTCTTAGACATAACTTAGACCCACTCTTCTTTCCAGTTGCTTCTGACCCTTTTTTCTTCATCCTGGCCCATTTTTATTTCTAAATGCTAGCCTTTGTGTGCTTCTTTCTATCACTAATATGTGTTTTAAGGATATAGTGAAATACAAGGATATACAAGAAGCATTGATCTCTCCTGGGGTCTAAAGGGCTTTGTCCACTTTTTTTCCTTCCCCAGGGCTCACTCTCAGATTAAAGTCACTTAACTACTTAGATGTCTCAACACTCAAAGACCAATAAGTTGCATGGTTTCTAACTAAGACAATATTTTCCTGTTTTTTCTTTTTAAATCTTGCCCAGCTGGTGTGGCTCAGTGGTTGAACACCGACCTATGAACCGAGAGGTCACAGTTCAATTCCCGGTCAAGGCACATGCCCGGGTTGCGGGATTGATCCCCAGTAGGGGGTGTGCAGGAGCCAGCCAATCAATGATTCTTTCTCATCATTCATGTTTCTATCTTTCTCCCTCTCCCTTCCTCTCTGAAATCAATAAAAATATACTAAAAAAAAAAAACTTTATTGTTGAAAGTATTACATATGTTCCCCTTTTTCCACTGACCTTCTAGCCCCCTCATCCCAGGCCTTCACCACCCTATTGTCTGTGTCCATGGGTTATGCATATATACAAACAAGTTCATTGGTGAGTCTTTTCCCACCTATCCACCCTCCCCCGCCTTCCCTCTGAGATTCCAAAGTCTGTTCCATGCTTCTACATCTCTGGATCTAAATGTTTTAAGGACTGATTGTTTTACGGTCTAAAAAGGCCTTTGGTGCCTTGACTGCAAGAATCAAAGAAGGAAACTGGGGGTCAGCTGAGTTACTTCCTTTATACTGTAAATGAAATTGAGGCCAAAAAGAGTAAATAATGGATTTTATTCATGTTTTTATTCAACCTGTTTTTATTGAGCACCAACTATGTGCCAGCTACTGCACAGTAACATGGAGCCAAGTAACAAACATGCACACTCAGGAGAGACTGACCGGTAGGGAGGAGGCACATAAACAAGTCATTGTAACTCACGAGGTAAATGCAACAAGAGAGAAGCTGGAAATAAAGAGAGCTAGAGTTGAGGCATGGAAGCCAGCCTTCACCCTTGGAAGGTGGGGCTCTGCACAAGGAAGGAACTGGCAGGGGCTGTGTGAGCTGCTAAGGGGATCCAGGTTCAAACCTCCTGTCCTGGTGACTACCATGCCTCTTCTGAAACCTGCTTTAAAAATCAATAGCATGCCCTCCCTTCTTTTTGCTTTGTTTCTGGACATATTTCCCCTCTGACCACCACCTAAACTTGGGAACCAGATTCCAAATTGTCCTAGACCACACTGGTTCAGCACAGGGCATGCCCACCAACTAAAAGGTTCCTACGTTTCCTATGGCAACACTAACAGGGCTATGCTCCATATTTTGGTTTTCAGATTATTGTTTTTAATACCAGTAATTCTGAAAGAAAGGAAATAAACAGGAATACAATTTTCTGTCTTGCCATTTTTTGTTTCTAAGCATCATAACAATGTCTGAAATTATTTCTATTTCATTCGTTTATTTATTTGTAGACTGACTCATTTCTAAAAGGATTTATGGTGACACACAGAAATCCACACAATGTAATAAGATGTAATAAGATGAAATAAATAAAG
Organism: Myotis myotis; assembly: GCF_014108235.1. Classification (NCBI taxonomy): domain Eukaryota; kingdom Metazoa; phylum Chordata; class Mammalia; order Chiroptera; family Vespertilionidae; genus Myotis; species Myotis myotis. The sequence continues at coordinate 25,531,872 of NW_023416315.1, forward strand.
CAGTCATAAAAGTGGGAAAACAGAGGATAATAAGACCTAAGCATGCACATTTAAATGATAGATGCTCTGAGAACATATTGTACAAACAACAGCCAAGCAAAGGAAAAGGAACTTCAGATGAAAAGCCGACTTCTCCAGGCTTAGTTCAGCGGATGCAGTGAAAATAGCCATCACACGTCAGAGGCCAGGAGTTGTGGCCTTGCCTGTTCCAGCCCCTGAGTGCCCCTTAATGCACTGCTTCTGAGATGGCAGGCTGATTTCCTTATACTGGTTTGTTTTTTTGTTGCTTTTGATTGTCAAAACATTTTTTTCCCAGATTAAAATTTCCCCTGGGTAACTATGGGATTGATTTTAATAAATGCAAATCCGATCTAGCCAATCCCATGATTGAAACCCTTTAGTGGTTGTCCTTGAGATAAAGTCCATGTTCTGAACCACTCAGCCCTCCAGTCTTTTCTTTGGCATTCTCTCATAACTTTTCTTGGGCATTCACTCTATAACTTCAAATCTCCTGGTAAACTGCAAGCTTCCACTTCTAGGATTTGGCACATGCTATTCCCTTTGCCTAGCAGCGGTTCTCAACCTGTGGGTCGCGACCCCATTGGTGGTCGAACGACCCTTTCACAGGGGTCGCCTAAGACCATCCTGCATATCAGATATTTACATTACGATTCATAATAGTAGCAACATTACAGTTATGAAGTAGCAACGAAAATAATTTTATGGTTGGGTCACAACATGAGGAACTGTATTTAAAGGGCCAGAAGGTTGAGAACCACTGGCTAGAGCATGTCTCCCAGTTCTCTTTGCTAACTCCTCATCATTCAAATCTTAATTTAGTATTCACCTCTTTAATGAGACTTTCCTTGAACCTTTGCTCTATGCTTCTCTACATCTTGAGCTTAGTGCTTATCACCCGTACTTGGATTAAATCTTACTCCAAATAGTGTATACAATTTCGGATAAGCCAATTCTAATGAGCTTATATTTTTACACATCTAAAAATTGATTGATGAAAAAATTCTTTGCATTTAATACACTTTTCACTACAAAATAAAAAAAGCAATGAGGAAAAAGATAAACAGCCCATAGATTTCTGAAATAGTGGCTCAAAGCCACCATGATATTAATATTGATGTCCTCATTAAATTCTATGGAAATGGAAATAAAGATACCCACAGTATTTCTGAAAAGATTAAAAGTCTCATTTGTTTTTCTTATAACTGGGTAAATTAAAAAGTCCAGTGTCTGTTCTATATAGTATCATGCTTTCCAACTTAGTTTGTACTGAAAGGCCACTTTTTCTTTTTTAATAACAGCTTTTAAAGTAAAGGATTTTGTAATAACAAGTTTAAAAAATCAACCCTGTATTTTCTTCAATTATAATTATGTGGTAAACTTAATGAAATTACTTTGAAAGTACATACTAAAGAAGTCAACTTTTTACTAAAAGTTTCTCTATCCCAGAGTCAGTAGAACAATTGGGCCAACTAGCACTTGAAGGTTTTGGGGTAATTTAGTTCCTTCTGGAATGCTACAAGAAAATTTGAATGATCATTTTTTCTTTCTTATCTCAAGGATGATACGTATCTAGTAAATTCTGAGTGGTAAAAAAGAGAAGTTAATTCATTATATACATTGGATATCTGAGGGACTTTCACTAGACTTTCGGGACACTTTTAATGTAAAGTTATATGGTATTATGGTAGTTTACTTCTTGTCTTATAGTTGTTTTTTCATGATAATGATTTAAAATATTTCCAATTAAAAAATTCATCTCAGAACAAGCACTGGCCCTCAAGGCAGTTTACCGGTATAGGTGCTACTTAAATGGTTTAAAACAAAGATTTGCTTTGCCATCGAATAGCTTCCCTTTAATTTAAACCCCATAAAGCAAAATCATGAGAAAACAATGGAGCTTTGTTAGAGAGTAAAGAAGGTCCTACGTCTCCTTTTGTAGTAGGTGGGGGGAGTGTCCAAATTACTTTCATCTCTGTATTTAGGTTATAATTGTTTAGAAAAGGATCATGGTTTTGTTTTAAAAGTGTGATTTCCCATGAACTCTTGACATTTGGTTTATTTTACAGATTGTGTTCCCTCTGTCTTGCAAAGCATCACACCTAACTTACCAGCACCCATTAGATTTGTTTTCTAGGAGATCATTTTCCAGGCGACCAGCCCATCTTCTTCCAGGGAAAGTTGGGACACTTTCCACGCTTCAGAAAAGTCACATGCTCTACCAAGGGAGTTCAAGCAGGCAGGTTACCTGTCTCACAACGACAGGAGGCAATTCTAGAGTGCATGATGTGGTTTGTGCCAAAGCTATGCCTTCCAGGTCTGCATTTAGACGATCCCTGGGCCAGTATTCTACTTAATGCTTCTTATTATGGCCAATGGCAGTGATGCCACAAAAGTCTACCTCATTGCCACTGACATTATTTTTTTAATTTCTGTCTTCATTTGATATGGTTTAGTGGAAGAGATACAACCCTATTAAAAGTAGCCCTATTACCCTTGTGCCTACAAGGGGAATATCATGGTTGGGAATCACTCACCACAACATCTATAAATAAACCTTTTCCCCAGCATTGTGTGTTTTAGTTTGATCATAAAAAGTTTTTTTTTTTTATTGGATATGATACATACTAGCTTCAGAGCACTTTTATTTTTTTGTATAAAAAGTGAATCCACTGGGCAATTTCTAATGAATGTAAATAAATGGAAACTTTTTCACCTGTGCTATTCTTTCCCCCTTCACTGCTGTCTTTGGTAACAGAAGTACCAAATTTTCAATGCCTCAGAACCCAATAATTAAAAGTAATTTACTTTTACTACTCATGCTACAAAGTGGCCAACATCAAGTCACACAGAGGCACATTTGGGTCCATCTGGGAAAAAGAATTCTAGTAAGTTCCATACTCTGCAGTCTCCAGAGGTAAGTCTGTGTCTCCAACCTGGACACCATACCTTTAGTGCACAATGATTGTACTGGGAATTCCACTATTAATACAAAACTATGAATGGAAAGGATATTCCGGTCTAGTTCATCGGGGAGAAGGATCAACCTGCATGCATCGCAAAGTTCATTTTAAGCATGGGAATAAATAAGGGCTCTGGAAGTTTCCATGTTTAGGCCTTCCAACCACAAGCTTACCACAGCAACCAATACAATTTCTGGTATATCTTAAAAGCATTTCAGATCTGCTCCTGGGACTGTGCCTAGACCTGGGATGCTTCTTAGCACCCTAAGGACCTGCCAGGTTGTTTGAGACCTTGCTTCAAACTCACCAAGATTCCTAACTTTAAGCATGGCCGCTGCTTCAAACCTCCTGTACCTGTCCCCTATCCACCAATCAGGCCCCTAAGATGAAGAGACTGATCCAGAGCAAAATCTATGAGTGGGATTGTTGGGCACAGACCTAAGCTGCCAAGACAACCCCAAGATACCAAGACAACCCCACTGCAGAGGTCCCAGGAGCCTTTCTGCCAAAATTTCCCAAGATAAAACAAAGAGAAATCACGCAGGGATTTGGGACAAGTCAGGCTGTGGCGTGACTGGCACTGGTGGTATGCATCCCAGGAGGCCCTATACTATTTGGGGATGCAGACATCACCTATGACCCATCTCAAATGGCCCTGTTCTCTGTAGACTTTCTCCAGTCACTCTGGCTAGTCACACTCATTGTCCTTGACTTCTCAGAACACTGAGTCTCTTATGGACAGTAATCATACAATCATAATAGTAATTTATAGTATACCCTGACCCCTCCAGTGAGTCCCAGAGGGGCAGGAGCTGTTCCTGTTTACCATCATATGGTCAGTGTCTGGCACAAAGTAGAAGCTAACTAGATGTTGGGTCAATGAATAAATGAGTTAAGTGGCTACGTACGAATTGGCTTAAATGAAACAGGATGCCTAAATACAAATTATTTTGCTCTAGATTAGGTTTAACAGTGTAAGAGAGGCAATTGTGTCACCTCATTGAAATATTGATTTATTCTACAATACTGCTGATTGGTTAGGAATAAAGAGCTGAAAATCAGGCAAGCCGGATGACAAACTGTTTGACATTTGGCAAATTACCAACTCGAAGTCCATTTCCTCACTTGTAAAATGTTTAACAATTTTTAAAAAATTCTCCAATGTACTTAAATGGACGTTTTCCATAGCGACCTTCAAAAATGAACCCAGTTATACACTCTTCCTCCCAACTTTCGAAAGAGATCAGAAAGAGAAGAAAGAAAAGTACCGTGGGCACTCGTATTGTTTCTAAGCGCCTTCCCAGCAAGGAGCTGGTCCCTTGCCCTCGTCACTCCATCAAGCCCATGAAGTATAGCTCAATGAATAACTAACAGATGATTACATTTATGAGGAAAGAGTACTCACAGCAGACAGCTACTTCCTACAGGTGACAAGCAATCTTCCGCAGGGGCTTCACCTGACGAGTCATTTTGGGACGTGATCACAAGGGTTGGAGACTGATGAAATTATCCTGTCCAACATCAAACACAAAGTGGTTGTAAATCAGCAGAGGCTGTGGCAGAAGGAGAGAAGCTCATTCTTTATGCTCTGCAGACAGTCTTCCACCTGGGGGCTGCATCAAGCACCCTAACCACCATTAAGTGATCCTATAAAGAGATTTAATTAACACAGACACACATTAGGGCATCCATTGACTCGAATCCTTCAGCTGTCTGGAGGAAGTTGATTTGAAAGCAAGTTGTATGATTTAAAAACTCGAATGTGTTGAGCCTAACTCAGCATAGCACAGCAACATGTATAAATAAACAGACGCCTGTCTGTGATAACTCTCCGTTTGACCTTGCCAGATCACTTTGGGAAAGGCAAACCAAAATAAAAAATAAAAAAAGCCAGCCAGCTAGAGTTTAACCTGGTCAAGGGGGTTCCTCAGAATCAGAAATTGGTCTTGCAAATGCATTCTACAAAAAGAGAAGGAATAAAATCTGGATGATTTATTCGTGGTATCTGCTGATTTACACACGATCTAAAGAAATGTGGAGAAACCATTCTGAACTCGCCCTGTGGACGGAATCATATTTTAAGAGTAAAAAATTGGCAGGTTTCATTGAATAGGGAAGGAGCTTTCTAAGGATCCCATTTCCCCATCACCGAGAAAGGGATTTATTAGCATTGTTCCCTTTCGTGGTGTTGGAAGTTCCAGCGTAAATCCTTTTGGTTTCACGGTAGGAACCAGCTACTCAAGAGGTTCCCAATGCTTGATGATTGCCACGAAATTGTGTGTTTAAAAAAAAAAGAATGAAAAAAACTATTTTTTTAAATGGTTATTCTAGAAAGGTAAGCGAGCTTACCCGGGGTCCTGTGCAGCCCTATACAATCCCAACTCCTTCCTGCTTTACTTGCAGAACCTGCTATGCGAGGGCATTTGAGCGGCTCTGCGTGAGAGGCCTGTGCATATTTAAATAGGCTGTTTGAATAGGAATGGTGACTGATGTAAAAATACCCCCTGCATTTTATTTAGTGCTTAGCTCTCCATTTGTAATTGAAATGAAGCTTCTGAAATGCCTTGCTTCCCTTACATTTTGTGAAATCACCTCTGTTTGATCTCCTAACAGTGTTCTTCAGGTAATTTCGCATAGTTGATTGAGGGGTGATATTAGTTTAATATTTAAAAAATAATAATTCAGAACTTCTCACAAAATAGGCAACAGGCGGGGGCGAAGAAAAGACCTCTGATGAACTATATTTGAAAAGAAAAGGGAAGTGAAAGTAGCCGCGAGCTCCTGAGGTTCCCAAGGAGCACGCTCACCGGCCCTGTATCGGTGGCTATTTTTGTGCGCGCTCTGCGGTGCTCTCTCCGTGGTTGCACTTTAATTATCCTGCACTTTGTTCGGGGAAGGTATGTACTGGCTCCCTGCCAGTGTGGGCTAGGACTCTTCTTGTCACCAGTGTCTAACAGCATGTACAGAACAATATCCCAATTAGATCTTTAAGTGTTAGGAACATGATACGCCAGTGCGTTTTTTCTCGGAGGCTGATCAGTGGGAAGTTTCAAAAACACACAGAAGGTTATAAGCTTCCTTCTAATCCTCTCAGCATTAGCCCAGGAAGGCAGGCAAAGACGCTGAAAATAGAACAGGACAGGTCAATATCTCGTCGGCTCATAATTTTGTTCACCTGAGAAACAATGCATAGGTCAGAATGATCGAACCATTATTTTCAAAAAACATTCCTTTTGTTATTGTCACCTCCTAAAACACAACTTCATTTCTTTGGTAACAAAGGCAACTTTTTGGATCTCTTTTTTAAAAAATATATTTTAGTGATTTTTTACAGAGAGGAAGGGAGATGGATAGAGAGTTTGAAACATCAATGAGAGAAACATCGATCAGCCGCCTCCTGCACACCCCCCACTGGGGATGTGCCCGCAACCAAGGTACATGCCCTTGACGGGAATCGAACCTGGGACCCTTCAGTCTGTAGGCCGACGCTCTATCCACTGAGCCAAACCGATTAGGGCCTTTTCGGATCTCCTGATGCATAATGTTTTATTGCCAACTGGAGATTTCTGGATAAATTAACGTTAGGCGCCCTCCACTCAGAGCATGAAAACCAGCACCATGGACATGACTCTGCGTTACCAAGGGCTGGCTCACGCCATCGCCTGCTCCTGGAGTACACAGACTCCAACTACGAGAAGAAGTACATGATGGGGGACACTCCCGACTATGACAGAAGCCAGTGGCTGAGTGAAAAATTCAAGCTGGGCCTGGACGTCCCAATCTGCCCTACTTGATTGACGGGGCTCACAGGCTCACCCAGAGCACCGCCATCCTTGGCTGCCTTCCTCCAAGCACAGCCTCTGTGGGGAGACGGAAGAGGAGAAGATCCGTGTGGACGTGCTGGAGATTGAGATGATGGGCCTCCGGATGTACAACATCAGGACCTGCTACAGCCCTGACTTTGAGAAGCAGAAGCCCGAGTTTTTGAAGGTGCTCCCTGAAAAGATGAAGCTCTTCTCGCAGTTTCTGGGGAAGAAGTCTTGGTTTGCAGGGAGCAAGCTCACCTACGTGGACTTCCTGACCTATGATTTACTGGATGTGCTGTGCATATTCGAGCCCAGGTGCCTGGACGCGTTCCCGAACCTGAAAGACTTCTTGGGCTGCTTTGAGATCTCTGCCTACATGAAGACCAGCCGCTTCCTCCCCACACCCGTGTTCTCCAAGGCTGCGTGTGGGGCACCAAGCAGTGCCTGTAAGCGCAGGACACGGGAGGGAGGAGCACCCGGGGCCTGCAGAGCAGCTGGGTGTTCTGCATTCTTCCTGCTTCTTTTCACCTCCCCGCCCCCCCCCCACACACACACACACATGCCCATTGGACCCTTGTCTGCCTCCCAACCCCCTTCCTCCAGGCTTCTAAGCTGCAGCCCCAGCCTTCCTCAGCCATGTTCCTACCCTCCCTCATGAACCCTCTTGCTGTAATGCCAACCAGACCGACCTTCCCCTCACCAGTTGCTTTGCTTCTAGGGGTCTGCCTGGACCCCTGGCCTGTGGAACTCAACTCTGAGCTCCCACCTCTGTTCTGCAGACCAGGATTGGCTGGTGTGCAGGCCCTGCTCCCCCGTGTGTTCCCTGCCCTGCCTGCCTGAGCCCCAGCAAAGTCTGGTCACACCTATTTGTCTTGTCATTCCCTCCTGGCCCCTGGACTCAGGACTGACTGTGCTGATGTTTGCATTTCCCCTTTGTTGTCTGCAATGGCTGGGTTGTAGGGCTGTATGTGTGGGGTGTTGGCAGGAGGGGACAGGTAGGATTGTAAGCTTTCTTGCTTGTTTCTATCTTCATGTTCCATGTGCCTCAGCCTGGCGTCTCTAAGAAGAGGGAGACCCTGGGCCTGGGGCCTCCTTCATTTCTGCATTTGTGGAATGCCTCCTATAAGCCTGTAGGACTCTGTGTCATGGTTGGGGGGACTCTCGGTGTGGGGAAGGGGGTTGAGCCGTCCGCTGCTGGTGTGGGATCCTAGAGGCCGACCTTCTGTCACCTTTCCCAGAAGTGTTCCTTGACCTACATACCCTTCCTCTGTGCTCTTACAACATATCATAATAAAACGCACCCCACCGGAAAAAAAAATAACGTTAAGCAACCATATAACCAACATTCATAAGTTAATTTTCTAAATTAATAAAGTGAAATGCCTCTCTCTCTCTCTCTCTCTCTCTCTCTCTCTCTCTCTCTCTCTCTCTCCCTCCCTCCCTCGCTCCTTCCACATATGTCAGAGATGGTAAGATAAAATATGTGGCAAAGGAAGCAAGCTCCTTTCATTCTTCTATCCTGTTGAGATAATAATTGTGTAAAATGTCTGGACTAAGTTAAAACACCAAAGACAGCCTTTAATTTACACCCTGCAATGGGTTAAGAGTTCAGTCAGTCTTCTCCTCTGTTTCTATCAGTCACTCTCTTTATAACAATTGAACTAAATTATTTTAAATGGCAAAGTAGTTAAATTCTTCCCATTGGCCCTACAATCAAACACCACATGGATTATCAGCTCCATGGATTATTAACTCAGTTTTAAGAATGAGCATATAAAGGCTTCAGATACACCTGTGCTGATAAGGCTTAGAGGAGAGTAGACGGGTCCAGGGGTCACATCCAAAGGACAACAGACACAGTTCTAGGGTCACTGGAGAAGAAGGAAAAGTAGGTTCAGATTTTCACACACCCATGTATGGTCTCTCTCTTACACGCACACACACACACAATTGGACTTTCTTCCATGATGATATTGGTACAAAAGATGCCTTAAGTGTGATTATTCAGGCCAATATTTTACTTCTCAAAAAAGAATACAATATTTCTGCTTTCTATTATCACTCATAATTATTACTCCTTTCAAAAAATACCCAATTGATGCCCCCCAAAATGGGCACACTCCTTTATTTAAGATATTGGCTAACATTTGAAGAAAAATGAGTGGCAAGAGTCTATAAGTGGCCCTGCCAGCATAGTTCAGTGGTTGAGTGTCGGCTTATAAACCAGGAGGTCATGGTTTGACTCCCAGTCAGAGCACATGCCCGGGTTGCAGGCTCAATCCCCAGTGTGGGACATGCAGGAGGCAGCCAATCAATGATTCTCTCTCATCATTGATGCTTCTATCTCTTTTTCCCATCCTCTCTGAAATCAATAAAAATATATTTAAAAAAGAAAAAGAGAAAAAAAATTCTATAAGTGAATTACCATAGTATGCTGGGGGAAAACATGGGATAATTATTGGGCAAAGGATTTAAATGAAATTTCAAGTTACCAATATCAGTGGAAAACTTGATTAACAATGCCAATTAGAGAAGTCTGAGATGGATTTGTGACATAAAACTGCTGTCTTCATGAATCTTCTTTTTGCATGGTCTTTACTCCAAAATTGACTGGCAATGACTGGTGTCTTTGATCCCTTTCCCCAGTTTTAGTTCTACCAGGATCCCCATGGGAAGCAACTGTTTAGATGGAACAGAATGAGCCCTCTAGTATTACACCATATTTTAAGAACCAAAACAAGCACAACGCTTATTAAAGGCAGAGAATCAATACACTTGGAAATCTTTTTTGGATCTTCAAAACAGATAAAAATCACAGTGGGGTGGAACAAAATTTACTGCTGGCCCTCAGTTGATTCCAGGGTCTCTCAGGTGTCCAGATTAAAGTATTAGAAAGCTGATCTAATAAAATGTTTTCTTTAGAAGAACAAACAAAATAATAATTCAGATTAACCTCAAATAAATTCAATTCAATAAACTTGTCATCATTTTAATATAGATGTCTTTCATTGATATGGTAGGTTCCAGATACATCACAAAACCTTTATTTTTCTCCATCATCATTTTTAGATCGTTAACTGCCATGAGAAAAGTCAAGTGACTCACCCAAAGTCCCACAGTTGACGACTGGTATACCAGAACTAGAGCCTGTGAATCAACCCCTCCATAAACTTCTCTATTATGCTCCCAGGCACAACCTTCACAGCATTCACATGTGATAAATTCCTGCTTCCAGAACATGCCCAGAGTGGAACCATTGCAGTTACAAAGACAATAATTGGCCAGTGATGTCACCAAGATGGTGACATAGGTTGTTACTGCCTTCACTTCTTGGCATAAGAACAGCAACTAACAATTACTCAAGAACAAGACACCATTGAGAAAATCCTAGAACACGGGGGTGAAGCTGAAGTACCCCCTGAGCAACAGAGACCAGGGAAGACACAGTAGAAGGGTAAGAGACGTGCTTACACATTGACCTCATTGCCCCTTCACCAAGCCAGTGCACCAACATGCAGAGAAAAGAAAGAATTGTAAAAGAAAAAAAGAAGTTACATGTAAGGGAACCCTCATAAGACCACTGATAGATTTCTCAACAGAAACATTTTTGGGCCAGGGGAAAATAGGATGATATAGTCAAAATATTTTTTTTAAAAAGCCTGTCAATCAAAAATACTATATACCCAGTAAAGCTGCCCTTCAGAAATGAAGGAGGGATAAAGACTTTCTCAAACAAACAAAAGCTGAGGGAGTTCATTACCTCTAGCCCTGCCTTACAAGAAATGTGAAATGGAATTCTTTGAACAGAAGTGAAAGGACTTTAATTAACATCATAAAAACATAAAATGGTAGCGTAAACCTCACTGGTAATGGTAAATATATGCAAAGTTAGATTTTGTAAATTAGTCATAGTGGTGCATAACTTATTTACAATTCTAGTATAAAAGTTAAAAAATGACCACATTTGCGCAAAAGAAAATCAATAATACTGAGCTTGTCTTTATTTAAAATATTGATATTTTACTCATCAGGAATTTTTGCAATGACTTTAATTCTCGTTTTTATATATATTTTGATTTTTATTTACTGATTTTAAAGAGGAGGAGGAGGAAGGAAGAGAGAGAGAGAGAGACATTAATTTTTGTAGTTCCACTTATTTATGTGTTGATTGCTTGATTCTTATATGTGTCCTGACCGGGGCTCAAACCTTCAACCTTGGCATATCAGGATGATGCTCTAACCAACTGAGCTACATGGCCAGGGTCACAATGATTTTAATTCTTAGAAATGTCCTTAAAATATTATTTATTTTGATGACTGAACTCACCCCCCCCCCTTAAATTTTGCACCCCAGGCAATCACTTTACTTGCCTCATCTAATCCCCAATACTTAACATGTGACTAAACAATTCTATCTAATTTCTCCCAATCAAGTACTGCAGAGAGGCAGATTGTATTTGACAAAGTAGAGGAAGGAAGCTGTCACCTCCGTTTTGCTATTGACTCCTTTCTGTGAGTTTTAGGGTTGTGGTGCTGGGGTGTGTGCCCCAGTGGAGGGTTTGTCCTCACCTGCCCAGGAAGAAGGGGGTGAGATGGGAACCCTGGTTGCACTGAATTCCTAATAGAAGGAACACTGGACAAGCTATCATGCACCTATATTTTCTCTATTAATCGTCTATATTATGCATAAAGCTGGAGTCCATTTGGGAGGGATGCAGAGGGAGAGTGACTTTCTAGGGTGTCATGTAGTGTTACATCCCAGAGAAAGTAGTTGTGGAAATACAGCATTCATTCAATGCATACTTACTAGAGTTTCATTTTAAGAGGCTAGAAATACATTTTGCAGCCTAGACAACTTGATGAGGCAAAGACAGTGCAAAAGTAAATATGTAAAAAAAGAAACTTGAAATACTATATTTTATTGAATTCTTGCACTCAAATGTAAATTCAATTGTAGTTGTGGTGATAACCTCATGCTGATCATTCTCCTATTTAGCCTGGTGTTTAGCGTATATTTCTTCATGTACCTGGTCTTGTTCCAAATTAGAGTGTCCTGATGACAAATTCAGTAAGACAGGGTTTGTAAAAAAAAGACAGAAAGCTCACTCAGGGGGTACCTGACACCTACTCAACAACTATTAGGTAGCCCCCTGCTTTTCTGTTAAAAGAACATTCTGGGGTAGAATTCTAGTCTGCAACAGATTCTGCTTTTCCATGAACTGCACTAGTACCTGAATGGAGCAGTCACTTTAAACATTAAAATATTTACATTATAAAAAGACATTTCAAGAGAAAGTTGCAGCTTCCTGGGAGGAGAGAAAATTGATATTCTTTGTGTCTCGTGATCTTTAAGTTATGTCTGTCTTCATGGGTTTTGATAGCTTACGTTTTGCCAGGTTTTCATTTTATCTTAGCTAACACCCCCAACAGAAAACACAGCGAGTAGGTAAAAAAATCATCTGTGAACCATAATAAATGGATTTCTGCCAATGACAGGTCATGATACAGGAAAAAAAAATCTGTGATGACCCTCTTTCCTCTGCACTCATTTATCTCTTCCTGGTGTCCACTGATAGATTCTTGCTCTATGATTTATTGCAGAAAAACACCACCTAGAAATGGGCTTTTGATAAAATTGTTCAAGGATTCCTGGACAATAAATCCTAATCTTAACATGCAATGCTGCAGAATGTTTCACCTTTCTTATGCTATAAATAAAATATGCCAAATGTGATAATAAATCCGTACATTTAAGCGCTATCTATGTAGTTTAGGAAATAAAGTCATAGTATGTACGCCTAATAGCAGCTCGAAGCCTGTGGATGTTGATGGCAGTTTTTGTGCATTTGCCATCCAAATTTTTAGCACTCCACAGTACTTATGAAATTTCATGTCTTTCATCTGCCTGGGAAGGCCTGTTCTACAAAGAGCATATGTGGGTTAAGCATAACCAGTTTCTGGTGGCTCAAGTCAAAAGAGATGTTTCCTGCACACAGACAACTTGCTCTGCAGACAGCTGAAATTTTGAGTTCATGCGGAGACCTTTCTTCATAATTAATCATCTCTTGGAAGAAATGATGAGAGGCTCAGTCACCTTACTGTGACCCCACTAGTGGCGCAGGATGCTAAGCGGACAGAGGCCTAGAAGTTAGGCTTCTTCTCATAAGCTCAAGGACATGTATCTGACCTCCACACATGGTAGAAGGTTGGGGGAGCCAATCCCTACTCACCTGCTCTGAGCTTATTTGCTCATCACTGTATGGGAGCCTAAAATAAAGACTGGTGTTCATTACTGAGTGCTTCTAAAGCTTATAAACTCTTGCAAACACCCACCTATTTAAAAAGATGGAGGCAAGACCTTAATGTGGCTCAGGGTTTCTTGTACTTGGCACTATTAACTTTTGGTGGGAGATAATTCTTTGTTGTGGGTGGCTGTCCTGTGCATTGTAGGGTGTTTAGCAGCATCCCTGGTCTCTACCCCCTAGATACCAGTATCCCCTCCCCATTCCCCTAGGTTCCGATAACAAAAAATGACTGAAGACATTGCCAAGTGTCTCCTGCAGGGCAAAATCATCAAAGTTGAAAACTACTGATCAAGCCTAAAGAAATATGTCACAAAACCATGACATTAAAGAGGATGAAAGAGGTACTTTTAATTTCAGTAAAAGGAGTCAATTCAAAAGTCAGAGATGCTGAGTTTGGGAATGTACATTGGCTTTTATCTCAGAGAAGGTTGAAAATATTTGTGGGATCATCTCCCTGTGCCATGCACAGAGAAAAGGAAAAGTCCCACGAAATGCTAATAGTTTGGCCAGTTGCTAAGGAATCATGTGTTAAATACCACATTTGTGTATTCATTTATGCTGAACTTGACAGAATTAGGATAGAGATATAAAAATAGTGTGTACTTGAAAAGGGTAACCTCACTAAAAATACACAAACAGAAATAAGAATTTAAAAAATCCTCAGGGAAGTTTTTTTTCTCCAACAAATTAAAAGTGGAAAAACCGTTATAACATGTGTAGCTTTCTTTGTGTCCTCAGATATTTATTGAAGGTCAACGACAGAGATGCCTAATGGGTTATGATGATGTGAAATGAAGTGAAAAACAATGTTTTGTAACAACAAACACTTTTCATAGTGACAGTGTATTATGGTCACTAAAATGTCTTATACCTCCCTTTTCCTTGGTATCCATAGCTCAAAGCAGGAAAATAATATGTTGTTCAAGAAATACATAGAAATTGGGGGTGTGACTTGTTCAGAGCGAAAGCACTTGACTCAAGACCCAGAATAATGTCCCACTATGCTTCATCCAACTTGAATAACTATTTATTGCAAAAAAAAGTTATATTGCTTCATTCACATCATTTTCCTATCTCAGTTCTGAAAAAATGTTATATTTTAATAATAAGGGATTTACAATGCCAAAATAATTGTAAGGTCTTCCAAATGATGAGTTATGTCTCTCAAATTCCTAGTCACTAAAATAATACAAAAAGCTGTTATTAATTCAAAAGCACTTTTTAAATGGACTTGCATTTTATTAACAGCAATAGCATCTACATAAACATTAAAAAAAGAGAGTATATTCAGGAATATCATTTATTTAGGACAAAGCTTATTGGCTATAGACCCTTTGCAACAATTCTCTAACTCCTAACCCCCAGGTTGGAAACACAGAACATTTTCTATATGTGCTTCTTGTGTTAACATATTTAACATTTATAGGGAAAAAGTTATGCTCCAATAGCAGATATTCTCAGGCTCTGCCCACATGCCCTCTGGTCCCTTCACCATTTAGAGCGCACCAGCTCCCCACAGCCATGTCTGAGGACTGTCCTCACTTCCTGTCCAGTAGCAAACCAGACGTTTCTGACATTTTATGACCTCTTGGGACTGCCCAGCGGGGAAGTATAAATGCCCAGCTCCCTGACCCGAGAGAAGAACAATTCTGATTTCACTGCCTCCAGATATCCTCTGTAGGACTGAGTCAAAGTTACCCTCTCCGGGATTATATTTGATCTTCCACCCTTATTTGGCTTCTCTCGCTTTCACTTTCTCCTGCTGTTTTTTTGTTTGTTTTTTCCTGGACACATTCCTAATAAATTACTCTCACATGAATCATTGTCTCGGGATCTGCTTCTGTGGAACTCACCTTAAGGTAGATGCCATATGGACAATAACATTCTCATTCATTGATTGATTCCTTCACTTATTCAAACAATATTGAACGGTGCCTCTTAAGTGCTAGGCCCCAGGAACACTGGGATGAGAAAACAGAAAGAATCCCCGCCCTCTGGAGCATGCGGTCTCATGGGAAATACACGTTTACTGCTACATCTTACGACTCAACGCGGGGCCCAGCCCAAAGTACATGCTCCACAGTGTTTATAGAAGTTTAATGCATGCAGACATGCAGGATACAATCTAAGCTTATGCTGGCTTGTGGGGCCTGCAACATCTGGCTCCTGCCTTTCTGACCTTACTTCCCCTCGCTCACTTTGGCTAGCCATACAGGCTTCTCTCTGCTTCCTTGGTTATGCCAAACTCCACCCTCTCCAATCCCACTCCACAGGCCCACGGACTTTTCTCCTTGGATGAAAAAATCTCCTCTTCCAAATCCTTACCTGGGTGTCTCCTTATAGTTTAGTGTTCAGCTCAAATGTCACCTCTTCACTGAGACCTCCCTGGTCTGTCTCTCCTAGGCCTGTTTGATTTTCTTGATAGTACTAAGCGCTATTTTGATATTTTCTTGTTCCTAAAAGAATGTTGGCTCCATGCAGATAGAACTTCATCAACTATGTTTGTCAATTTAACCATTTCTAGAACACACACCTGGATCACAGTAGACACTCAAATATTGATGAAGTGCTGAAGAAAAACAAGTACATACGTTAATTATAAGATGCAAGGATCTATTAAAGAAATAGAGAATTGCATGGGGGCTCTATAATGCACAGTTAGTGAAGAATCCGTTGAGGAAGGGACATTTAGGCCAAGAAAAATGCTATTAGGAATAGGATGTGCACAGGCCCCAAGGGAAAACCAAGTTTTTATCTTGGAGGGGCTGAGAAGCAGCTGAGTGATTAGTGCCTAGTAGGCCAGAGAGAGGGGAGAATGAAGTAACAGGAAGTATGCCATGTATGCCTGTGGGCTAAACTGGCCTGCCACATGTTTTGGTGAATATAATTTGATTGAATCTGACATGCCCATTTCTTTATATATCACCTATGGTTGTTTTCTCTCTACAACAGCAGAGTTGAGTAGCTGCAACAGAGACTGTCATTTCACCCACCTAAGCTAAAATACATACTATCTGATTTTTACAGAAAGTTTACCAATCCCTTAAAGCCTGGAGGCTGAGGAAAGGGCCTTGGGTTTCATTTTAATGCAATGGTGTGGCCGTTTTCAAACATATCTGCAATTCCTTGACATTCCTTTCTTCTAGAGGTGGAGTCCATCTTCCTTCCCCTTGAATCAAGGTCTGTAACTCCTTAAAAATAGAATACAGGAGAAGTCACATTGCGAGTTTCTGAGCTCAGGCTTTATGAAACTGGCTTCTAGATTGTGTCTCTTGAAACCCAGACGCCATGTTGTGCGGAAGAGCAAGCAGCCCTTATGGAAGTCTGCAGGGTGAGGCCCACATGGGCGCCAATGACCAGCACAAACATGCCAGCCGTGTGGTGGAGCACTCTGGAAAGTTGATCCTCCAGCTCCTAGTAGAGCCACCTACTTTAAGCCGTGTGGAGCAAAGGGGAGCTGACCTCACCCAAATTTCAGATTTGTGAGCAAAATAAATGATGATTGTTATTTTAAGTCACCATGTTTTAGGGTATTTTATTATGCAACAATGGGAAGGCATTAATGTTATTTTTGATAAATAGTTTCATATTTCCCATAAAATAGATAATGTAAAACCACCCCCTTGATGTTTACCCAATTTCTCTGTGTCACTTTCAAAGTATTTTCCAACTGATCACCCAACTTTATCACCCAATTTTATTCATTCAATAAATAATTGAGTGCCTACTGTGTACAGGAGTCTATAGCATAAATATGCTTGGTAGTTTGATATTTGAGCAGGATATTCAGTTAGAGTGAAGGCAAATTCCAGTACTTCTGTCAATACAGAGGAATATGTATTTAAACAATTATTTATGCAAAGGCATTTTTCCACTCTTGAATTTTAATTCTGAAATTTAGTAACCCCACTTTTTTGCTATTTTCTAAAATTTCAAAGAACAGTTCAGTGATAATTGCAGAATTTTCATATTAATAGAGAAAGCTGGCACTTATAAATATCAAATTATTATCCTATTTATAATTTAACAATTTTCATTTAAACACATACATTTAGTACCAGTTTTTCTCTTCATGTATAAAAATACAATAGTTACAATAGAATTGGATGTTAACATTAGAAAAATAAGTACCTGAACTTGAGGGAAAGGATTCAGAATCTGAACATGAGGGAAAACGTCCAGAAAAACTGAAAAATGTAATTGTTTCACATATTGTCCTTTTTGGAAATCTGACCTGGTGCTCTGAACACTGGTACAGAAAAATGCTGACAGAAAAATTTCTATAGCATTATTGCAAATATTCAATTTATGAAGAAAGCTATATTGTTTGCCTGCCTACGAAGAATAAAAAGCACAGGGCTTTTAAAAATATCTTTTCATTTTACAGGCCACAATAATAGGGCAAGTTGCAAAAAAAATTGTTTTCTGACAACTTTACAGTTCAAACTCTGAGTAAGACTGAGATAATTTATAGTGGAGAAAATGACCTACATCTGGAATCTCAGGTTGAACCTGCCACATGACTGAGCTAGTTTTTATAAAGAAGCTGGAAATCTGGTGCCACACAAATGAAGAAAATGAGTTTAATCACTTAACAAGCTTGCTGCCTTGGATCCTGATGGCTGGAACAGAATGGAACATCGTAAGGAAAGAGTAGCAGGTAGAACCATTGACCGTCTATAGACCACATGCCGGGCATGTCAAGCAAGCCAAAACAAGCCAACTTCCAATGACAGAGAGGAAAGTGAAATACAGGATTATGGGATTCTGAATGCAAGAGGGAAATTCTGGTTATCTACATGAGAGTGGTTGACAAGGTGGCAACAGAGGGACTATGACACTGGTCCATCGGGGGCATGCCAAAGTGGTGTCATGGAATCAATGCTTCAGCCCAATGGAGACTTTGCTTTCAGGACTCAATCATTGTGACATTTCCTGCCAAATGGCCATCCTGGGTCAGGAAGGGAATGCAGTGTGGGGACCAAAATACAGAAACTCAGAGCAAAGGAGAGACAAAGACAGAGCTGCAGGCCCAAGCAAACACTGCCAGAAAAAGCTTCAACAAATTAATAACCATACAATGGCGGGCATTTTACAGAGGCATTGGATGTAACAAAACTCCGGAAGTTGATTAAAAACTTTCCTTAAAGAGAAACTGAACAAGTCCTAGACCAGTGGTTGGCAAACCGTGGCTCGGCAATCCGTGACTTGTGAGCCACATGTGGTTCTTTGGCCCCTTGAGTGTGGCTCTTCCACAAAATACCGACTTCTGCACATGGGTCACGAAGTTTCAATTGCACTGTACATGCGCGCCCACACGTGGTATTTTGTGGAAGAGTCACACTCAAGGGGCCAAAGAGCCGCAAGTGGCTTGCGAGCCGCAGTTTGCCGACCACGATCCTAGACGAATGGTTTCAGAACACTGACTCTTTGATCAGCATCCTCAGTGTTTAGCACCTATGTTGAACAATGATTTTACAACGTTCAATTTATTATTAAGCATATATATTATATTTATTCTTTTGTATATATTAAATACATATATGTTATATTATACATTAAATACCTTTATATATTAGATTACATATTAAAATTATTATATATTTACATTGCATATTTAATATATACAATATTGCATAACAGATAGGGTTTGAATTGTAGCTCAGTTGCTATGTTACTTTGAACACATTACTTAAATGTTTGGTACCTCAGCATCTATAAAATGTATAAAAGTATAACATATAGCACTGAACCCACAGAAGAGGCTCAGAATGATTTTGAAGATTCTGGACTGAACTGGATCTAGAACCAAGGCTATTCACTCATATTGTTTAGGGGTTTCTGTTAAATTTTTAGCACTGATACAGGAAAGTCCACCAAATAGCTTTTGCAGCGCATTGAAAAAAATTACAGATTTGTTAACAGTATAGAAAATGAATATAATCCTTATTCCATACTGTGGGTTCGGTCATTCTCAACAATTCTGAGAAAATATCTCTCTACAAATTTACTCACCTTTATCAAAGGGTTAGAGGTAAGGATGTTAGAGGTCACTGCCTCAAGGTTGCTGCAGCTCAAAACATCCCTGACCTTTAAAAGACAGTAGCAGAGCTAACATGGGAAAGGAGACTCATGCAAACCCCTCCTCCACCCCAGTAGCAGGCCACAGCTGACTCCCTTAAACTGCAGATGCCTCTGGATGGAGCCATGCATTCAACATGATCAAATATCTTCTGTTAAAACCTTGTCAAGATTTAGTTGGCAGGCAGCTGAAAGCCCAAATGGCATAAATATTGGGCTTGTAAAAGCAAAAGAAAAAGGAGCAGAAAACTCTCAAAGGAAGAGGAAGGAAGAGTAGACGAAACATAAAAGCACCAGGGACTCTCCAGTTGCTGAAGACAAGCCTCTGAGTCATTGACCCCCTTCCAATAACAGGTACTCCCGGTCATGGCCACTTTCCACTGGCTGTGAGGTCATTAGCCAAATAGCCATGTTCCCAATCAAACAACCCATAGTTCCAACTCAAGAGTCCTTTACAATTACTCAACTAACATTTAAAAGGATTCAAACCCTAACCTGCTAGAGTAACCTGGAAAATTAATGTAGACTCGAATTAGAATATATTTTTTCACTGATGAGACATGCACATTAGGTCATAAAAATGCAGGTGTTTAATGACTGCAATGTAAACTAATGAATTACAAAGACTCACCCAGAAGTCCACACCTTATGGTGAAAGTAAGGAAAGAACCATAGGTAAGGGCAGCAGTGCCAGTGTTCCTAGGGAGCAATATCTGCACGAAGGGGGCACACACCCAGTCTCACAAGAGCCACAGGTTTCCTCCTGAGGAAATACATCGAAGTCCAAATCAAATTTTACACACGCATTCCAGGACATTTTGTTATTTCATATCTATCAGGAGGACTTCAGCTTCCTCCAGCCCAGGAGTTTCCAAACTTGACTGCTCATCAGTATCTTCTCAAGGACACTTTTTAGACTCAAGATTTGGAGTAAATAAATGAGGCATTAACAAAAAGACCTCTCATAGTAATCAACCGTTGTGGTTATTCTTGTAATCTTTGATCTTTTGCTCTCACTCTAACCGAGTCCAAGCCATTATCCTCTCATCCTTGGACACCAGTGATGCCTCTTCCAGCTCAGTCTTAGAGATACCTTTTGAAAACATAGATCTGATCCCATCACACACCTTTTTGGAGACATCAATGGCCCCACTATTCTCCTAAAACACAGGAACTGAGTACAAAGAGCCTCTGCCAGCAGAGGGGCTGAGTTGAAGGGCTTCTGATAAACAGGACCCATCATCTGCATATATAAAAGCCAAGTGACGAGAATGACCGGAACGACCGGTCACTATGACGTGCACTGCGCCTGGCCAACCGGCCCAACCGGGGGCAGGGCCTGCCAGGCAATCTCCTGCATCCCCTCCCCCTGGCCAGCCCCAATTGGGGCGGACCAGCCAGATCCTGCCTGTGCACAAATTCATGCACCGGGCCTCTAGTTCTTTGATAAAGAAAATGGGTATTTTTTTCACCTTTATGGAAAATGTTATGTGACTGCTACTTCAAGTCCTCCACCCATCTTCCATGCAGATTGTTGCCACAATCCCCTTTATATAGAAGTTTGGGGGGGGGCACTACTGTCAATGGAGAAGGTTTTACTGTCACCCCACTCTCCTACCCTGTAACTCAGTGCCCCTCCATCATCACAGAATTTCAGAAGCAGCTCTATAGAAAAAATTCTTGAGGACAGAAGAGGTCAAAAGTAGTTCAGCACTAGCTGATCACACTTGAAGCAGGGTAGCTCTGGTAGATTTTTTTTCTTTCTATTCATACACATCTCTAATAACAGCTGCCTCCACGGTTGGTGTGACAGGCAGAAGCAGGGCAAATGTCAAACCACCAATGATAGTGACAATTCAGTGGGTCCTCCATTCACTAAGTACTTAAAATTCTTTTGCATAATTATGCACAGCTCTCTTTAAAAATATGTACATATTAGTTTTAGCACAACTAATGATAGCTTTTCTGACACAGGATGTCTTTAGTTTTTCTCAATAAATTGCTATTTTTTATTTTTTTATTATGGGTTTTGGAATGAAGATTGATTTTTGAACCGTTTTGGGGGAATAATAGCTGACTTTTGTGCTACTGTGCCATTGCTCAGTTCACATTTCAATAATTAAATATAAACACGCTCCCTCAGAGAACAGAGTCACTTAAAATATGGCAGTGCTTCATTAATAATCGATTTACAGAATCTCTCACGGTGGAAACGACAGCCTCTTGCAGCTGTCATGGCTGTCAGTCGTGCTAAGCAGGTGAGAATTACTGCCTGAGCTCCAGATAGAGGCACAAATAGCAGTGGTTTCCTTGGAGACTGGCAGCAAAGCTAAAGCCCTGCACCTACAGGACTGGGGTTTCCAAATGGCAAGTGAGCTTCTCTCCAGAGATTCATCAGTCTTTCCAAACTGAGTAACTTTTGGCCCAGTCTTAGGGAAGGACCTATAAGTGAACGCTAATGAGGATCAGAGGGCAGGGATGGGAGACACAGAACGTGCCGGCCTGGGGGTTGGTTCACAGTCAGACCCCACAGACACACGCAAACCCGACTGCAATGCTAAGGAGGCTGAGAGTTGCAGGACCAGCTCTCATTTGTAATGAGTCACCCCCTGTCTGTGCTTCTCGACGGATCATTGCCAAGTCACAAGGCAGAGGGATACCCTGGGTAAAGTAGACAAACACAATGCAAGTCATGGTTTTTAAAGGGGGCATGTAGTGATTCCGGTCCTTCATTCTCCATCCTATGTTATTTTATTTGGAAAACCAAACAAGTTGGTGCTCTTTTGATGATTTTAGAATTCTGGATGCTCTTCTTGGGACGCAATAGATGGAATTGGACATTTTCTCTCCTCCCATATTCTTTTAGCGTTTTTTTTTCCAGTGGAGGTACAGATTCATAGGAGTTTATTTTTCAATTGCAGTTGGCATTCAATATTATATCGGTACAGGATAGTGGCTAGACATTCATATAACTTATAAAGTGATTCCCCCATAAGCTTAGTACCCCCCTGACACCATACATAGTTATTACAATATTACTGACGATTTCCCCTATGCTGTACTTGTCATTCTGTAGGGGAGATTTGACAGAGACTTTGGTGCAAGAGTCTTATCTTCTTTCTCCCTGAAGAGAGAGAGTCAGGGTCCCAGGGTTGGAAGGGGAGACAGAAAATTCAGATTTGATGCAGAGTCCGAGGGGGCAAGAAGCAATATGACTTACATGCATAAAGTAACTGCATATAATAATGTGCCAATATGAGAAGATAGAGCCACTTTAAAAACCTGCAGGTCCTTTAAAAAGAATGCATTTGCCTAAAAGGCATAGCAGCTACTGAATTGCTAGCCTGCATTTTTCACTAAATGCACCTTTTAATGTTACCTACTTATAACTGCAAGCACTGAGTAACAAAACACGAGAAATACAGACTTTTAATGGCCTGTATTTATATAAACTAGTTTATATAATATTCTGCATCTGGAAATTGTTACCACGCAGAGCTCTTTACCAGGAGAATTCATCTTCATTCACTACCCGTGAAACCTTATTTTGTGTAGTAAATGAGGCATACTATGTGCTTGATTTTCCCTAGCTTATGCTCATTTCTTTATGAAAGATGATTCAATTATACTTCATCATATCAACTCCCTTGAACAAATAAAAGCAGCTCACTCTTAGAGGTCCCTGTCTCCATGGTTTCTATTTGCTGGTGTTTATTTCACGCTCTTTGAGGTCATGGTGGTTCAGATCATGAGCCTTGGGAACCAGGTAGATGTGGAGTTCAAACCACAGCTTCAGTTGTATGGTTAGAGGCAGGTCTCTAAGACTCAGTTTTCTTACCTGAAAATGGGGATATTGGTTCCTACGTCAAAGGATTGTTGTAAGAATTGAATGAAATGCCACTGGTTGAAAACTCATACAGAATATTTGAGGAGAGGAATCAACTACCAAGATTCTAAAATTAAAGGTGATAAATACAGCTTTTCACAATTGTTCTGATCTTGGTGAAAATCTACCATCCACATTCTCTACCTGCCTACTCTGTCTCCTATTCCTCAAATAAAAGCTCTGAACTACATCTCTGTCATTTATCTTCTTCTACATCTCTCCCTTGAAAAATTCATAGTCTGACAATGACCAGCTTTGTACAGGTGAGTTGCAAATCTGTGTCATTACTTGGACCTTTCTAAATCCCAGTTTCATATTTTCAACAATGTCTGGCAATTTCCAGTTATCTTTGAACCCTTAAAATGTAATATATCTAACATCAAATATTATCTTTTCTCTCCAAATAAGCTTTTCCTCCCACTTTACCCATTTCTGATAATGACTCATTAATGCATTTGTTCAACTAATATTTTTTTGAATGCCTACTACATGGATCTAAATTGGATGCTGTGGATACAAGGCGAACAATTCCGTTCCAATCCTGGCTCTCAGGGCAGAGGTGGATAGAAGCAAATAAGCAGTACTTACAGCATATTGAATAGACACTGCACTAAGGCAAGATCAGGTGATAAGAAAGCACCTCTTCTCCCTGATAAACGGCCTTAAGATCTTTTAGTGATCTTGGTCCCTACCCTCTATCTGTCCTCCCCTACACTTAATGAGCAAGTACTTCCATGTATTGTCTGTTTCCCATTTTCGCACTTACAGTGGCAAATTAAATATGGCCAAAAATTCGTTGACTATCCTCCCACAGAGAAATGAGATCTAATTCCCCTCTCCTTGAATATGGACAGGTTTTCCCCTCAGCCACTCCTCTACAAACAGCTCCAGTCCAACTTCCAATCCTAACTGGACTAGTACTTGCTCCCCTGTTTCATGCTTTGTTTTATGTCATTCCCACCAAACAGAGCCACCTTTACTCCTGCCTACCTCTTTGAATTCTATCCCCCTTCACATTCCTATCCAAATGCTACTTCTTGGGCTGATCACCCAGCCAAAGGTGCTTTGCTGTTCTCTCGAACACTTAAGATGTATTTGGATTTGGTGATACTTGCTTTACAAGAGCATCTAATGTGAAATATAAACTGTACACTATCAAATAATCTGTACAGATGTTATTTATTGCTATTCATGCTGTTGTTGCTGCTGTTGTTTTCTTAGCAAAATCTCTCTCCTGGCAGGCTTCTCATATGTCTTCTGACGTCCTTACAATAAGAATACAAACTCCTGAAGAACAGCATCCAGGCCATAAATACCTATATAGTTCCTTCCCCACCCCACCACCCTACAGTGCCATGCCTAGAATATTCTTCAATGAGATTTGTTGAATGAGTCGAAGAATAATGAATGAGCACTGTAGCTTAGCTTTGGTGTTTCATCTCAACTCAATGATTGATTAAATGTATTACAAAATACTACTACTAGGCTATAGACCATAACCATAGGTCTAGTGTGACCAGCTGCAGAGACAAAAATTAAAGCTCTGGCCTTTACAGTACAGTAATTAACACATGGAAGAAAAGACCCAACATGCTCCAAGCGTGGCAGGAGATTAGTGTTTAGTACTCCTAAAGAAAGTCTTCCCAGTAAGGTAGTCTATTGGGAACATTGCAGTAGGAAAGTTAAGATGGCACACAGATGTCGTCAGGCCAATGCCAATATCCTGACATGGAGGACCTGCTAAACATGGTGAAAAATCAGGTTGTGTAGAGAAAAGTACTGGATCTGCTGAGAAGAAAGCTGGCTTGAGAATCTTTGCAAGTTACTGAGTATTACTATTTGGGAATTGTGGTTTAATAGTCAAATCCAGTTGTGTGATCATTTTAACAAATATCATTGAATATTATAGCAAAATTTACTTAATTAATTTTCTATTATTGGATAACTAAGTTATTTCTAAATTTTTATAGTAATATTAAATTTTTATACATCTACCATTGAGAACTCTCCTCAGTTAAATTCCAAGATGTGAAATTATTGAGTCAAAGGAAATGTACATTTTTAAGACTTTTAAAAGGTATGGCAAAACCAGGATTGGCATGACTGATGATAGAGTTCAGCTTTGGGAAAGAGAGGAGCAAAACCCAGAGTCTCAATCAGTCTGTGCCTTGGTTCAGACCCTCAACCTCTCACGTTGGATGAATACAAATGTCACCTAAATGTTGTCCTTGCCACAAATCTTGATGCCAGAGTGTTCTTTCTCACTGTGATTTGATCTAACAAATCAGATCTATGTGTCCTTGGTAGAGCACGAAGCACCTTCATTATCTGAGTCCTGGTTACCTTCCCAGGTCCAGATTGCCTCTTTCTTCAAACTTCTCCTACCTGCACCTGATGCTGACGCTGAATCTATCAACCTGGAGTTTCCTCAAGCATTCCAAACCCTTCTAGGTCTCCATGTCAGCACTTTACTGCTCCTTTACTCTTACATCCTTTCTCTGCATCTACAAATGGCCAACCTCCTTTGTCTTTTAAGATCCAAGCATCACACTTTTAGGGAAACTATCTATTCATCTACGTTTCTGCAGTAGCTGGTACATACCTCCAGCATGGCCCTGCCCGTGTCATCTCATCTTTGCTGAGTTAATAGACTATCTTTCTGTTCTATGTGACTCTCAATTAAAAAAGCATCGGATACACTAACCAATGTGAGGGTCTTGGGGCTCTAGGCTCAGGGAGGCAAATGCTTCTACTTTTCTTTCTTTTCTGATTAGAAGCATCCGAGGGTAAATGGCATAGAGAAAGACCTGCTTCCAAACATGTTTATGTGTAGTCAACAATGATCCCTCATCTTCACATAGCACTTTAAAGTTCACAAAGCCCTTACCCAGCAATCATTTCTCTGACCCTCAGAAGCCTTTTGTGAAGTACAAGGCAACCTTACTATCACTGGTTTATAAAAGTGGATACAACTATGAAATAGAATCAATGCCTACATTCCTGGGTGGGTGTAAAAATTAAGTAAAATAATATTTTTCCCCTTATCCATTTTTTAAGATCCCCTCTTCTATACTTTTATAATTTTATACAAATTCATATTACTAAAAATACACCTTGGTATTTCATGAGTAAAGGGAAATGAAATCTCTGTGGAGATTTTCCTATACCTTGGCGAGGTAAGTATGAGAGACTGAAAATTATCTCAAATCTTTAAATTCTATTATGGATTAATTTTACCCTGGGATTCCCAAGAAAAAATCTATATGTTATTTATTCATTAAAATTCCTTTCAATGATACCTAAATGGCTAATTCTCCACCTAGCAACCAGGAAAACAAAATCTCCAAATTTGATCAAAATTAATCTAAACAGAGGTGTGTGGCTCATTTAAAAGACAAAAAAATGCATATTTTAAATGTTCCAAGAGAAGATACATGGATGAAGCTGCTGGAGGCCACTCTAACTTGTGTTATGATCATTTGAAAGGGATTTTAAATGACTATTTACATTAGTATTCAATCAAAGATAGCTTCCGTGACAGCCTCTGAATTACATGGAATATTTATCTGGTGCCTCAAATGCAGAGCTCCTACACACTTCCCAGCCTGTACTGCACTTGACCTTTCCTTTAATGGCAAGTCTATAATCATATTTTGTCACTTTTTTCAAACTATCTATAAAAATAAATGGGATGCAAGCCATAGATTAATAAATAAGAACTATTCTAAGGTAAGGACAACGGGGTTATATTTGGTCTGGGCCTCTTGATTGTGTCACATTTATTTGTTAATTTTCAATGAGGCAAAATTATGCCTAGTAACTTTGTAACCCTTAGTTCCTACTTTAAATGTATGACTTTCTTTTTAAACTAATGAGGTCACACACTAAATATAGCTAATGTTTTAAAATTTAGTTTTTAAAAACTTTGCATTTATATAGCTATTGTTCTTACCCCTAAAGATCTAGTTCAACCTAAAGTAATACCTCATAAGTGACAATCACAAAACTATCAGAAAATATAGGAAAGGGGCACTTTCTTTAAATGCTAATGTCGTCTCAAAAACAACAAGCTTGATCAGTTTGGGCTGAAGTATTACGGGAGAAAGGAATTAATTCAACTTTTATCTGTGGCCTTGGAATATAGCAGTGTTAAGTGACTATTCTGTACAGTAAAGCAAATGATTTTTAAAGCTTTTCTATACCCATGGGATTACTGTTTATAATTTTTCCTGTAGCTATTCTTTGTTTTTAATTTTTTTTAAATTTTCAATTACAGTTGACATACAATATTATATTATTTTAGGTGTATAACACAGTGATTAGACATTAAACATACAAAGCTGGTAAGTCTAGCATCCATCTTGTAAATCAGCGGTTCTCAACCTGTGGGTCGCAACCCCTTTGGGGGTCGAATGACCCTTTCACAGGGGTCGCCTAAGACCATCGGAAAACACATATATAATTACATATTGTTTTTGTGATTAATCACTATGCTTTAATTAAGTTCAATTTGTAACAATGAAATTGGGGGTCACCACAACATGAGGAACTGTATTAAAGGGTTGCAGCATTAGGAAGGTTGAGAACCACTGTGTGAATGATTCTTAAAGCTTACGTTCAACTCGCTGTACAACATTCCTTGCTAGGTAGATGTTTTGTTTATCAGTACCATGTCTGATTTGGTCTGAAAATGGTGAATTTCTTGTTATATAAATCGGAACAGACTTTTGAAGAGAAAAAAAGGCCCAAACTAGTATATTCTGGGAGATACTTGTAGAATAAAGCCTTTTATATTAAATCTAGTTTCTCCTCCCCATGTTCTGTTCACATTTACTTTGTTTTTTCAGGGCCAGAGATACCCAGCAAAGCTATCCTCGGTTATAGGGATTACAAGATTCCAGTTTCTAAAGTCATTGTGTAGCACTGATATTCACGTTATCATCTTACTTACAAGCTTTAGTTTTCCACATGAACCGTGTTGAGAAAACTCTGCTTAAGTTTTACCAGTTACTACCTTTTCCATTTTATAGTCAATTAGGCCAAAAACCTGAGAGGATGGCGGTCCAGCATTTAGCATAGAAGGTGGGATGGGAATAGAGGCCCAAATTAAATTATGGTTTGCTGGGGGCCACTGGAGTTCCCACTTGGTTTGTCAAGCTGCCCATTAGTCAGTCAACACTGATCACCTGTGTAGAAGAGGCACTTCATCCATGAGCACACACATACACAATCCCACCCTGTGGAAAACACGTTAAAACAACTTAATGGTAGGGCACCGCCTTCTGAGCACCTGTTTGGTGTAGTCCAAGAATAATAGCCATGAAAACATGAACACGCATTTTGAATATCTTCATGCGGGAAGACCTGAAGCCACGTTAATTTAATCTCCTTTCCTAAATGTTACCAGCAATGTAGAAATGGACGCTCTCATCCCTGTAATCAGTTGCATAGTGCACGGGGGCAGCGGTCTCCGGTGCCTCATCTGTGAGCTAATCTTTCATTTCATAGCAGATCTTTCCATATCAAACAACACAAATGACTTAATTTGCATGACAGGATTTGTAACGGGGCAAATCTAGTGTCAAAGTCGATTAAAGATTACACCAGAGAACTATCATAATCAGTTCTCTAATGAGCCTAAATAGTACATGCAAAGTCTCCCCCTTTTGCCATTCCAGTCATGTATAAAAGGGAGTGTGTTTCTTTTCTTCGATGAGCCAGTCCTTTGGTTTGCACATTACGCCCTACGTTGAGCTAAAGTCATGTCAGTCTGGTTTCAGAGGGAGAGAAAGGGAAATAATAAAGCAAACATCACTTCACAAATGACATTGCTTGGTATAAGCCAACGTTTGAAGCCCTTAATTCTTCTAATCTGCAAAATAGTCAATGCTAATGGGTTTTTGCCTTTGTGAAAGCTGATGCATAGAAAGAAAAACTTTAATGAGCTGCCTGGGCCGTATGCTTACAGATACCTGTCAAATGTCTGTCATCTTAGCTATCGCTGAGGCATTATAAAGAAAGTAAGAAGGAAGGAACGACAGTATTTGTACAAGCATTTTCATGCTAAAATGGCACAATTTTCTTCCTGTCATAATTTCATTGTATCTGAAAGTCAGGAAAGCTTAACCCTTTCCCTAGCACGTCCTGCGTAGTTGTATCACACAATCCTGGAGCCAGTGGTTTAAAAACAGCACTATGATTTTTTTTTTAAACAACATCTTCTATTAGATTTGTTTTTGAAAATGGAATTACCTACATTTAAAAAAAATGTGACAACAAACTACTTGAATCCATTGCTTCACCCAGGGAGATCAGGAGTTTATTAAATGCAAAACCTCCTTAATGTGAGAGGCTGTCATTTGAATCAATTCTTTCTGAGTTCTTAATTTAATATTTCATTGTATCTTTGTATGCTTAATAGATATACCAGGGCAATAAGGCCAACAAACTCCCCTGGTCTCACCTTCTCTTTTATTTAAAAACAAAAACAACGAAATGCAAATGTGTCTTATTATACCAGCACCTACCTACCAGTTCTGCTACAAGAAGGCTGAGTTCGCCTCATTTTCTGGGATTTATAACAACACAGTCATAAAAATGGAACGTGAGTTGAAAGTTAGCAGGACAGAAAAGTCTCTGTCTAGGTGTGAATTGTTTTCTTTCTTTCAAAGTTAAAAAGAATTGTAAGTGTAAACACACACACAACACACACACAACACACACAAGAACTTCCAAGTTTTGGGTCAAACCACATAGTTTTAAAGAAAAAGCATGGGCTTTATCTCAGGATCCCTTGGTGCTTAGGTGAGAATAGAAGTGAGCCATCCTCTGACTGCTTCTGTTTGCCACGCCCCTCATCCCCCACACCCCCCCCCCCCAAAAAAAAAGGAAAGAGAAGAAAATGAAGTGCTTTCTAGAGAGGGAGCAGCTTTCTCTAGCGGAGCATGCGCGGGTCAGGGGTGCCGTTTCGGCCTTCCCTCTGACTTACTGTGCGCACTAGGAAAGCTTCTGCATTTTCACTTCTGTATATTTAGAAAATCGTACGCTAGGATAATCCTCAACATTTATAATGAAATAATATGGATAAATGAATATCTGTAAATTAAACAATAGTTGTTTTACCCCTGTGTATTTTGTAAATCACACCGGCCTATAATATTGTCTCCTCACTGAAACACCCTTTGGCATATTAAAATAGTTGTGTTACTTCAGGCTGTCCATTGAACACCAATGCCCCCAAATTAGCACAAATTCTTTAGCAGGTTCCAGGCATCAATGATGATGCTTGTAATAGGTGGTCACTTCCGGCTGATGGCCTGGGACTAGGAGTCCCGGGGTTTGTGTAATCTGAATGCCAATCCCTTCTAAGAAGACACATCAAGACTCAGCAAAGCAGAACCTCTTCCATTTGCCTCAAAAAGCTGTTGTATGGCTCAGGGCTTTGACTCATTTGCTCTCCCTCCCTTGTTACAACCTAAAGAGACCCACTTGAATGAGCTCATTGGGCTGTATTGTTTCCCAAAATACTATTGTGACTTGAAGGAGGACGTATATGAAATGTTGATGCTGCAGGTAAAATCTGTGAGCCCTAATGGGGTCTCCAGCCCCCTTGATTCCTTTTCCCAGAGTACAATAAGTCAAAACAAACTCAAGCAGAGGGCAAATTTTAGTCAAGTGAAATTAAAATTTCAAATGAGATAAACCGAGCCAAAAGCATTAGAATAAGGATGCCTCCAGCATTCAGTGCCTAGATGGAGCCAAAACCCGGGTCTCCAATTAGACAGCTCTAAAGGCCAGGTTTACTGAAAAGAAATTAGGCCAACATTAATTTGGAAGTGCACTGTTTTAACATCCTTTGGTAGAGATGTTCAGCTCTTTGGAAAAGGAACAAATTCCCACCCCCAATATAAAAGCACCCTCCTTGGGCCTTGTTCTGATTTACAAACAAGTAGACCTTCTCCAGCTAAAATGAGCAGCAGAGCCAATTTCTGGGGCCATGAGGTCCTGCCTTATTTAACAAATATTTATCACAGACACTCAGCTCACCAGGCCCGGGGCCGTAGGATCATGCTTTGTGATAAGACCCACCTCGGTGGCACTCACAGATAAGTGTTCCTCAAAGTTGTAAGTTCTCTTTCTGCAATAAATCTGGCCTCTTGGTAAAGAACATGTTTTGCCTGCAAAGCCTCATCTATCAAGTTAAATATAAAAATCCATCAAAGAGATCAGGCGTCTAGCGCTGTTTCGATGTTGCCATTGTTGTTATTGCTTTTTCTTGCTCTTCATTCCAAAGATACACTAGAAGCCTGGGTCTATTTCCAGGCCACGCCCCAGTCCACGGTACATGTTCAAGCCCACCGACTTTATCTGTACATGCACACGTATCAATCACTCTCTCCTAAACTCCAAAGGCTATTTAACCAGGGGCCCCCAGCTTTTGCTCTTGACCATTGTGCAAGCTCTCGAGCCTTTATGCCATGTGGAAAACAGGGTCTCCCAGACATGAACACACAAACTCTCATAACAGACTGTTAGCCATACGTGCACCGTTCTGACTCAAATTTCCACCACTTTCCAATATGAATAATTCAACGCCCTTGCCCAATTGTTCCTGGAAGGATAGGGTAGGAATTAAAAGGCTGTAAGGCGTGTAACTAAACAATGGTTTGCATTTCCCGAGACTGCTGTTGTGTGCGGCCAGAGAGAGATACAGCCATTTGTATTTCCCAGTTCATTTTCCCTGCAGTCCTACACTCTCCTTCCCCCGGAACACTGCTTCTGTGACCCAGTTGCTATACCTCCCAGCCGCTGCACCCCGGAGGCTGTCACAAGTCTCCCTCCTTCCCAGGAGGTGAACACACAATAGAGAAAAGGCCCTGGCTGGGAGGTTCAGCCGCCATTAACCCTTACCAGCTGTGCCTGTGGGGAGCCTTCTGACCTGAATGTCCTTTCTCTGCGGCCGCCTTCATGCCACTAATCTAACCATTGTTAAGGAGGAATGCTGACAGGAGAAAAGAAATTTTTCTTGTGTCCATGCAAGTGTGTGTATCCATGTGTAAGTGAAGGAAGAGTGAAGGCTAATTTCTATAGTTGGCATGAATGGAGGGCTTGGGGAAAAAAACTAGTTAAAATGTGTTTACTTGCTTAAAAGGCTCCGTCAATTTAAATAATTTCAGTAGTGTGCTCTATTTTTTTTTTTTAAGGGAAGGGGAGAAACTAGTTACTATTATAATTTTCTTTAAATCCTCTGAGATGTTTGGGCATGTTGAAGACTTTTAAAATTCACTGCCAGCAGGAAAAAAAAAAAGAATTGAATTTCTGCAAAATCCTGGCATAAAGTTACAGGCACACAAAATTGCTCACTTCTAATGGACCTTAAAAAAATTAGAGAAAGAGAACTGGTTATACGGGTCACATTTCCTTCAGAAAAACCACTCACATTTAATGCTTAGGAAAGCTTTAAAAAATCTGTTAGAATTGAAATGGGAAAGGATTTAACTTTATTGACCACTTTTAGAGTAATTAATTGACAGAGAGTCACTATGTTTTTTTTTAAAAAAAAATTTTGCTTTCAATGAACCTTGAAGGTCAATACAGGAACATGATTTCCTCTTTAATTTTAAAGAATACATATCCAGATATAGCAAGAGTGACTGCCTGAGGTAGTCACTGTGCAAGCTCAGCCAGGCAGGTGACAATGATGACCACGACTCTAATAAGGTGGCCAAGCAAATATCCTGCCTGTTTGAAAAGTTTACATAATTTTGATCTTTGAGGATTTCATTTGCCTTTTCAAAAGCACAGGCATCAAAGAGAAACTATTCTTAAATAGAATACTCCATGTTATCATTTGATAAAGTTTCATAAAACACAACAGTTGGCCTATCTCAAATCAAATTAAGAATAATTCATGTAGAAATGTATTTTCTGGACAATTAGACTGTATCGGAGGAGGGCAAATGTCTGATACAATAAAGGCTCTCCTTTGCATCTGTTCCGACGTCTAGACTGCTGCAATTACTGGTCCTTCCAACAGCAGCAGCAAGATAATGCTCTGCTCACAGGTTGCAGCCATTAAAACTGAGCATAATCTTCCTTTGCTCCTTTATTACTGCCATCATTTGATTGTGATAAAGCAGATTTAATTTAATGAAGTTATACTTTTCTAAATTTGTATGCATACATTTATATGAATGGCGAGAGCAGTGTCAGGTACACTGTTTTTCAAGACATTAGAGGTAAGTACCCTGGCGTTCTTCTCCTGAAGGTGTAGTATGATTGGCAAACCAAAACAACAGCCACAGCAGCAACAGTACAGAGAGGCCCAGCTCTTCAAACCCTCTACCTGTCTCTTAGCCACTTCTTAGGCTCTTCTATTCCCCAAGATGGGAAGCATCCCAGAGAGGAAATGAATGTGACAGCATAGGGATTAAAGACATAGATGAGAACAATAATGTAGTTTTGATCCCGTTCATTGGCTTCATCAGTCAATCATCCATTCAACAAATATTTGGGGGGTTTCTCCAATATTCAAGACACAGTGCCAAGTTGTTCGGCAGGCACAAAATCGAATCCTACACTTATCCTACACTCAAGAAGTATCATATCTAATAGGGGAATTGCTGATATATATCAGTCAACTCTCCTAATAGAGGCCTGATGCATGAAAATCCATGCAAGAGTAGGCCTTCCTTCCCCCGGCTACCGGCACCAGCTTCCCTCCAGCACCCAGGACCTGGGCTGCTTCCCTCCTCCGGCCACTGTCAGGTACCCGGGACCGGGCTGGCTTCCCTCCAGCTCAGCTTTGTCAGGAAGGACATCCGGAAGACATCCGGTCTAATTAGCATATTACCCTTTTATTATTATAGATCATTTAATAGAAACATAATAGTGCTGTCTGTTAGGGTACAGTTAAGTCATTGCAAAAAAGTCAAATCCTACCCTCCCACCGACTCTCATGGTTATTAAAGTGATAATTTTCCAGCTCTACCCCACCCGTTTACATCAAAAGTTCACAGAGGCAAAAGAACGTAACTGTAGTCAAGTGTGACTTAAATAAATTATTCTTAGGATTTCTCCTATTTACCTCAGCTATCTGGATATAAACTTTGTTCCCAAACTTTCTTATTTTTTGAAGTGTTTGGAGAAAGACTACTGGTGCTTGGAAGACTTGATAGCAGAGAAATCACTGAAGGGTCTCAGTGTGCCTACTGTCTAGCAAATGCCAAAGGACTTGCATAGTGAGGGTGCTAAGAACAAGCAAGTGATTTCAACATCTAGGGCAGCGGTTGTCAACCTGTGGGTCGCGACCCCTTTGGGGGTCGAACGACCCTTTCATAGGTGTCGCCTAAGACCATCAGAAAACACATATATAATCACATATTGTTTACAGTAGCAAAATTACAGTTATGAAGTAGCAACAAAAATAATCTTATGGTTGGGGGTCACCACAACATGAGGAACTGTATTAAAGGGTTGTAGCATTAGGAAGGTTGAGAACCTCTGATTTAGGGTATTTTTTTCAATCTAGTTCACTTTACTATTTAAAAATACACTCATTTAATCGTAAACATAGTAAGAATATTAAGGCATTATTTCAGAAATTCTGTTTGCCTCCATAAATAAACAGCCACAGGAGAAATCCATATTCTTTAGAAACATGTAATATAACAAAACAAAGAAGTAAAGTTGTTTTAACTTTTGCTGAAACAAAAGAGCACATTAGTACCATACTTTCTAGGTAATAAAAAAAATACCGAGTTTTGTTTTGGATGGCTTGCAGAAATTTAAAATGGAGCAAAAGAGCAACATTTCAAAAACAATATGATGGTTATAGTCAGCAGAAAAGTGATTAATGCCCTTAATATTTTTGTGCTTCTTAAATAAAAGCAGATTTAATCTAATCATAAGACCAGCTACAACAGAAAAAGCCTTAACGTTTTCCCATACTTATCAGTTAAGCATGCTTTCCAGGCTCATCTCCCTCTACAGCTCCCTACACCTTACCTCCCAGTCAACTCTCCTAACCCCTTTGTAAGAGCAGCTGTACGCTTTGCTGCTTCTGTTCCTTTCCCTCATGCTGTTCCTATATCCGCCCTTCTCTTTACCAACTCTGTCCATCAAAATCCCACTCATCCCTCATGGCCTACGTCAAATCAAATTTCCTCTGATTCCTCCCAACCAGATTCACTCATTCTGTAAATTTTTATGACTTTTTGTGGAGGGCAGTTTGTCAGTCTCTAGAAAAACCCTTTTAATCACTATTACACAGCAATTTCACTTCAAAATTCTATCCCGTGAAAATACACTTAGACATAAAGGAATGTCCATGCATGTTCATTGTGGCACTGCTAGTATTTGCAAAAATAGAAACCACATAAATTCTCATCAATAAAGAAATGTTCAAAAATTATATTGCCCTATATATTAGAATATTTTACAGCCAATATTTTATTTTAGATCATTATATGCCACCAAGGAAAAAATGTCAACATATACTAGTAAATATGTCAAAAGTAAAAAGTAAATTGCAGAATATTGAGTATAGTATATACTAATCTCATTTTCGTGGAAAGAAGAAAGGAAGGAACAATGGAAGGAAGGAAGGAAGGGAGGAAAGGATGATGAAAAGAAGGTAGAGAAAGAAAGAAAGACTGTTAAGCTGTACATGGACATGTCTGAAAGTACATTTTTTAAAATTCTGGAAGAATATATATTATACTGGATAATGATATTTATCATTAAAGTTGATAATGGATAGTATAAATAGGGTATTTAATTTTCATTTTTTAAATTTATTTTTAAATATATTTTTATTGATTTCAGAGAAAAAGAAAGGGAGAAAGAGATAGAAACATCAATGATGATTGAGGGTCATTAATCAGCTGCCTCCTGCATGCCTCCTACGGGGATGGAGCCTGCAACCGGGGCATGTGGCCTGATAGGGAATCAAACTGTGACCTTCTGGTTCATGGATTGATGCTCAAACACTGAACCACACCGGTTGGGTGGTATTTAATTTTTAAATATTTTGGATTTTTGAATGTTTACAACAAATTTTCATTGCCTTTTAAATTAAACAAGTACAATTTCCTTCCTGTGAACTCTACCATCTTTCACGCTCATTGCAGTGCAGATGTGAACATTTCTGCCTCTTCTACATTGTAAGGCTCTTGAAAGAAGGAACCATTTCTGCTCATCTTTATATGACCTGCTGTATCCATCACAGTTGTTCTTTGTAGAGGTCTGTCGAGTTATTGATCTAGTTGAAACAAAGCCCATAGTATCTTGTGGTTGGAAATTCCTCTGGGTGTCATCTACATCAAGGACAAGGCCTAAATAAAACCAAAGTGAAGAACAGCATCGTCCAGGAGCAGTAGGAGCAGTGGAAAAGGAGGAATGACAAGCACTAATCCAATTTCCCTCTTTTCCTACGCAGTTGACATTCCTGCCCCACCTTTCTCAAACCTGAATGAATGTATAAAAAATAAATATGTGAGAGAATGAAAAATAAATGGAAAAATTGTTTTTAAAAAGTCTACCCCAGAGGCTATTGTAAAAAAAGACAAGTGTTGGTGAGAGTGTGGAGAAAACAGAACATGCATATTCTGTTGGTGGGAATGAAAATTGTTTTCCACTATGAAAAACAGTATGGAGTTTCCTCAAAATATTAAAAATAAAACTGTCATGTGATCCATGAATTCCACTATGGGCATGTAATCAAAGGGAATGAAATCAGTATCTTAGAGATACCTGCATTCCCATGTTCATTGCCGCATTATGCACAATAGTCAAGATATGGACACACATGAGCATCTGTCAATGGATGAACAGACTTTTAAAATGTGGTGCATATGTATACAATAGAATGTTATCCAGCCAAAAAAAAAAGGAGGTCCTGCCATTAGCAACTACATGGATGAACCTGTAGGACATTGTACTAAGTGAAACAAGCCAGACACAGAAAGACAAATACTGTATGATCTCACTGATCTGTGGAATCTAAAAAGGAGAACTACAGAAGCAGAGAGTACAGTGGTGGTTACCCGGGACTGAGAGGTGAGGGACTTGGGGAAATGCTGGTCTAAAGGTACAAACCTTCAGTTATAAGATGAGTAACTCCTGGGGATGTAATGTATAGCATGATGACTATAGTTGAGAATATGTATACATTCTTGTATACATGAAATTTGCTGAGAGACAATAAACCTTACACAAATCCATTCATTCATTTCAAATATCGAGTACGTGCTGTATGCCAGACACATTTCAGACACTGGGATAGAGAAGGGAGGTCTGCCCTCGTGAAGCTTCTAGTCTAGTTGGGCAACGAGACAAGTCATTGCCTGGAAGAGCAGTTTGGAGAAGACAATGATTAGAGACTGGGAATGGTGAGAAAGAGCTACCTGGGGGAAGTGTTCAGGGAAGGCATCACCAATTAGGTGGCATTTGAAGTAAGACCTGATTGGTAAAAGCCAGAGGAAGATCGGGGAAATGTGTGCTCTGGGCAGAAGAGTTAGGCCCACAAAGAAGAACAAGCCAGATGTGCCCAAGCCATATGATATCCAATTATTTTAAGAATCAAAACTTTTGGTTAATTACTTTCTTGCTAAAAGTGTTATTTTGTGTTTCCCCTTGTCAACAGATATTCTTTCTTTTTTTAAAATATATTTTTATTTATTTCAGAGAGGAAGAGAGAGGGAGAGAGATAGAAACATCAATGATGAGAGAGAATCATTGATTGGCTGCCTCCTGCACGCCCCCTACTGGGGGATAGAGCCCACAACTCAGGCATGTGCCCTTGACTGGAATCAAATCTGGGACCCTTCAGTCTGCAGGCTGTCGCTCACTGAGTCAAACCAGTTAGGGCTAGATATTATTTCTATGACTGAGATCTCCAGAGAGAGAGCAAGGAAGAGACCAAACAAGGAGATGGTATCAATCAATGTTTATGTTTTTCTCTCTGAAAAATTATGGTAACTTCCTAAACAGGTCACACACACACTAATGCTCACTGGTTTAATGAGAAAATAACTAAAGCTAAGTAATATGGAACTTTTCTGATATTTGTATTCAGATCCAAAATGTCTAGCTAGAGCACTATGACTGACAAGAATTTGACATTTCAATGTTTTTATGCCACTGTAGATAACAAAAAATGTAAGTTCATAATCTCGTTTTAACGTATACTTCTAGTTTTAACTTTAGCTTGTACTGATTAATAATTCTAATCAACACTACCCCACTCTGTCCACCAAAGAAGAGTATGGACTGAAAATGGCAAACCACAGATTCCAATAGGAGACAACTCTAGAGGCAGGTGGTGTGGTGCTTATTTCACAGCCCACTGAGGCCTTTCCCAACCTCAATGTACTCAATGGTGGAAAGATGGAAGGACGTGAAATCAAAGGTGGGTTCTGGCCTTGCCTTGGACACTATTTGCCAGAGCTCAGGCATGCCCTTAGCTTCTAAGCCTTTCTCCGGCCTCATGGGAGAAACAAGACAATATATTTATTTAGTCTTCCATTCAACTTGGTAGTTGATCTTGAGAAATAGTTTTCAGGCCTCTTCTTTTTAAATATTGGGAGGGTTTTTTCTGGTGAAATCTTACATGGAGCTCCAGTAGATAAAACTAGAGATCTTCTATTGCGGGTTCTCTTTCCTCTCTTGAGGGCATCCAGGACATACAGCTATAGAGCCCAGACCAGTATTTGCAAACCACAGCTTATGACCTTTAATAGGCCACAACCAGTATTTCTTTAATGAAATACAACAGGTTGTAAAATATCAGAGTACTCTACACATAGTTAGCATAAGTACTTAAATGTCCTTTCCTCAGAAAGACCCTTCTGGGCCCAAATAAAATAGTAGCCCCACCACTAGCTATCAACTTACCCTGCTTTATGCTCCCCAATACCATTTATTACTACTTGGCCCAGATGTAGTAATATCTGCTTCTACTTTCACATCTCCTTCCAAATGTACTTCCCACAAGGAAAGGGACTTGTAGTATCCCTGTGCCTTGGAACATTGTAGGACACATCTATGGAATGAATAACCCTGTATGCCTCTGAATCCTTGCAATTCTATTTTCTCTTGTTCCAACATTTGGCATTTGTAACAGTTAATAATCACTAAGACATATCCCACTACACTTCCCTACATGAGTTTAGGTATCGCTGAAGAAAAAAGCTTAATAACCCACAAAGTGTGTATTATCTCCTATCTCTGCATCACATGTGAATTGCTATTCTCTGAGCCCCCTTTTCTCAAATATTTTATAAGATAGCTTGGGAAAGAAGACATCTGTGTGTCATTCAAATCTCCTCTTTGCAAGTATTAGTACAGAAATGGAAGAATCCTAACCTCTAAACACACCCCTTGATAGTACACTCCACCCTTCAGCTTTGAAAGGATGCTGGCTTCCCTCTTATCAGAACCTCATGCAAGGAAAGCCAAGTGGTGAAAAAGAATGCCAAGAGAATTTCAATTCTTTTTCTGACATGTTTTTACCTTATATTTATCTGTGTTGTGAACATATCCAATCCCTTTAAGGCAAAATATCAAGGACTCAATGACTAACTTCTCAGAAAAATGTTGACATGATGGCTACATTTTGAGAAATCAAGAGCCTATTTCTAAAGAACATCTCAAGGGGCAGATTCGAAAGCATGTTCAGTGAAATGACTAACTTCTTTACCCTCTCCTGGAGACCTTTCAGAGCAACTCAGCTTATCAGTGAGTTGAGCTGCCAGGAACACAGATACAGAGGGCACAACAGACAATTCATTTTCATGCTAAAGTGGTGATAGTGCAGAAGTGACTCTTACACTCACTCAACTCGTTCTGTCATCCTTAACTTGAGAAAATAACTTATTTCTCCCTCCAAGATAATACTCTCTATGACACATGTTACAGTGAGGCAGGCTTCTGAAGTGCTTCAGAAAGATAGTATTCTGAGTATATTCAATGTACAGAGTCCTTACACAGCTTAATATACGTATAGATTACAGAAGATTTAGCACGTTGCTATGATACACCATTCATTTGGGACAAGACACATGGAGAAGTCTGTATTTTGCTGCAATGACATATAAATTCCCAGATATGTTCTTCTAGACAAAGAATAGATAAATGTATAATTAAACAAAGTAAGTGTTTTTAGAAGTTGCTTTAGAAAAGAGAGAAGGCATACGTCAACCAAGTAGCACAGGTTTGTATGACATGCGAACTGTCAGCAAGAACCCAGTGGAAAGGAATGCTCGCCCACCACATTCCAGGTTGAACCCTTGACATGCCAGCACACAGACCGAATGTCCTCTGAAATCTACACTTTGATACGTTAAAGTCCGTTCTGGATGGTACCATCAGATAGAAGATGGCCTCATGCCAGAGCATTGCCACATTAGAATTGCCAAGAACACTTTGTCCCCCCGCACCCCCACCTTCCCTACCCCATATCTTCTTTGGAAATGTTCTAATTATAAGAATGTTTCCAGAAATGAAGCCATGAGAAATTTGAACATTTAGGAATTGATTCTAGTTGCTTCTGATGAAAATGGAGTTATTGCCTCACTTATTGTTTCTCCAGGATGACAGCCTGTACTCTGGGAACCCTGGGATAGACACGATTACCTAAATGTTCACCTGATATCAATATGTTTTGAGTCTTCTTCTGCCTAGTTTCTGTCCAGTAGCATGCACTTACGAGATGAGGCATTTTCAATTGGGCACACATGTCCATCCCAGGAACTGGGTACAGAGATACAACATCTTTTAAAGGGAGCTTAGCTGCCTGTTTTCAAAGGAAAGGTTTTAAAACCTTCTGCTTGAGATAAGAGTGTAAACCTTTGGAAGGTTGGTATCGTTTAGAAACCATGAAGTCTAAGAAAGAGAAAAAAAAAAATACGGCGATTAAAATGCACGCAGGCTGCTGGCTGGCGCTGTTGTGACAGCCAGCAGCGTCAGCGTCAGTCAATTATCTTCACAAATGCCCCTTGTGCTAATGAGCGCTCAGGAACATCAGCAGACTTTTCTGGCAGGGAGAAAAGATCAGTTTCATTGCTTGCAGAACTAATTCAGGGTACAAAAGTGAAGGCTCCACCATCGCTGCCTCTTTTACTGCTCCTTTTGTAAGGGCTTTTGATGTGCACTGAAGAGCTGGGCCTGTGTTGGGGCCTCTTCATCTCCAGTTCATTGCCTGCCATTAACATACATATCCATATGAAAAGTTCGCTAAGTCACTAACAGCTGTCCCGAAGGAGCTTGAGAAGGAAGGGGAAAAGGACCGATTCCTTCTCAAAATGCTGACAATACTATTTAGCTCCTTTTTGGCAATGATATACCTAACTTTTTTAAAGCCGCCTTTCACTCACACAGGGACTAGGCATAATACAACATTGAAACACATAGTGGTTTTTCATTTTGAAACAGTCATTGGCTGTGTTCAGGGGGGAGAAAAAAGTTACCAGATGCAAAGGAAATCCATCATTCATGATACATATGTATGTGGCATGGACACACACACGCACACGCACACGCACTCACTCTGTATCGTTTTTGCAGGATCCTAAATAACTGCACATCTTCCACTTAACGCAGAGGAAAACTCCTTGCAGCAGATGCTCATGGGAGGTTTTATGCCCACCGCCTTCTTCAATTTATGGCACTGACAGTTATGTATGGTCGATTTGTTATCAATGGATACTGTGGTAGTAAAAGAAAATACTATCAAAATTGTGCCATAAAATTTTAAAGAAAGATTTAATAATTTTTTCTCTAGATGAGTTGATGAAAACTTTCAGAAAAAGAAAAAGACAAAAAAGTAAAGATCACAGTTTTGAACATGAGGGATTCATATTTCACATTTTCAAGTTTGATGAGACCAGCTGAGACGGCTGCACAAGTGGGTGATGTGATATTACCCGTGGTAAACAGTTTGTAAAGAAAGTGATAAAGGTCAGCTAATACACATCTTACAAGGAGGGAAATAGCTTTCCTTTAAGAAGAGGTTCTGAAGGCGAGAGTGGGAACAAACAAATAGATTTTAAATTAATAAAAAGGGGTACTTCCCAATCATTTGGCCTGTGGCTTAGTTTTGTCAAACTTAGAAAGCATGTGATAATAAATGCTTCTCCCCCACCTCTTCCACCCTCCACCCCCTGGAGTTCATGACCCTGGGGCCATCTCAAAGCACAGGATGCACCCAACATTTGCTAGGCCTGCGCTGGAAAATGAGGGTAGGCAAATGTGTCTATTATCAAGGGTTGGCATAGTTTATAAGAAGAATCCCTTCCTCCCTTCCTTCCTCCCTTCCTCCCTTCCTTCCTTCCTTCCTTCCTTCCTTCCTTCCTTCCTTCCTTCCTTCCTTCCTTCCTTCCTTAGTTTATAAGAAGAATCCCTTCCTTCCTTCATTCCTTTGTTCCTTCGTTCCTTCCTTCCTTCCTTCTAAATCACAATAAAAAAAAATGCTAGGAAAAACTACTAGCTCCCAATTCTGCAAAGACGATTCCTGTAAGGACCCTCCCACCATATAGAAACAGCTTGTTTCTATAGAAAAACCAAGACTTTAATCCCACTTGTTGCTCCCCCTACTCCCCCCACCACCACCCCCGTTTTTATTCTCTTTTCAGCAGCATCTCTCCCAGATCAGTCTCTAAAAATCTTTAACTTTGCCTATTTTGATCTGGAAATTAAATCTTATTTATTATGCATCCTGTTTGTTGTCCTTGAAGAACCCCAGCATTCATTTAAAGGGGTCCAGAATGACTTCTTAAACACATTTCTCTCCTTGCTGCAATTAAACAAAGGGGAGCTGTGATTAGTCCTCCACAGGGGGGCAAGAAAAAGACACCCTTGAATCAAAATGGGGGGACCTGGCTGGGCATTATCGCCGCACAATGCAGGAGTTTATTGCTGAAACCCGCTTATCCCCCAGCTCCGTGCTCCATGGGAACTCCAGTCAGGTGGAAAAAGTGATTCTCTTCTCTGCTCGGCAGCCTCAAGTATCGTAAGACCCGCTAAAGCCCCTAAAGCTCTTCCTCGTAACTGAGACATTTAGGATAATCTTTACGGGAGTTTCGCATGAGCTTCTGCTTTTTTGTTGCACTTAGAAGGAGAGTTAATGATGCGCTTTCACTGGCTTCTCCTTTTTTTTTTTTTTTTTTATTAAAAAAAAAAAAATCTAAGCCAAAAGCGCCTGTTTAAGTTAAGTACCACCTCCCTCCAGCCCTTGGGAAACCACTCAAGAGGGCTTTGCTTGGCTCTGTGTTCATGACACATAATGAAAACAATTTTACGCTGTGGAGGGAAGTATTGGGCAATTACTGATGTAACAGCCACCTGCAGTAGCGGGCCCTGGCTGCAGCACCGTGGTTCATGAATATTGGATGGTGTGATGTTATTTTGAATGGCTGGGGCAGGTGAAGGGGGCCGAGGGGGTAATAAGTAACTCTGCTGGAGGCTGTGTAGCTGCTCTGTGTCCCCACAGAGCCCACAGTGTAACACCAAGACGCATCCTGACCCCGCCTGGAGTGGCGCGAGGGCAGCTGAGGCTGAGCGAGAGGCTCTGACAAGTCACGGTGGGCACCCTTTACAAACCCTTGTCTGCTGATTTTACACACGATGTCCAGCCTGAAAAGCCCCGGCATCAATCTTGTACGATTTAATTTGATAAATTAAGTGTGGATAAGGATTAAATGAGAATTTTGTAATGGAGAAAACTTGTCTTCACTCTTTAATCCAGTTAAGAGGGTATGGGAGAAACTCTATAAAATATTAAGCAATGGCGAGAGAAAGCAAAGTTAAAAACAAAACAAAAAGAGAGAATCACTTTTTTTTTTCTTTTACTGTAGTGATAGTTTACGTCCATATAGAAGTTAAATGAAAATGCTACTCATGACTTTTGGTTTCTGCAAGTGAAATACACACAACCTTTGTACACAGAGATGTGTTCATATTTTATACAAGGCCCAGAAATATAGGAGAGACATAGGGATCGCAACATGTTTCACACAATAAAATATGGTTCCTGAGAATTGTTCATGAATAGGTGGAACATTTTAAGTATTATTTCCTTTTTCAAATGTTATTTTCCTAACAGGAAATATCAAGATTTAAACTGAGTATCCTAGCATAAAGAATATATTTCTAGCATTTCCGACTTTATGATTCCTCCTACTGGCATATTTAAGATTTTAGGGACAAAAATCATATTGTATA
Organism: Myotis myotis; assembly: GCF_014108235.1. Taxonomy (NCBI): domain Eukaryota; kingdom Metazoa; phylum Chordata; class Mammalia; order Chiroptera; family Vespertilionidae; genus Myotis; species Myotis myotis. Next base: position 25,576,150 of record NW_023416315.1, read on the forward strand.
TGAGCAAGATACCAATAGTATAAAAATTATTTTATAAGACAGTTATATTTCTATAGAATGAAGTGGTATGAATACATATTCGTTATCTAGAATGACAGCTGATGGAAATTCAAAACAATGCCATCTGAAACTCTAATAATTCTTTTTAAAAAATGTGTGTGTTTTTATAATGGTAGAGTTGGCTTTTGAGCAAGAGCCTGGGAAGCTTGTACATTAGACTACAGCCTGAATAGCTTTGTCGAGGGGAACATGCTTAGAAAAAGATACAAAAGATTTGCAGAATCCCTGGACACAAATTGGCACAGAAAACAGAAATCCTGAACAGAGCACAGAAAGAAAAAGTAGCAGACGAGACATTCCCAGAATAATGTGGGGCAACAGAGGAATTGCCAGAGTGACAATTTGAAGATTATAAAAGATACGCTTTAATTTCTGTAAGCGGTAGTTTCATAGTTATGCTCATAACATTTCATAACATTAATTTAGAGCTTGTACCAGAATGAAATAATGTGGGGATTTGTGAAATTTCTCACTTTAACATTCACCTTGCAGTAGAATATTGAAATGCCACTGCTTCTAGTGGTTGACAATCCCATTTGCACTTCAAAAATTACAAAACCAGAATCACAGAAATAACGTGTTTATACAATCTGGGCTTGAGCCACTTTATCAAATGGCAGTACATTACCTAAATTCTAATATTATTTAGTATTGGCATCACTATTTCATGTGTCTATTGGAAGAGTTGGCTCAACTTGCTTGAATATGCCATCTATCATCTATACATAAGGTATGATGGCAGTCCTTTTTGAAATATTGTTATTTTTCATTAACAAAGAGGAAATGATGACAGATGATCTTGATAAACCATGTCATTATGAGCCACCTCTCTCCACAAACAGGTTGAATGGAAGAGAAATACTATAAAATACCAAACAGTGTTAATATAGTAATATTAATAGACATTAACATATATTCAAGAAGTTCCAAAATATTTAATTTTGCCTCACTAAGTGCATTTTTTTCTGCTTCACAAGGTATGTTAAAGGTGCCCTGATTTAGCACTTTTATAAAGATCAAATTATAAACATGCAGTACATTTCAGATTCTTGTAATTAGGTTTGTTGCTTAAGAGATGTTAAAACTCTGTATGTAAAGGACATTATTTAAAAGCCTGTCTTCTAGAAGGAAATTGCTGTTTGACAATTCTATAGAATACCCAAGAAAGGTAATTGCACTGCTCTGGTTGTTAAAGATGCAGGTGTTGAATAAAGTCACTGCTCCAGCTTTTGCAAAAAACTCCAATAATGAAGAGAAGGGAGATGTGATGATATGACTTCATTGTGAAGTCTTTACACTCAGAATTTCAGAGTATTGGTTCCCATTGTCTCCCTCTACTCTCATTGGTAAGACAATAATGATCAGAAGAAAAAACTCCCAGTTGACCCACCAATGCAGAGAAGCTGTGATGAAAGAAAGCCGACTTCTCAGTAAGATTCCTATGGACACCGGTATTTTCAAATTAGATATTGAAATAAAACACCATCAATCAATCAATCAATCGATCGATCAAAGATCATATAATAAAATAGGGACCCAAAAAATAACCACAGTAAAGTCACACCATTTTCTCTTACTCCTGCTGAAAGCATACCCAAGCAATCATTCTCATGCCCTTAATTTTACTAAAGGTTTTTTTTCCCCTCTATTCTCTTTCACATCAAAATGCTTCCTCTTCTACTGAATACCTGAAGTCCCATCCCTTCTACTCGTTTTCAATGTCTCCAGCCACTGAGCTCCTGTAGTACTTAGTACAGTGATCCCTGATTGTATAGATCTCTGTTCCGAGGTATAATTCCTAGCTCCTTACTACCACAGGGTATATTTTTTCACATTCCTAACTCCTTGCCGGGCTTCCTGTGTGCTCTTCCCATAGCTGATGATCAATTGAAAGAAACTCATTTGACTTCCATTTTCATACAGCAGCTGAGGTTCACAAAGCCTTTTCCACAGATAGCAGCCACTGATTCCCACCACAGCCTGGTCAGAGCAGCAGGGAGAGTTCTCCCCCTGATTGCATACAGTGGAGGACTGAGGCTCTGAAAGTGGCAGCATCTAAGCTTGAACTCAGTTCCTTTGGCTCCAAATCAGCGCTCTTGCTACTCTCTCACACCGCCTCTCTCTAGGATGCCTGTTTTCACATGGCTGAGTCATCGGAGTTTGACTTCAAGCAGTGCAGAGTGTGTGCCCACGTGCTGGCCACGGCAGGATCTAGGGTGCTGCTTCTCCTCAGCTAGGGCAAGGAGTCTGAGGCTAAGGCAGCAATGAAAAGGCTATTGTTCTACTGTCTTTCTTGAAAACTGGCTCAAGCCTGGGCTGGGCAGGATGGGAGGGAAGGGGGGAGTAAATACCATTATGGTTGGTGGTCTGGATGATTCCCAGGGCCTTTTGAAGCAAGTAGGTCTTAGAGTCTCCCAACCACCTCTTAGTGACACCTATCACTGAAAAGGAAAAAGCGAACTCCAGGGAAATGGAGACATATGGTGGCAACTTTACACGCTGGGTGGTTTACTTTCTCATGAACAGAGATGCTGCCTGAGAAACCCGGTGGGCAGAAAATCTGAAGCTGCTTCTATGGCACTTCCACAAAGGAAACTGGCCTTTGGTGAACGATGAAACCATGCTGGTTATGATTTCTCCTTTGAAGTCCAGCTTCCCCCAAGGGAGACTCCAGGAAATAGCAGGTAGGTGTCATGGAGTTTTTATTAACCTGGATAGTGCAGCTTGCCCCCAGGACTCACTCTCAATCTTTTTAGGACAGAGCAGCTGCACCACTTTGTGTGAACAACAGTCTTCATCTACACTCCAACCAAAATTCCAGAACATTCTGTGGGATTCTGGAGAATGCAAGTCCTACTGATCGGAACTCATCTCACCCCACCCCACCTTTGGCCCTTGATAGGTATACGTCAGCCTCACAGATTATGTCTGTTCCTCACATGTGTGAAATTGGTCCCCGCCTTTAGTGTCTTGATGTTGCTGTGGAGGGGAATGCTTTCCCTAGGTGAAGGGGCTGGCATTGTCTTTTTAACCAGGTCTCAGATGGAAGACCACTCCCCAGAGAGAGGGCCACTTACAGTTGTCCCTCAATTGTCACAGCATCTTATTTCACACTTGTGGGAACAATCATGAGTGCCTGAAATCTCTTGTTTACCTTTTTAATGTTTTTCTTTCCACTGCTCCATGAGAGTCTTGCCTGCCTTTTTAAAAATAGATTTTATTTTTAGAACAGTTTTAGATTTACAGAAAAATTAGAGAGATAGTGCAGACTCAGAGAGTTTCCATGTATCCTCTGCCTGCCCCCTCCCTCCCCCCCCTCTATAATTTCTCGTATTATTCCCAACTTACATTTAGCATAACACATTTGGTATAATTAATGAACCAATATTTTTATTTCACATTAAATGTATTATCACCTACTTCAAATATAAACTCAACAATGCCCAGAAATCTTACAGTGTGATGCCATTATAGGAAATGGGCCTGTACTCACCAAGTTATCCAAAACACAATCCTAAAAATTATATTTGATTTCTATATTGAAGATCTCATTTCTAATTTATCAGTATATCTACTTGATTATTCTTCCAAAATGTGTAATGAACCAATAGTGATACATTATTATCAGCTAAAGTTTATAATTTATACAGATTTCCTTAGTTTTTTCCCGAATGTCTTTTCTGTTCCAGGATCCCGCCCAGGGTAGCATATTACTGTCAGTCTTTATGATAATACAGGCATTTCTTTGCTGTGACGGTTTCTCAGACTTTACTTATTGCCTGCCTTTCTGATTGCCCATGTTGAGAACAGTCCTGCCACACACCAGGTACTCAAAAATATTTGCTGAGTGTGTGAGAATGAATTAATAATAGCTTGAGTGAAGAAGTCACAATTAGTAGTATATTACCTTGCATTGGTTTTGCACTATATAATTTATAAAATGCATTCACTTATCTTATTCATTCTCCTGGTAATCCTGTGAGGTAGGTCAGGGGATGAATATTATTCCTCATGAGACCTAAGGCTCTGGGAGGTTAGTGAATTGCCTTTGGAATAGAAAAGCTGAGATGGTGCTCTGCGTTCCCTGAGGATCCTATTCTTTCTACCACCCCAGAGGAAAGGAAGGACCTAAAAAGAAAATAACAATTAAAGCCAGCTGGCAAGACTCAGTGGTTGGGCATCGACCCATGGACTAGGTTACAATTTGATTCCCGGTCAGGACACATGCCCAGATTGTGGGCTCTATCCTCAGTGTGGGCCATGCAGGAGGCAGCTGATCAATGATTATCTCTCATCATTGATGTTTCTATCACTCTCCCTCTCCCTCCTTTCCACTCGGATATCAATCAAATATTAAAAAAGAAAATAACAATTGAGCCCATTTTATTTCTGGTGGTGGGTAAATCCAGCCCAAAGCCTCTGTAATCTTTACCAAAAATGATACAACAAAAAAATAAATAAGCACAACAGACAACAGATAGATGGATAGATAGATACATAGATGATGGACAGATAGACTCATGCTTGACTCTGAAATTTAGGTCAATTGGCTTCATTGATGTACTTTTAAAATAAACACCTAAATTTGTATTTGTTGAGTGAATATTTAATGATTCTTAATTGTATGTACATTGTTAGGGTTTAATTGGAAGATATAACTTATTAGCCTAAGGCAGTTTTAAGAAAAGGCACCATAGTAGAACTGGTACAATATGTTATACTTGCTAATTCCAGTAAAGGCAAGTTAGTGGGATATCAGTAATAAAATTACTTATTTTCTGACATTATAGAATAATCAAATTTTTAGAAGATGAAAATCTAATGTTTTTAAAGGAATTACATCTTTATTTTGAGTAATGATATGGAGTTTTATAGTTGGTAGGGACTTCTGTAACTTAACCCTCTCATTTTACAAGTGAGGATGAAGAAACTGAAAGAGGTTGAGTAACTTTCCAAAGTTCCATTTGATGATAAAAGGTAAATCTTGATCTCAGGTGTTTTGGCTTCCATTCTAATAATATTCTTTCACTTTATCAAATCATGTCTCTAATTCCTAAATCAAAGGAGTTTGAACTGAGTTGTTATTCTAATAATAAAGCTTGTGCAAATGAAACCATTCATTTCTTTCTAAATAGTGATAGATAAATTCTCAATGATGAGCTAATTTGTTTACTTCTACTTATCAAAGCTGTGTTGGATGAAAAAGGGCATGATTCCCAACGTTTTATGGAAAACTACAAAGGAGGAGTAATGTACCTGTGTCAATCAACCTTTCTACTGAAATTTCATTCTATTCCTGGTCAAGATTAAAATTAGCAACCTTTGTGGATGCTTCTGCAATAGAAAGAATATTCCAGAATAATGAAGTATTTTAGATACCAAATCAATACTTGCCATATGTGAGTGACACAATGATTAAAAACATCATTATAAAGAAGCAAGAAACATGTCAGGTTCTCTGGACGTTACCATCCTCCTATACTGTAGGCATTTATAATGCAGTAGCCAATCCTCTGTAGAGCCAGTGAATGTTATTTTTCAGCTTTTATGTGAGAGGCACAATATCTTCTGACCTGATTAAAAAAGCTTATTTAGAGGCAAATGCTATAGCTCAAAATGTTATATGGGATTTGGTGAGGGTGAGCAGGTTTATGTCATAAAAATGGGAAAACCCTGTTGGTTCAAAGGAAAAAGATAGAGGGAAGAATTTTTTGTTGTTAACAAATTAAGTTAGTTCAGACTTCTGACTAAGCAGGTTATTGAAGACCAATATGTCCAACAGAGATGATAACCTGGAGAGAAAATAAAAAGCCCCATAAAGAAGAACTGTGATAAGGCTCCTGTGGTGATAACCCAGCTTTCTTTTACCCAATCAGCCAAGGTGAACATGAAGGATTATCAAGAGAGCCTAGGTCATGATTAGGGGAAAGCAAACCCTCAATTATGTAAGGAAGTGGCAGCTTTGGGAGAGTTATGCTGTGACCTGCCTTCCTATTTAATGAGCTGATTCATTATAGGTAATGTATGTTATTTTGCATTCTAACTTACAAGCAGAGTCATCGATTTGTTCATTTTTGTTAAGAAACTAAAAGATGGGAGCAATGTTAGGGTATTTGGTTGAGGACAACATTTGAGCTGGCTACAGCCAGAATCATGCAGAACCCTGTGGTCAGATAAATTAGTCAGTCAGTCAGGAAATCAGTATTTATTGAGTTTTTTCTATGTCTGTGGTTTGGGAAGTAGAAAGTCAGAGGCATATTTATTGCTGACTAGTTTACAATTAAGTCTTAGATTATAAACTAGGGAGCCATCTCTCATGTGACTTCAGGCAAAGCATTTGACTTTCAATCTTTGCTTATTGCAAAAGTAAAATGAGAAAAGAGATTTGCCTATAGAAAATCCATTGCATAGTATTCAGACCAAAGAACACTTGATTCTTGGTCAACAATTACTAGCTATGTGATATAGCATATAATTATTATTATTACCATCTAACATTAGCATAACACATTTGTTTCAATTAATTAACCAATATATTTTTATTTCACATTAAATTTATTATCACATAAGTGATTTAACTAACCTTTCTATGGTCCCTGATATGTTTAGGTGCTTCACAAATGGTAGCTATTGTTCATAATGACAGATCAGTTTTATTGAACATAAACATCATAGTTATATATAAGTACCGAGAAATGTATGAGGTTGTTACAACAAAAAAAGTTTTCTAGGGTGATTCATAAAAGAAATGAATTTTAATGGAGAAAGAAGGAAATTTGTCATTATCTATGAAAAATGTAAATATGCACATCTGAAAACAGCTGAGAAATACTGTGGAGATAACAGTGATACATCACAATAGTATAGGGATGTTTGTGGCTTATTATTTGAAATAGCAAAGATTAGAAAAAAACTTAAATTTCTGTAATAAAAGCTATAATTACTAGTTTATTGAGTATTAACTATATTTCAAGTATTGTTAAAAAGTTAAAAAAATAATCATTTATTTATCATAAAATCCCTGTGGGAGTAGGTACCATTATCATCCCCATTTAACATTTATTCATATCAAAGAATTGTGTACTGTCTTGAAATGTTGTTCAAGTAAAAATAAGCGATTCAAAACTCCATTACACACACACACACACACACACACACACACACAAACACACATAAATATTGTAAGATTGAATTTAAAAAATAATCCAACAATAGCTTTCTTACAAGAGACTCAGTTTAAATAGAAGGACACAGAAAAGCTAAAAGGGAATAGAAAACTATATTACATTCAGCCACAATATACAAAAATCAATTGTATCTCTATATACCAACAAAAAAAGCATAGACAATGAAATATTAAAAGTAATATCACCTTGCCCTAGCTGGTTTGGCTCAGTGGATAGAGCATCAGCCTTCGGACTGAAGGGTCCCAGGTTTGATTCCAGTCAAGGGCACATGCCTGGGTTGCGGGCTCAATCCCCAGTAGGAGGTGTGCAGGAGGCAGCCGATCAATGGTTCGCTCTCACCATTGATGTTTCTATCTCTCTCTCCCTCTCCCTTCCTCTCTAAAATCAATAAAAATATATTTTAAAAAAATAATATCACCTATAATAATAAAGTATGTCAAGCACGTGGAAGAAAATAAAAAATATTTCAAAGTTCTACACTAAATACTACAAAACATTGTTAAGATCAACTTAAGAATACCTAAATAAATGGAGGATATACTATGTTGATGAGTTAGAAGACAGAATAATACTATACAGGTGTCAATTCTACCAAATTGACCTGTAATGGTCAATGGAATTCCAATCACTATCCCAGCCGAGGTGTATGTGCATGAGAGTGAGATTTGAAAAGTTTATTCTAAAATTTACATAAAGAGTTAAGAATAGCCTATGCAATCTTAAAGAAGAAGAAGAATATAACTTGAAGAACTAAACTACCAGTCATAATAATGACTAATAAATTAGAGTTTGTACAAGGTTAGACAATAAACCAATGGAACAGATCAGAATTTAGAAATAGATCCAAACACAAAGGGTCACCTGATGTTTGGCAAAGCTGACACTACAATGTAGTGGGGTAAAAATGACAATTATTTTTTTCAATAAATGATGCTGAGTCAACTGGATATCCACTTGGAAACAAATGAATGTTGAACCTTTTGGGTCACACCATCCACAAAATTCAATTTTAGTCAGATTGCAAATCTAAATGTGAAAGGTTAAAAAAATAAAGCTTTTAGGAGGAAACTTAGGAGTATGTGTCATGACCTTGGAACAGGCAACTATTTCGTAAACAGGGATAACAAACACTAATAATGAAAGAAAAAGAATTAACATAAAAATTAAAGTCTTCTGGTCATCAAAAGATACTATTAAGGGAGGGAAAAGGCAAGCCACAGTTGGAGAAATTATTAGCATTGCATATATCATACAAAGAATTCATACCTAGAATATAAAGGACTCTTACAAAGTAACAATTAAAAGCAGACAACCCAACATTAAAAAAATGGTAATGCTGAATAGCACTAAACAAAAGATAACCAAGTGGCCACAGGAAAACAGAAGAATGCAAACAACTGCAATAAGATCAACTAAATCCAAATATATACATTGCTGTAGAAACATAGCTAACACTTTGTCCCGCTACCGTAATGAATAAGCATATGTATCACACACAACAAAATACTTTGCAAGAATAAGAGACCCACCTGTGCAGTTCTGAGACTCAAAAGAAATGAGACCTTGAACAATTCCTATAAGCCTTGTCTACTTGCAAAAACAACTTTATCTCTGACTTTTGCGATGAAAACAGGCCATGACCTTTGTGAATATGATAATCGTGTGAGAAAGTTGCTCTTCCCAACCATTAATAGATCAGTCAACTAATGCAACTTGGAAATGTTGAGGGTTTTTCTTATTCAACTAACTTCTTAGTTTTTGTTTGTTTGTTTTGTGACCCTTCTGAAGTCTGAATCTCTTGTACTACTTTGCAAATCAACTTTTCTTCTTCAAAATCTGCAAGTCTTCTTTTGACAATCTTAAAATGTACTATAATTCTGCTCCTACTTACATACCCAACACGGTGAACTCATGTGTTAAAAGATATGTATAAGACTGTTTACAGCAGAGCATAAATCAATTAATTGTGGTATGAAATGGATAGAATAGAATGAATAAATGAATCATGATTTATATATTCAATGGAATGCTATACAACACAAGAATAAACCATCTATCATTACATGCAACAACATAGATCCATCTCACAAACATAACTTTGAGAAAATGAGTCCAGACACACAAAATACTTTATGATTCCACTTACATAAATTTTTAAAACGGAACATTTATCTATAGTGCTAGATATCAGGATGGTGAGCTATGGTTACCTTTAGAGGTGGACAACCATCAGCTTGAGGGGTGTCCTGTGTGGTGGTAATATTCTTTCTTGACCCACGTGCTAGTTACAGTTTTACTTTATGAAAACTCACCAAAATTTACACCTAAGATCTGTGCATTTTTTGGGAAGTATGTCATATTTAAAAATAAAGTTTATTTTAAAACAGAAAAGGACATAGATTGATGACAGAAAGACAAAAGCATATGACATGACATGATTGGTATGAAGAGCAACTCAGTGTCCTTAAGACTGACTGTGAGGGAGATTGGTCTGCTTGTGTGGAGAACAGAAGCTGTGTGTGCAGGGGCGGGGGGGGGGGGGGGGGGCAGGGATGGGGTGGGGGAGGGGGAGAAAGCTGAACTCATTTCTTACAATCCTTCCTCAAGTCCAGGAAGGGATTGGTAGTGACTTAAAATAGTCAAAGGAACACAGAATTAAATTTCAAGAAGAATGAGAAGAGGCTTTGGTCTGTAGTATGAGGAAGGCAAAGGAGAGTCAATGTATTCAGTCATGGGTCCCGCCATGTCAAGGGCGGTTGAACAATCAACGTTCCGCTGCATTCTTGTCTCTTTAATGTTGCCCATGATTAAATTGACTAGCTTAATACATCTAAAATTTTTATGTAATATCCTTAAATGCTGGGTGTGAATGTAGCTGAAGCAGTTTACACAACTGCAGAATTATTTGGTAGAGCTTACTGACTATAACATGCAAATGCATGAATCATCAAATACTATCCAGAATTTAGTGATCAGCTCCTATATACTCAGGCCCTGGGGAAATAGAATAAAAAAATAAGATGTTTAGGTCCTTAAAGGAGCTAACAGCATACAGGGAAATAAAAGGCTACCATATAAAACCACTGAGTGAATATAAGAATACTTTGTGTGAAGGGCTAACATCCAAGCATCCATCAAAGGATCTCTGCTACGTGAAGGAACAATGGGGTACATCAGCAGGAAACATCTGAGGGAATTTTCTTGACAACACCATTGGAACAATATACATCATTATGTTATAGTCATATTTAGACCATTTATGGTATGAAATGCAGGTTTTTCCATTGGTATGGGGACTAATTATTATTTTCCAACCTATGCAAATAGGATATGAGCATAATACGCTTAAGCATGTATCATATAACATGGATGTTTCTATGTATTGGAATTCATATGGATCCAGTCATTTTGGTAGTATTTTCATTTTTTTAGACATATTTTTATTGATTTCAGAGAGGAAGGGAGAGGGAGAGAGAAACATAAATGATGAGAGAGAATCATTGATTGGCTACCTCCTACACACCCCATACTGGGGATCGAAACTGCAACCCAGGCATGTGCCCTGATCTGGAATCAAACTCTGAGCTCCTGGTTCATAGGTAGACCCCAAACCATTAAGCTACACTGGTCAGGCATTTTGGTAGTTTTTAAATGAAATGGAAGGTCAGTAACACTTTGGAGCTCCATGGAACACCCCTTACTGATCATGCAACATGAAGAAATACCCATTCTCTTACTTTAAAATGAACAATTGAGCACTGGCTGGTGTGGCTAAGTGGTTACAGTGTTGACCCACTGACCAAAGGGTTGTGGGTTCGATTTCCAGTCAAGGGCACATACCTGGGTTGCAGGCTTGATCCCTGACCCTGGTCAGGATGAGTGTAGGAGGCAACCAATCAATGTGCTTCTCTCACATCAATGTCCCTTCCCCTCCCCCTTCCCTACCCTTCCACAAAAAATAAAAAATAAAAATAAAAAATCAGTGGAAAAAATATCCTCGGGTGAGGATTAACTGACTAACGAACTAACTAAATAAATAAATAAATGGAGCAATTGAGCTGGTACTATAAGAATCAAAATGGTTCCAGAAGTAGTAAGATTTCCACTCAAAACCAGTAAAACAACTATTAGACACAGAGTCCAGCTTTGAGATGAGCATCTGGGTTTTAGTGCCCTGGCATGCAGCAAAGACCATGAAAATGAATTCATAAGAAGACAGAAGAACCCTTAGAGCTTTGCAGAAATATGTGGAAGGGTCGCCATTAGAAAAGACTGGACTGCCTTTTAGTGGAGGGGGCTCAGAGTATTAAAATGGAAGCAGTCATGTCAATGTCATCTCATCCATTTCCTCAACAGATATTTATTGAGGATCTGTTTGGATGCCAGGCATGATTCTAGTCCTTGGGGATATGACAGTGAACAACAGAAGGAAGGGGCCTACTTTCAAATAGATTATATTCTAGTGCAGAGAGAATATAGACTTGAAAACAAATATGTAAGTCAAAGTGTTCTATAGAAAAAATAAAATGGCATGAGGAGTGCCTGGAATAGGGTAGATCCCTCCACCAGGACTGCTGGCCAGGCCACTCTGTGGACCCCAATGATGAGGAGGCGGCAGCAGTGAGATGGGGCACAATAGCACCGCTTTGAGAAGCCTTGAACATGCTGGTTACAAGTAGCACGGGGGAGTTTACTTGACTGCTACTGTCACCAGAGGTTCTTGGGGAAGACCTGTAGCTCTGATGTATGCTAATGGATGCACTGGGGTCTGAGGGGGAAGACAATTAGAGAACCTGTGCGAAGTCAGCATTGCCCTTGCACTGCTAACATGTCTGAGGACAACCTATCCAAAGACACGCTCAGCTGCAACCTGACAGGCACATGCAGAGCAAAATAACCCCTGAATCTTCTATGACTGTGCAGCTCTAACCGTGCACTAAAACACCCTTACCATTGCAACGGCATGGAATGTCATTACAGAGCCTCATGTTTCAGTGGAAAGAGTCCAGACCCAGAGTCTGAAGACTTGAGTTCAGGTGTGGACTCTACCTGTGAAAACGGTGTAAACTCAGACAAGCTGCCTAATCTTTCTGAGTCTTAGGTTCTTCATCTGTACCAGGAAGAATGAAACTAAGATCACAGAGTGACAGAGTTACTGCAATGATGACGTGAAACCAATATCTATAAAAATCCCAAAACAAAATGCAAATATTTGCGTCAGAATTTATTCGTCCTGAACCTAATCCAGCCCCACTGTGGATGGACTAGCCTCTTAAATACCAGCCACAATAGATATACCCTTTATATCCTCTCATTCCCTGTGAATTGCCAACCAAGAAGAGCTGACTGGTATCCTTAGATGAAGCATATGCCTCTGGCTTCTCTCCATAAGGACAAATTAATTCTCAATTTCTTGGTCCAGGTGCTGTGTCTATCTAGTGCATCATGCACACATCCAGGGCATGATTCCATTCAGCCCGAAGCAATTCACATTAGAAATATTCGAGCCACACCTCTGTCCATTCACCTCTTTTTCCTGGGGAGCCTGTGGCCATTCTTGACTCATTCAGTGTCTTCAAGTGTAAGGCAGGAGAACTGTGGCAGGAATGTTCCTTGTGATGGTGACCAAAGACCATAGCAATTCAATGTGCTCACTGATAAATAGTCCCACTGTGGTTCACTTTTCTGGTTGCCTGTCTTCCTCTAAGTTTTTTGTTTTCTTTTTTTCCTCTCTCTCTTCCTTCCTCCCACCCTCCTTCCCCCTCTCTCTCTCTCTCTCTCTCTCTCTCTCTCTCTCTCTCTCTCTCTCTCAGAATATGTATTAATACTTTCCAAAAAATGAATCAAAGGCTACCCATTTTGAAAGCTAGATACACATGGACAGTGTGCCTTTATAATGCTTGTTACAAAACGACTGGAATGCAAAGAATGGAACCTCCATAGGAGCTTTAAACCGAGTATGAGTGAACAGTGATTGCCCGGCTACATGTGGCCTAACCAGCTTTATAATAAGACTTGTGACCTAATGGCAAAGCAAAAGGAATCAAAGAGAAATGGCTCCCATGGGCTCCGCATGTAGCTTTCAGCCAGATGGTGGCAGGGTTATTCCATCATATGCAGAGTTGAGTCCTGGGATCTGGCTCTTATGAGAAGTTACGGCACTCAGCCTCACCATTCACCTGAATTAGTTTCCTATTGCTGGAAGAATTTACCACATACTTGGGGGCTTAAACAACACAAATGTATTCTCTTGTTCTGAAGTTTAAAATGAGTCTAAAAGGGCTAAAATCAATATGTTGGCAAGGTTGGTTCCTTATAGAGGATCTAGGGAAAATCAATTCTGTCTCTTCCAGTTTCTATAGGCTGCCAGCATTCCTTGGCTTGTGGTACACCACTACAGTCTCTGCTTCTGTGGTCACATCGCCTTCCCCTTACTACCCACTCTAATCTCCCGCCTCTCTCCTATAAGGACCCTTGTGGTTACCTTGAGACCACACAGATAATTCAGGATAATCTTCCCATATCAAGATCTTTAGTTTCATCACATCTACAAAGTCCTTTTTACCACATAAGGTAATATTCACAGATTCCGGAGATTAGGATGTGTACATCTTTGGGCATCATTATTTCCATGATTGTTGGCCTCATTCAAGCTGCCCTGACTAGTTGGGGATGAGAGGAATTGTCTAACCAGAGGAGAAGAAAGCTCAAACTGGCTTAAATTGACAGAAGCTAACCACATTTTCTTATCGCTATTCCAATATCTTAACTAATTCTTGACATACAATAGGTACTCAAAATGACAAGACTGCAGTTGTCCCCCAATATGCATTTCACACTTTGTCCTATGTCAATAGAATGCCATCGTTTAGTTGAGCACAAGGCTGCTTGTCATTAGGTGTTTTCAAGTTCTGGCTCATGGGAGCAGAAGAAAGATGTACAGCTTCCAGACTATGCTCCTGGAGTGAAGCAGTGAGCCCTTCCTCCCTCTCTCCTTCCCGTCCTGCTGGCTGTAACTAAGATGTGATCATGTTTCCGATCATGTGAACGGAAACCACTGAATTATTCCATGAGATGGGAGCCCTGAGCTGAGGACCAGCAAGGTAGGCAGAGCCTGGGTCCTTGACATGGTGGACTGCCTTGTCTTCCTGGGGCTGTTTGTGCTCAAACTATTTACAGACAATTAGAGAGCAATAAACTTCTCTCTTGTTTCGGCCTTTGTTACAGGAGCTAAACTTGTCTCCTAATATAGTTTGCAATGTATGAGCTTGATATCTCTCCACAGCTTTGCCACTAAATGGATATATGATCTTACAAAGATCAGTTTGCCTCTCTGAACTTTAGTTCCTTTAGCTGAAAAATACAAATGATAATAACGTGTACCTCATGTGTTGCCGATATTAAATGAGAGTGAACATGTGGCCATCATTTGTGAACTCTAAAGCACTTTATAAATATAAGGGTTGAAAGATTAAAATGTAAATTCTGATTCTTCCTCAAACGTGCTTGGCTTTTTAACATTTCATTGTCTAAAAGGCTCTGCCAATTTTCTCATTGACTTTCACTTATTTAATAAGGTCAGCAGTATAATTTGTACTATATATGTAAACTTTTTTCTTCTAGGATTTAATAAAACTATTTTTATTTTGAATAGAAAAAAATGAGACCCATTAATTATTATTTTTCTGAATTACCCTTTGTAAAAATGTTTTCACCACTAACCTTTCTTTCTACCCTTTTAAGTTACTGGCTGGGGCTTCTGTAACAAAAGACAGATTACAAGGAGAAATTTATTTAATATAAGTTTTATATTAAAATAAAGAAATGAAGACCCAAAGATCCAATTTGAGTTGAACATTTATATACTGAATTGGAGAGAAGGTAGTAAATTCTGCAAGCATAACAAAACAAAGGGCTAGGGCAGAAAACGGTGAAAAAGTAATTAGGAAAATAAGGGTTAGATTAACAAGCTTGTTTGTACAGACTTTTCTATACTTTGTATAGAACATGTGGTGTTTTATCTCCTTCTTTCAGGAAGAAAGGAGGAGGGGTCAGAGCACCCATCTTCATCGCATCGGCTGTTTTTTAAGTGCTTTTAGGTCAAAATAATCTTTATGCCAAAGTGGCATATTTTGGGGTGGCATATTTTGTACCCATCCCTAGGCTTAAACTATGCCCATTCCTCTGTCAGTGAACATGCGTAAGAGAACATGGTTACCCAAGTTCGGATTTAAATGGAAAACTGGAAAAGGGAATGTGAAAGGCTGTGTGCTGGGTGGGATAAGAAGTCGTTCCAGGAACGAGGATTGGCTGCCCAGAGTGGAAAAGTGGTCAATAACCAACCCTTTCCAACATGAAGAGAGGCGAGCACGCCCTGCCCAGGGAGCCGGGGGACAATAGCTCTGACGTTCTCAGAGATGCCTTGTCTCCCAGCTCAGACCCGGAGCTCCGGTTAAGCCACGGCTTGAATTCCACATTCAGGATGTGCTGATAGCAGAGCTTGAAGGGCACAGACGGCACAGGGTGCAGTCTGGTTGCTAGACTATTCTTCCAGGACCCAATGCCTCTGGGTGTATCCTCAGGTTGCCTTTTTGGTTAGTCTTTATTCATCTTCATTCTTTACCATTCTACCCTCTGTGGGACCTCAGTTGTGGCAGAAAAAATGAGAACTTTGAAACCGAAGAAAGCGGGTAATATTGAACTCTTACATTTTGGCATCAGCAGTCCTTAAGAAAAGGCTTTATCAATGTTTATTTTTTTTTATTATTGCTTAAAGTATAACAAAAAGTATTACATATGTCTCCCTTCCCCCCCCCCGCCCTTGACAATCCCCTGGCCTCCCCTACCCCCCAGTGTCTTATGTCCATTGGTTATGCTTATATGCATGCATACAAGTCCTTTGGTTGATCTCTTACCTGCCCCCCTCCTGCCCTCCCATCCTCCCCGGCCTTCCTGCTGTAGTTTGACAGTCTGTTCAATATCAATGTTTAATAGAGTGAAGTGAACATATAGTCCCTTTTGTTATCCTTTGGTCTCCACATAATAAAAGTTATCCACTGACAAATTTTACCATGTTTGTGCGCAAATTCAAAAACAAGCCTTGCCCTAGCTGGTTTGGCTCAGTGGATAGAGCGTTGGTCTGCAGACTGAAGGGTCCCAAGTTCGATTCCGGTCAAGGGCACATACCTAGGCTGCAGGCTTGATCCCTAGGCCTGGTCAGGGCAAGTGTGGGAGACAATTGATGTGTCTCTCTCATGTCAATGTTTGTCTTTCCCCACCTCCCCCTTCTTTTCCACGCTTTCTAAAAATCAATGGGAAAATATCTTTGGGTGAGGATTAACAAACAAAAAAATAATAATAAATTAAAAAATTTAGCTTCTTGCAGTAATCCCGCGGTGCACATGTGTTAGCACAGCTCCGGGTGCGGTAGCGATGGAAGCTCTGGATAGGATTGTAAAGCCCCAAACGAAAAGGGCCAAGAGATTCCTTGAGAAGAGAGAACCGAAACTCAGTGAAAATATTAAAAATGCCATGCTTATTAAAGGGGGAAATGCAAATTCAGCAGTCACACAAGTACTTAGAGATGTGCATGCATTGAAAAAACCATATGGTGTTCTGTATAAAAAGAAAAATATTATGAGACCATTTGAGGAGCAGACATCATTAGAATTTTCTTCAAAGCAGTCGGATTGTTCTTTATTTATGTTTGGCTCCCATAATAAGAAGCGGCCAAATAATCAATTAATAGTTCGTATGATTGAATTAGGTATTGAGAAGTTTGTCTCTCTAAAAGATATTAAGAATAGTAAATGCCCTGAGGGAACATGTGAATATTTGCTGGTAATGCTTTTGATGTAACAGAAGACAACAGAAGGCTAAAAAATCTTCTTATTGATCTTTTCAGTGGCCCCGCAGTATCAAATATCTGCCTGGCTGGTTTAGAGTATGTCCTACACTTCACTGCACTGAAGGGGAAGATTTACTTTCAAAGCTATAAGTTGCTGTTGAAGACATCTGGTTGCAGAACACCACGGACTGAATTGGAAGAGATAGGACCCTCATTGGATCTGGTGCTGAGGAGGACACATCTGGCCTCAGATGACCTTTATAAGTTATCCATGAAAATGCCAAAAGCCCTCAAGCCAAAGAAAAAGAAGAATATCTCCCATGATACTTTTGGTACAACTATGGAAGGATTCATATGCAGAAGCAAGACCTAAACAAACTACAAACCAGAAAAACGAAGGGGCTGAAGAAGCGACCTGTAGAAAGGATAACAGAAGACCAGGAGAGAAAGTCAAAGAGAATTAAAAAAAAAAAAATGGATGGAACTTAGCCCATAACTCGTTTCATTGTAGTCTGTTGACATAAAGAGAATTATGTCAAGCATCAAAATAAATAAATTAATCTAAAAATTTAGAAAATAAAAGAAATCCTTAAGAAGTAATTAAATTTCAAATTTGCAATTCAGTGGTCATTCAAACCTTTCTACTTTTGTGTTTGGTATATATGGGGCACCTTTTGGAAGCTGTTCCACATGCAAAGGATTGTTCTGAGCAAATACCAAACTGGTGCATGCAAAGCCACCCATACACTGCAATTACACACTGGAAGCTCATAATAGGCGCATGAACCACTTCCTGTATGAGTTACTCAGCTTTATGCACAACTTTTCTCATTGGAAGGACCGTGTCTTCTGGCTCTACCTTTAATAATGGTGATAATCGTAATAACTGTAATAACTCAGCATTACTTTCTAATTACAAAGAAAACTTCTCCTAAGGAGCTCAAAGCACTTCACAGACATGATCTCATTCATTCCCAGAACCTCTCTGTGCTGCCTGTCGGTCACTAGCAAACTCATCATACCAGATGGTCACATTCCACTTCTTGGTGCTCTCACCAGGCCAAGACGCAAGGGGAGCCTTCGCTTGCCCCAAACTCTGGCAGAAACTTTCAGCCATTTCTCAGTGATCTTTACGATTCAACTTTAGATATCAGTATCTAAAGCATCACATGCCGGCTGAAATCTATAGAAGAGATACTTTTCATGGTTTCAGAATATCCTTAGATGGTGCCCCGATATTTGGAATACCCTGGGAAGGTGCTCTATATTCTCTGTGAATGGAGAGCCCCCAGTGCACACATCTCCTAGCTGCTAATGACTTGCTGTTGCTGCTCTTTCACAGAGTGGAGCCCAATGTCTGGATCAGCCCTCCAAAAGGGGGCTCAGCACCCTGCCTCGTAGGCCAACTCTGGCTAAGAATGAGTTTTATGTTTTTAAATGGTTACATGTATAAAATGGTTATATAGGTCCCTACAAAATATCCTCAATTTTGCCTCTTAAAACCCAGTGTCTAAAATACTCACTCTGTAGTTCTTCGCTTTAAAAGTATGCCAGGCCTTGTTCCAGAGAATGGGATTGAAATGCAAAGGTAGGGACGAGGGAGGTGAGCAGAATGGGTGGTTCCTGAACTATGTCAGGGCCCAGTCGGGAAAGATCCTGATGCTCAGATTCAGAGGCAGTAATTAACCTGACAGAAAAAGGTAAGGCCTGGCCATGATTTACTGGTGCTCTACATGCCCATTTAATTTCTCGGAGGGACTGTTTCTTGGGTCCTAACTATACTATTTCCAGAAGAAGTCATTTTGTATATCTCCAATGTGGCTACAATCAGTGATAGTTCTTTGTTTCCTCTTGAGGTTTAGATTTTCAATTGCTGAGATAATCACACATGTGTATTTTTAACTGTATGTATTTCTTGTGTCTCAGCTATTTTATTTTTACCAGAAAAAGAAAGGATGAAAAGCATAGCTATGACATACCTTGGAGATGTTTTCTAGTCTTCACAGTCAGTGAATAAGCAATGGGTGTGGTAGTCTTGACTTATTCGTGTTTTGCTTTTCTGATCTCTCAGCTTTGGATTAAGCTACTGCCTAAATTTTAAGGCATTCAACATTCAGAACCTGTTTGGAGGCAGTTTGATAAGAACCCACAGGAAAGGACAGATTGGGTGATGGGCCTTGTCCTCCAGGGTCACAAAAGACTGCTACTCTGCTCTGTTTCTGAGGATAGCACTGCCTTATCTGGTCTCCTAGGTCCCTATGTACCCCTCACCTTAGCATTTTGATTATTTTTTTCCTTCCTGTTTGTTCTTCCCATTATTCCTCCTGTTGGACCCAAAATTTGGCCGGATAAAATGATAATGTTTGAACCAGGTGATACTGGGCCCTAGTGTTTGCTGTGGGCTGCGCCATACATAGTAAATGGAGTTATCTCTGACAATGAAGGGACAAAGGCAAGGTTGAGTACATGTTTCCTGGGCACAATGTTCTTAAAATGTGAGTACATCACAGCAGCAATCGATCCCTACATGAGAGCCAAGTATTAAATATCATGGACAGACTTTCCCTAGTCTTGTCCTCTCCCGTGATATAGAGAAGAAAGGATGAGATGACATGAGCAATTGCTGGAGGAGCAGTCAGAACAAACCTATTTGATGTGACTTTAAAAATCACGCGGGCTGTAAAAGAGATTAGTCACCAGTCATGGTACCCTGTAAACCAAGAAAACATTTGATGGCAACAGATAACAGAAGACAAGAAGCAATTTGTAAAAATAATTATTGGGAGTCAATGTTAAGGTTCTATTTGAAACATTAAAAAGTAACCTCTGGAGTGACACCAAAAGCACAAAAGAAAAAATAGATTAGTTAGACTTCATAAAAATTAAAAGTTGTTAGGTATCCAAGAACATTACCAAGAAAGTAAAAAGACAATATATAGAGTAAGATATTTGCAAATCATATCTGAAGAGTGATTAATATCCAGATTTTATAAAGAATCCCACAACTAAACACAAGAACAAAGAACCGAATTTAAAAATAGGCAAAGGACTAAGTAGATATTTCTCCAAGGAGATATACAAATGGCCCAAAAGCACATAAAAAGATGCTCAACACCATTAATTGTTAGGGAAATACAAATCAAAACCACAATGAAATACCACTTTATACCTACTAGGATGGCAATAATAATAATAATAATAATAATAATAACAAAACTAGAAAATAATAAGTACTGGTGAGGATGTGAAGAAATTGGAATCCTATCACTGGTAAGAATGTAAAATGGTGTAGCTATTGTGGAAAACATTTTGGTTCAACATAGAACTACAATATTGCCAGCAATTTCACTCCTAGGTATATATCTAAAAGAATTAAAAGCTGGTACTAAAAGAGATATCTCACACCAATGTTCATAGCAGCATTATTTACAATATCCAAAAGTTGGAAAAAACACAAGTGTCCGTTAAAAAATAAAGGGATAAACAAAATGTAGTATATACATGCAATGGAATACTATCCAGCCATTAAAAGGAATGAAATTTTGATATATGTTACAACCTAGATGAACCTTAAAAACATTATGCTTAATGAAATAGGCCAGACATAGAAGAACAAATATGATCCCACTTATATGGGGTACCTAGAATAAGCAAAGTCACAAAGATAGAAATAGAGGTTACCAGGAACAGAGAGTAAGGGAGAAGTTTTTGGTTAATGAGTACAATGTGTATGTTGAGGATGATGAAAAAGTTGAAATATAAGCAGGGGTGACGGTTACCCAACACTGTGAATGTATTTAATGCCTCTGAACTGCATACGTACAAATGGTTAAAATGAAAATATTGTTATGTATACCTTACAATTTCTAACAGTAATCCTTGTTTTGTTTTTGTTTTTTGCTGAAGGGCTAACTTTTTTGTTTGTATTTTGGGCTTTTCTTCTCATCATTAGGATGGTGGCTTACTAGCTAGAAACTGACAGCAAAGCCTCCTGCAACAGCAGCTGTGATTCTGCGTTCCTCACCGGGAACTGGAATCGTGCCTGTCATTGTAATTTCAGCCCACGTGGACTGAGCTTGGAATACGTGTATTATAGAGCAGAGCTACAATTCATCTTAATGATGGTATGTGAAGGAACATCTCGGCAGGGCACCTTAATGAAATGACAATTGGTTGAAGACTTAGAAGATTAAAAATACCCAAGACTTTCAGAAGCCATATCTATTCTCATTTGGATCCTTTAAGGGATAGTGTACAATGTTCTCAGCTAAATAACAAGAAAGCTTATAAAAAAAATAGAGTAAAAAATTTTTAAATATATTTTTCAAGGATGCCCTTAGAAATGTCTAATCAGAAAACCTAAAAATATGAACCAAATTCTCAGGTTGGAATATATCATATAGACAACTTCTGGCAGAAACTTCCTAATGAATGGCCTAAAATACTGCAAGAAAATATTTACAGTTTCCTCTATGGGGCAGATACTCTTGGTCAAGTCCTATGTTAGATACAGTACGTACATTCTATCATTTAGCTCAGAGCAGTCCTGTGAGGCAGGTAATAGTAAACCCACGACACTGATGAGAAAACTGAGGCTCAGAGGTGATAAACAAATTAACTGAAGCTCATATTAGACAAGCCTTCAATGTTATTAAGGCATGACTATCATTTAATAGGAAAACATGGCCATATTATCTCATTTTATAATCACATTGATCAATACCATAAAGAATTACTATTCCTTAGGATGCACTTTAGGAAATGCTAGACATACCATTTAAACTTCTCAGTGTGATATCACACAACTTCAGAGACATCATGGGAAAAGGCCTGGGCTCCAGAATCAGATAAATTTGAGCTTGAATCCTTAACTTTTGTAAGCCTCATTTTCCTCATCTATGAAAGACGTTAATAAGACCACTTTGCGTGTAGTTGTGAGGGTTAGAAAGAATGTGAAGAAAGATTTATTATTTTAGCCTCTCAATAAGTGGATGTCTTCATTGTCATCGTCACTGACTTTTTCACCACAATTCCAACCTGAGGATTTGGTTCATATTTTTAGGTTTTCTGATTAGACATTCCTAAGGGCATCCTTGAAAAATATATTTAAAAGATTTTACTCTATTTGTTATAAGCTTTCTTGTGTGTCCTCAAGTCCTGCCATTAAGAGAAACTATTATATCAGAGCCTAACCTCTGAAGAATTTATATAAGCCTAACCAACCTGAGGGATGGGAAATACCCAACTCCATCCCCCTCTTGCCATCCTGTCTCACATTAGGGGTGCAGGGCTGAAAAGGGCTTGTGAGCCCAAATCATAGGACTATAGAACATCCCCTCCCCTCCACACCTCACCACCATCCCACTAAAGGCCTATTGAGTTCTTTTATCCAACATGGCATGCCCAGCTTTCAATAAAAAATGACAAGATATACTAATAGGCAAAAAATGCATTTTATAGAGAAAGAGTAACCGTAAAAAACTAGTTTCAGATATGGCAAGGATGTTGGAATTTTTAGACAGGGAATTTAAAACAACTATGATTAATATGCTAAGAGCTCAAATAGATAAAGTAGACAGCATGTAAGAATGGATAGACGATGTGAGCAAAGAGATGAGCATTTTTAGAAAGAATAAAAATAAATGCTAGAGGTACAAAACACTGCAATAGAAACGAAGAATGCCTTTGAGAGGCTCAATGGTAGATTGGACATGGCTGAGAAAAAAAATCTCTGAGCTTTAGGATACATCAGTGGAAATTTCCAAAACTAAAAAAGAGAAAGAAAAAAAGACGATGAAGAAGAAGAAGAAGGAGGAGGAGGAGGAGGAGGAGGAGGAGGAGGAGGAGGAGGAGGAAGAGGAGGAGGAGGAGGAGGAGGAAAGAAAAGAATATCTAAGAACTGTGGGGCAACCACAAAAGGCATAACATATGCATAACGGTAATACCAAAATGAGAAGAGAAACAAAAACAGAAGAAATATTTTAAGCAATAATGACTGAGAATGTCCTAAATTAATGTCAGAGACCAATCCACAGATTCAGGAAGCTCAAACACCAAGCAGGATAAATGCAAAACAAAACAAACAAACAAAATATTAACAAAACCATACACACAAAACCAAAACAAAACAAAATGCATATTATTACGTGAAAGAGACCAATCTGAAGAAGCTACATACTGTATGATTCCAATTTATCACGTTCTAGAAAATGCAAAATCATAGACACAGTAAAAAGACCATTGGTAAAAAAAAAAAAAAAAAAAAAAAAAAAAAAAAAAAAAAAAAAAAAAAAAAAAATCATTGGTTGCCAGGGGTTATTATCTCCAGCTCCCCACTGCTTTATTATACAGATGAAACTAACCTCTTCCTCTATAAGAAAGAATCCCTCATTTTTCAGAAAGAAAAACAAGGGAGCAATTGAACTAGAATTACAGGATTCCCTGTGGTTGGCAGCAAATATTGCTACATTCATAAGTTTTGTGCTGTTGTAGCACATACCTAATGAATGATGACTCATTATATATTACAAGCAACTTCTGTTGGAGAAGGCCTTAACTCTCAGTCATGGCAAGAGAGAACGTTTCTATTCTCCTGGGGAAGATAGGGCACCAGCTTGGAGAATGGTGTCAACCCTCCTGCTTCAAGGACCTGGGGTCTTGTTTTAGCAGTCCCTCTCTGCTTCTGTCCTTTTTGGCTCCTAATATCTTACTTCCAGAACCTGAAGTTTGCTCAACCTCATGGGAAACTAAATAGGTAAATGTCTGTTGACCAGGTCAACCTTCCTTGCTCACTCCCCTCTTCCAGTTGCAGGCAATGCTGGGATGGTAGCACACAGTCACTGGGGAAGGCTCACTGGGGTCACCTGGGTAGGGGAAGCAGCCAGCAGAGGCCATGTTCAGCTGATAATGTGTTGACCATCCTTAGAAACTCTAGAATAACTGGAAATTCTGCACTTTAGATATTATTGTAGAAGTCTGCACCAGAGGCTTTTCTGTTGTTGTTGGTAGTCAAATGAGTAGTGTTCAGATATGTGGTAGGCTGTAACAGCAAGCCCCAAAAGCCAAACACTGAGCTGCCCTCCAAGACTAGCACTCCATTTGGTCCACTGCTCTTCCTGCCATCCCATCGAAGGAACCAATTATAAAGGTTACCCAGAGAACCCTGGCCAGTGTGGCTCAGCTGATTGAGCGTCATCCCATGTACCTAGTGGTCACCCATTCAATTCCCAGTTTGGGGGACACATGCCCAGGTTGTAACAGGATGTGGCCAACTGTGTACATGGCCATAGTGGAAGAGATGCAGACCTGAAACCTGAGGGCAGGAGAGGGGAGAAAGGATGCTTGAAAGCAAGGTAGGATCAACCCAAAGGAAAATTGTGTGCTCTTCACAATTTTTCCACTTCAGAAAATTAACATCAACATTTTCATATGAAATCCACACTGGGAGGAAACCATTGTAGATAAATTCTCACTGCTGTGGTTGCATTGTGAACAATCATTTAGCATGTATGTATGTCCCAATAAAAATGTTATGTAATTACAGTCGATCCTCATTATCCACGGATTCTCTATTTGTGAATTCTCCTACTCTCTAACATTAATTTGCAACACCAAAATCAACACTCCTGCTGCTTCTGTGGTCATTCACAGAAACGTGCATATGCAGAGAAGCAAAAAAAAATTGAGTCCCCAAGAGTGCACACTCCCAGGTGGGTCTGACCAGGCAACAATGCTGCTTTCTTGTTCCAGCTTTCCTACTCTTAAGAGATTCGTTATCTCTTTAGTGCCACTTTTTTTTTTTGCATTTTTGTTAGTGATTTCACTGTTTAAAATGGTCCCCAAGCCTAGAGCTGAAGTGCTGCCTAGTGTTTCTAAGTGCAAAACGGCTGTGATGTGCCTTATAAAGAAAATATGTGTTAGATATGCTGCGTTCAGACATGAACTATAGAGCTGTTGGCTGTGAGTTCAGTGTTAATGAATCAAAAATATATATTAAATAAAGTGTCTTTAAACAGAAACACACTTTAAATACAAAGGCATCTTTGTAAGTTCTGAATGTACATAAGAATTATTCTATTATTTCACTAAAATTGTGTAAATTTCTTCTCTTGCCCCCCCCTTTTTTTTTTTTTTTTTTTTTTTTTTTTTAGTTAGCCTTCACCTGAGGATATTTTTAAAAAGAGTGGAAAGGAGGGAGAGAGAGAGAAACATCTATGTGAAAGAGACACATTGATCAATTGGTTGCCTTCTGCACGTGCCCCGACGGGGGACCCTGAGATAGAGCCTGCAACCTAGGTTCGTGGCCTTGACCAGAATCAAACCCAGGCCCCTTCATCGAACCCAGGACTCTTTAATCAGCGGGCCAACATTCTATTCACTGAGGCAAACCAGCTAGGGCTCTTGCTTCTTGCTTGATCCGGGGGGTTTGGGGGGTCACCAGAGTGACAACTCAAGCCCAGCTAACAAAGAACTATGTCAAGGCCCACATAAGGTCACGGCAAAAATGTGAAGTGAAATCCCCAATGCATAAGGCAAGAAAGCCAGGCTAGGAAGAGTGGTAGGTGAAGAAGCAAAAAACAGTCCAGGACATGAAGAGTGCTGGAGTTTCCAGTTTGTCTTTCAGTGAGAATGCTGAGATAGCTTAAAGGAACAGAAAAACAAGTGTAAATGCTGGGCTAGATTTGGAAAGAAAGGATTCTAGGGGTGTAATATTCTTCTCTTTATCCCAAAGAAAATTCTTTTCACATTTCCACTGACCTAGATTAAAGCTATCCACTAAAGAGTTTCTTCAAAAAATTAAAAATGGAACTACCATTTGACCCAGTAATCCTACTTCTAGGAATATATCCCCAAAATTCAGAAACACCCATCAGAAAGAATATATGCATCCCTATGTTCATAGCAGTGCAATTTACAATAGCTAAGATTTTGAAACAGCCTAAGTGCCCATCAGCGGGAGAATGGATTAAAAAGCTGTGGTACATCTATATAATGGAATACTGCACAACTGTAAAAACAAGCAAACAAAAAAACCTCTTACCATTTGCAACAGCATGGATGGACCTAGAAAGCATTATGCTAAGTGAAATATGCCAGTCAGAGAAAGATAAGTATCACATGATCTCACTCATATGTGGAATATAATGAACAGCATAAACTGATGAACAAAAATAGAGCCAGAGACATCAAAACATCAAACAGACTGTCAAACCTCAGAGGGAAGGCAGGGGAGGGTGGAGGGGATAGAGAAGAGATCAACCAATGAACTCATATGTATATACGTATGCATAACCGATAGACACAGACAATAGGATGGTGACGGCTTGGGTGGGGGTGTAGGAGGGCAATGGGGGAAACAGGAGGACATGTAATACTTTCAACAATAAAAATTTATTTTAAAAAAAATTAATAAATAAATAAATAAATACTATGCATTAAACAAGACAGAAGTACAGTTTTCATTTCTAAAATAATAAAATTCTTTTTTTCTGATTATAAAAATGATATCCAATCATTTTGAAAATTCGAACAATATAGGGAATCACAGATTATCACTCCAAATTCCATCCATAAGAGATGACTATTGTTTGCATGTTCATGGTCACTGTACAAATGATCTCAACACTATGCCCTAGACATCAATAGTTATAGAGCAAGAGAAACATTTTAAACATAGGAATAAGATTCAGCAGCATTTACAAATCATCATTTGTTTTTAATCACCTATGGGAAAACAATTTGATTTTTTCATCTGGTGAGTCCAAAATCAAAGCACCGTCAGATCCTAAGTTCATCCTCACAGGACAGAGAAAGGACTTGTCTCCTCCTTTTCTTAGAAGGACTCTAATCCTATCACGGGGCTCCACTCTCACAATCTGATCTAATTAATTCCCAAAGGCCTCATCTCCACCTCCCAATATCACCACATTAGGGCTTCAACATATGAATGGGTTGGGGGGGTGGGGGGCGGAGGGAGGGGAAGCATACACATCCAGTTATAACAATATGTTACAAATATTTATTTTATGTAATTAATGTTTTTAAATGTGTGAATTTCTCTAATCTTTTATTTTCAATGTCTTACCAAACATCTCCACCCAGATATTCTCTAGACTCTTTGGACTCAATAAAAAAATAGGAATGATAATAAATAATTGTTTGAGATTTATCAGTAGCTACCACAGAAAATACAATATCACTCATCTTCTACATGGTAGGAATTATTACCTCATTTTTATAGATGAGAGGACTGAGTTTCTTCAATAGGTGACTTGCCCAAGACACCACCCCACCGGTAAATGAAGGAAGGAGGAGCTATCACTATTAAAACCTTACTATATTCTGTTTTATATACTTTTTTTCATGTAATCCTCATAGTAATGCTGTGTAGTAAGTGTTATCTCGAATGTAGGTAAATGAAGAAATAGCCTTAGAGAGCTCCCCATTCATTCCCTGTTTCCCATCACATAAGACAGAGTGCAAGGCATACAGATGCAGGAGCTAATGAACACATGAGCAACAGTGCTCTTCTGCACACTATCGGCTTCCATATGGATACAAAATAGCCTTTTAATTGTCTCATTAAAATTCTTATTTCCTTCAAGAAAAATCTCTGAGAAACAAAAGGGAAAAAAATATACAAGTGATCACTTCCGGTTGTTTTCAGAAGTCCATTAGCTCTCTGAAAGCAGTCTCCTTGGTAAAGAATTACAACAGCATTATATGGTTCTAGGAAAGGGGTTCACATAGTAAATATATTACCTTAGGACATATTTTTTCTCTCAAATTTAACCTCCAAATAATTACATATTATTTACAAATTTCAAATGTTATCTCACTGTGTCATGGTCTCCATAATGAATAAAGACTAATGTTTAAGAGAAGAAGAATAAGACAAATAATTTCAAAGCCAACTATGTGTCACTTGTCGATTAAATTTGCAAATCTATTCATTCAGTATGCTCAATTGGGAAGACGGGAGATACAGAATTAGTCCCCTAAGTGACCTTTTCCTGAGAAATAATTAATTGGCATGTGCTGTGCTTTGTTAAAGAAAGCAAACACCCTTCATGAATATAAATGTAATGTCTTTTGAAGCAAATAAGTCTAGATTTTTTTTATAAACTACCTCTCCCGTCTTTTTGGACTCTGCATTTTTGAGCAACATGAAATTCTATATAGTCTGTATAAGTTTTCACAAACAAATAAAAAGCTTCTGGAACCAGTCTTCTATTCATGGGTTTCCATGAGCCATAACTGGCAATGTAACCACAGTATATAAACTCATGAGCAAGAATGTGTCAGAGATGAGCAATGTCTGAAGAACAGCTGATTCACCTCTTCCATTCACAGAAGCCAGACTGAGCTACCGACAAAACTAGATGTGTAGTTTCTGCAGTAGATGGGATGGAAGCATACAGTGTTACAATGCTGACACTTAACGTAGGCTACCAATAAGGGTGAAGGGACACCCCACCTGCCATGTCCTCCTCTTCCTGAGAAGAAAAAGTCAAGGTACATTGGGAGTCTATGACGACAAACCCAACTACGATGAAACCCCTAACTCTTAAATTCTGTGTATGCACAAGTTTTATTAGAATACTTAAAAGAGGTGTTATTTCTCTAAACATTGTGGGAAAACTCTTGGTATACATGAAGTTTTAAAGCTGAGTCTACAAAAACAGCTTCTAAAATGCTCACAGTTTAGATGAGAGAGAGAAAAGGCTTAAGGGAGAGAGAGTGAAGGAAATTAAT
Source organism: Myotis myotis (assembly GCF_014108235.1). Lineage (NCBI taxonomy): Eukaryota > Metazoa > Chordata > Mammalia > Chiroptera > Vespertilionidae > Myotis > Myotis myotis. Next base: position 25,604,998 of record NW_023416315.1, read on the forward strand.
CTTCAAAGTTTATTATGTAAGGTAACATGCTTGATAGTTATTATTTGCCCAAACTATTCAAGACAAATGAGTCTACTGACTGATAAGGGGGAGGGGGCAGGGACAGAGGAGGGGAGGAGAGGGGAGAGAAGAGGAGGGGATGGGAGGGGGGGAAAAGGGAGGGGAGGAGAGGAGAGGGAAGAGGAAGAGGAAGAGGAAGAGGAAGAGGACAATGGCTCCAGCTATTTTAAAGTTAATCAGTATCCATGGCGATATATTTCTACGAAATAATACAGTGGACTAAGCAGGGGCTACTGGAGAAAAGAGGGCAGCCTTTTTATACTCCCGCACCCCACCCCCCAATTCAGATGAAATACACATAACATAAGAAAGGGCCGCTGGCAAGTAGCCACAGGAAGAGCACCTGGAAGATTAAAGCTGTGGCCATAACATTAACAAAGTACAGACCACACTGAATTAATGAGCACTGGAGATAGACATTCAGTGGAGTCTTAATTTATTTTCCTTTTCTAGCTCATCCTTTAAGAAAATGACAGTGTCTTCTTATCGATTTTACACTCAGAGATCAATCAGAATTGCCCTGACTCAGACAAAATTTACAGCAGTCTCTGACACCGCCCCAAGCATGTGGACCCAAACAGACATTACAAGGAAGCAATAGATCATGTTTGTATGTAGAGCTTGACGTGCTTAAAAATAAGCTAATCTGTAGTGGAATTTCCTTCTTTTTGACAAGTTGCTCTGCCCAGCTCTTCGGCCCCTTGTTATGAATTTCTCTCCCGGCTCCACTATTAATTATAACATGCGAAAAGGATTCATGTATTTAGGCCCCGAGGGAGGTCATCTGATCTGCAGTTTTAGAGAAAATATAAACTAACAGATCACTCCTACTTAAACAATGTGAAATGTCACTGAGGTACTCCATTAAAAAAAAGAAGAAGAAGAAAAAGCTAGAGGTGTTCCGTCAAGAGCTATGATCAATTTTGACAGCCCAACAATATCAGGGCTAAATGATGGGCCTGTACATTCCTAAACAGTCCCCAGTGGAAATTGCTGTATCCGGAAGCTCTTTTGTGCAAGTAACTAGCTGCATTAAATGCAATAATTACAGAAAAGACACTGACTGGCGCTCTGGCGGCTGTTGGCTAAGCTGACTTGTTTCCACGCCACCATTTATCCTGTAACTGGGCTGCGCGTGCCCTGACGAGACCCGCTGGAGAGAAGTCTAAGGAGATCCCACTTCCAAGCCCAGAGAGGCTCTGGCTCACCCCGTGCCAGTGGAGAGAATTAGTCTGGGAGGCATTTGCTCAACAGGGAAAGAGGGAAAACATGAAAACAGCTGCTTGGGGGAAAATGCATTTTGTGTGTGAATTTGGCTGGGATGGGGCTGTGTCTGCCAACAGCTCAGCTACAGGGAAAGCCTTGGATCAATGAAAGACCCGCTTCCTTCCGAGGCACACAGTAGCTAAACCTCCAGCAGATGCAGGCGCTGGATAAAAGATGATGGAGTAGATCGAGTGATACCTTTTCCTTACAACGAATTGACTGATAATAGCATATAGGAAGACAGTTTTCCCCTTATGTGGCTACCTAGAAGGAAATGGAACCATTCACGTATCAAAATATCAGAATAACAAAGTGAACTGGAGCAGTTTGGGAGGCCTCTCTTAAATCACAGATTGATATATTTGAATATATCACAAAAAATTAAAGCTAACTTTAAAACGCATATATATGCTAAGTGAAGCAAGCCAGTCAGAGAGAAACGAGTACCATATGATCGCACTCAGAAGTGGAGTCCAATGAACAAAATGAACTAATAAGCAAAATAGAGACAGACTCATAGATACAGAGAGCAGGCTGACAGTTGGCAGGGGTGGTCTGAGGGGAGTAGAGGGATTGAGCAAAAAAGAAAAAAAGAGTAAGAACTCATGGACATGGCAAGTGTGGTGATTGCAGGGTGGGTTGGGGGGTGGAGGAGGGCATAGGGAGGATAAATGGTGATGGACAGAGACTCGACTTGGGATGATGAATACACAATACAGTGTACACATGATATTGTAGACTTGTGCCCCTGGAGAATTTTGTTAGCCAGTGTCGCCCCAATAAATTCAATAAAAAGGAAAAAATACCATATGGAGAGCAACATAGTCTTCCTCTATAGAGAGGACTGTCATGATTCTTAAAGTTATCTTTTTTGAAAAAAAAAAATCCCACTAGAACATAGCAATATTTGAAATATTCAAGTTGTTAAGAAAGGTAACTCCAAAAAGGCTTCCCTCACTTCAGTATGCTAAGTGAAATAAGCCAGTCAACAAAAGAAAAATACCACCAGATCTCACTCATTTATGGATAATTAAGACCATTATAAACTGATGAACAAAAATAGATACTGAGGCAGAGCAACATCGAACAGACTGTCAAACTACAGAGGGAAGGCCGGGGATAGTTGGGGGGTGGGTAAGAGATCAACCGAAGGACTTGTATGCATGCATATAAGCATAACCAATGGACACAAGACACTGGGGGGTATGGGAGGCTAGGGGAAGGTCAAAGGGAGAAAAAAAAAAGGAGACATATGTAATGCTCTTTGTAATACTTTAAGCAATAAAACAATAAAATAAAATAAAATAAAATAAAATAAAATAAAATAAAATGCAAAAAAAAAAAAAAGAAAAGAAAAGAAAACACCGTTACATCAAGGGTGTTTCACAGATAGGGTTTTTTGGTTTTTATTTTTGTTTTTTAGTTGTTTTGTTTTTGCTATAAAATGCCCACACATGGACCTTGCCATTTTGTTTTGCCGGGAGATAATAAATATCCATAAAATCATATCCAATAGGAGTGAATATCATTTAAAATTATTTACTGAGAAACCCCTCTTTTCCAAGTTCTGATAGTCCCTGGGGATACAGATGAAGAAGTTATGGCCACTTCCTAAGTGGAATCTAGTGAGAAAAAGAGACATGTCAACAATTATCTTAATGCAGTGAGATGTGTTCCATAAAAGGGTGGTGCAGTCCTATAGAAACACAGTTGAGAAGATGAACTCATAATGAAGAAAATAATATTTCATTTGGACTTTGAAGGGTGAACTGAACTTCTTCAAGGTGACCCGGGAAGAGTGGAGAAGAACACCATCCCTGTCAGTGGGAACAGCATGAGCAAAGGGAGGTATGGAGGCGTGAAAGTGTGAGCCAATGTCCTGCAACGGGAGGCAATTAGGAGACCAGCACAGAGAGGGCTGGAAGAGGAGCAAAAATTTTGCAACTACCCACTTTCTCCCTGTGGGAAACTTGATTGTAGTTGCTTGAGAATATGAAGCTAACAGACCCCGGTCTCTGGGAGAGGTGAATGAGGGCAGTGGCTGAGCACCCCGACTCTGGAACCAGGATGGTCGACCCAGTGCTTAGCTCCACCACTTATTTGTGGCTTGACTTTGGCAAGTTACTGAGCTTTGCTGGGCTAGGGTGTCTGGCGTCCATGGGAAAATGGTGATAATAATAGCACCTACCATTTAGGCTTATCGTGAGGATCAAATCAGTTAATGCCTAAGTGCTTTATAACAGCATCTAAACTGTCAAATATGAAGAGGGATTTCAAAACTAGCAAAATGGGACAACTGCCTAGATCTAAATATTATAATGTGGTCAAATATATTGATCGATGATTTCAGGGGAGTCTCTCAAACGGTTCCAAATAATTTTTCAAGGCGGATATTCTGATACTGAGGGGGTATCCTTCCCGGTAGAGCTAAATATCTTGATCTAAAGATTGCTCTACAAGATTATTCAGATCCATTTTAATACAGATGAGCCTTGACTCACACAGAAGTTAGGGGCGCCGACTGCTAGTGCAGTAAAAACCCATGTATAATTCATGTGGGCACTCTGCAGACATGGATCCTAAACTGCCAGTTGACCCTTGAACAAGTGGGTTTGAACTGAGAAGGTCAATTGAAAAAAATATGTATGTGTAAGTGGACCTTGCAGCTCAAACCCACGTTACTCAAGGGCCAACTGTTCGTATAGAGCTAAAACGTGAGGTTGCTGAAACATGGCAGGGGAGACCCAGAAAAGAGTGGGGTTAGAAACCAGCAGGGCACACACAGGCCGGTAGGTGCCTCTGAAGTATGGTAGCAATCATCTCAGGTAGAAACTGTAGTTTAACTCTAACCCTGCTGTTTGGCTTAACAATAGAAAGGTTATTTTGATTTTCTGAATTGTATAAATCATCCCATTCGATTGAACGCCTTATTGATTGTAACATGACTATCCCATTGATGTGATCTTACTGGTTTTAGAAAGCAAATTCCTCTGTACCTAAGAACCAGGACAGCACAATTATCCCAAGACCTGAGGGTTCCAGATAATGTTTCCCTGTCAACTCAGTGGTCCAAAGAACCAAAACTATATTTAATCTTTGTAGATAACTAATCGGCTCAATCTAGCTTCTGTAACTGCTTTGTGCAAACCAGGGTCCTCATTCCAAACCCTGGGATGTAATCAATACCTTTGTGATTTTTGCCTATATAAGTCTGGTGTTTCGGCCATCTTATCACTATGAGATTTGGGAGAGCAAGATGCCCCCTCATAGTCCCGGATTTGCAATAAAAATGACTCCTTAATCCGACTTCTTGAGGCGTCCTTCTGTGATTCGAGGGGTACATTATAACACCTCCTTCCACATCCGAGTCAGAGAAAAACCAGCCAGGATGCGGTTGCAGAGGATCAGAGACTCTCCAGAGCTGAAACAGTCCGGAAGACAAGACAGGGACAGACAGAGTCAAAGTGGGTCACTTTTGAAGGGCAAGAAAGACAGCTGGTTGCACCGAATCAGCAAGCAGATAACATGAATGTGGTAAACACTGACTATGACGTATCCATTGACAGTGAGGTAAGATACTAAGGACCATGCAATTCCAATCCTAAAAGGTTTCTCCACACGAGAGTGTTAAGGAGCAGCCCTACCTACCCTTTGTCCTTTGACGTTTCTATCTTTTTCTTTTCTAGATTGAGAATTGTAACGTAACCAGGTCTGTTATTTTACACTTTTCACTTGACTAGGAGACCTGAAAAGTGTACCAGACTCCATTTTTAGTCCTAGTCTGCATCCCAGTCCAGTGCTATTTCCCATGCTGCATATAGACTGTCCTTACTTTACCTACTTCTGTCCCCAATCCCTCGTCTAGGCCAAAAAGACGCAGTCACACAGTGGCAACCAGGGTCTGTGCACACCCTGGTCTGTGCAGAGCCTGGAGGAAGAGTTCCCATTGCTTTGGTTGCAGCAGTTACTCACTTCTCTTGTTCTCTAGGAGATCAGAGATTATTCTACCTGGATGTGGGTGAACTTGGATTTAGTTCCCAAGCATAAACCAAGATCATTTGAGAACCCCGAACTCTATCCTATACATCTTATTGAGTATATCATACCATAAAGTGATTTATAAACTCTCAAACTCGACATAAGCAGATGTAAGTCGAATGGCATGTTCATGGAAAGTTAAGTTGAAATCAAGAGACTTGCTTTCTAAATTAATTCTTATATTGAAAACAAGCTGAACTAGTGGGCTCCACATTTTGAAGTTTAGTTTGAGAATGAAACTAAGAAATAATAGTTGTCTAGCTCTTAGCACAGTGCCTGGCACATGGCATGGATTAAACAAACATTTATTGAATGAAACGAGTCTAACATATAAACTAGCAATTCTGTTATGAATTCTTACCTATTATACTTTTTATTATTAGCGTGAGGTCTCTAGTAGTATGCTGGGACATATGGCAAATGTATAACTTAATAATTCAACATCTACTACCACTTGGAATAAAACGAATGGTTATGAAATGACAGGACATCAACATGGGTATTTAGAGTTGTGAGGCCCAAAGACTCCATCTCCCTTCTGTAGTATTCAGTTGCAAATAATCAAACATTGTGGTTTTATATTATCATTCCAAAGTGATGGCTAGTAACCATAACAACCATTTTTGTTATGATGTATCTCTCTGGCATGTAACTCACTGGTTTTGCTTCAGTTTCTTATATGCCTGGATTTATCTATTTATTTATTTTTACATTGGTGGTTTTCTTACATTCAGTCATTCATTACTGTGATGAAAAACACTTAACAAAATGTACTCTCTTAACTATTTTTTAATGTTTGGTTCAGTAGTGTTAAGAATATTAACATTGTTTTAATACCATCACCACCATCCATCAACAGAACTCTTTTCACCTTGTCTAAATGAATCTCTATACTCATTAAACACTAACTTCCCACTTCCCCCTCCTTCCAGGCCCTGGCAACCACCATTCTACTTTCTGTCTCTATGATTTTGACTGTTCTAAGTATCTCAGGTAAATGGACATACTCTTTTTGCACATATTTCTCTTTTTGCAATGGGCTTATGCTCACTTAGCATAATAAGATACCATAATGAGATCCCACCTCACACCCATTAGAATGGCAAGTGTTGGAGAGGATGTGCACTGTTGGTGAGAATGTAAAATACAGCTGCGGTAGAAAAACAGTATGGTGGTTCCAATAAAATTTAAAAATAGGCCAAAACCGGTTTGGCTCAGTGGATAGAACGTCGGCCTGCGGACTGAAAGGTCCCAGGTTCGATTCCGGTCAAGGGCATGTACCTGGGTTGCGGGCACATCCCCAGTGGGAGATATGCAGGAGGCAGCTGATCGATGTTTCTCTCTCATCGATGTTTCTAACTCTCTATCTCTCTCCCTTCCTCTCTGTAAAAAGTCAATAGAATATATTTAAAAAAAAAAATTAAAAATAGAATTATATGATCCAGCAATTCTGCTTCTGTGTATATACCTAAAAGAACTGAAAGCAGAGATTCAAACAGGTATTTGTATAACTATGCTTATAGCAGCATTATTTACAGTAGCTAAAACATAGAAGCAAACCACGTGTCCATCAATGGGTGAATGGATAAACAAAATATGGTACACGTATACAATGGAATATATTCAGCCTTAAAAAGGAGTGAAATTCTGACACATGGAGAAACCTTGAGGACAAGGATTGACTTCTATAGATTGCCACCACTGCCCTCTCACCCATGGCTTAGGTTGTTGTGGATACCAAAGGAACGGTACATGAAACAATGAGATGGGACAATCCAAGGATGTACAGGCAAAATAAGGCAAGTATGTATTTTACTTCTAAATGTTCCACTTGCAAAAGGACTACACAGATGTTTTCATTTGCCCAGCCAAGTGGTGAAGGAGTTATTCTCTTTGCCTCATAAGAGTAAACTGCATTTCCTTTGTCACACTATATTAATGAACACTACATAGTTGAATATTCTGAATAAGTGCTTGACTGTTTCTCTTTTATTATAACTTTATGAATTTTTGTTTTATCTTATATATTTATGTACTCTATAGTGTATACATAAGTTTCATTTGTTAACCTCTGAATTAAGTATTATAAAGTCGCATAGGAAGAACTATCTATAATAATAAAAGCTAATTAGACCAGACGTCCTTCCGGACATCCTTCCATCCTTCCAGACGAAGCTGGGGCTGTGAGAGAAGCCTGGGTCCCAGGTGCCTGCCGGCGGCCGGAGGGAAGCCCGGGTCCCGGGTGCCAAAGGGAAGCTGGTGCTGGCAGCTGGGGAAAAGAAGGCCTACTCTTGCATGAATTTCATGCATTGGGCCTCTAGTTGAACAGATATACTAGCAAACAAAAGTGAATGTAGTCTGCTCCTAATCACAAAGTTAATGTTTGCTATGTAGCATGTAGTCATACCTAGTTTAACTTAATGCAGTGCTACTGTATATAAATTGTAAAGATCCATAAAGTGATGAGATGAAGTTATATTAATTATTTGTTTTTAAAAAATTTAACACACAAATGTATATGGAGAACTTTATGTGTTATCAATTTGCCACTGGGGCCTATTTTTATTTTCATCCAAAGAGAAATATTTCCGTATGCTCACATTCTTTCCATAAAATCCTATTTCCATTCATTTGTCCTATTATGTTCATTCGTCTTATGAAATCATTAGTTCTTTTTTTTTTTAAATATATTTTATTGATTTTTTACAGAGAGGAAGGGAGAGAGATAGATAGTTAGAAACATCGATGGGAGAGAAACATCGATCAGCTGCCTCCTGCACATCTCCCACTGGGGATGTGCCCGCAACCCAGGTACATACCCTTGACCGGAATCGAACCTGGGACCTTTCAGTCCGCAGGCCGATGCTCTATCCACTGAGCCAAACTGGTTTCGGCTGAAATCATTATTTCATCAACTTGATTTATACATTCTTTCCAGAATGAAGTTCTAACATTTTACTGTGCCCCTTGACCATTAAAGCATTCTTTCTGTGGCAAGATATAGCAGAAGAAATAATGCCTCTGAAATCAAGTTCAACTAACCTCGTGTAATTGCCTCTCATGTAAAACGTTTCCTGTTTACCAATTAAGTTTATTTACCTTCTTCAGCAACTTAATTGCTACTCACTGTACAAGGTAAATAACCCAATTGGGTAGATTTAAAAGGCACAAGGGATGAAGAAAAGTATTTAAATTCACCAATTTGCTCCAGGTTCTTGCCCAGAGGTTTGCTTTCCAGTTCTCTGACCTTCTTGCATTTGTCCTGTGGTGATTCTGGCTCTTCTGGAATTTTTAGGGAAACTCCCCTATGGACAATGTTCCATTTGATCTGGTCTGTGCTGATGCAAATACTCAGGAATTGCCTTAATTTATGAATCAGATGTTTTTAAAAAATGAGTGCGGATCATGAAGTCTAAGGATTCTTGGTATTGTTTTATTTACCTTTTTTCTATCATACAATGAATATTTATTTGTTGTAGAAAATACAAAATAAAACAGAAAAATGACTCAAAATGCTTGCCTTTTTATGCATTATGTTTACATATGTTTAATATCTTTATCTTTGTATAGATCTATATTCATGTTTTAATGAGATAATAACATAAAGCTATTTTGATCCTCTTTAAAAAAGTAAATACTTGCCCCAACTCGTTTGGCTCAGTGGATGGAGCGTCGGCCTGCGGATAGAAGGGTCCCAGGTTCGATTCCGGTCAAGGGCATGTACCTTGGTTGCGGGCACATCCCCAGTGGGGAGTGTGCAGGAGGCAGCTGAATTGTTGTTTCTCTCTCATCAATGTTTCTAACTCTCTATCCCTCTCCCTTCCTCTCTGTAAAAAATCAATATATTTTTTTAAAAAGTAAATACGGGGGAAAACCAAGATGGCGGCATAGGTTAACGCCAGAGATTGCTGCCTCAAACAACCAATCAAAAATACAACTAAAAGACGGAACGGACATCATCCAGAACCACAAGAAGGCTGGCTGAGTGGAAATTCTATAACTAAGAGGAAAGAGAATATCATACCCAGACTCAGAGGAGGCACAGTGCTGAAGTGAAATACTAAGGTGCGGAGTGCGCGCGGAACGGGCTGGCGGCGGAGGGTGCGGTTGTTGTTTTCAATCGGGAGGGAGTTTCAGACTCTGAGCTCCAGATCTGGGCGAGTCTCTAGGGACCCAGACTCAAACGGGAGAAGCAGGACTGTCTGGCTTTGGTCGGAACTCGAAGGCAGCTTTCTCTCCGAGGTTTGCAGCGGTTGCTGGGACTCTGTGAGGCAGAGCCCCTAGGGACCGAACTGAGAGCAGCCATAACTGCTCGCTCCGCCCGCCCTGTAGATCCCCGGGGACCCGCCCCACCCAAGCCCTGCGCAGAGCCATTTGCCGGATAGCCTCAGGCAAAGGCTAGATTAGCACCGCCCTAGAGATCCAGCACAGAAGCTCTTCCACTGCAGACACAGTTGACTCTCATAGCCAGTTAGCCTGGAGGTCAAATCACCCCCGGTATTGCTGACAACAATCAAGGCTTAACTACAACAAGACTGGGCACAAAGACCACTAGGGGGTGGACCAAGAAAAGATAAAAAAATGCGGAGACAAAGAAACAGGACGCAAATGTCAGAAATGGCAGATATAGAGCTCAAAACCACACTTTTAAGGTCTCTCAAGAACTGTCTAGAAGCTGCCGATAAACTTAGTAAGGCCCTCGAAAAGACTGGTGAGACCGCCGATAAATGTAGTGAGATCCTCAAGAAATCTAATGAGACCCTCGATGTTGTGATAAAGAACCAACTAGAAATTAAGCATACACTGACTGAAATAAAGAATATTATACAGACACCCAACAGCAGACCAGAGAAGCGCAAGAATCAAGTCAAAGATTCATAATGCGAAGAAGCAAAAAACACCCAACTGGAATAGCAAAATGAAAAAAGAATCCGAAAATACGAAGATAGTGTAAGGAGCCTCTGGGACAGCTTCAAGCGTACCAACATCAGAATTATAGGGGTGCCAGAAGATGAGAGAGAGCAAGATATTGAAAACCTATTTGAAGAAATAATGACAGAAAACTTCCCCCACCTGGTGAAAGAAATAGACTTACAGGTCCAGGAAGCACAGAGAACCCCAAACAAAAGGAATCCAAAGAGGACCACACCAAGACACATCATAATTAAAATGCCAAGAGCAAAAGACAAAGAGAGAATCTTAAAAGCAGCAAGAGAAAGAAACTCAGTTACCTACAAGGGAATACCCATACGACTGTCAGCTGATTTCTCAACAGAAACTTTGCAGGCCAGAAGGGAGTGGCAAGAAATATTCAAAGTGATGAATGCCAACAACCTACAACCAAGATTACTTTATCCAGCAAAGCTCTCATTCAGAACTGAAGGTCAGATAAAGAGCTTCACAGATAAGGAAAAGCTAAAGGAGTTCATCACCACCAAACCAGGATTATATGAAATGCTGAAAGGTATCCTTTAAGAAGAGGAAGAAGAAGAAAAAGGTAAAGATACAAATTATGAACAACAAATATGCATCTATCAACAAGTGAATCTAAGAATCAAGTGAATAAATAATCTGGTGATCATAATAGAATCAGGGACATCAAAAGGGAATGGACTGACTATTCTTGGGGGGGAAAGGGGTGTGGGAGATGCGGGAAGAGACTGGACAAAAATCGTGCACCTATGGATGAGGACAGTGGGTAGGGAGTGAGGGCGAAGGGTGGGGCGGGAACTGGGAGGAGGGGAGTTATGGGGGGAAAAAAGAGGAACAAATGTAATAATCTGAACAATAAAGATTTAATTAAAAAATAAATAAATAAAAAGTAAATACTTGCCATGAATATCTTTTCTGTTTAATGAACACTTTATTTTTTATTAAAGAAGGGCTACAATTTATTTAACCAAACTCCCATTATTGGCCTTTTAGGTTATTTTAAATCTTTGATGTTATAAACTATTAACACTGTAGACTAAGTTTTGCACTTAATCTTTATTATTTCCCAAGCGCACGTTTCTAGAAAGTAAAAATATTTGGTGAAATAAGTTGTTGGTGATTTTTTTTTCCAGGAGACCCCCTCTATCTTTTATTCAAGAATAACTAAAGGAGTGATACACTGATACACTGAGCATCTTTTTGCGTATTTGGCCTTCCTGTGAAGGCAGAATGAAACCTTCTGAGAACTTTTTGACTCCGTTTTCTTCCCACTCAAGGCAGCCCCAACTTTCTTGGGAGATCGAGCAACATGTGCCTTGAAATTTAGGTTGCACTACATAACATTGCTATTTTGCAGGTTAAAAATGGTTGGGAATTTCGTGTTGTTCAAAGCTAAGTCACTTTACCCAATAAAGCAAGTGGCCTTTTCTCTGGTCACCCTTGCTTAGAGTATTTTGCTATTCTGATGTGCTTTGGTGCCCTGAGCAATTTTTATTCAAAGGCTTGTGATAGATAACATTGTCTGTCTTGTCAAAAATAGTTAACTGGCTTTTGAACAGTGTATGTATTAAGTCAAATAAAATGCACCCCCCAAATTAGATTCTGGCTACGTTCTGAAAGTCCCTAGTTGTGTCAAAGGAGAATAATAAGAAGGCTCAAGCTTAGTTAAAAGACGTGCATGTTAGTTGAGAGGATGGTCTGATTTCATTTTAAGGAAGGAACTATTTCAAAGCATGTGGGTGTTCGGAGCCACCTAGATAGATAGATAGATGCCAGCGGTTACACCCTCGGTTCAGAATTTACAATTATGGAAATTCTACTTTGGCATGCTGTGCAGGCCAACATGAAGGTACAGTAAAGTACGCCTATGAAGAAAAACATAGAACTTTCATGCATCAAACGAGCAAGGCTTGACAGGCAGTTCCATTTTGATATGGGTCATGCTGCTGATAACTCCACGCTTTTTAAAGGTTACATTTTAAAGGTTACATTAATGCTGAAGTTGTGCATGAAGATGAGTACCCTGTGTAACCATAAGCTTTATATTTCATTCATCTCTTGTCATCTTAAAAATACAGTTCGAGATACAAATGGGACATAACATTTTGAAGAGCTCACTTGGTATGATAAGGACTTACCCAACCAAAGCACCATTTTTTTTCTGAGTAGTAATTCCATTAGGGGGGGGAAAAATCCCTATGACCTTATTTCTTCCCTATCTGCCTTCAATCATACCACAATATTATGAAACAAATTGCTACTAACAGTGGGGCTGTCATATTCAGGAACAAAATGGGTGAGCCCACAGAGGCAAGTGATTGGCACAGTGCAAGTTGCTTTTGATCAATTACACCACCCATCAAACGACCCATGTTTTAAAGGGCTCTGCAACATCATGAACTCAGATGCACCTCATTCATTCACTGAACACTAGGATGTCCTCGTGGAGATTCTCTCTACAGCTCTCTCAAGCACACACCAGATCAGAAATTCAATAGCTATGGGTCATAATTCCTCCCTGCAAATAACTAAGAAGACATTGAATATCATAGAGCCCTGGTGTTCTTATCTATAAAATAAAGATAAAATGTCCAATTTCACTAAAAATATGTATTTACTAAAATCAACCCGATGAGGCATGAACCTTGATCCTTAAAATCTGTATCGGCTAATAGTTTAGAATTTTCATAAATCTCCTCCCCCCTTTTTATGTTGATAAAATTTTTAAAGTGACTCATTCATTCAACAAATATGTTTGGCACATCTTTTTTATACGAGGCTATGTTAGATTTTGAAGATAAAGCAGGAAACTGGGCAGACATAGCCTCATTCTGATGAGGATAACAGAGTAAAACACTGAACTAAGAGATAAACAGAAAGGCATTGAGCCTTTGGTTTCATTTCTGATGCCCATTGCTCCCAGTAGTCCCCAGATCAAAGCTTAAGATTCCATTATTGAGTTGAGTGGTTTTCATACTGTTCACTGGGGTCCTACAGCTCTTCAGGTGGGAGTTGAGGGGAGGACTGGAGAGTAATGAGCAGGATATATGAGACCCCTGGCCATCCATCTCAGATTCCACCATAGCAATTCCACTTTCAACAATTTCATATACTGTAAATATTGTAGTTGGGGGATAATAGCATTTTGTTATTTTTTAGAAAAAAGAAGAAAGTCTCTGGATTAAAAAATTATCTTTCAGGTAGGGCCACTGAGAAAAGGAGTGATAAATAAACTTATTTAAGGTGTTGAAATAGTAGCACAGCAAGGGTTCAAAGCCAGGTCTCCCAAGAATTAGTCTAGGGCTCTTTATACTGTGCCATGCAATTGCTTACGCATATACTCAGCTACTTGTGGAGTAACTTGTAATTTTTAGCTTTTGAAAATTATAATGTTAGAGCTATAAAAATGTTAAGACTTATCTAATGTAATCTCCGTGCTTTATAACAGAGTTTTTCAAACTGTGGACTGCGAACCATTAGTTGGTCTAGAAATTGATTTAGTGGGTGGCAACCAGCATTTTTTTTTAATGAAAGAGTAAAGAACAGAAAACATCAGAATGCATACCATGTGGGATAAGGATAAGAGTTATTTCATAAAACTTGTGTACGATGTGCAAAAAAAGTTATATGTAAGATACACACATATATACACATACCTACATACATGTCATATATGTATACAGACATATGTATGTGTATATATGTGTATACAAGGTCATAAATAAATGTATTTCTTTTTTTTAATATTTTTTTATTGATTTTTTACAGAGAGGAAGGGAGAGAGATAGAGAGCTAGAAACATCGATGAGAGAGAAACATTGATTAGCTGCCTCCTGCACATCTCCCACTGGGGATATGCCTGCAACCCAGGTACATGCCCTTGACCGGAATCGAACCTGGGACCTTTCAGTCCGCAGACCGACGCTCTATCCACTGAGCCAAACCGGTTTTGGCAATAAATGTATTTCTTATTGTGAGTCATGATCAACAAAATTCAAACACCATTGATACATAGGAATGCCTTTACCATTATTCTAAGAAAAATACACCAATAGCAGAGCCACAGAACTCCCATTTCATCCCCAGCAACCATTTCTCATCCTGTACACGGAGATAGCCATAAGCATTATGCCTTGATCATGTTATATTTTGCCCATTAACCATTTCTCATTTATTCAACAGATCCCCCTTTGATAACTTCCAGGCCATCCTCTAACCCAGATGTTGTCAATGCCTTTCTTAGAATAACATGTCCTTAACTTAAAATAAACCTATGGACAGGCTCAGCTACATAATGAAAATGAGGAGCCTCTTGTTAACATATTATTAAGAATTTTGGAACAGCGACTACAGAACATTAAGCCAAGCATGGAGTCCCTTTAAGCATACAGTCCTGTGTCACCGCACAGGTTCGGCCTATGAAGCCCTCCACGCCTCGAGGTATAGGCTGCCTTCTACAAGGTACCCTGGGTGTTTTGTTGCTGGTATTTCAGGGGCCACGCCTCTGTTATTGAAGCTCTGGCCACAGGAGCTTGTTATTTCCAGGGTGAGCAGTGAGTGCAAAGGTCCCTTGCCTGCAAAAACTCTGTCTGGTCTCCTAATACACAGGGTAGAACTCTGTATACTTTGTACATTCTCTTTTGCTCGGGCCACACCACCCCCTTGCATCTCTGCTCCTCAGGCATGGAGGTCTTTGATGTGAAATTTCATGCTCAATCTCATGGTAGCCAGACCCATGAGTTATGCGGTGCTCAGGGTTCCAGAGGCAACAGTGTTCAGCACGCCTGGCTACCAGTTAGCTTCAGAAACACTGTTCAAATAGTGGGGTTTCTCATTAAAATGGCTCTAAGTTGATAAGATATTCCTAAAATAGATATTTTTTAAAATCTCAGGAAGACTGTGAAGACCTGACACTACATGAGAACTAAATATATTACTTAGAGTGTTGTGAAGTCTATTGCACATTTATAAATAAACCAAAATAAGATCATTTCACCCTAAAAAATAACATTCAGGTTTTCATCTTAAAAGGGTATCATGAGTAAGAGTCTCAATCGTTCATCTTAGACATATTAATCTAAACTGAAAATACTTTAAAATACAGGCCATTTGAAATTTTAGATTAAATATTCATTAAATGTCAAAATGTAATTTAGGGACCAAAGTCAAGTAACTGTATATTAAAATCATTATTATAAAATCTCCCTTTTATCTATTAAAATGATAAGTAGAAAAATAGTGGCACATGAAATTTAATGTGTTAAATGCATTGGCACACTTTGTATAATGGACTACTCAAAGTAAAAGCAAGTCTCCATGGAATGCAAAATTCTATTCTTGAGTCTGCAACTTTTGGCTTTCCATTACCATTTAAACATAGACTGCTCTCAGATTGACTTATTCGATTAAAAGAAAATTCTTTCTTCTAAATATTGCTGCATTCTAAAAGGAATCTCTGGTGTAGATGGCCTCAATAAGATGCCACCAGACTATGAGGCTCTTGGAGAAGATGTGTGACTCTCATTATGTACTCCCAGTGTTGGACTCGTAAAAAGTGCCCAGCAAATGTTTACCAACTGACTAGGTAGATTCTTCCACCCAGGCCCCCAGCACTGAAGATTCTCCTTGCTGAAAAATCATTACTCTGGTTCACACACATTTTTTGATGTGGGAAAAGTAATTGTCCATTTTGTTTTGGATTGGCTTCCCAAATTACAAAACATGAGCAGAGGGTATCTCGAAAATTTCTCTCCTTAAAAATCCTCTTGTATAGTATGTGTTAAATAGAATGGCTGTCTGCATCATTCAGGACCTAAGCAGAAGCAGTAAGTTAAATTTGTCTGGCATCCATCTCCCTGGATTTCAATGGCATTTTCTCACCTGAGTCTTACTATTTCTCTCTCTGCTGTTCAGCTGGCTTAAGATGAACCATGGAAAAATCCACCTGCAGGGAGAGAAAGGAGGTCTTTCCACATAGGGGTCTCCATCAATAGCCTCTTGTTGGGTGGAAATTTGCTTACATTGAGATATGATACTGTTTACTATACCATTATTGACAATAATGTTTGCCACCCAGAAACCTAAACGTAAGGAATCCTTCATTGACCATCAAAAATGAACTGAAAAAAATTGTAAGGACAACATTTATACTGATTCCAAGGCAGGGATGTACAATAAACAGTGACCTCGCAAAAAACCTCTGGAGAATTCCAATTCCTATTGTACCTGATCAGGCACTTGGGAATTTGTTAATGATAGCACAGCTCCTTGTTGGCTTTAATTTCTAAAACCCCCTCCCTTACCCTACTCTACCCTCTCTCTCTCCCTTTCTCTCTCCCTTTCCCTCTCCTCTTCTTCCTCTTCCTCCTCTACTTTCTTCTTGTTCATTTGGAAGCCAGTAATGACTTCCAGAGTATCCGAGTTAGAATCCCAGATCTACCTTTACAAATCATCTGATCTTAGAAATTTTGCTTAATCTCTTTGAACCTTAGATTCCTCATTTATTAAAAAGGGTTGATAATAGTATCTACCTCATAGAGTTATTATGACTATTAAATGGATTAATAAATCAAGAACTTAGTGCAATGCCTGCTCATAATAAACCCTTAATAAATATTAAACATTTATTATTATTGCTAGTATATCAAATAGTTACATTCTTCCTATAATACATGGACCCAATAAACTAACTCTTTAACTTAGAATTGTTGATCCTTTTCCACAAATTTTATTGTCTTCTCTATGGCATATATTTCGAAGTATTCTTAAGTGATAAGAACAAATGATTTTCTGAGGGTGTACCACAAAGAAAAATCACTCATTAATTGGAAATAAGAGATCAAAGTTATTTTTTACAGACATGTTTTATAGTTTATCTTTTTTAGAGAAGTAATGAAGGCCAAGTAGGCTCAGAGCATTTCTGTTTCCTTAGCAGCCATCAATACTACCAATCATGAAAGCACATTGCATCATACAGGTTTTTTAAAAGTTTAATATTGATAAGGGATGTGCATGATCAATCTATTTTATTCCTTATTCCTGTTTGGGATAAATGGATGCTGTTAGTTATGAGGAGAACGTGACAAGAGAGAATAAATGGTCTTCATAGTTCAAGGAGTTGCCACATCACAAAAATATAGATAGGTTCATAAAATTATAGCCAAGCCTGAGACTTTAAATACATTATTTTTTGTTCATAAATGAAATAATGAATTAAATCTACTCAGGATATTTACTAAGTAAAGATGTCATAAATTCTTACATAAAATATCTTTTTCTAAGTGAATATTCCCCCCTACCATCTCCCCAGCCCCTGGCAGAGTGCAATTAGAGATATCAAGCAAGAAAACACTTAAGTTTCTGTTTAAGTCAGTGTGACAAATGTCTCATGTATAATCTCAAAGAATATTTCACTCATGCTGTAATTTACTTGCAGATCCCTTGAAATGGAATCAATAACCCCATTTCCCCAATCTCATTCCAGTCCTCCCCTCCCCCACCCCTAAAAAAATGACCTCCACTTATTACAGAAAGAAATCTGTTAATTCTTAGGGCAGTGGCTTTGAAAGACCTTTGGACGTCAATAATCAAACTCCAGGGTACATTACTTAACAGAAGTGATGAGAGGGGATGGACATTGACTATGCCTATGGTATTCAAGAGTCTCTCTTTCCAAGGAAGGAGAAAAAGTTGCAGGACTCTTTGTGAGCACTGGCATTCATAAGAATTCTCCCTTCCGCATGCAGAAATTGAATCTGAACATCTGAGTTTTATAAGAATTTGCCATGTAAAACATGAATATAAGTTCCAAATCCATACCACATAACAAAGAGATGAAAAGAGTGAAAGGTTAAATGACTACTGAGTACACGTTTTCCTCAATAATTACTTAAAATATCCTGAGAGATCTGGTGCTTAGATTCTATGTAAGTGTTTGCTAGCCAACCAGCTTTTCTTCCTTAGTTCAGAAAATAGATAGTAGAAACTGGGAAACCAAACTCTTCAGGCAGAATGCAGGCTCCGAAGGCAGACTGCCCAGGTTCAAATCCCAGACGCTTCACTTATTAGCTGCATGACCTTGGTGTCAGCTTCTAAGCCTCCTCAGCCTCAGTTACTTCATCTGTAAAATGGGAATAGTAATAGTACCTTCCCGATAGGATTGTTGGGAAGATTCAATGAGATGAGCCAGTTTAAAGTGCTTAGCACAGTGCCTGGCACATCATAAGCCCAGGCTATGTTGTTAGCTGTTGTTATCATCCATTTCACCCTCACGGGCTCAGTACTGGTCTAGAAAGACAAATGAATGAAAGTGGTAGTTCATGACCAACCTCTAACAATAACATCAACAGTAATAATAGTAGTCTATGCTCATCCAGGAGCTTCTCCTCTTTCATAAATCTCCTTTACCCCCTCCAACCAAAATAAAATTGTCTTAAAAGTCTTCCCATAAAAGTTATGTAATAAAGTCCCTCTACAAAGTGAGAGTTTTTCTGGCTCATGCTCCCAATTAATAGGATACTCATTTAAAAAACCTCATCTTTTAACAAATTAAACACCCAAACAAATATCATCCTCTCGTCTATAAATACATGACCACAGTTAAGTCAGGACATTGGATCATGGGTCTAATCGTTCCAAAAGAATATATGTTGCTCATACAAAATAACAATTGTATTAGACCTCGATATCACAGTGAAATTGGTTGTTTTGAACAGTTTCATAAGCAGCAGATAATAAACACATTTCTTTGCTTACAAAGAGTAAGATGCTGTGCTGTAAATAAGTCATTACATTACATCAAAGCTACTAAAATCAACAATCACCTGATCAACATTGGCAAGCCTTGCCTGAACTCCATTTTCTTCCCCTAATTAAATGAGAGAAGAGTGTAAAAGAAATCTTTGCAAAATGTCCCTCATACAATAGAGTTTCTAACTGTAGGGGGTAGAGCGATGCATCCATTTCCACTTACTATATTAGGGAATGACTAAATTACTTCTAGCTCCCTTTCTGCATGCACACTTATGAGTAATGATATAATTTTCTAAATCATATAAAAACACATAAACAGGATTCAGTACAGTTCTATGTCCTATCTTTAAGAGAATTTATATAGAGTATAGAGTTAATTTTATAGAATATTTCTTAAGATAGTTTTAAAAGGGAGGCTACTTTAGTCCCTTTACAATTCAGGCTGCATATCTGTATTACCCATAGTTTTTAGCTTTGAACATACAGAACAGTCATGTTTAGCTTTGAACATATAGAACAGTCGTGTTTTGCTCTGGATGTATAGAACACTTGTGTTTTGGCATCTATATTCAGAACCTGAGATCTTACAAATTCACTATTTCTCAGCTTGCTCACAACTTTCTCTTATAAAAATTAAGCTGGCATTCCAAGCCTTAAAATTGGAGTCCTTTAAGATTCCTTTTAAAAATGTTGAGTGAC
The DNA here is from genome assembly GCF_014108235.1 of Myotis myotis. Lineage (NCBI taxonomy): Eukaryota > Metazoa > Chordata > Mammalia > Chiroptera > Vespertilionidae > Myotis > Myotis myotis. The sequence goes on from NW_023416315.1 coordinate 25,624,744, forward strand.
CATAAAACTAGCAGTGTGAATTTTATTTAAATTGATTTTGCACCTTCATCACTACTCCTTAAAAAGAGTCTGGTCTTATGAGTAGAGATAATGTATGTGTCAAAAAAGAAGCCTCGAATGCACTTCCTGTGCACTTGACAGGGTGACAAAATATTTCTCCTATCCTTTCCTAATTGAGCTTCAGGACAAAGGAGAACATTATAATAATATTAATAATAGTTACATGGATATTTGTAGGTACTGTGTAACCCTTCAGTCCATTTTCCCAGACAATAGTGGCTACAAAGAGGCTTCAAAATAGAACATCGCACAATATGAATGCCACTTTTTTCTATCTTACATTTTAAAAACATCATTGAAATCAGAAAGTTCATTTACAAAGGACTGGCAGTTGCAATCACAGCAATAATGTAGTGCTGAGAAAAAAAAAGGGTAATTGGTTTGGTAAAGATCGCTTTCCATTACACCATAAAGCACTACACAATAGGAAAGGTCGCCAATTAAGCAATCATGAATACCAAGTACTGAAGCTGATGAAAATAGGGCAGTGGTTTAAATAGATTTGCAAGCAATTTACCTTTTCACAATGTTGGCAATCTGATGCAATTTGCTTGCAATTTTGTCTGCTTTCAGTAGCACTCGAAGCTGACACTACACAGACCAAATGGCAAAGAGGCCCTGCATAGAAAATGTAAAACTATCTTGGCTGCATCAGGAAACAGAATGGTGGTTCATCAGGAAAATTACAACAATTAACATAAGTGCTGCAAAAATCAACATTTTAAATGTCACACTCACTAGTCTGTCCAAAGACTGTAAAAGTACCATCCCCATTGCCGGACTAACAGTAAATATGAAGCAATCACCACCAAACCTTGGGGCTGATGGCTTTACAATTGATGTGACATTCTCTGAGTGACAAAATAGCCTCTCATTTGACAAAAGTAAGTATTTTTCTTTTTTAGACTTAACCTGGATTATGTCAACACAAAATTTACGCATGTTTTTTTTTCTCCCCAACTTTTTCGACAAAGCCATTCCGTGCCAGTGTGGGTACACTTGGTCTTGACATTTAAAAAAAATAACTTTATATTTCAGAGAATTAGAGCCAAGTTGATAAAAAAAAAAAAGCCCTCCTCAAATATTGATCTGGTGCTTTTAAATGTAAATCATGCTCCAGATTTATGTCGAAAGCTGTTATACTGTGGTGAGGATCAGTGTGTCTGCCCAGAGCCTGTTTTATTACCTTAGAGAGGGCTCCAAAAAGGCATCCATGGGTATTCCCTTGAGGGCCGGCTGGAATTACAGATGCCATCACATATCTCTATCAGTGTGTTCCCAGCTAAAAGTTAGACACCTTGAAAATAATTGATAACTTCTGCTTTGGCGTTCCTGTTTTGAGAAGCTATAAATTTGCCAGGCTTCGGGGAGAATTGGCTTATAGTGTAAACCTAATGATTTCTCAGTGAACTGGGAGGATCTAGTGGTGAGGAAACAAGAGTAGAGTGTCAGAAAATCTAAGTTTAATTTTCATCTCTCTATTGGCTGACTGTGAGAGTTATTTCAGGGCTGTCTCGACAGAGGGCCCATCTTCTAGTTTTGAGTAACTTGACTGATCTTAAGCTCAAGGACAAAGTTTAAGTTTTTCCCACCCCTGAATATCCCGTTTTGCTCAAGTTTAAACACCAGCAAAAAATAAAAGAAGAAGAGTATCAGACATGCATGCATGTGAGATGCCCATAGTTAAGAGTAAACAATTTCATTATGAGTTTTGTGAAAAGATCCATCGCAATAACAGCCACTCCATCCCCTATCAGAGTTTCCTGCACAACAGGGCTCATCTCTTACTCCTTCAAGGTCTGTAGAGAATCATTTCTTAAAAGGGAATTCAGAGTTTGCTGTAGAACCCAGATTTGTCCAAAATGATAGGACCTAATGCAGCATGGTGACACGTGACTCTGGGATTCTTCCCTAGATGACCCCTCAGGTCATCACTAAGGAGTCATTTTGTTCTGTCAAGAGTTACTACCCAAAGTGCCTTACTCCCTACTACTCTGTACCAAGCATCAATGTCAACTCCAGGGAGAAGTTTTATCAGCCCCCTCTTGCCATATCCCCATAATGAACAACAATAAGCAATTACTCTGCTGACAGGGTCTCCCGGGCTGTCATCCAAAGACACTGAAGGTCCTGTCCAGAGGATTGGGCCCCAGTGTTGGCCATTCTAGCTCTTCAGGAAGCCATTCATTGCTCAGCTGAAAGTGGAGGGTTAGCCGCTGTGCACAATCTTCTTAGGAGGGTTCATCTTTTCTGCAAAGTGCAGCTTGCAGAAGGAGGTCACCATGACTCCCTCCTTGGTTTCAGGTGGCCCGTGTGCAACAGTTTTGAGAAGGAATGCGAGCATTTGATATCTATTCTCTGACAGACTCGAGGAACAAGCCACCACAGGAAGAGAGTGACCTTCTGTTGCCATCTACAACAAGGCAGGGATGTTTCTCTGGAAGGATGGCACCAGCAGTCTTGAGAGTAAATTACAGGCTGGGAATAGCAATAAGACATTAGCTATCTCCGCGATACAAAATACTCAAAAGTTTGTAAGAATGCGTCCAGAGAAACAAACATTGAGGAGAATTAGCTCTTTTTTCCAGTGTGTGTGTGTGTGTGTGTGTGTGTGTGTGTGTGTGTGTGTGTGTAATGCAGCATGATCAAGGGAGAGGTATACAGGGGGCGTAAGAAACTGTAATTTTGATAAATATAATGACCTGTGGTGTTTTTTTCCTCAGTTGTTGATTAGTACCACTGAAAACAATTATTACTGGTTAATTCAGTTGCTGGCATAGTGCATAGTAAATATTTTTGTTGTATCACTCTTTATTAACTGCAGAAAAAGCCTTTGGGTTTTATCAAGTTAGTCAAAATTACATGCAGCAATGATATGACCATAAAGCAGAGCATCAGAATCACCAAAACTATTTCAAAGTCACTATTTAGTCCTCGTGGTGTATCTCATAGAAAGATTAGAACTCAGTGGAACCCAATCCTCAGAGACTTGGATCTAAAAGATAAAATTTCCCAAAGAGGAGGTTTCAGAGTCTCCATTAATTTGGGTTGAACTACATATATACAATGGTTAGACTTGCCCAATGGAATGTAATAACATGAATAAAATATCATGTAAATTCTTATAAAACTACTCAATTGGACTTGCCACCATAAACTAAAGAAAATGCATAAAAACTACAGCCCCCTGTAGAATATAATGCCACTTATCCAAATAATAATTTTTAGTCCTCAATGTGTTTTAAGAAGAAAATGAAATAAAAATATTTATAAATAAAGTGTTTACAAAATGAAGAAGGATTTTCTGGAGTGGCTGTTATGCAATCACTTAGAGATGAGATATGGGCTGAATTTTGGCTCTGCTATTTACAAGCTGTATAGCCTTAGGAAAATCATGTAATTTCTCTGAATCCAAATTTTGTCATCTGTAAAATGGAGATAATAAATCTTACAAAGTCCGTGAGCAGTAAGAATGCTACATGGGAAGTGGCATTTACTGAATGTTTAAATAAAAATCTTCAGCTATTATAATTGTTGTTATTGTTTTGAATGCCTTATATGATGATGGTTGGGAATCTAACCTAGTAAATATTCAAGAGCTTCTATTTTAGTATATTGTTCAATGAGTTTCAAATGCAAGCAGTGTGTCCATGAGTAAAAATTGAAAATAGCTGCTACATCCAAATGAGGTAACCTGGATTAAAATATTTTTAATGTGCAATAAAATTCAGGAAACTTTTACTAGTCCTTTTTCAAAAAGAAAAGGAATTCCTGCAAAAGTGTCTTGCTTTTTTAAAATATATATATATATTTTTATTGATTTCAGAGAGAAAGAGAGAGAGATAGAAACATCAATGATTAGAGAGAAACACTGACTGGCTACCTCTTGCACACTCCACACTGGAGTTTGAGCCTGCAACCCAGGCATGTGCCCTGACCAGTAATTGAACTTTGATGCTCAACCACTGAGCCACGCAGGCTGGGCCAAATGTGTTTTTTAAGTCAAAGTGAAATCACATTGCAATTCTTTGTTGTGTGTGTGTGTGTGTGTGTGTGTGTGTGTGTGTGTGAGAGAGAGAGAGAGAGAGAGAGAGAGAGAGAGAGAGAGAGAGAGAGACAGCATGATCAAGGGAGATCAAGACTTACTACAAAGTAGTTTTCAAGATGGAATAGACAGAATTCCAAAAGCTTGGCATGTGTTAAAAATGTAAATTGCTTAGTATATCTAAAATCCACAAAATTAAGCAGAAAATTTGCATTCTTATAGTATTTTCTAGTATGGAAGGCTCTAGAGAATATCATTGGAAAACAACGAGGGGAGAGTGGAGGAAGTCAGTCACAAAGCCCAGCAGGCTCCAAAGCATCTCTGAGTCTCCAAGCAGGGCTTTAGCATGAACCCAAATCCAGAACAAGTTGGGACCAGGCCTAGGCCAGCAGGGCACCCAGTGTCCTCCAGGGATCATTGCTCAAGAGCAGTGGTTCTCAACCTGTGGGTCGCGACCCCTTTGGCGGTCGAACGACCCTTTCGCAGGGGTCGCCTAAGACCATCCTGCATATCAGATATTTACATTATGATTTATAACAGTAGCAACATTACAGTTATGAAGTAGCAACGAAAATAATTTTATGGTTGGGTCACAACATGAGGAACTGTATTTAAAGGGCCAGAAGGTTGAGAACTACTGCAGAGCAATCAGACAATTCTAAATGTTTTGGGAATTCTGGTTGGCTCTATTAGGAGGAATTTGATCACTCTACTTTGGTGAAATGCTGGTAGATGTATTATCATTCCTACATAACACCATAAATTTCTGAAACCAGCCTCTCTCAGCTCCCAACTGGCCTCTGGTAGCTGTCTCGAGGCAGTCAGAGACACGTGAGTTCTCATGGTCCATGGAGCTTAGTTCTAGTGCATATATTCACTGCTTTTCAAGATCTCTGAGTTGAACCAAATTATATTCACTCAACAAACATTTGTTGAGCCCTTATTGTAAACTATACTTTATAAGATACATAAGTAATTCATTGCCCATGGGAGCTTACAGTCTAGTATGAGATAAGATTACTCTACCATACGCAAATCCTATATAATAAAAGGGTAATATGCAAATAGACCGAACGGCAGAACAACTGAACAACCAACCAAAGCGTAATATGCTAATGATATGATAAGGCTTCTCAACCACACACTATGACGTGCACCGACCACCAGAAGGCGGATGCTCTGACCAGTAGGTTAGCTTGCTGCTGGGCTCTGGCTGATCGGGACTGAGCGAGATGGACCGGACATGCACTGGAGCCCTCCCGTGACCCCTCCCCAATCATTCATTGGTGGGGTCCCTCAGCCTGGCCTGCGCCCACTGGCAATCCAGAACCCCTTACCGATTTCAGCCCGATCCCTCAGGCCCCTCCCCTTGGGAGGGTGCCAGATGCAGGGCTCATGGCTGGCAAGCACTGCTGTGGCAGCGGGAGCCTCTCCCAATCGGGACTGATTGGGTGCGAGCCCACAGCAGGCACAGTGGGGCCAGGATGAGCGGGAGCAGCGGGTAAGAGCTGCAGGCAGCGTTGGACTAGGGGTTTCAGCCCGATCCCCACAGGCCACCCAGAGGGATCTCACCTGTGCATGAAATCATGCAACAGGCCTCTAGTATTTAAATAAAAGATTAGAAATGGCAAGTACCATAAAAGAAATGCAAAATGACATTTTTTAAGAAGAGGTAGATAATACAAGTAAAACCATAGTATAGAGTGTAATAATTTCACTAAATGTCACCCTTTGTTTTAAATTAAGTTGACTGTATTAAAGAAAAGTTGGTGTTGAAGACTATACTTAAATGCTTTATTAGGTAAGTTTTAGATGAATAGTCTAGTCTGATTTGGCTAGAGTGCTTTAATAACAGCATTCAGACTGCTACATCTGATACTGTTTGAGTTCACTTAAAAATCCTGACTCTGGGTTAACAAGTTTCCCATTTATAACTCCACACATCAAGCATTTCATAAAACATGTCCTCAATTACTGAATTTTAGCATGCATCATAATTATACCTCATGTATGCTTGGGAATAATAATCCTGTATTTGAATTATCTTGAAAGGATGATACAAAAGTAAGAATAAGGCTGATTTTTTCATTCTTCCTAGGTCAAATCACACTCAAATAACATCCGATGTTGTACTCTTATATATCCTTAATCTGTCAGGTTGAATCTGAACTTGGCCCCAGACAATCCAACTTTTATATAAAAGGCTATTATAGAGCAAATGAGGATTTCACCAGCCCAGGAACACTTCAAACTGCACTTTCCAGTTTTCTGCCAGTTCAACAGGAAGTGATGCTCTGCACCCATTCATAGGTCGATGAAAGTTTTTATTGACATTGGAAAATTCTGTGTACACTGGACTAACAAGCCAAGTGAAGTCAGACCTTTTAGTTTCAAATTGCCTCCTGTAGCTGTTTACAGCCACAGGATATTCAGGTATGAAAATTCTCCTTGTGGAACATTCGGTTCCTTTGTCTTTTTGTCCTTTTGAATACCTGATCACACAGTGTGTGTCACTTTTACAGTACCCTGCCATGTTTCAAAATAAGCTGACAGCTACCCTTTATTTAAAACAAACCAAAGAGCCCTTGCCGGTGTTGCTCAGTGGATAGAGCATCAGTCTGCGGACTGAAGGGTACCGTTGCAGTAGGGGGCTTGCAGGAGGCAGCCAATCACTGATTCTCTCTCATCATTGATGTCTCTATCTCTCTCTCCCTCACTGAAATCAATAAAAATACATTTTTTAAAAAATAAACCAAACAAAGACCAGTCCTTTGGAAGCTGCAGATTACCCTTCAGTCCCCACAGATGGTGACTTGAGGATTCAAAATCTTCCAATTGAAGATCTTGAGGCCGGGATTATCACATGTCATAGACCTAACAGTTCTATCAGCCTCAGTGCTGTAGAACTACTTTCTCTCTCAGCTTCCCAGTTTGGTGGGAATAAAAATATTGCACAGATGGGACTATAACTGACCGTAGCCTGCTCCATTGTATGTCCAACCATCTCTAATTACAGCAACACACGAGAGGAAGAGATTTGAAAGGGCAGGTGACGGGAGAGGAGAGGAACCTGGTTTGACTTAAACAGCACAGGATCCCTCACCATCAGGCCTGATGTACATCAGCCTGACAGCTAATTAGGGTAGACATGAATTTTTCCAATGTAACAGATGTTCGCTAATCAGGCCAGATTTGGAGCCCTTGCGCCAGCAACATTTCATGCACAATTTAACTATCTAAAAGGAATAAACTACTTAATGCATTGTACTGAAGGCACAGCTGTTTCACAATCAGAAAATTTGCTGTCAAAGATGTACTCTTTAAAACTGACATGTTTTTATATAACTCTGATGGGGTGTTTATAATGTATTAATAGTTGTCAGCAAGAGCTGCTGTCATCATCAAGAAGTAAAATATTTCTGAAGGTATATTAAAATGAACAAACTCCTTTCTCTCCCTCCAAAAATCCATTCAGATCATTTAACTGGGTTCAATGTGGTCTGCTGGGTTCCAAAATCTATTTGAAACAAAGAACATCAATGTGTTATTTCAATTTATTCTAAATTTAAGACAAAAACCATGCCTGTGCCTTGCTTTTGGTTTAAAGATTTAAAATAATCATAGACCCACATTTGTTTACAAAGCTGGCTTTTTTAATCATCCTAGTTTTATGGAAATATACTAGGGGGAATATCATTACCACAACAAAATGTTTTATTGGGTAAAATGAAGGTTTGACATCTTTATAAGCACAAACTAATTTGGTTAAGAATGAAATGGGATTTCTCTCTCTCTTTCTCCCACTTTGGCCCTCATGTACCAACTGACACTCTGTATAAGAAAAGACTCCTAAATGTGAACTTGAAACTTGATTTTCTTTTGACAGTTTAGTCTGCCATTTCTTATTTGTATTTTTAAAAATGATAAAGGAAAACAGCATCTAATACCCTATGAATATTGAAAAGTTCACATCATTTAAAATATGAATTTGTAAGTCTTAAAAGTCTGTATTGAAGTAAATGTTAAATATATGCTGGTGACTTCAAATTCTACAATAAAGGCAAGTTTTAGGGTGTTAGTAATCTGTACTGTCTACATAATTTAGCAAGTTGCTTATTTTAGTAACATGTTTAGCAGTTTTTTTCCCCATCATTTTATGACATACAATTTCTGTATATTATTTTCAACCAATAATGTTAGCGCATCATGAACTGTGCTTTACCTGGCAAGAGAGCTCCAATAGGTAATGTAGTTTCTATGGCGACTAGGTTATTATTGACTCTCCTTTTCATGTGCTGGCCTAGTGGATGTGTGACTCTTGAAATAGCATCAGTAGCTCATATCTCCGGACAAATTCACGACTAATATCTTTATATCCGGTCTCAATTAAAGAACTATTTTCAGGACTGATAAGGGAATCTAGATTCTCTGCTAGGGCTTGAGAATCCTGTTTCTAAGATTTGTTTTTGTGATGTGAGGACTTACTCACCGGAAACTGGCTCTCGACCAGCTGCTTAGAGAGTCACATTTTCAGATGATGACACATCATGCCACACCTAGAAAAGCAAGGCTTCATCTCTGTGTTGCAAAGCAAATTAGCCCTGAGAGGTAGGACAAATTAACTTCACAAAGGAATGAAAACAGGATGCCTTGATTTTATCTCTCCCCCTTTGATATTCTATGTAAGTAGGTAGCTTGCCATCCTCAATTCCAGTATCTTGAGGACACAAATCTCTGAATCTTTAAGACAATTTTGTAACCACCAGCAGTTTTTAAAAATGGGCATATTTTGAACTAATTTGTAGATAAAGCTTTTAAAAACAGTAAAGCTCCATATCATCACCCACTTCATCTTTAAGTAATTCATCTTTGCATAGGAGTATTTCATAAGGTAATTTAATTTTTAAACATCATCTATAGATTTAGATTTCACTTGGAAACCATAAAAGTCTTAGAAGAAGCCATAGGCAGCAAAATAGCAGACATTTGTCGTAGCAATATCTTTACCAATACAGCTCCTAGGGCAATGGAAACTAAGGAGAAAATAAACAAATGGGACTACATCAAAATAAAAAGCTTCTGCACAGCAAAAGAAACCATCAACAAAACAACAAGAAAGCCCACTGCATGGGAGAACATATTTGCCAATGTTATCTCCGATAAGGGTTTAATCTCCAAAATTTTCAGGCAATTCATACAACTTAACAAAAGGAAGATAAACAGTCCAATCAAAAAATGGGTAAAGGACCTATATAGACACTTTTTGAAAGAGGACATACAGAAGGCCAACAGATATATGAAAATATGCTCAAAGTCACTAATCATCCAAGAGATGCAAATCAAAACAACAATGAGGTACCATCTCACACCTGTCAGAATGGCCATCATCAACTAATCAACAGACAAGCACTGCCGAGGATGCAGAGAAAAAGGAAACCTCTTGCACTGCTGGTGGGAATGCAGACTGGTGCAGCCACTGTGAAAACCAGTATGGCGTTTCCTCAAAAAATTAAAAATGGAACTGCCATTTAACCCAGTAATACCACTTCTAGGAATATACTCCAAGAAAACAGAAATACCCATCAGAAAGGATATATGCACCCCTATGTTCATAGCAGCACAATTTACAATAGCTAAGATTTGGAAACAGCCTAAGTGCCCATCAACAGATGAGTGGATTAGAAAACTCTGGTACATCTACACAATGGAATACTATGCTGCTGTAAAAAAGAAGGAATTCTTACCATTTGCAACAGCATGGATGGAACTGGAAAGCATTATGCTAAGTGAAATAAGCCAGTCAGAGAAAGATAAATATCACATGATCTCATTCATTTGTGGAATATAAAGAACATCATAAACTGATGAACAAAAAGAGATACGGAGACAAAGAAGCATTGAACAGACTGTCAAACTACAGCAGATGGCAGTGGAGGGTTGGGGGGGGGGGGGCGGCGGGTTAGAGATCAACCAAAGACTTGTATGCATGCATATAAGCATAACCAATGGACACAGACTCTCGGGGGGGGGGGGGGGTTGAGGGTATGTGCTGGGCAGTAAAAGAAGGCCAGGCAGAGGTCAATGGGGGGAAAAGGAGACATATGTACTACTATTTGTAATACTTTAAACAATTTAAAAAAGAATACAATCCATACCCCTTACCACGCCCTATAAAACACCACATTGTTTGGTCGCTCCTACCTCCAAACATCACTGCATGTCACTTGCTCCTTGCTCACTATGATCTAACCAACACTGACCTGCCTTCTGAAATTAGAACACACAACGTCTTTCTCTCCGTGGGGCTTTTTTATTTGCTTCTTTCAGTCTAGAATGTCTTCTAGAGTAGAGTACCAACTTCATAGGGATATTCTGAGATTAGATGTCTTGTGAATGTTGGCTTATAGTAGGCTCACACTAAATGGCAGCTATCACTAAAAATGTCGTTGACTGAATAGCATGATGGCAATTAGATCTCAGGAAATCCCAGTCTACCTGTATCATTCCTTCTCTGACATTGTTCTTTGACTCATACATTTTAGGCCTGAAGCCCTATCTGATAGATCCTCCCCCTCCCCACCCCCCCCAACTTGTGGGCACAGTATGACGTAACCTGCAGCCCGGAAATACCTGAGTGACTAACCATGTACCTTATATGGACTATACATTGGACCACCAATCCACACCTGCCAAATACCCTAAGCCCTTGTCCTATATGGACAATGCAGTAAGCCACCAATCAGTGTGCGCCCAGTACACTAAGCCCCCACTCCTTCCCATTCCGCCCCTCAAAAGGCGTGCCCACCCCTGCACGTGCTGCTGTCCTCCCCTTGCAAGACAGCCCGGCAGGTCCTTCTCTAATAAAGCCTGTAGTCCTGGTTTTCGGCCTCTTTCTGATTTTTCACTATCAATAAACTGTCACGAACCCTAGGCTTGTGAGAAGCACCACACTCAGGATGGTTGGGGGGTAGGCGGGAGGCTGGTGGTAGAAAGTGTTAGGGATGTGGATGAAGGTTGTGGTCAAGAGAACATTTAAACATAGAAGCAGCTAATTACCAGACAGCTCCTGGAACAGGCTGTCTTGTAAAAAAAAAATTGTTTTAATCCCTGAAAGTATGAAAGATTAATAAGGATTAATAAATATATAATTTATATACAGTATCTACTTCATCATTTAATTTAGAGAGTTAGGTTAACTACTATTAAGCTTAAGAAGCAGAAAAGATGAATCCTAAGAGAACACCAGGGAGAAGGTCCCGGTTCTATGTTTTTCTGTTGACAAAAAAGGTAGTGTAATTTTAGAATGTCACCAGAGACAATGAAAGGCCAACACTCTTATTAAAGTTTCCCATGGGAAAGGGGAGTGGAAGTCACTCTGCAGTTATAAGAATCAATTGTCCTCCTTAGCCTGTTTTTAAAAAATTGGTGGATGGTACAAACTTGAAAGGGATAAATTTTATATCACAATATGAGTATAAAATGAGAACTTTAATTACCAGTGTATGTACTTCATTTTCTACGTTTCCAAAAGGCTTGTTTTTTTCTCTTTCTTTTCCTTGTAAGTCCTACGTTACCTTAGAGCTTGATCTTCTTCCAGGGACAGATCAGGAGCGACTTCCACAGAGCAGAAGTTTTTCATTTTGATAAGGTCCACTTTATTAATTTTTCCTTTTCTGGATCATGCTTCTAGTAGCAAGTCTAAGAACACGTTCCCTAACCATATTCTTGTTGATTTTTTCTTTCTATAAGTTTTGTAGTTGTGTATTTTATAATTAAGTTTGTGATCCATTTCGAGTTAGTTTTTGTATGTAATAGTTGTGAGAATTAGATCAAGGTGTTTTTTTTTGGTTTTTTTTTACCTATGGGTGTCCAACTGCTCCAGCAAGAAAATATTTTAAGAGGGATCATTTAACAGATAGTTGCCTGCACATAAAAAAGAAAACAGTGGTTAACAAGAGCCAGAATGCTTTCATAAAAACGAATTTAGACCAAACCAACTTCTTTTTTTTTTTTTTTTAAGTTAACATGTCTATGCTTGGCGATTTGGAGAATGACAGCAAAATAAAACAAACTTAACCCACCTACTCCTAGATGGAGACACAGTGCTCAGGAAAGGAGATGTAATGGTTCCACTGTGTTAGGTTATTGTCGGAGCATTTCTGGAATAGGGTGTTATCCGAGGGTTATGTATTTTGAGAGGACATCAAAGCATGTATGAAGAAAGGTCACCTGATGAGAAGTCTGCAGCCGGGATTGTTGAGGAATGCTGAAGGACCATGTATTGCTTATTTCACTTTCAAAGGATAGTGAGGCAGTGGATAGTGAGCCTGTAAAGCAGGACGCATGAAGAGGACATGAAGCAAATTTGAACTGAAAGAAGAGGATTGGTTATGTACAGCTTTGGGGTGACCAAGCTAGGACAAGAGGGTGGAAGTTATGGAAAGCTTGATTTCAGCTCAATGTGAGAAAAATCTAATAATTTGTGAGAAATCAATTACAAGGAATGATTTAGCTCAAAATGTACACGTGGAATGATCTAGCTCTTGCCCTAACCGGTTTGGCTCAGTGGATAGAGCATCGGCCTGCAGACTGAAGGGTCCCAGGTTCAATTCCGGTCAAGGGCACATCCCTAGTAGGGGGTGTGCAGGAGGCAGCTGATCGATGTTTCTCTCTCATCAATGTTTCTAACTCTCTATCCCTCTCCCTTCCTCTCTGCAAAAAAATCAATAAAATGTATTTTTTTTAAAAAAAGATATAGTGAACTCCCTGTTGATGTAACTACATAAACTGTAATGAGGTTGATCCAGATGGCCTCACAAATCTTTAATCAGGACTCAAGACCTTGAATTTGAAAAAGGAGGGTTTTCTTATAGTCTGGAGAAGTCAGGTAAAATATCCCAGAGGGAAAAGTGCATTTTAGGCTTCTTAAATGGTGAGAGGCCTTGTGCTTTAAAGACATGCAGGTAGGGATCTTGACCGATGAAGAGACAGCAACCTGTTCACTTTGGTTGAAGCAATTTTTTGTTGTTGTTAAAGGAGAGATTTTTGGTTGAAGCCTCCTACCTCTGAAGCAATTATTAGGTCACACCCAGTCTGTGATTTTCTGAAGGAATACTATTCCTGGACCTAGAACTCAACCTAATGGTTAAGATGGGAACATATATAAGGTAGGCTGAAATCTCGTCTTTGACCAAGGGATCAACATGCACACTCTCCTCTAACTACATTTTCAATGAAATCACAAAATGTTAGAAATGAAAAGGGCCTCAGTTACCATCACTTCTAATTTACCCACTTTCTAAGGAAAAAAGGGAAAGAAAAAAAAGCAGAAGTTTACATTTTTTACTCAAGAATCTCCTTTTATATTTGATTCAAAAAGTTGTTATTTATGAGGTACTTTCTATGTGCAGAGCACTTCACATGAATTATCTAATTTAGTCCTCACAATACATACATAATTGGGGCATTACTCTTAACGCCATATTGCAGGTGAGAAAACTGAGGCTCAAAGAAGAAAAATTACTAGCTCCAACTTGTACAGCTAGAAGAGAGGAGCCAGGATTTAAAGCTGAGTTATATCAGTTTCTAAGATGGCATGTTTTGGAAAATGTTTCTATTTTATTATTAAATATTTGTTACAAAAGTAATTTGAGTTCAATAATACAGAAGAGAAAAAGTTCATCAGCCTCTTTCCTCTCCCCAATCCTCTTGTTGGGGTAAACGAAGTTTCCAATTTGGTGCATAGGATCTTAGACTTCTGCAAGCAATGCCCAAATGCTGGACCATTATGTTATGTGGCCTCCCTAGCTCAGCCTTTCTTCTACTATAGCAAACAACCTTCGAGTAAAGGGCAGGGGGAGTGAATTTTAGAAATGGCATGGTAAATCGTAGCAATTGCTTGTTAGATTGATATTTAACAAAGTTTACTAAACTCACCAGAATAGGAGGCTCACACCCTGTTGCATATGTGTAATTGAACGGAAAGGGGAACCTCTGTGTCTGTAACTGTGGTAAGGAAAGTCATTTCTTTGTTCCAATAACAAACAATTGTTCCTTGTACGAGAGCCACACGTGGTTGCTCCATTTCATTCTGGAAAACAAATGATGGTGCATAAAAGTAGGAAACTCTGAAAACAAGTCTTTTCCAGGGGGACTCAAGATCCCTTGTCTAATGCAGTGTCTAGTGCATAGCGCTCTCTCATCCTATCAAAAAGCAAGGTGCCCTGCTACTTTTCAGGAAAAACAAGTTTCCATTTGTCACGGAACAACTGTATTCAAATACCTGTATCTCTTCTGAAAAACCAACAGATTGAACAGGAAGGAATTAGTTCACTGTGTATAATCGGATGTTTAGGAAATAGTCCATAATATCATCTCACAAATAACATTTATCCAGAGTCCTTCCTACTTTGATTTATCACCCTATGTCGCTTTTAAAATCTGAAAAAGTCACAAAATTATTCTGACTATATAGCACAATTCCTCCAAGTTGTGCTATTTCCAATCTTTTTTAGCTAGAAAGTTTTTCTGTAAAACTTTCTATAGACGAATGTCTCCCTTCACCATTTCAAACAGCTTAACCGCAGATCAAAATACAGGCTCAACATGAGCATATTGAGATGCATCCAAAATAGGAATGTTTTTCTTGCATCTAAAAATAAACTGTGACTATTTCAATTTGTGGAACAGATAAAGTGGGTCCGGGAGGGAGAGCCTGCAGCACTACCTCCAGTGTGACTGACCATCCCTTGCATTTCTTCCACATAAATTTAACAATGCAAATTTAGCCATGGTTTTGCCCAATGGTGGCCAATTTAGGCACCAACTTTCTTGAAAGAAACAGCCTGATTAGAAAAAAAAATTGTACTTTTTTTCTCGTTACTGTTACCACACCTGCACTTTTCACTTCCTATAAGGTACGGTGGCAAAACTGCATCTTTCAACTCTGCCTCTTTTATCTGATGTAGTGGATGACAGGTAATCTAGCTGAAAGTTCCGACAATTGCACCACCAGAAAAACACTGGCTGATGAAATCTGAGCAGTTATCACACTAACCATCACCTGTCAAGCCTCTTGCTTCAATTTAAGGGCGCATCAATTTTCTGAAGAGGAAATCAAGGGCAAAGAATAAAAGCGCTTCAGATAAACACTGACAAAGACCCTTTCTGCCTCCTTTTTTTAAAAAAAAAATTTATGATGGGATGTACTACCCCAGGTTGCTCCGTGAGGCTTTATCAGCTGTCCTGATACATCCCAGATAGCGCGGGATTCTTTGGCCATTGATGAAGTGCTATACTTGCACTGACTGAAAGGGCAGAAGATTTCCAAATGAAAATTACTTTCACTAAATACCACACAGATATAGAAGGCAGAGAGAGCCAGGAGATGGGACAAATGACAGCTGCATATAACAATGAACCTCTCAGTGCTCCAGGCTGGCAGACAAGACTGATTAGAGTAAGAACATGAAATAATGTTTTCTTAAAGCCAGGGAGCATATTGTGTAAAGTGTCAGGCACAAAGAGTTCAGATGTTCTTTGTGGCGAGCGGGGAACACCGGGCTGCCAACTGTACTTACGGTGTGTCCCGTCATAGCTTCCAATTGAGTTTTTTTTCCTAAATGTACCTGTTTACCATGTTCAAAGCACCCATGCAAATAATGGTATTTGGTGAGAGGAAAGATCCGGGCCAGGGAAGTCAAAGATACAGTGAAATAGATTTTGTGAGGCACTTGGAACTTGGCCCTTCGCAAAATAGATCTTTGGGGTTGAAAATCGTAGGAGTAAGGTGCTGGGCCTTCTGCATAGCTCTTCTGGGATATCAGGAGAGGGCCTTTTCGAGTGGGAAACAACATGTAGAACAAATATTAGTTTTGGCCTGTCTTAGGGCATAGATTTGACGCGAGGCAAATTCTTGTCATTTTCTCACTACTAATATTTCTGGGAACGCTTCTACCCAGTGGGAAGTGTCCACTTGGTGTGTCCTGGGTCCCACGGGAGTTTCTGAAGAAACTGCCAATTACTCACTGTTTAGGTTTCTTCAAGGTGTGAACCATTTGGAAGATAGACAAAGTAGTCGAAAATGAAAATATTCATTAGCAATAAAGTGAGGTTGGAGAACCTGGCTTGGACCCACCTGCCCCAGCAGCTTACCAAGCAAAGGAGAGGAGAATGGGCACAACCTGCTGGCAGGCAAGTTCTGATAAAGGAGCCAAAGGCGGCACAGGCCACCCGTGTGCCAGGGAACCTCCTTCCAATGTTCCTGGTCAAGTAAGAGGCCTCTCCTTCAGGGCGGGGTGACAATGAGGGCAGGGTATAAAAATGAGGGGATGGAAAATTGAATTTTGTGGGCCAAAGCCCTATACTCCCCACTGTGCTTCTTTGTGTATTGATTTGTTTGGGGTGGTGATAAAAGGAGAGCGTGAGGAAGCCTGTTTTGCCTTTAAGTTCAAGCCACATTCTGCAGTCCAGTTTCATCAGTAGTAAAGATAATCCTTAGCTCTCTGCCTGATGCCTGTATTTCTGCTGTCAAATCTCAGAGTAGAAAGTAATGTCATTAATTTGCCCAACAGTTCAGGCTTCTGCGGATATCAACTGCACATTTTCCCAGGGGCCTATGCGAGCCAGTCCATAGAGTGGAGGTTGAATCTAACAACGGGAAAATTTTACTTTGGAACATGGTGCTTCAGGTCTGGCTCAGCTCTAGGCAGTCTTTTATAGCAGCAATTCTACTATTGACCAGTGATGTACTATTGACTAATGATGGACGAAAAAATAGAAATCACCTCATTTACGAGTATGACCCATCAGAGGCAGTACTATTATTTTCTGTCATCCTAGAGAAATATTTCTGGGGGAAATGGAAGAAAGGAAGGAGGTGAAGCAAAAGATATGCGAAGGCCAGCCTTTCCCATTTGCTCCCAAGTTACCTGGAGAATGAAAACAGCATAGTTTTTAAGAGCAGAGGTTCCAGCGTCAGGCAGATCTGGGGGTAAACGCTGTCTCTGACTTGACTAGCTGTGTGGCCTTGACAAGTCAGTGAACTACCTACACCTCAATTTCTCCATTCCAAAGTGAAGATAGTAACAGTCCACAGCTTGTAGGGCTGTTATGAGAATTAAATGTGATATTGTACTTAAAACGCTTAGCAAAATACCCGGCATGAAGTAGGCCCAGAGCAAACATCAGCTCTTATCACCCTTGGTTCCCAGGAATGTGCTGAGGGTGCGTGTACCCCTGGAACTCTTTTCTCCCCTAATAGAAATCATTCCTTTTCCACGTTTTGAAACTTGCAGTTTGTCCCCGAAAATAGTTCTCCGAGAACAAAAAAATTAAAAGTGTACATTCTAAACTCTGGTTTACCAGGAGAAAAAACGATTGCTTGCTTCGGACCTGTTTGTATAATAAATTTCTCATTTGCATTTTCACATGTCTCCTATCCAAGTACTAACCAGGCCTGACCCTGTTTAGCTTCCGAGATTAGACAAAATCAGGCACATTCAGGGTGGTATGGCCATAGATGCCTTTCCATGAATCTGAACCCAAACCACAAATATGTTTTGCTATATCCTCTTAAATAATGACAGCGTTTCATTATTATTCAAATGTAAAAGGAAAGCATGGACTTCGTAGGGCCTCATAGTTATAATCTTACAGCATCCCTCCTTCATTCTCAGCCTTCCCACAAAGTAGGGTTATCATAAAATGCTACTTCTTCTACTTGTCTATTTCTTCTAAGAATCTCGAAGCACTTACCTCTCCGTTTGTGCAATATTCCAGTGACTAACGAATGAGGGACTATGGATAAAGTTGGAAAATGGAAGGGGCGCAGAGACAGTTGATAGAGCCCGCACTGCTCAGTGAAGTCCTGCCACAGGGTGGGCCAGCGGCCCGCTGAGCCATCAGCCCAAGCCCACCACTGCTGTGCCTTCTACGTGTGCCCCAAACATGCAGCTCTCTGGTTTCCACAGTCCTTCAGTCCTTACGAAAGAATTCTTCCTGCCGTGCTTGTCACCCTCATCAGACTGACATTAAGCACTTAAAAGGCAGGAACTCATTTATCCTCTAATTTTCCCCAGCCCGCCATCAGATTGGCTAGAAATGTTTGTTTTGTCTCTTCTTGCATAATAAAGAAAGCAAATTCACAAAAGTGCAAATTATTGGACTTCACCCTCTCTGTGAGGATTAATTCTTAAGACTCTTGCCTATTTTTGTTCTTGTTTTCAAAAAGGTAGGAAGGGAGAATTTTTTCTCATTTTTGCTGTCATTTTCTAAATGTCCTTTATTTGGCAATCTTGCATTTTCTGCTTATTTCAACTCTCCCTATCCCAGTGGTGCTAGACAAGGATAAAGGGAGGAGGCAAAGACAGAGCTGGTCTCAACTGCCACCCCACTGGGTAACATTCTTAATAGCGCTAAAATCTGGTTTCTTGTCTGAAACTTCTAAAGTTTGTTGGGGTGATTAAATTAGATGATATGATGTAAGTGTGCCCCCAAAACCTTTCATGAACATTTCCTTCACCTGCTCATATTCTTCTCTAGTCAAATATTGGTGTTTATTCTATTTGTATTTATGCTTGCATCAGAAGGCAACATTTCTGGGTTTTTGTTTGTTTTGCAGGAGGCTGTTTTATTTATTTGAAGTGGCATTGCTTTCCTACAAAAGTCACACAGAGGCCCAGTGACCCAGGGGTGAAATCTATAAAAAGGGAAATATTTATTTGGGAACAGTGGTGTTTCAAGTATGATTTGACCCCAGGCACTCTTTTATAACAATCATTGTATTATTAATTTTTCCATAATTATTGACAAAAAAATAGACTTCATCTCATTTATGTGCAGAAGCCATCAGAGGCAGCGCTGTTGTTTTTCATCCTAGAGAAATAGTTTGATGGTGGTAACTAAGGACAGGGTGGCAGAAGGTCTTTTGTCCTGTTGAATTTGCAGATTAACAATGACTTGGAATCATTGTTTTACAGCAATAAAGACACACTCTCAGTCAAAGCCAGTGAAAATGAACAATCAAGCAATTCAGTTTCTCTGAGCCTATTTAATAAAACCCTAATATGCAAATTGACCAAACGGCAGAATGACCAGTTGCTATGATGCGCACTAACCATCAGGGGGCAGACACTCAATGAAGGAGCTGCCTCCTGGTGGTCAGTGCGCTCCCACAGGGGGAGTGCCACTCAGCCAGAAGCTGGGCTCACAGATGGCGAGCACAGCAGTGGTGGCGGGAGCCTCTCCCGCCTCTGCAGCAGGTGGACATCCTCCAAGGGGTCCCCAACTGCGAGAGGGTGCAGGCCGGGCTGAGGGACCTCCCTCCCACTCCCTCCAGTGCACAGATGTTGTGCACCGGGCCTCTAGTTATGTAAGGAAGCAAGTTGACTAACTTCTCTTCCATGGACTGTGTCCTCCTTTTGGAAGGAAGGTATTAGCAGTCCTAAAACAAGAGGGGGAGATTGTTCTTTTTATGGTGAACATAACAAATAAGGCAGCTTTTCTCTGTGGCTTTGCAGGATATTCTTCCCACCCAGAAGAAGTGGAAAAGTAGATGGGTATTTTTTGCATTCTTTTTCCAGCTATGTCAAGAGAACTGAAAATATAAGCCAAGGAATTTCTCCCATTACTTCAAATTTCTGGGCATGAATGCCAGAAAAAAAGAAAAAGGAATTAATCTGCATTTCCATTTTGAAAGTGCCTTTAGATTAATGTAGCTAATTCCTCCATTTTTGGAACCATAATATCCCCATTGTTATCCAGGCAATTCTAATTTCCCTCCTACAAGTCAATAGGAACTAAAAATGTGGGTGCAGACATGTCCTGGGTTTCCTTTACTCAGTAAGAGGAATTGCGGTCCTAGAAATATGATACGTATGACTTCTTATTTCTTCCTTAATCACAGAGGCTTGTGTGATGTTTGCACAAGCGCCCATCTCCTCCGGAGCCTGTGTTACACCTGCTTGCTCATTCGTTTTCTCCTCGGCTTGCATAATTCGTTCTTTTTTATTATTCAGGGAAAATATTATATTTTTGTTTCCTAAAGACCCATTTCAAATAAGAGATGCTAATGGTACTCAGAATTACCTAAGCTCAGCTCCCAAGCACTTGGACACAAGCTGTATAAAATGTATACACAAAAGGGGCTTCTTGGCTACGGGGACTATTTGAATAAGCATTGCCAAATCATTATGCTGAGTTGTATTAAACTGCATTAACAACTATTAAACATCTTTACATGTTCAATACCCATATATTAAACCAATATACTAATACAAGTTTAGAAACTTAAAGATTACATTTTAAAGTTTCATACATTTTTATGACATCATTGATCAAAAGTTTCATTTGAGGTTCCCCATAACACTAAAAGATTTTTTTTTTTTACGAAGAGAATCTGAAATGAAATTAGATACCTGCAAATACAGGATGCAATTGATCACTGGAAACTCATTTTCCTAAGCCCTCAATTAAAGACTCAGAGAATTAGAGACAGAATTTTCAACACTAGTTTTTGGTTGAATTATATTTCATTTGGTATCACAGCCTTGCTGTTCAGCAGGTGGGAGACATCCACTGACTTCTATATGCACAACATTCTATGATGGAGACTAATTATTTGTGATTTAATTAAACCACAAAGCTGCTGTGTTCCATTCAAAATAAATTCTTAAATTTACTTTAAGAAAAAGATTATTACAGAACATAGACATTGCTTTTAAATCCTTTAAGGGCAGAGAGTTTGTCTTCTACTGTGTTATTGTCTACACAGTCTACACACCCTGTGGCATACAGCAGACATTTAATAAATGTTTCTTGAAAAAATTAAAACAAAAACCGTAATAGCTTTTGATTCCATTGTACAAAAATCTAAGGAACTCATATTTTAAAAAGAATAGCCGTAGCCCTGGCTGGGTAGCTCAGTTGATTGGAGCATTGTCCTGTACACTAAAAGTTTGTGGGTTTGATTCCAGGTCAGGGCACATACCCAGAGTGCAGGTTGCATCCCTAGAGGCAATCAATTGATGTTTCTCTCCCACACCAATGTTCCGCTCTCTCTTGAATCAATAAAAACATATCCTTGGGTGAGGATAGATGAATACATAAATAAAGGAGTAGCATTAAACTACCTGCTCATAACTTTTCATTCATCTGAAGAGGAAAAATGATACAACTTCCTTTTAAAATGCAGAGTTAGTGAATTGCCTTCTTCTGGTTAAATAGAATGATGCATCTAAATTTTGATACTCATTTTATCATGAGAATCATTTGCACTATCAAGACAGAAATGTTTGCCTAACACTTAGAGATTATTATTTTTAAGTTAATAATGATAATTTTGAATTCCAATATCCTACTTTCAACTTATAAAATTCCTCTTCAAAGAGCAACTAGACATATAGCAAGTGGTACTAACTGGGATTATGGAAGATAAGAAATTAAAGAAAAAAGTAGACAAAGCACCCTATAAGAAAAAAAATGAGAGGTCTGGTTTTAATTTTTATTAGTTTATTTTTTTTATGTCTGAACGGATTTCACGGTAGTCCCTCACCGCCCCCCCCCCCCCCCCGCCCACACACACTCACCCCAAATCCATAGACTATGAGAGAGCAGTTGGTAGTTTAACAGGAATTACTACCCAGTTTAGTTTTTCTGTGATGCTAGTTGTACATATTGAGTTGAGTGATATAAGTTACAAACATGAAATTGCCTAGAAAGCACACGAACCTTGGCAAATATTCAGAGTCAAGCACAATGCTTTAAACTAAATGATTTAATAACAAGTAGAGAATTACTGTAAAATACAATGCTGGCGAAAGGCGGCGCCCAGCGCCCGCTGGCCAGGCTAAGAAACCCAAGATGGATTCCGGGAAGGGAGCACAGTGGCCGGCTGCTGTGTGGTCGCCGGTTCCTCCTATACTGTCATTACTGTGCACAGTCCTGAAATCTGAATGACAGTGGCCTGAGCCCTTCCAGACAACAGAAAGGAGGTCAATTTTAGTAATGAGGAAATGGAAGCGGTAGTGCCGCAGATCACTGACCCTTACAGTTTCCCGTGTGATGGAGGAGCAATGAAGTGCACCAGGAAATTATGGTGTAGGAGAACAGTGACACCACCATCATAAAGCAGAGAGCCAAAGAACAAGTAGCACACGCACTAAACTGCGCATAAATCAAACACATGCTATCCACCCTGGGTGTATTCCTGTTCTCAAACTGTGAAGAATTGGCCCCAATAGTTCTAGGAAGGAAGGAACAGGCAAAGAGCCAAAAATTTAAGTTCAAGAGTCTAAAATGATACTTTTAATCGGGGAAAATATTGAAAATTTTAGCCACTCTATGGTTTAGGTACTGACCCATCAGAAGAGATGCTGGTCAAGGTGTGGGAATAGCATCCATAGGACGGACTGCCTTGCTGCGGGCTACCTGGTTAATTCCCAGATCCCCGGTGGGTCTAAGGGACCAAAGAGGAGCCAAGTCAGCTCAGGCAGAGGTGGGGGTGGGAGCTCTTGGGGCTGGGCCAGTGGTTGTTTACCAGATGGTGCAAAATTATTACAATATTTAACATCTAATCCAGGCTACCAGTGATCAGCACTACTCTTAACTCTACTTCAGTTCACCGCCATGCCTATCCACCCAACACTTTGTGGTGTAAAGCAAGGGAAAAGTAGCCCATTAGCAGAGCTAACAGAAACTATTTTTATGTCTGATGGCCCTTTTGTACCTCCTGTACTTTGGCCTTATGTTCCGAAATCATGCTCATATCCATAATCCAGGAGTTGTTTTCAATAAGGCAAGAGGTGTGCTAAACTCACGAATGTAATCAATGAAGTTTATTCCAATGGATAATAATGATGCTTGATTATTTGATGATTCAAGGAGCTCAAAAGATTTTTATGATGGCATCCTAAACTTCACGTAGGGCAATAAAGCAGAACTGCAATTCTGACCAGGTTAGACCAGGCCTAGCAACATTTATGGATTTAACAACTTTCCATTTTTATCAATTTAGTAATTACAGTTATTTTAAAGGACAAAATGTGAAATATTAGCAAAGAGGATATATAATGAAGATTTGAAAGTATCAAGACTTCAAAGACACAAAAGACCAAATGTTGGTTGTCTTCAAATATGGAGTAAAAATGATCACTCAAGATGAAGCTACTGACAGTGGCTAAGATCTGCAGACACACCTGGAAGAACAAAGAAGCTGTCACAAAAGCAATGACTTCTCTGGATGTTCCCCCCACATGTGACAATGGAGGTAAAGAAAAGGAGACACCCAGTTGCCAAGAGGAAGCCAGGATGCATGGTGGCAGAAGAGCCCGACATGCTCAGTTTGCACAGCACGCAGGGCTGGAATATCATTCATAAACATCTAATGACATGAGCTGAGCTTCCAATCAGGTGAGTTATCACAGGAAACAAAGTTTTTCAAGCCATAAAGAGATGTATAAATGAGCCAAATTTTCAAAAATAGTTATCAAAGCACTCCTAACGTGCCATCACTGAGGGGGACACCGTCTCTGACCTCAAGTGCTGTAGGGAAGTCAATAAGCAACTGCAGAATGACAGGAAACAGCTGGAGGAATCATGTTTATCATTATTCTACCTTGCAATGTACCAAAAACTGAACTGTTTTAATAGTCAAAAGAAGATAAACTGAAGTCTAAACTTCAAGGGGCGTCTTCTTTGAGGCTATACATGTAAAGAGGCGGGAGAAAATGCCCATAAATTTGAAAAACTACGTACCCCTCATACATATCAAGTTGACATCTTGAATTAATCACAAGTGAAAATAGTTGTAAAGGAAATACTATTGACATTTTAAAATACAACTTTACTTCACTCTTTCCAATGAATTCAATGGGACATAAATGCCATAGTGATTTTACACCCACCTTCATCTATTGAAAAATAGATTCAACCGAGTATTCTTAAGTAGTTGCGAATATTACACGATTTTCTCCCATTGCAATTGTGTTTCCATTCCTCTTTTCCCATATAATTTTATCTTAATAAGAATTTAGTATTTAAAAGTATTTTATTGATTCTGCTATTATAATTCTCTGCAACAAAAAAACATAAACTGAATGTTTTTACTTAAAAATTTTTTCCTTAAAAAAAAATTTCTTGTTATCATGAGGTCCTAAGCATTAAAAAACTTTCTTCTAGAGTTTTTTGAAGTATTTGTACACAATTAACAAATGAATATGAATATTTCAAAAATATCTGGTAAAGATTAAACATAAAAAGTAAAATATGTTGGAAATGTATTTCTTAATGAGATGGGATGCTAACCTAGTGTCTTAATTAGAGGAGGCCTCTTCCACACACTAATAAATTGTCCCTTTGGGTTGCACTCTGGGAGATTTTAAACCCTGAATCTATTGGGAACAAACACTGTGATGATGCCTCTAACTTTTGGGTGAAATGTAATCTCAGCACTGAATAACTGAGCCTTGCACTCCTCAACACAGTTCCCAGCACCCAGTAGGTGCTTAATGAATGTAGTTTCCTGGTCTTCTTTCTCATCCTTTTAATTCTCAACCTTGCTGAGTGACTACTACCTAACAAAGGAAGCCACCCCACCTCCAAAAGCTTCGTTTCCACAGGAATCCTCTCAGGTACACAGGGACATTAGAACCTTTCTTGAAGTCACAACATTCCACTCATAATAGGAAACAAAGATTTTTTAAAAAGCAGGCTTGTAGGTGTAGATGCACATTCTATTAAATGGCTTAATGCAATGTATACATATAATCTCTAAGCCCAATGTTCTGGAGAAACAATGAAGTTCTATGTAAGGGCATTTAAATTAGAGCATTTATTGCAAAAATACACTAACTTTAAAAGCGGTATTTATCTTCCAATGTTAAATGCTTACAGTATGTCAAGCAAGTAGAAATTGCTTTGGGTATGCAATACCTGGGACACTTCAGTCATTTTAAGCAACACAGATGGTGTTTTAGAAAGAGTCTACCTTGCTATTAGCATAAATGGGCTGTGATTTTTTTTCACACGGAATGACTTCTGCCTCTACTCCCTGCCCGAGTCTGCCGCCTATTACTGAACAATCTGACTCTACACTTCCCCACTGGTCTCCCATCCTCAACTCGCATGGAAGAAAACATTCTCCCCAGTGGGTACTTTTTTTTTTTAACAGATTAAAAGAATACACACACACACACACACACACACACACACACACACACACACACACACTAGAGGCCCGGTGCATGAAATTCATGTGGGGGGGTGGGGGGTGGTCCTTCAACCCAGCCTGCACCCTCTCCAATCTGGGATCCCTCTCACAATCCAGGACTGCTGGCTCCCAATCGCTCGCCTGCCTGCCTGCCTGATTGCCCCATAACCACTCCCCTGCCAGCCTGATTGATGCCTAACTGTTCCCCTGCCGGCCCAATTGCCCCTAACTGCCCTCCCCTGCCAACCTGGTCACCCCTAACTGCCCTCCCCTGCCAGCATGGTCGCCCCCAACAGCCCTCCCCTGCAGGCCTGGTCCCCCCCCAACTGCCCTCCCCTGCAGGCCTGGTCACCCCTAACTGCCCTTCCCTGCTGGCCTGGTCACCCCTAACTGCCCTCCCCTGCAGGCCTGGTCCTCCTCAACTGCCCTCCCCTGCAGGCCTGATCACCCCCAGCTGCCCTCTTTTTTAGGCCTGGCCCCTCCCAACTGCCCTTCCCTGCTGAATTTACATATTACCTCTTTATTACATAGGATATATATATCCTGCTCATTATCTTTTTTCAACCAGAGGTTATTTATCACTGTGGTGTGTTTTTTGTTTTTGTGGGGTTTTAATTGGGGCAGGGGAAGAGGCTAGGATATTTCTGCTTCTCTTTCAAAGAAATGTGCAAAGTATTTAAAACTTCTTTTAAAAATATAACCTTGTTTCAAAATAAAGATTTTAGAAGTTCTTAGTAAAAGCAAACTATTTCATTTTAAATTGCTTTTTTGTAGCAACTCAGAAGTAACTGCTTTTTATAATCACCTGAATATTGAACTATGTAATTATGCAAATTAATAGTAATTAGAATTTGTACACCTCTTGCCATGGAGTTCTTTTTTTTGCTTACACATTTTACTTTTGCAGCTTTCACCAATCAATGTGACGAGGCATTCTGATATTTACTAATCTAGGCATAAACAGATTTCGGACAGACATGTGGTACCTACACTTCATGTCTTTGTTTTCAAATTAAAGAGAGACATATGGCAGATCTGCAAAACTAGAGGAAAAAAAATTCAATAACAGTTAGAATTTCTCTCCAGAAGAATTTTATTCTCATCATGATCTGGGATCATGCTAGGACTTCATAATTCACAGTAGAATGTGGTGGCATATGGAGATGTATTAGGTTGAACCACATGGAACTGTCATTTTGTGAATCAAAAATGGCCAAATTGCCCTGCCCAGCTTGGCTCAGTGGGTAGAGCATCAGCCTGCGGATTGAAGGGTCCCAGGTTCGATTCTGGCCAAGGGCACATGCCTGAGTTGCAGGCTTGATCCCCAGTGGGGGGCATGTAGGAGGCAGCCAATCAATGATTCTCTCTCATCATTGATGTTTCTATCTCTCTCTCCTCCCTTCCTCTCTGAAATCAATAAAGAAATATATTTAAAATAAAAGGGGGGGGCACATTCTAACCTGACCCACTCTGGAGAGGCCTGTGTGGAGGCCTGGCCTGGCCTTGCAAACTCAGACACCTAAAAGTGACCACCCTGGATGTTCTGAAATTAAAAAAGAAACTTTTTTAAAAAAATGGCCAAATAGTGCAATTTCCTGTGGTTCAACCTAACAGTTGTTGCATATAGTTTATTTCCCCAAAGGAAGCTCTACTACATAGAAACTCCTTAGAAAAATGCTAATGAGATGTCCATGTCCCCCAAGGAACCATTTCCTAAATATGATAAAATTTCATAATACAATATTTTACGCAGTTTCAATTTATTCTAGCACATTATTTCATGCAGCACAAACTTGATGAGCACACATTCTATAGTCATTCAATCCTCCACAGCCCTTTCTTCTCCTGGGAGGAATAGGCCCCTTTCACAGACCCAGAAGCCTTAGCGAAGAGTAAGGGATGTCCACACTAGGCCGAAGTTTGAGGGAATCAACAAAGGAGAACAGGTTGAACATACGAAAATATGTTGGCTGTCTTCAAGATTGGGTCATGATCACCAAATTGGTCCAAAATAATCCTGCCTTAAATGTATAGAATACACCCACAAGGTGACCAGGGTGTATTATTAATCCCATTTTACAGGTTAGGGAATTAAAGCTTCTATTAGATATTCATTTTTATTAATCAACTAGAGGCCCTGTGCACGAATTTATGCATGGGGGCCCATTTATGGGGGAGGGGCCACGGGCAGTTGGCCGGCTGGCCCCACCCCCGATGGGGGTTTTGGGGGTTGATCAGGAGCCAGGCCAGCCGGGGGGGGGGGGGGAGAAGGGGGGGAAGGGGCAGGCCAATTGGAGTCCGGATCAGGCTAGTTGGCTGCCGCAGTGCACATCATAGCCACCGCTTGTTCTGGTCATTCCGCCATTCCGGTCGCTGGGCTTTTATATATATATAGAGAGAGATTATTAAGATTAGAGATAGTGAGGCAACAAACTCAGGGTCACCAGTGAAGAAATGGCATATCTAGATTAGATTCCTGTTCTGTCTCATAGTCTTATTTCCTTGGACGATAGTATTTGAACATTCAGGATATTAAACAGAACGTCCTTCCAATTTCTTTCCCTAATCCCCATCTCCTTCCTCTTCTACTTAGTGCCCTGTCCACATGCTGACGAGGGAAGATGACCAGGGGTAGCAGGCTGGATGGGACTCCAGAAAGAGTCAAGCACTGCTCCACTTCTGTGATAAGGCAAGGGATACAAATGGTGAAAAACACACACTCCTCGGGAGAGAAGAGAGGGTAAACTGCAAATTGGGCAATTCATAGGTCTCATGAGAATGATCTAGAATCTCTGCAGGAGTGTGGGGCAAGGCGAGGGAGAAGGAAAGACCCCTCCTTGGGGGCAGAGCGAGCTGCAGGGTAGTTTCAGGGCTGTATTTTCACCATCGCAACAGGAGTTGAGCATACACTGTGGGCAAAGCCAATGAAATGAACGCAATCACACACACACACACTCACTGGCCTTAAGAAATTTTCAATCTGAAGAACAAGCTTGGACAAACAAGTGAAACAAACGCACATCTGAGAAATGTACGAGTGTTGACAGGGAGTTCAAAAGCTTGCGATGATAGATGTCACAAGAGAACATCTTTAAAAACCTTGAGTGCACATTGGCCCTCAAGAAACTAAAAAGATGCTTAAAACTTCATATGATTGCCAAACCCGGGAGCAGAGTAAGAGCGATACAGCGCACTCCTCTTTGAAAAAAAGTGCTTACCTGTTTGAGGTGCCAAGTGGCCTGGAAATACCTAGCAATGCTTGACTTTAAACCTATCCATCTAGCTCCACTGTGACATAACAGTCAATAAAAATAACTTGAATTTGTGAAGTAGCTTTCTTCCGTGGGCTCAAAGAACAATGTATGAGGAAGTGGAAGAATGTGTTTAAAAGAATAGAGTCCATTACTGCTTATCAAAAAAATGTTATGGTAAGTATCTCCACCTCAAGTGACCTTTTATTTTTGCAATGTTGCATAAAATTTTTGTCATATGTCATAGTTAATCAATTTTAATTTTTAACCTAAGTGCTAAAAGGAAAAGGCATGTGTCCTAATGTGTAACTTTCTGTGTATATAATAGTTTTTGTTAGAAACCTCACCTATCCCTGAATCTCATATCCCTGACTGCTTGCATTAAATCTCTTTCCCTGGAGAATATATATATATTCTATTTCTCTGGAGAGCTCAGACTAATACAGTCACCTAAGAAAAATGGTAGATTATATATTCCAGGAAAAACAACAGGTACATCTGCCAGTCAGACTTGGGGAATGTGTCGGGAGGTACTGAACAGTTAAGCACCATGTGGCAGAGAAAATGGGTTTAAATGCCGTGGTTGCCAGAAGAAAGAGACCTAACAACAGGGTGATTAAGTACTGCAACCAGATGACGGGGGCGGGGCGGGGGGGGGGGGTGGATGTAGGACCCAGATCTGACAGAACTTGGAGAACAGGCTAAATAGCCATCTTTTCTTGAAACCTGGAGAGAAGTTTTAGCCTGGAGGTCAAATTTGGGCTAAACCAATCCAAGAATTTCCTACTACTACCAAGATGAGTTTATTTACATGTAGAGGGTCTGAGAAACTTCTAGACAGATTTGAATGGGATTTAATGTAAGCAAACGAAGGAAGCACTCATATAAATAAAAATCTAGGACTTGGACAACTTGAGAGCTCATTTCCTTGGAGCTGAAGTACAATCGCCAAATGATTTTACCATATACTCGACTGTTTTTAAAAATCTGCGGTTTGTGTCTCGTGCTTCCCTTTAGGGCCCTTTCATACAGGCAGAGAATTTATACTGAATTACTCTGATCCTTGTGGAGGGACAGGGTTAGTATTCCCCTTGGGTCTTCTAGAATTTGCAAAGGATGACAAGGCTGAGGATAAGAAATACCCTTGGCAAAGCAATTTCCAAGTTCTACTTATAGGACAGAAGGGTTGTATTTTAAATTTTTCTAATAGACTAGCTCTCCTAACCACCTTTGTCCATTATTTTATTCATGCAATCCATCATCGATGAATATATGAATATTTATGTGTAGCTCTAATATGTATAGCACTTTATCAGGCAATTCTTTTAAAGACTATTGCAGTGTTCTGTGAACAAATATCAGTGGGTTTTCATGACCCTCTCCTAGGCCAACTTTTAACCTAACTGAAATTATTAATTAATAGCGGGGAAACAAAATATAAGGCAGGCTATCAAGACAGTGAGAATCCCAGAATCCCAACTGCTGTGACTAAGAGAACGAGGTTTGCAGACCCTGCTCGGGGGAGGGGAGAGTAAAGAAAGGGGGTGGAGTACAGAAAACTCATCCTTGACATTGACTGGTCATTCTAGGACATTTTCTGGACTTCTTTGTTTTCACTTCTCTTTTTAAAAAAATTTTTTTTTTATTGATTTCAGAGAGGAAGGGAGATGGAGCAATAGAAACATCAATGATGAGAATCACTGATTGGCTGCCTCCTGCACAACCCCTACTGGGGATTGAGCCCTGCTGAGAATCAAACAGTGACCTCCTGGTTGACAGGTCAATGCTCAACCACTGAGCCACTGTGGCCAGGCTCATTTCTATTTTAATGAGCATTTACAAACTTAACGCTGCCACAAACCAAAAGCCTAAGTTTTATGATTTTACTTACATACTTTTATCAGGTTTCCAACAATTATATGTCTTATTAAGAGTTATATGGAGACATCAGGAAGGGTTTATATGTGTGCACTCTGGTCCTACCTTCCCTCTCCAATGCTGGAGGGCAAAATACAAGTTCAAGGGAATGAATTGGGGCATGCTTGGTAAGGGTAAGGGGAGAGGTCCGGTGAATTACTCCCCTTCCACATCCCAGGTCAGGACCAAATAAGGACTAGGTCAGTGGTCAGCAAACTCATTAGTCAACAGAGCCAAATATCAACAGTACAACGACTGAAATTTCTTTTGAGAGCCAAATTTTTTAAACTTAAACTATATAGGTAGGTACATTGTTATTAACTTCATTAGGGTACGCCTAAGCTGGCCTTTGCTAAAAACGTCCTCAATCTGATTGAGGTACATTCGCTGAGGTCGACCCCTTCCAACTCTCCCATCCACACTCGTCTTGTATACTTGTTTCAGACAGACGAATGTGGATGGGAGAGTTGGAAGGGGTCGGCCTCAACGAACGTACCTCAAAACAATGTATCTCCCCCACCCTGCGTATCCCGCGGCCCGCCTGCGCCACGTCTCCCATCACCTAACCGACCAACACCCCCACTTCTTCTAACGCCACTTCTTCAAAATAGACTCGCCCAGGACAAAAACTGACTTCTGCGCATGGGCCACAAAGTTCAATCACACTGTACGCGCACGCCTGCACGTGGTATTTTGTGGAAGAGCCACACTCAAGGGGCCAAAGAGCCGCATGTGGCTCGCAAGCCACGGTTTGCCGACCACTGGGCTAGGTAGACCTATCTGTCAGCTTCATGACTGGTCAAACTCTGGAGAGCGATGCTTACATGTGTGAGTTCAACTGGATTCCTGTAGTGGGATCTAGAATTTGGCTAGACTCACGGCCAGGTCCCAGTGTAGGGGCTGATCGCTTTACTGCACCGCAGAGCACAGCGGAAGGTACGCAGCCTGCAGAAGGGAAAAGCCAAGAAAGGGCTTAGCAGGGATGGAAGCACATGGGCCTGTTCCTCCTCAACAGCTCACCAAGCCTGCGTGTCCCGCTCAGCCATGCTTCCTCCTCCATCAGGAGGCAAAAGTGAAGGGGGAAGAGAGGCCAGGACTGTGTCTCTAAACGAGTGGCGCTCCAAGTGTGCGCCGTCAGCAGTATCTGAGAACTTGGGAGAAATGCACAATCTCAGACCTCACACCCCTGAAATACTACTGAATCAGGAAAACTGGAGCCCAGCAATCTGTTTCCAAGCCTTCCAGATGATTCTGCTGCTAACGACTGAGGACCACTACCCCACAGAGCAGTGGTCAACCTAGACTCATTTTTTAATTGCCAAGCGGTCCAGGCCTTCCTCCTGAGCAGTTCAAGCAGAATCTCTGCGATGGGGCCGGTCTCGGCGTTTTCAATACCGGGGTAGTGACTGATGTGAGGGCTTTCTGAACACTGCAGATGTTTCAAAGTAACTCTCTCGTGGGCATATTTCTTAGTCTGGAGGAGACTCCCCCATTCGCCCCCCATACGCACGTTGCTAGGGATCTCTCTTCTGCAGTTACCTAGGACAGTAGTTCTCAACTCAGGGCAATTTTATCCCCCAGGGAACCTTTGGCAATGTCATGAGTCAGTCTTGTTTGGCACAACTGGGAGAGGGCATGTAACTGGCAACCCAGTGGGAAGAAGCCAGGTTGCTGCTAAACATCCTACGACACACAGCTCAGCTCCTCAGCACAAGAATTACCCAGTACAACATGTCAATAGTACCAAGGTTGCAACACCACCCTCAACAGCATATAACTTTGAACCTACTATATACCTGCATATACCAAAGTTTGGCTGTAATAGAACTTCATTTTAAAAATGATTCACAAATCCCTGTTCTAGAAATTAGACTAACTTTTCTCCTCCCTGTTTACAGTGGATGAGGGAGATTATAGAACCTGGATCAATGTTTCTTTAGCTTTCTCCTTTACGATTCCGTTTCAGGGCAGTTGTCCAGATTACCAGCTGACCAAGGCTATCCACTATGTCTGTTTTGTGAACCATCTCACAGTGTCCCACGTAGACAGGCAGTGTATGGGTGCTATCTGCTGATGATTGAATTAGCGTGTCCTAGTTGGGAAAGGCAACTCTCTTAAATGCAAGTGTCATCTTACCCCCTCGGTATAATTTCAAAAGCATTTTGTCACATGCAACCTTTGTATACCATGGTTCTACAACTCTGCAGTTAATGCCTCTTGCCGTATCCTTGCAGTCTGTCAGGAATGCTCAGATGATCTCAATGTGCTATAAGCATACCTTTCTCCTCTCTTTCATTTAACATTTTCAATAGCACGCTGATACGCTTTCTGCTAAATGTATTCTATTTGGGGGTTGCCAGAAAAAAGTACAGTCACACTTGAATATCACATACATAATGATGTTTTAGTATACCTTTGTCCCAAATATTTCTTGGGATATAATTACACTGAAATTTTTATTTGTTGTTTAGCTGAGAATCCAGTTCCGTGAACATCTGAAATTTCATGGACATTTCATGGCTTTTCCTTTAATGTGGACCATCTCCTTGAGGAAACTGACATTCTTTTTGCAGTAAGATTACTAAATAATTTTCAATTGGAATGAGGGCTAATATTTAGACGGTACTAATATTTAGACGGTACACACCAGACCAGCCATACTGTTTGGTAAAATATTAATATCTTCCATACATGTTAGAAATGGGCACTGCTCTGGGCCCCCCAGTGTCCTTCCAACCTCCCCCACTTTCTCTTGAGTCAGCAACTAAAGGGTTAACACTTGGGTGGGGTCATCAAGACTTGGCTCAGGTATCTCCCCCTGACATCTGACTGAATGGTCAGTGCCTGTATACACTGCTGTTAAATATTTTTCATATCAGCCCTTAATACGACTCTCATTTTAATTTTTTTTATTATTTTTTTAAAATCCTCACCTGAGGATATTTTTCCATTGATTTTTATAGAGAGTGGAAGAGAGAAGGAAAGACAGAGAGAAATATCGATGTGAGAGGAACACATCAATTGGTTGCCTCCTGTATGCGCCCCAACCAGGCCCAGGCTGGGGAGGAGCCTGCAGCCGAGGTACATGCCCTTGACCGGAATCGAACCCGGGACCTTTCAGTCTGCAGGCTGACGCTCGATCCACTGAGCCAAACCGGGTAGGGCAGGACTCTCATTTTAAAGCACACAAATGATTCCCCAAAGAATCGAAATACAGGCTTAATTGCATTCATGTATAATTGAATAAACATATTTTTAAAGTCAAGTACATTTCATCCCACTGTACAATCAGGTCTTCTCCCCATCTTTCTCCTTCCTAAGTAAACAGGGATGGTGCCTCCTTTTCTGAGGTTGCTTTTGCTGCCATAACATGCTGCAGCTTTCCCAAGGGATTAGCCATGGTGCGATTTACTTTTCAAGGAGGGCCCATTTATCTTCCCCCTGACAAATTTCAGCACATGCACAGCGCTAGCACGAACATTTCTGCAGATTAATCCCTCACCCTTCTCAAAGAGAAGAGTTATTCTTAAACAATCTATTTCAACACGGACTTCCTGGTGTGAAGTTAATTTCCACAAACCCCGTGAGCGTGTAACCCAAACACCATCTCAGTTATTCACTGAGAACAACAGAAGCCCTCTGGCTTGCAGTTTTTCATCCTTTTTGTTTAAATGTAAACAGGAAAGAAAGATGGGCCAAAGCTTGCTTTTAAAAAATCTGTTTTTCCTGCAAGCTTTTTGGAATGGTTTCTGTGTACAACAGTCTGTGGTCATTAACTATCGATAAATATTTATTCAGCATCTACTATACAATCACTACATATACATAATATTCTATTTTACATATACATGGAATCGGACATTATGTGGTTCTGAAAAAGAGCTGTGCAAAATCAGCTGTGTGTTCAGATCCGTATGCTAATGACCTGCAGCGACAATGGTGCTTTGTAAAACATGCCCATATTTTGTTGCAAGAATAAATGAACACTTAATTATCAGGAACAGCTAAAAACTAGCTCATAGGGCAAGTACAGCACAATATACCTTGGAAAAACGATCAGGCACCACAAATTCATGATGCGTAAAAGCAAGTGTGAACAAATAAAACAGAGAGCGAGGGGATGGCCACAAGCTGAATATGAATCAGCAACTCAGTGCTATTGTGATAAAAGTCAATATGATGCCAGCACAAATCAATAGGAGCAGAGTAGGCAAGGCTGAAACATAATTCTTCTTCTCTTCTCCCCATTAGTCAGAGGGAGGAAAGTATCCTGTTCTGGACAGCACACTAAGAAAGCCGTGCAGGACCCACCCGCACTCAGAGGAGAGAAAGCCGAGTGGGCTGAGGATGAAAAAAGTCTGACAAGAAAGGTGAAAACACTTTCAAAACGTGGCTCCAGGGTGACTTGAAGACTGTTTTTAAGTATCTAGTTTTTGAAGATAATTCTGGCCAGTGACTCTGATGATGGATGGTCAAATAAGAAAAAAATAGTCTAAAATAAACCTCATAGACATTTCTGCTAGACACAAGGACACGTACCTGCCACAGAACAATAAAGCACTGAGTAGGTGTTGCCCAAAGGCAATGATCGCCAGGGGTCTATATCTTAATCTTAAAAATTTTAACACGTTTAAAGGTAATCGTTATAAGTTAATCATTCACATGAAGGTTATGTGAAATCTCACAGTTCAACTATATAATTATAAACAGACTACAGGACATACACATCTACATGTTAAATGAACATTTTTTATAAACCGCACGGTGTCTGGTGCAACAAGGGCAAGCTGGGAACAGTTGTAATATATGATACAGCTATTTCTCCATCAACATACATCGTTGATGTAAAAGCAGGCCCCTTTCCCATGGACGCCTTTATCCACACCAACTCCCCACTTCTGTGCCAGACTCAGGCACACAGCCCTGAATAATTGTGTAAGAGTTAGCTACACTCTAACTATATTCTAGATCATTACATATTTGCTGATGGTCAAGGAGATCATGTGGGATAAATATTGATAGGTGGCATGTACATTTTTGTTACTGGATAACAGAAACATTTTCTTTATTAACTTGGCTAACTTTCTGGCTACTGTTTTACAGATCCATTTTGGTGTCATGGATAATGACCACATTGGGTAGAGTAGCAAGGAGGTGGTCTGCTATGATGTGGCCACGGCTTCAAAAGTCCCTTGTAAAAAATGTTTTTTCAATATTAAAAGATAACAGCACTTTTATCTTCAATCTCACATTTCACTCTTACTTTTTTGCCTTACTTTTACCCATTAATCATATGCTCGTTTGAGTATTGAGGCACCCATAGGAGGAAGGGTCCTCTCTGTGGTCTGGATTATATATTTGGAATGGGAAGGAGTGTTACTTTGATAC
Source organism: Myotis myotis (assembly GCF_014108235.1). NCBI lineage: Eukaryota > Metazoa > Chordata > Mammalia > Chiroptera > Vespertilionidae > Myotis > Myotis myotis. Next base: position 25,660,610 of record NW_023416315.1, read on the forward strand.
AGAAGATTACAGGGATGACTGTACACATCATTGCTTGCTGGAACCCCGAAAAGTTTTAACACACCTCATATTAAAAGTTCTTTTGTTAAAACTTTAGACGATAAGAAAACATTACATATATAAAATATACATTTATATATAATACAAAAAGTTATTATATACCAAAAGGTAATACACTCTGTGTGACCTGTACTTTATTTCATTCTTGCCTATCTGCATCTGCTCATTTTCCAATAATGAATATATATGTGTAAAAAAAAGTTCTTTTGCTTTTCAGAACCTTTCCTAGTCTTAGATGAAATAATTGTCCATATTTCTCAAAATTTTAGCTGTGCTAATACTTCAGCACGTAACTGTTCTTGCACCGGTGTCATGCATACTTGTTAGATGACCCAAGTGGCAACCCCTCCCTGACTCGCCCCAGCATGAAACAGAACAATTCAGTGTGAACAGGCGGAGGAGGAATGTCCTGCTCTTCTCCCATTTACAGTCCCATGTTTGTTTTCCGGGGACTTCCTAAGGAAGCATTGTGGCAGCTCCCATAAGTCAGATAGTTATGAATATTAAAGAGGACTCAGAATTAAAACAAGTGATTGCGTGCATCATATATAGAGCAAATGCTGAATGCTTACTATGGCTCAGACACTGTATTAGAAGCTCTGTGGAGATGTAAAATTACATCAGAAACAGATTCTACATAAAATCCAAATTCTGGGATTTAAAAAATTGATTTCCCAAAATAGCCTTTTATTTTAAACCAAAATTCCTATAGGATATTTGAGTCTTGATATAGCTTCAATTCTCTTAACACACAGGTTTTCATATGTTCCAAATTCACACATATTGGACAGGTAATGAATATCCTATATAATAAAGAGGTAATATGCAAATTAACCCTCACACCCTCACAAGATGGCTGCCTACAACCAAGCCTGCAGGGGAGTTAGTGAGGGATGACCAAATGACTGAGCAGCAGGCTGCGTGGGACAACCAGGCCAGCAGGGGAATTAGTGAGGGCCGACCAAAGGACTGAGCAGCAGGCTGCGTGGGGTGGCCAGGCTGGCAGGGGGGTTAGTGAGGAACCACCAAACGATTGAACAGCAAGCTGTGAGGGGCAACCAGGCCAGTGGGAGGGGGGGTGGCTGGGGGTAACTAGGCCAGCAGAGGGGGGGAAGTACAAGGCAACCAGGTTGGCAGGTGGGTAGGGGTCAGTTAGGAGTGACCAGGCCAGCAGGGGGGTGCAGTTGGGGGTGACCAGGCTGGCGGGGGGGGGGGCAGTTAGGGGCAACCAGGCAGATGAGTGATTAGGAGCCAGTGGTCCAGGATTGTGAGAGGGATGTCCTCCAAGGGGTCCCAGATTGGAGAGGGTGCAGGCTGGCCTGAGGGAACTCCCCATGCATGAATTTTGTGCACCGGGCCTCTAGATATTTGTATATCTAGAGGGCCTCTAAAATATATATATTTTTTTTATTTTATTAATTAATTAATTTATTTTTTTGTTAATCCTCACCCAAGGATAATTTTCCCATTGATTTTTAGACAGAGTGGAAGGGAGAGAGGGAGAAACAAAGAAAAAGAGAAACATGGATGTGAGAGAGACACATCGTCTGGTTGCCTCCCGCATGTGCCTGACCAACCAGGGCCAGGGATTAAACCTGCAACCCCAATACATGCCCTTAACTGGGAATCAAACCATGACCCTTCCATGCGCAGGCCGGCACTCTAACCACTGAGAAACACTGGCCAGGGCTGCATATAATATTAACAAATTATATAATGTTTAACTACTTACAGAAGAACCAGATCTTTAAGCTCACCATGTACATGTACATGAAAGTGTGTACATGCACCCATACATGCATGCCCCTTTTGGGGAGGAAATAAGATTAGGCCCAGATATTCGAAAAATATATTCCCTACCTCAGTTTCAACTAACTTTCCGTAAATAAACCAAGACTGAGGAACATCTCAGCAATTTCTAAAACATGCAAACACCCCACATCCATCTTTCAAAAAGTGAGTCCAGAATTCTTCTAGCAAGAAATCCCCATTAAAAGAGCCTCAGTGCCACAGAAATCTTGATGTGATAAAAGGTGAGCAGGCTCCCTTTGCTAGGGAACAGAAGTTCTTACTTTTCCTACGGCAGAAGCACCTGTCGCTGCTCCATGCTTTCCCTCACTGCCTTTTTATCTGGGGAGGGCGATGCAGTGATGACCACAGCTGCAGGCCTAGTGACAAATCTGAGCTATGTTATTCCTTCCTCACAGAAGACCTCAGCACGGGAGATTTTAAAATCGTGTTGTGAGAATCTACTTTGAAAATGAAAGAATGTTTATTGAATCTTCAAGATGATAATTATGCTTTTTCTACCAGCTCCTCCACAGTGAGGAAGTGAGTACCTCTTAAATTCAATGCTTGTGTCCAAATGACTCATGAGTCTGGAGACAAGAATATCAGTATCTTAAGAACCACTTTTTGAAAGTCTCCCTGAGGCTACCCAAGTGTATTAATAGCCAAGACATGTGCTGGGAGACTGTCAAATGAGAATTTAAGGTGAAAGGGACCCTATTTATCTTACCTGAAAAATGATTTTCGAAGACTAGTATTTAGCTTCATTTATTGACTTTTTGAACTTTCTAACAGCTTGTAGACTTTTTAGGTCTAGTTTTGCAATCTTCTGCTCTTTCTTCCAACCTTCTAAACACTATATTTTTATAAGATTTTTATTTCTCTGAGCTGAGATTGGAAAACATTTTATCGAGAAACATTTTCAGTTGCCTACAACTTAGTAAAAAAAAAAATACTTATTCTTGTTGAAATTTTGCACTGTTATGGTATTTGGAGAAATATTGATTAATATGAGCATATTTTAAAACTGCCTAAGGTTCACCATTTGACTTCTATCCTTTCTTTAGTTTGCTGTCTCATAGCAAGATGCAGTATGGAGAGATTTTTGCTACTACTTCCTCATCTTTTCCTCCACCTTTTAAACAAAAATAATTTCCTAGAATTTTTCACTTGGGAAAAAAAAAACCTTAAATTTTACACATAAAGGCCCCAAGTAATCTGAAACAACTGCCAGAACCAAAACAACCACAGAAAAATGACAGTAAGTGTGGGTAGGTATGAATGTATTTCAATCATTTCAAGCACGCTTTCCTGTGGTTAACAAATATACAGAGTGAACAATACAAGTATCAGTAGGGAAATTGAGATGAATCATTCTTGGGTATAGAATCTCCAGAAATCCTAAGCACTGTTATTGTCATTCATTAACTGATTTAATTCTCAAAGTCCCAAAGAAAATAATTTCAATTTCTACCACTAAAAAATACATTGTGCACAATCATTTGCATAAACAAAATGGACAAGTTAGCAATAATGTATGGATTTTAATCTTGGTCATTTGTTTCTTTATATTTAAATACAGTACTGATTAAAATATCTGTCATTTACTACTAAGCTATTTATGTCACCCTCCATACCAGGGAATGCATAGGATCTGGAAATTAAGAACGCACCCCTGTTTTTTCTCTTACTATATCCTATCTCAATAATCTCACTTGAGAAGCTGTTTCCTCAGTGTCTCAGGTACCCTTTGATGCACAGCAAACTACTACTTCAAAACTTGGTGAATTAAAATAATTCCAGTTTTGCTGGATTTGTCAGGGTTTGCTCATGTGGACTGCATCAGCTGGAAGATCAGAGGGGCTGGAAGGCCCAAGATCACCTTACTTACATGTCTGGGACCCGGTTCTGGTTGCCACCTGAGAAGCCTCAGTTCACTAAATAACTTCCCATCCCCTCGTAAGGTCCTTCACTGGAGGTCTCCAGGTAGCCTTCCAGGAATGCAAAGGCAGGCACTGCCAGCCTCCTAAGTCCTAGCCCTAGAATTCACACAGTGTCACATCTGGCACATTCTATTGGTCAAACAAATTACATGATGAGCCCAGATTTAAGGTGTACAGAAAAAGACTCCAAGTCTAGATGGAAGGAACAGAGAAGTCATATTGCAAAAGGCCCTGCAACAGAGATTGGGGGAGTTTGTGACCATTAAACAATCTACCACACCTGGTTACCAAGGCCAAGTTCTCAGTTCACAGGACAGGTGGACAGGCATTTAAAATGTCAAATGTCCAGTGTTTCTATGTGTCAAGCACTTGAAAAACATCTTGTGCAATACTGTAAATATTAAATATTCCATATAATTTTCAAGAAAAAAAGACTTGTCTAGAACTATGGTCAATAACTTTTTCCTGGTCAAACCAAGAACTTAATGTCATCAGCCTCAACATTCATGTTTCAATCTGTTATTTCCTGTTGTGTGGCAGCAACCCGTGGTATCTCGTAAGAAAGTTCATTGGCTCGGAATTTAGCAAGAACTCGCCATGAGCCTGCTGGGCCACCATTTCTAAACAGTCCTTAAATATTCTTTTAAACAAGTACTATATGCCAAGAACTGTGAGACAGGCCTTGGATGGAAAAAATAGGTAGAGGCATACTGAAATAGTAGAGATTTGCCTTGAATGCTTTGAGAGAACAGAGGAAAAGAATCTTATCCACCTTAATCTGGAAGACAACAGAAATAATGATTTGACCACTGTAAAGATACATCTTCTTTTGCAGGTATCACCCCTTTTACAGATTATGTCCTAGAGAAGCTACAAGTAAAAGCATTTATTTTCTTTAAAAAAAAAAATATTAACAGAGAAGCTTGGGTAAAGTTCAGATCTACTTTATGTTATTAAAATTCCAGTGACAACATCTACATTTTTTAAAATATATTTTTATTGATTTCAGAGAGGAAGGAAGAGGGAGAAAAGGATAGAAACATCAATGATGAGAGAGAATCTGCATGCCCCACACTGGGGCTCGAGCCCACAACCTGGACTGGGAATCAAAGCATGACCTCCTGTTTCATAGATCGATGCTCCACCACTGAGCCACGCTGGCCAGTACATTTACATGTTATAGCCCAGTAAGCTTTCAGTAGCTATGCCTTGATTAATGTCAGGATAGATAAATAACAGAATTAATAGCATTTATTTTATCTAATTCAAAAATCTCCATTATTAGTGCTATAAATAACACTGGTCATTAATACTTGTCTACAAACTGTAAGTACCTTTTCATTATAACTCATTACGGCAAACACCTCAAAGCATAGCTTCCTATCCCTTCCTGTCTAAGTAGAGAATCTCTAGATTACAGAGAGGTTCATTTCCTTCACATATGCATATGTCTCTGTGCACTGAAAGTGAAAGATTCCTTTCAATTTTAAATGTTTCCCTTGGACAATGATCAATTATTTTGTGAGCAGTATTTTATCTTTTAATTTATTTTAACTGCTTGAAATGGACCAGCTGCAGAGTGGGAAGTGTGTTGACATTTATCTGAAGTCTTATCTTTATTAAATCACTTGTATTATTGCACTACATAAACAACTTAATAAACGCAGCAAATACTTACCTAACTGGAGTCAGTAAGTCTATTGAGCCAGCCAATTTACTCGTAATTTTCTGAAAAAGATAAAACCTCCTGTATCAGTTGAGTCACTGGGGAAATTAAGTCTTCAGTTATCAAATCTGTTACCAAATCCAAAGTACCCCCCGGGAGTACGTGGAAGGCTTTTAATTCTTTCTTTTCTATAGACACCCAATGGCACCGGATAGTAACCTTTCTACTCATTCCACTTTACAAATGAAACACAGTCAGAAAGATTATTTTCCACCCTCCCCCATACCCCAGTGACTTTCAGTTGCCCTTTGCCACACTTGATATTATTAAGAGATTGAGTTTTCTTCAATATTCATAATCACATTCATAATGAAAGAACAATGAAATTGTGTCTTCCCCGAATGAAGACAAATGGAAAGTTTAGAATGTTCTTTGTGGTCTAAATTTGTGCTGTCAAATATGGTAGCCACTGACCACATTAAACTTAAAATTTTAACTTTATGTGATTTTATGCAATTTTATGTGACTTTAGAGTAACTTAATTCACATAAAATTTAAAATTTTGTTTCTCAGTCACACAGGCCATATCTCAAGTACTCAGTAGCCATCTGTGGCTAGTGGGCTAGTGGCTACCTGATCAACCATTACAAAAATAAACCATTTCCATTATCACAGGAAGTTTTATGGGACAACTAGAGACCCAGTGCATGAATTCATGCACAGGTGGGATCCCTCGACCGAGCCAGAGATCAGGGCCAATTGGGGCCAGCTGGCCAGGAGGAGGGACTGTGGGAGGTTGGCTGTGGGAGCACACTGACTACCAGGGGGCAGCTCCTGCATTAAGCATCTGCCACCTAGTGATCAGTGTGCATCATAGCGACCGGTTGACCGTTGTTCGGTCATTCAGGCTTTTTATATATAGATGCTCGTCTAAATAACATAGAAAATGGCCAATAGTCTTGTCTAAATACTCCTTTAAAAAAAATTCTAAGGCTATCACTTCCAATCCTCTTTTAAAGCACTTTTTAAAAGAAAGTATTGAAGCCTCACTTGACATTTTTCTCAATACAGTTCCCTTCCTCCTCTGAGGGAGCCACTATCCTGAAGTTGATGAGCATCTCGCCCAACTATTTTTACATATACATTTCCTAAAATAGAGTCTACTAACATTTAAAATTTTTTATTAATAAAAACAATCCAATTAAAATTTTTCACTTAACATTTTAATTTAGAAATGTATGCATATTAGTGGTTTAGTATTGCATTGCAGGTGGTCTCAGATCATTTTGTATCCCACTGCATGAATATACCCCATTTATTCAAACATATTTGACCTCATACATAATTTTAATATTTTTTTATTGATTTCAGAGTGGAAGGGAGAAGGAGAGAAAACCATCAAATGAGAATCATTGATCGGCTACTTCCTGCATGCCCCACACTGGGGATTGAGCCCGCAACCCAGGCATGTGACCAATTGGGGAATCAAACTGTGATTTCTGGGTCCATCACTCAACCACTGAGCCACACTGGCCAGGCCTCTCATAGATATTTTAAAAATATTTTCCTTCTAAGAAATAGCCATTGATGTGGTTAGGTGATCAGTATAGAAAAATATGGGATAAAAATTATTATTTTATTTGACAAGCATATTCTTCTCTCTTATTCCTCACAGTCTAATCTCCACTAGCAAATAGAGGCCTGGGTAATCAGGTGCTATTAACATAAAGGCTTTTATGCTTCTCTTCCTCTGATACTGTCTATATAAAAGGCAGCAAATAATTGCGAGATTAAAGGTATAAGATAATGAAAACTTCCATTGAAAAGAAAGTAATGACAATGTTATCTTTCCATAGTTTTAAGTGCTTCTTATATTTACTCTTTCCTCTGCTAAAGGGCAAGAGTATAAGCCCTGCCACGTGGTGAAAGTTAGTGAATGAATCACAGATGCAGGCTTAAGGAGTAACCATTCTGTAACCAGTATGATCCAATTCACCCTCTTAAAGAACAAAAACACAACAAAAAAAGACACATTTATTTTTAATATTCAAATTAGTCACCTGATTTCTTGTAGTATCCAGGTTAGACTCTGCCTCCCCTCTGTGATATACAAAAATCAGATGAACTTTCTTAGTTTGGAGATAGAAGTACTGCTTCCAGACGTCTCCCTGAGAGCACTGGGAATATACTGAGCCCACCCACCTCACTCAAACAAACTCAAATACACCTTTCTCCCCCTTCAGAATGCCCTTAGACATTTCAGACATCTATAACAAAAGTGTAATATGCTAATTAGACCGGATGTCCTTCTGGACGACCTTCCGGACTAAGCCAAGGCTGTGAGGGAGGCCTGGGTCCCAGGTAGCTGGGGCGGCCAGAGGGAAGCCCGAGTCCCAGATGCTGGCCAGTGGCCGGAGGTTAGCCTGGGTCCCAGGTGCCAGAGGGAAGCTGGTACTGGCAGCCGGGGGAAGGAAGGCCTACTCTTGCAAGAATTTCATGCATTGGGCCTCTAGTTTTAAAATATAGAAAACCCTTCAGAGCAAAGCAAGTGAATATAGGCTTTTCAGATTATTAGTTTCTCACTGCCTCTCAAGGGATTATTTGTTTGTAAAGATCAGGCTCAATTTGAAAGTTCAGAAATTGGGTTTTCTTAAAGAAGGTGACATGTGAACAGCAGCTGGGAGGAGACGTTGATATAATGTGCCTATCTAGTTTTGGGGGGTTTTTGTTTATTAACGGAGCACGCATGGATGTCATTAAAAATATCTAAGAACACATTTGGGGGATTAAGTCAAGTCTGCAAACAGTATTCCAAGGAGGCTCCAGTCAGCTTTGTGGCCAGTTAACATGGCCGAGCCTTTACCACATGGTTCCGAGGGAAACTGCGTGCGAGGCATTCAATATTTTTCTTAACACTTTCTGTAAAAAATCCAAGAATCTTTAGAAACTGCTAAATCACCTTGTGACTGACATCTCTCCTGCTAAGGAAGTGAAAATCTGATTCATGGCATCACTTCTTTTCCTTCTATTCTGGAGGTGAGGGAGACAAAGTTCTAGAAAAGAACTTCGGCAGGATGCTTTGGGGCAGAAGAACAGGAACACATAAAGGATTGGAACAGTAATCTACGTTCATCCCAATCCCTCCTTATGCCACCACCTCCGCAATAAAACTCACATTTATCTCGCCTGCAGAGCTCCCTTTACTTTAAAGGAAGTTCCACCTTTTCCAGGAATAAACAGGCCTAAGGCATGAGGCACAGTCAGGATGAAAAACAGTCCTAGAAACACAATGTAGGACCCAGAAGTAATGCAAACTTGATAGCACTGGCACATGCATTTCCATCTCAGGTCAGAACACCCAGATGAAGTTCTAATAGTGTTCCAATTCATTTCAACCTGAAACAGATTAGCAATTGGATTTTGAAAAATGTGTGCCACGCTACATTGTTAAATCACTGTAAATCAAGGGATGATGAACTAACCTGATGTTAATTGTGAATATTGCTTCCAGGCTCATTTCTTTAACAATGTAGAACTATACTTTATTTTCAATTGCTTTTCCAATATGCTTAATTGCATATTATAACTGAAAGCTCTTTCTAAAATTCTAAAGCCTTGCCTATTAGACATTCTTTCATTATTATCTACATTCAATTCTCACACAGAAAATCTTCCCATTTACTATCCTCAAATAAAACTTTAGTAATTGTCAGTTTTCCTAATATAAAGATCTGCACAAAGCCCAAGAAACTCCTCTCTCTCTCCCCTTTCATTCATAGAGATTTAATCTGATAATACAGCTCAGCAGGTATCCACTTTAATAAATACTGAATGTAAAATACAGAAACATTCATTGTTAGAATATTCCTAAATCCTTTGATTGAATAGATCCTAATACTAAAGGCATTTTCACTGGAAAAGGAGAAAGACACAATCCCATTATTACATTATTTTCCTGGCATTGGAAAAAAAAAAAAAAAAAGTTCCATGACCCACTTTATTAGCAGTTTTCCAAGTCAAGCTTATAATGATTTCTGGCCTCTGCCCTTGGGTGCTTTCCAAGGTATTTAGAGGAATATATCACCTTGACTGATATGCGATATAACTATTTAGTACAGCTATGAAATTAACTGTTCACCCCTTAGCCTGGGGCTTAATGGGATCTGGGCTTGCTATCACGGGCATTATTTAATAACTCAACACTCAACCCCTCTGCATTTTGAAGTTCAGCACTTTAACAAATGCTGACCACTGGGTGTTTTTGCTGCGAATTCCCTCTTTTAGCCTCACAAAGAACACATTTCCCATTCATTCAACTATTTGTTGAGTACCTATGGTGTGCCAGGTGGCAGGCGCTAGAATATGATAGTGAACCAAAGAAACCCACTCCTCATGGAGCTCACGGTGGGTCAGAGCCTTTCCAGAAAACGGCATATCATTCAGGTTCTTTCAAAGCTTCTATATAAACTCACTACTACATTTACTAGTTCTCATTCATCTGAAATACTGGACTTCTTTTTTAGTCGCTGTGTTTATAATGGTGTTATAATCTCAAGTCGCTGTGTTTATAATGGTGTTCCATTTGCATTGGGATAAAGTCTAAAGAAGTCTAAAAAATTCAGTTGTTGTAAAGATGTTGCATTATATGTGAAACCATATGTCTAGATCAGCCGTGGGCAAACTACGGCCCGCGGGCCGGATCCGGCCCGTTTGAAATGAATAAAACTAAAAAAAAAAAAGACCGTACCCTTTTATGTAATGATGTTTACTTTGAATTTATATTAGTTCACACAAACACTCCATCCATGCTTTTGTTCCGGCCCTCTGGTCCAGTTTAAGAACCCATTGTGGCCCTCGAGTCAAAAAGTTTGCCCACCCCTGGTCTAGATCATGCTTTCTCAAACAGTATACATTTTTGAGACAGCACTGAATTCTGTGTTAATACTGTAAGGTTCTTGTTACATGACTTTGGCTCATTGTTTCTTATGAATTGGAGGTGGAAGGGAGGCGGGAGAAAATTAAGAAAGTTACCAACTTTGCTTTAAGGTATCACAAGCATTTTTTGCTATGTGTCCCCACAGTACTCAACACATAAATTTATACATTGCATATTATTTTCTATAACCTGCCTTTTCCTTTCCAAATTCCAATTCCTACCCTGTAATTTGTAAGTACATATAATTGCTACTTCAGGTGTTAAATTCTACATTCGAAAGTATCTACAACCTAGCCCTCCAAAACAAAGACATCAGCTAGCTAAATACAATTACCATATTATAAAATGTGCAAATTTTAGCAATAATCATGGTCTAAGAATATTCAAATACAGACACTCCTACTCAAGGAACTGAGTTAAAAGACCTAATGGTGAAATCCAGCTTTTGCTTCAGTAATTCTGACTTCAGGATACATCTTTAATAAGTGACCAATTTCCAAATGTTAGGAAACAGAAAATAGATATAACAAGAAAAATAAGTGTTACTATGTGAATATTCACAACCTTTTGCCATCCTTATGTGGAAGATTCTCTAGCTCAATACTTATCTATTTAATCATTAGGGAAACGCAGCTTTTGAACTCCGACTACCACCAGGCATTTTTCTGGTGTTGCAGATATTGTTGTAGAAAATAAAAACAGCCCCTGCCCCCATGAAGGTTACCTTCTAATGGAAGAGGCAGATAAGCCCTCTGCTCTAGCTACCTACTCAGTCACATGGGCAGGGACTCTTGCATGGTGTTAATATTGATAGGCAATACTAAATTTGTCTTTTTATGAATGGTACTAGAGGCCTGATGCACAGATTCGTGCACCAGTGGGATCCCTCGGCCTGGCCTGTGCCCTCTCACAATCTGGGACCCCTCGGGGGATGTTGGACTGCCAGTTTTAGCCTGATCCCCACAGGCCAGGCTGAGGGACCCCACCGGTGCATGAGCCTCTAGTATGAATATAAGATCTTTGTTTAATCTCATCCCATCCTCCCCCCTCCTCCCTTCCCTCTGAGATTCATCAGTCTGTTCCATGTTTCCATGCCTGTGCATTAAGCTTCTGCCCCTGTAGTCACTGCACATCATAGCTACCGGTTGGACGGTAGCTTAGGCTTTTATATGTATAGATACATATATGTCTGATATAGTACCTTTTTTTAGCACTGCATTCTACCAGTTATCTCCAGGTAACATTTTATTGGCAATAATGTTCATACAAAAACTACTGAGACAGCAAATTCTGTAAATGAAAATAATAATGGAAGAGCATGGTATCTAGTCTCATAAAAATTATTTAAAGGAAACCATTACATCTTTGGAGGGCAATTTGACACTGTTCTCATCTGATAGCCAGCCTTTACCAGTTGTCTACAGCAGGCATCCATTCTGACTGATAGGTATTTGTGCTATAACAATTGGTAAATATTCAGATATCACCTGGAAATGCTTGCCAAAATTTTAGTTAAACATGCCTTTTGACCCAACAATTTCACTTGTGAGTATAACCTACAGATATAATTGCACATGTAAGAAGTAATATATGTAAAAGGATATTAATTATATTATTCAATATAGTAAGGGATTAGAAATGGCCTAAATATCCATCAATGGAGATCAGGTAAAATAAATTATGGTACATCCATAGAATGGATTATTGTGTAGTTTTTTAAAAGTATGGGACATCTCTGTGTGTAGTGATATGGAAAACTCTTTTAAAATCATTGGTAAATGAAAAAAATCAAGGTGGAAAACACTGTGCAATGTGCTACGATTCATATATACAGGTATACATACATATACACACATATAGTTGTAAGTGCACTGAATGTGTCTCTGGATATACAAAGAATGGGTACTCAGTTGCCTGCAGAAAGGGGACTAGGTTGCTAGCTACTGGATAGTAGAAGGGAGGCTTACTTTTTACTGCAAATCTCTTCACTATATTTTGAATTTTATAATACATGCCCATGTATATATAAGCTTGCTTGTACTACCTTTTAAAATAGATCATGTACTTTATTTTTTAAGCCTCTTTTTAAAAACTAAAAAAAAACACACACACACAATTTCAATTATAGTTTACATTCAATATTACTTTGTTTTAGTTGCAGGTGTACATCATAGTGGCTGGACAATCATATACTTTACAAAGTGTTCCTGCCCCTATTTGCTTTATATCAGAGAAAAATTTAACTTTATTGTAGACATTAAAGTGAAGGACATAAAAATCTGACATTCTCAAGTAACTTTTACTCTACTCAGAAAGTATACCATGCATATATATGCTGTGGGTATTTTTTTCCCTCTTTGTCTCATAATTCTAATAAAATGTACTTACTCTGTATATTTTACATTTTCCCATTATATATAGTTCAGAAGACTGATAAACAGCCCACATGTAGTTTAGGACCAGTTCCCAATTTTTTTCCCTTTGGTCTAAATCAGTGGTTCCCAATGTGGGGCACACGCCCCACAGGGGAGCAATTTGATTTTTAAGGGGGGTAATTTGAGAATGAGTTATTAACAGTGAATTTTTTGCATTTTTGATGGTTCTATGGGCCTCATATATAGTATATAAATATATATTGCGACATATTTATGCATTTCAGTTCTCTATTATGTGTTTTGAAACTTTATTTGCTATTTTTCATTACACTTCATATTATTATTATTTAACAATTTCTTAGTGATTTTTTCCTAAGTACTTCAACTGTCTTTCATTCTTTTATTTTTATCTTTCATGGATACCATGTTCTTTGGAAGCTTGTTCAGACCAAGTTAAGTTAATGGCCTTGTAGGCTTCCTCCACATGAATAGGAGTTCACTTTGTTTAATAACAAGAATTATATGTCACGGGTGGGGGAGCATCAGGATTTTAGAGATGCTTAGGTGGGGCCTGGCAAAAACAAACAAGCAAAGGTTGAGAACCACTGGTCGAAATGTCAAAGAGAATGGAAAACTGCTTGCAAAGCCAGCACACTACATAATAAAAGCTGGTTCTTAGGGGCTCTGATGGGGTCAAGATCAGGCTCATTCATCCTTTAGCAAATCACTTGTTAATTCCTGCTCACTCATGGGCATATAGAAAATACTCAAACCTGTTGAACTTGACCCTTGGTTTTAAAAATAATTCAGAATTTACTTAGAAGGCACCAAGGTAAATACTTGCTTGCACTGTGTTGTATGTGTGTGTGCGTGCGTGTGTGTGTGTGTGTGTGTGTGTTTGTGTGTGTGCTCGCGCGTGTGTTTTAAGAAACTTAATTCAATTATTTTAAGGGCAATGTCTTTAATTTTTCACTTATTGCCAACTGCTGATGCATATTGACATAAGTACAAATAGATTACTTTCAAAAACTGGCAGGGAAGATTTTTAATCTATAACGCACAAAGAAAAGTTTGCATCTCCCCAAAAGTAATGAAACTTTGTGTCAAGATAAATTTAGCATTTAACATTTGCTAGAGATTTAAATCAATGCAGACAGTGCTAAATAAAACAAAACAAATACAAGGGAAGATTCAGAAACATTTATCATGGCCAAAATCCGCCCCAACACTGTTCAGAGGTTGACTTCAGTGATATCTGTGGTCATTGACTAGATCAATGAAACTCATTCTTTCAAGAGCATCCAATTATAGTTTACTGTGGATTGAGCATTCTAATAAATCAGCATACTTTACACAGAATTAGGCAAAGCCTGCATGCAGGTTAATAATAGCACGAGAAGTCTAGGATCAACTCCAAGTACCAGAAAAATAGTCTTGTGATAAATTATTTCATTTAAGTTTGATTCATAGGTGCAAACATTTCAAAGCCATGCCTTTCTGGCAGATAGTTTATGGCAGCTGTATTAATAGAGTTTGATTAAGCATTTAAGAGAAGAGATCAATATACCTCTGTCATATTTACACAATAAAAAAATGGCCTATTCAGTGAGTGCAAATCAACATGAATTGAGGTACTATATTATTCAGAAAGTTAACAGTAATATTTTTCACAACTACTTTGGTTATTTGGAAAATAGGCCTTTGTAATAGAATTCAACAGCTTAGATGCAATGACCTGAAACATGAGCAAAGTAAGAGAAATATCAGAAACAAAATAAATCAAGTCAGTTAACATTGGCTTGAGAATCCTGCTCCCCTGCCCCCAAGAAGTATACACTGACTATGGGTAAAGAATATTTGATTGACAACTAAGCAAAATACTGAAAACAACAAATGGCTTAGAGTTTTTGGGTCACTGGTGGTAAAAAAATGAATTCAGACATTGAACCAGATTTGCCCTGGAACAAAATGGATCTTCCAAGATGCATTGACAGTTAAGTTCTTTACAAACAGTATTTTATTAAAATTGAAATCTTATTTTTATCCAGTCAGATTGCTGAATGTAGACTGCCAATGCTGAACCTAGAGTGGACTGGAATTCAACATGCTGATAACTTTAATTCCTGATGATTTACGGCAAACATTTCCAGAAGTGAAAAGCAGCTTCTAAAAATGCACAGCAAGAAGCTCATGGAAATCTCTGTTGTTCCTCGTAGGAGCTGAAGGGTTTGGGATTGAGGGCTTGGACGGATAGACACATTTTTGGTCCCCAAACCCAAAAGTAGCCTAATAGAGATTGGGTCATGACCAGATTGATCTTAAATTTAGAAGCTGGAGCCGAAACCGGTTTGGCTCAGTGGATAGAGCGTTGGCCTGCGGACTGAAGGGTCCCGGGTTCGATTCCGGTCAGGGGCATGTGCCTGGGTTGCGGGCATATCCCCAGTAGGAGATGTGCGGGAGGCGGCTGATCGGTGTTTCTCTCTCATCGATGTTTCTAACTCTCTAGCTCTCTCCCTTCCTCTCTGTAAAAAATCAATAAAATATATTTAAAAAAAAAAATTTAGAAGCTGGAGCATTTGACTGGAGAGTCAGAAATGCCAATGTACTTTCTTGGCTTTGCCCTGTATAAGCATTGAGGTGGAATCAGCTATGGGAAGTAGATGAAAAGAGAAGATTTTAAGAAGCCACGCAGTAGAGTGCAAAGATTAAAAACTTTGGAGCCCAAGAAATCTGGGTTTGACTCTACTAACTACAGTCCTGACTAGCCTCAATATGCTCATCTATAAAATGGTGATAATAATCATACATTTCTGTAGTATTATAAGAATGTAATGCCCTAACCAGTTTGGCTCAGTGGGTAGAGCACCTGCCTGCGGACTCAAGGGTCCCAGGTTCGATTCCGGTCAAGGGAATGTACCTTGGTTGTGGGCACATCCCCAGTGGGGAGTGTGCAGGAGGCAGCTGATCGATGTTTCTCTCTCATCGATGTTTCTAACTCTCTATCCCTCTCCCTTCCTCTCTGTAAAAAAATCAATAAAATATATTTTAAAAAAAGAATGTAATGAAAGTGTATAGAAAATACCTATGACTGCTCAAAAATAGGTATTATTTAGAATGGGCCGCATGTTTTCTCATACTACAACTCAGAGGTACAGGGGAAATGGAGTTTCATAACTTTGTCTGAAGTATTCTTCTAACAGGAAGTGTGAAAGAGAACTAAATATAGTCCAGTCTGTTTTAAACTTTTATTTCAAAATTTTAAACCAATGATTCTCATTCATAGCTGTTTTTGAGCTTTTACAAATGCCAATGCTCTGTCTCACTCTATACCAATGAAATCAATATTTAGGGGGATAGATCCCAGGCTTCAGTATTTCTTTTAATCCTTACCTGAGGATATGTTTTTATGGACTTTTTTTCTTTTTAGATTTATTCTCTTCATAGATAGATAGATAGATAGATAGATATAGATATATACACACATTATATATATGTGTGTGTGTGTGTGTGTTTCTAATAAAAGTGTAATATGCAAATCAACCAAACAACTAAACAGTAGCACGACCATCTGGATGACCTTCCAGACAACAACGCTATGACTGGTGCCAGGCTAGCCAAGGCGGGTACGATGCAATTGGTTGGGGGCCCGGCCATTGCCCCATGATTGCCCCAAAGAGGGAGGCCCAGGCCACTGACCAGCAGGTTGTGGTGGGTTGGCAGGGCCTCCCTCTGTGGGGGCAATCCATTGTGGAGCCCCCGCCGAGTGGGCAGGGCCTACCTCTTTGGGGCCATTAATCAGGGGGCTCCTGGACTGTGAGAGGTCACAGGCCGGTCTAAGGGACGCCCTCCCCCGCCCACCCCCACCGTGCATGAATTTCATGCACCAGGCTTTAATATATATGTATATTTTAAGTCTCACCCAAGAATATTGTCCTATTGATTTTAGAGACAGTGGAAGAAAGAGGGAGAGACAGAGAGAAACATCGATGTGAGACACGTTTATTGGTTGCCTCCTGCACACACCCCAACCAGGGCCAGGGAGAAGCCTGCACCGGAATCAAACCCTGGACCCTTCAGTCTGTAGGCCAATGCTCTATCCACTGAGCAAAAGCAACCAGGGCTGGATTTTATTTTATTTTTTTAGAGAGAGAGGAAGGGACAGAAAAGAGAGCGAGTGAAAGGGGGAGAGAGAGAAACATCAATGTGAGAGAGAGAAATGGATCAGTTGCTCTGAACCAGAAACCCAGGCATGTGCCCCGACTGGGAATCAAACCCACAACCTTCTGGTGTACAGGACGACACTACAACCAACTGAGCCACCTGGGTAGGGCTAGGCTTCAGTGTTTTTTGGCAACTCAGTTGAATGTGATGTCACCAAGATGGAGAACCATTGATTTATACAGTCTTCTGGGGGCACTTTTTAGTCATTTTGAATTACTGTGATTTACTTAAACACTCAAGATTTATCCCTTGAGGCTGGGTACAATCCCAGAGTCTAGATGGTGCTAGCAAGATTAGAAGGGGGGTAATAACTATTGGGTAAGAAACCAACACTTTCTGCCACATCTGCTAAATATATTTCCAGTATCCTCTAGTCTCTAAACCTGGTTTTCAAGACTATTCCTAATCCTGTTCTCTCCTGCTTTGGAACAATTACTAACTTCATGACATAGTCTTGGAGGTTAAAATTTGCAAGCATGAATAAAGGAAGAAGTTAAAGTATCTCAACAATATTTGCAAAATGTATTCCCTACACAGTATTTTAATATCAGCTAAAGACATCTTGGCCAAAACCATGGCAGCTGGGAGCCCATGTGTTTGTGTGCATGTGCGTAAGTAAACACATATGAGCACAATTTTGTCACATTTCATCTTTATTCTGCTCTCATATTTCCTCTGACAATAGGAGAAGTGTACTGTTTGTGGGTGCAATAGTTGCTATAGAGTAATATGCATTTAGAATGAGAGTTAAAATTGCAGGGCATCAGACTCTAGTTGTTATTCTGTCAAGCATTAGGGAAGAATGCCAATTATTTAAAAAACCTGGGCAATCAATTAAAATTGATCCTGGTTTGCTCTCCATTGATTCTCTGGCTGAAACTTGGACAAGAGGGAGTGCCTCTAGGAGACAATAACTATAAAGTAGAGGTCCTCCTGTCCATATTCCTGGGTGCTGCGGTATATTGAACTCCCTTTGTAAGTGGCAGGTACTTCAAGATGCAGATCATTTAAATGTGAAAAAATCTTATGTGGAAAAAAAAGCAAGAGAAAAAACGATGTTTCCTGTGAGCCAATATTCCACAATGGTCCACTCTATTAGTCATCTGTCACTATTCACATTTTCAGAGAAAACTGGAGGCAGCATTACTAGTTGAGAAAGGTGTAAAGTGATAGGCGTGAGTATTTGACTGGATTAATGTATAACTGACATACAGATGTTTTTTCTGTAGAGAGTCCATTGTTGCTGCCGGTTTAGCCCTTTACTCTGAGGGCTTCCCTCAGGCTTAGCTCTTTCATCCCTGACAGCCGAATTCCACGAGGGCCACTTTCACATATTTGCTTGAACTACCACATTCCCTGTTGTACTCCTTTGACTCTCCCTGAGTTGGTCTCTAGAATATTTATCAAAGGCCCTACCTACAGCCACCACCCTTCACTTCTCCTTATAAAAGCTACTTAACATCTTGTTGATAGTTCACTAACCATTCAAACAGAAGGCATCCGTCTGATTTCAGTGAAGAGTGCTTCAAACCTAGTTGGCCAGTGATTCTCAAAGTGTGGTCTTTGGACGAGCATTACCAACTTATCTGGGAATTTGATAGAAATGCAATTTTTGTGGCCCATCCTAGACCTACTGAATCAGAAACACTAAGGATAGGCCCAGCAATCTGTGTTTTAATACATGGTTCTGGTGCATGCTAAGATTTGAGATCGGTTGCAGTATAACAAACGTTGCTCTGAGGTCTGTCAGTGGCCATCCCTTCCCACTCGGGGGTGCGAGTGGATGGCCTGGTAATCACTGCTCTTGTTCTTAGGAGAGATGTTGTTGGCAGTCCCCACAGCCACAGCCACATGGTAATTTGGCCGCAACTGCAACTCAGCAAACCTTTACCTTAGACTGAAGATCAATGGCAAATTAATACTACATTCCTCTGCCTCATGCTCCAAGCAACATTTGGAACTTCTTGATGCAGGCCTGTCTTTGACTATTAAGTATAATTTGTCATAGAATGGACAACAAGTGGGTAATGAGTTGGCCCTAGTGGAGAGCTGATATTTCGTGAATTTGATTGACATGTCTCCTATATAGGCATATGGAGAGTTTGGGTTATTAGTGAGCAGAAGCTTTCAGATAATTGTCCCTATAATTTTTCTTTTTTTAAATATGTTTTTATGGACATTTAGAGAGAAAGGAAGGGAAAGGCAGAGAGATAGAAACATTGATGAGAGAGAAACATGAATCGATTGGCTGGCTGCCTCCTGCACACTCCCACCCTGGGGATTGAGCCCCAACCAGCTGGGACCTATAACTTATCTTGAAGAGTGCAATATATATGTAAAGCTGAAAGAGTTCACCAGAGGATGGGAGTGGGACTTAAACAAGACTTTCAGGTAACTCTGTACTTCCTCAAATGCAAGCTATATAAACTAGAATAACCAGGGCTGAGCCTGAAAACAAGTAAAGCTGTGCTCTCCTCATCTGCAAATAAAGCTTGACATTAATGAAATGCTGACAACAGAAATCCAACCAGCCACATCTTTAGACAGCAGCCTTTGGACCTGCATGGGCCACCTTAAGCTTCCAAACATAATAATCAGAGAATTTTGAAAGTAGAAGGAATCATAGTAAATATCATATACTTCCCTTATAGTAGAGACTAGGAAATTAAGGCGCAGAGATGTTAATGTTGCTGAGGTCTGACGAGCAGATGTGGAAACCCTGTCTTCCACTCAGCGAACTTGCACTGCCCCGTGCTGAGCCATCTGAGACCTGCCAGGACTCAAATCTGCTCTGCTGAGGGGCTCTCCTATTGACTAATGACTACTGTTCTTGCAGGCAGCCTGTGTATCATGATTGAAATTAGGACAAAAGTTCTGTCTCCTACGTATCCTGATTGACTTGACCGTCTTGAAGAGAGTGAGAGTGACAGACTGAACACTGAGCCAATTGGGCCTTAGTCATTTCACTTTGGAGTTGAATCTGAGGGAATTATCCAAAACGTGAACAGAGAGGAAGGGAGAGAGATAGAGAGTCAGAAACATCGATGAGAGAGAAACATCAATCAGCCGCCTCCTGCACACTCCTACTAGGGATGTGCCCGCAACCCAGGTACATGCCCCTAACCGGAATCGAACCTGGGACCCTTCAGTCTGCAGACCAACGCTCCATCCACTGAGCCAAACTGGTTTCAGCATATTTACATTTAGAATCAAAAACTTGGGAGAAAGAAAATATAAGTAATTATTCTTACATTGGAGTTTTCTTAAATTCCCTTATAGGGAAATAAAACAAATATATTTTCAACTTTCATGTCTATCTATCCACCATGATAGCAGCATCTTTTGAAAAATTAAATTACTTTCAAGGATGTCTTTTGTAAGTCTGCTGAAGAATTTAGTTAAAGTTTAGCTTTGAGATAACTCACATTCCAGACTCAGATGGATGAGTAACTATGATAAGATGAAGATAGCCCCAAGGAGCTTCTGATTAACTTTAGGAATGACGTGCCTCTAAAGAGGCATGTAAAATTTTAGAAGCCACACACTGTGATTGTCTATACTTTTTGTTCAACATGACTCTTTAATTTAGTGATAACACCCACAGTATTTTAGTAGTTATCTCAATGCTGGTGATAGGCTTGTCTGGAGTATATACAGGATGTGGCGAAAGTAAGCTTACAGTTGCTAATTCACGGAAGTTTATTCCTGTATTATTATTTATTAATTATTGTAGTAGTTTCTATACAAACAATTGTAAACCCACTTTTGCCCAACCCTGTATATGAGTATTTTGTTTTTATAATTTAAAACCCTCCTCCAATATTCTGACTGGTCACTAAGTAACTATAATATAGTTAAGGTTAAGTGCCTAAAACCACCTTTGGAATTAAATAAAGTATAAATAAATAACAAAAAGCTTTTTCTTCACTGGCCAGCATGACTCAGGGTTGAGCATCAGTCTATGAACCAGGAGGTCTTGTTTGATTCCTGGTCAGGGCACATGCCCAGGTTGAGGGCTCAATCCCTAGTGTGGGGCATGCAGAGGACAGCCAATCAATGATTCTCTCTCATCATTGATGTTTCTATCTCTCTCTCCCTCTCCCTTCCTCTCTGAAATCAATAAATATATATATTTTTTAAAAAGAGACCTTCCCCTGTTTTAAAAAAACACCTTTTTCTTCAGATAGCCTCATGTAATGAAAAGGGATTAGTGCCTGATGTAACCAAATGTAATGCACAGTCCCTATTTGGATTCTGATTCTAACACACTAACTCTAAAACTACATTTTTTATACATATTGATACTCATGTTAATAAAGAATCTTTAAAATTATATTGGATGTGATAATGGTTTGTGGGTTTGTTTGTTTTTAAAGAGTCTTGTAAAATTAACAAATCGTTATGAGGTTGTAATTAAATTTGCCTACCTAGAAAGGTCTAACTAGGAGGTTTCTTCATAGACTGGCAAAGTACATTTGCATATTAAGTGGGATGCACCAGAAAACGATTGGGTATGGAACGGAGAAAGAGCCCAGAGATCCCAAGGTCACCGGTTGTTAAAATTACACCAGAGGTGAATCAGGCTATGCATCCAGGAAGCCTCTGTCTGGGTCTGTCCTGAGCCAACCATTATCGAAATTTTGATCTGTTCACAAATATAGACACCTGGGATCTATTGCGTTTGACTCTTGGACACTGAGAATCAGCCCCTGAGGAACTGCTTCCTGGCCAAGGGCTGTTGACATTATTTTACAACCTTTGGAAACTGTGGGCAATGGGCGAGACAGGAGGCAGGTAGAGAGCAGCTCCCCACTTCAGAGCCCGGAGCAGGACCTTTAACCTTGGCTCCACATCAGAATCACAAAGGGTGCCTTTAAAAGTGTCCATGCCTGCGTCCCACCCCCCAGAGACTATGGTTGTTTTTTAAGATCCCAAGTGATTCTCATGAGAAGCCAGGATTGAGAACCACACTGAACAAGGACGGGGAATAAACAGATCAGCCAGTCCCCTTCAGACACGGTTGAGAGTTCCACTTTGCAGCCAGGCAGCTTCACCTGAATCCCCAGCTCCACTGCTGAACAGTTATCTAAACCTTGGGCAAGTTACACAGTCTCAAAGTCTCAGCTTCCTCATCTGTCAATGGGGGTAAATAAATTTTTGTTGCTCTTATGATTAATGCTTTAGGGGAAGATTAATTGCTTTAAGCATGTAAAGCATTTAGAACGGCGCCTGGTATAAAATAAGGGCAGTTATCGTATCTCACAGTATCTTCTAAAAGAGAACTGCCTTTGAGGTCTCTGAGATATTTAGGTTCTAAACTCAGGGGTGAATTTTAATCATGCTTACTGAATTCTCTGATGCAAGCAGGGAAACGAACTACTCCTCCACTTTCTAGGAGTGTTGTACCTGGTCCTCAGATTGGGGAAAAGTCCTTGCTCTCTGAACTCTGCAATCTGCCATTTACATTTTGCACAATATCGCCAAATATTTGTTTTCATGTCTAAATCCTCTCACTACTCTAAGTTCTTAGGGCACTCGACAGTGAACAAAATTATTGGTAAAATCCAGAACAGGCAGTGATTTGGGAAAATGAGCAGCTTAAAATCAACCACAGATTCCTTAGCTACCTGTCACTCTGGAAAACAGAATGAGAGATTGGGGGATAAATTATAGAACATGGAACTTTTTTAAAAATATATATATTTTATTGATATTTTACAGAGAGGAAGGGAGAGAGATGGAGAGTCAGAAACATCGATGAGAGAGAAACATCGATCAGCCGCCTCTTGCGCATCCCCCACTGGGGATGTGCCCGCAACCCAGGTACATGCCCCCGACCGGAATCGAACCTGGGACCTTTCAGTCCGCAGGCCGACGCTCTATCCACTGAGCCAAACCGGTTTCGGCAGAACATGGAACTTTTAATGGCAGAGAAAGAAAGTTAAGTGGGAGGAGAGCATGATTTAGAAAAAACACTAGTACAGACTGAGACATCACCAGAAAGGTGTGCATGGGGGGAGAGGGTGGGCACAGGATGGATGAAGTGGGTGACAGGGATCCAAAAATAAGCCCATGACTCTCCACAGCGCTACAAAGGGGGCAGAGATTCCATTCCTTCTCATTCTTAGCCAGAAGGTTACTGAAAACCCAAATCTTACACAAAATACAGCAGCCTGAATGTATTAAAGCGATGTAATAAAATACTCAACCAGTAAATAAGTAGCCATCTTTGATTGTCTTCACTATGCAGACTGTCACTGCACAGTGATATGCAGAGGAAGGAGCAGTCCATAAGCAGACACCACAGAGACACTCAGTCCCATAAAATGCAGTTCATATCGCACGCTTCTTAATGAGCTACAGCATATTTCCAAAGCTTCTATTTGCCCATCAGCATAGATCCTATATAGAAAGTAGCATGTTTGCAGGTGCTAATTTCACTAGATGTTCAAACAGAATACTTCTTTTTATTTAGGCAGCTGCATAAACTTTCTATTTTTCTTTTCAATCATACTTTAGTCCTCCCCTCATCTTATGCATGAAAATAGTATATGAAGACCATGAGTCCATTGCATATACCACATATTTTTATTTAAATACATTTAACTTAAGTCTGAATGAAAGCTGGGTTATTCTGTTATGAGAAAAAGGTAATAGCCGTTAATACAAGTGATCGCCTGGTACATATTTTACCATGATCACTGTTGATTTCCTCTGTGGTTTGTTTTATATAACACTGTAGCATGTTAGGAAATGATCTAAGCAATATCAATTTCCTGCAGGGAAGGCTGGCTACCCTGCATGCAGGCACATAGCACCTTGGTAGTTCCCTGTGCATCATTAGCAGAAAGCAGCACTCTGTAGAAGAATAACTAGGAAGAAAAAATTCAGATTAAATAATTAGTGTCAATTAGCTCCAGCAAAATCATTCTATAAACAATTGGTCTCCAGCGCCCTGCTTAATTATGTGAGACTTCCATGTTCCTTACCAAGCCTGCTTTGATTCATGTTGACTCTTGAGCTTCCCAGAGGTATAATTAATTATTGTCTTGTAAATAAACCCTTGGCAATTAATGGAGGCAGAAAACAATCAGTACCTTTAAAAAAAAAAAAGTATTCATGGAGAAAACCTTAACTATGTAAATAACCTTTGCAATAATTTTCAGGGGAGAACCATCATACATTTACAATGTATGACTGAATGCTGACAAATGAAAAGGCATCCTTTCTACTTTACATTATCAGGAAAGAAAACACTTTCTATTGTGTTGCTTTTGAAAATGTAAGACCAAATTAGACACCATTCTAATTTGGTCTCGGACCTAATTAAAACACATTTTCAAACACCCAATTTAAATAATCAAACAGGTTTGTTGTTTTTTGTTTGTTTAGGGTACTGTAGCTAGTGTATTCACAACCCACGAACACATACAAAAAAAATACAAATGAAAATAGCATTCCATTATTCCTTTAAAGGGTGTGCCTTTAAAAGCTAGCACCTGGTTTTGCCAGCTCTTAAATGACATTATAATCTCCTCCCAAGAATGGTAGATGCCAACAAGGTTATCACACCCAACAAAAAAGCTCAATATTTTGCACATCGGTTTCTTTCACGTGTATATTTGGGTCCTATAAATTATTTATGTGGTTATTTATTTTTTCCTTAAAAGCAGTATAACATCATATGGGAGTTCATTTTTAAAAGAACCCTTAAAACTTTCAACTTAATAGGACAGTAAGCATACAAATCCAAATATTGGGAAATTCCAGACCATGGTCATCAGTATACAACTGTCATACTGGAATATTTTAGGAAGTGTTAGGGTTCTGCCTATATTACTGCCTGGTATATGCACTCACAAGCACCACATGGAACCGACTCTAAATTCCTGCAGCCAAAAAATTTAATATTAAGATGCATTCAACATAGTCATATTTCCCTTGCCATGTCCTTCCTTGCAACAACCACTGATGTTATGGCTGAGATTTTGGCCTCTAGTTCATTGCATCCCATAAATCCTCAGTGACTGGGAGAGTTTACTTCTAAGTGAGAGTGATAAAGCATGATTATATTGAATTCCACATATTAGATAACAAATAAATAATGTGGAATGATAAATCAGTCTTTTACATAAAAATATTTTATTTTTAAATAAGCTATCAAATTCCATTCAGTACTAATAATAACATTAGCATATTTAATTTATGACAAAAATCAAATTATTGAAAAAAATAAGTAAAACTAGAAACCAAAATAATAGTGTCTACACTTTTAGATAAAGGCTTAATCATGTTTAGAAAAATTAAGATCATTGAAAAATAAATGAGACATATAAGTGCTATTTTAACTACAACACATAAAAAAATAGTGGATTAAAAAGTAACCCCATTAATTTCCAAAATATATTAAGAATTCATACAACTCAACAAAAGGAAGACAAACAATTCAATTTTAAAAATGAACACAGAACCTGAATAGACACTTCTCCAAAGAGGACATACAGATGGCCAATAGACATGTGAAAAGATGTTCAAGGTCACTAATCATGGGGGAGATGCAAATTAAAACAACAATGAGGTATCACCTCACACCTGCCAGCATGGCCTCCATCAGTAAATCAACAAACAACGAGTGCTGATGAGAATGTGGAGAAAAGGGAACCCTAGTACACTGCTAGTAGGAATGCAGACTGGTACAGCCACTATGGAAAACAGGGAGTTTCCTCCAAAAATTAGATATGGAACTGCCATTTGACCCAGTGATCCCACTTCTGGGAATATATCCTCAGACTTCCGAAACATCAATCAGAAAGAATATATGCACCCCTATGTTCATAACAGCGTTATTTACAATAGCTAAGACCTGGAAATAACCCAAGTGCCCATCAGTAGATGAGTGGGTAAAATAGATGTGGTACGTTTACATAATGGAATACTATGCAGCTCTATTAAAAAAAAGAAGCTCTTACCCTTTGGGACAACATGGATGGACCTGGATATTATAATGCTAAGTTAAAAAAAAAAACACCCAGTTAGACAAAGACAAATATGATCTCACTTATATGTGGACTCTAATGAGCAAAATAGATGAACTGTGGGGAAGCATGAGACTTGGTTGGAAAGTTTGCAAAGAGGACATTCTGAGAAAAGGGAAGAGTGCTGAAGGCAGCCTACCCTGTTTACCGGAATTCCAACTTAGGGGAGTGCCGAAGGCGGTGCCCCTAATTATTCCTTGAACTTTCCAAACAAGCTTGAGCACGAGCAGACCCCCAGGGTGTTAACTGGAATCCTTATGCTTAATCTTTGGGTGTCCTTGCTTAAAGGACACTGCAAACACATGTGCCCTCCCAAGATTACTTATCCTACTGATTGTATCTAAAAGATAAACTTTATCTCAAACTGCTGTTATAATAAAAACCTAACGAGGCAGGCAATCAAGGCTGTCTGGTTCCTTTAGCCAGGCAGTCCCTTAGCCCTCTCTTTCACAGCAAAGGTTGTGTCAGAATAATCATTCACCCATTGCTCAGGGTCTGCTGGTCAGCCCTGGTGATGAACAAAATAGGTCCAGAGGTGTGGATGCATGGAACAGACTGACAGCTCTTAGTGGGGAGAGGGATGGAGGAGATGGGAAGAGATTAACAGAAGAACATATAGGCATATATGCAAAACCCATGGACATAGACAACAGTGTGGGTGGGGAGGGGATTGGTGGAGGGAGCCAAAGGTAGAGGAATGGGGAACATCTATAATACTGTCAACAATAAATTAAAAAATTTTTAAATTAACATGGATTGAGTTAATGATTTCAATAGTATTTTCATGTCACATCAAATTTTAAAACATATATATGATTAGGGGGAAATATTCCAAAAAAAGAAGTTTCCTAACAAGTTTTATTATAGTATGAGGAGAACCCATTAAAAAGTCAAGATAGCCCTGGCCAGTGTGGGTCAGTGGTTAGATCATTGGTCCACACACCAAAGGGTCAAGGGTTCATTCCTGGTCAAGGGCAGGTACCTGGGTTGCAGGCTCATTCCCCAGCCCCAGTCAGGGCATGTGCAGGAGGCAACCAATCAATGTGTCTCCTCTCTCGCTCTCTCCCTCTCTCTCTCTCTCTCTTCCCCCTTTACACCCTCCCTCCCTTCCTTCCAACCTATCTAAAAAGCAATGGAAACATATCCTCGGGTGAGGATTAAAAAAAATGTCCAGATATATTTATATTTTTGTCCCAAAACACATAAAATAATTTATATGAAATGCTTAACATGTCTAAAAAGTAAGTATGCATAATGGAAAATGCACAGCAAAAGAAGTAAGAGGGACGCTTCTGTGTAGAAACTCTGTGGCGTCAGAGGTACGACTTTGAAACTCAGGGCTGTGCACAGTCAAAGCAGACAGCAGGCACGGTGACATGTTAAATTACCCACATGATGTATAGCTTAATGAACCCCCTTGTGTTGATCACGCTTGGCATTAATCAAGAGCCATGAACAGATTCCCTTATTTTCTCAATGCTGCTCTGATAAACTGCAATTTCATTTAACCTTGGACAGCAACTTTAATAGCTTCCACGGGACAACTGTCGATACCTTCCTGGGTATACAGTGATTAAACTGCAACCTAAGATGCATGTCATGAATTTTCTTCATTTGAAATTAGAATTTTTATTCTTAACAACTATTTGCATAAAGTATGCTGAAGACACTGAGGTGTGTAAAGATTTGCATTTTCTGAAGAGTAGCTTTGCCATACTATGTTATAAAATATGAATTAATATCATATTCATAAGCATGTTTACTGGTATGTTTGTTTTACTTATTTCTGCCCTGGACAGAAGCAACAGGAAGAAGAAATTCAGAGTCAAAATTAACTTTGAAGCCAATCCCCCTCACTTGTCTACTGCATGTCCCAGGATACACCCTCCAGGTACCCAGGAACAAATGAACACAACTTCCCACCAGGTCCAATTGGGAAGTAAGTGATGCCTTCCCTTCATTAAAACTGTACATATAATGGACACATAATATGACAAAATCTGACTAAAGATGAATTACTAGATAAAGCAAAACCATCCAGTTTCAATGTCCTTCCTTGATCTTAAATGTATTTGTTTGCTAATCATATCTGATGGCTGGTCTGTTTCCTAAATTTTAAAGACAACAGCAGGATGGAAAATATGATTTGGCCATTTTCTTTACCCATAATGATCCATAATGCTAAGACACTTCTACCCAGCTAATTCTCTTGAAATCAGATTATATGGATTTTCAGATGTAGGTTTCATTTTAAAAATGCAGAACATCTCTAACATCAGTAGAGCATTGAATTGAGAGTAAGAGGTCAAGGTTTGTCACAAAATAAACAATGCCAGAATGTCTTTCCCTCTAAAAGGAGAAAATTAAGAAGCCAATAGGTACAACAGATCTGGTCACATGCAATCCTGTTTTATGAGAAAATACTCAAGGGAATCAGTATGCTGTGGTATTTTCAAAATTTGGAAAAATCGGCATCAGTGTCTACAAACTGCATTGCAGATGTTTACAATGATAAGTTTTAATAAGGTATCCCAGATTACATATCATTTTATGAATTGTTTTGAGATTAAACTTTTTTGTTTTTTAATTTGATATAAGAATTTGGTTATTTGGGGATCAATAAGACCTAGTAGAAAAGGCATTGCATTAGAAATTAGAGCACTTGGTTCTAGACCTAGGTCACCTCTAACTATTGAGGTGACCTTAAGGAAGTCATTTTATCTCTATCCATAGATATTCACTTGACCTCTTTGAGACTCCTAATCTCTAAAATGAAGGAATTTGATTTTATCTTTGAGCTTTCTTCTGAGATTCATAATCTATGATATATGACTAATTTCTAGGGATGTGTTTGATTTTTTTAGTTCAGAGCTGGATTTCTTTATTGTGAAAGAGATAAAGGCTTTATAATAGAATTGTAACTTCCATTGGGGGCATGAGTGAATTCCTGTGTAGTGTTTGATTTCACACATGCTCAGACCCGAGGTCGTTTGTGCCTCTGCTTAAGGCTATCACTGATTGGTTGGCCATACTTAGAAGAATGCAAAGAACTGAATTTAATATACATTTCATCTAAAGCTCAACTGCTATCCAAAGGAGAGTTTTTGTTTGTTTGTTTCCTGTCATTCTTTGTTCAAAGGGTAGAAAGCCTAGAACTGTATCAATGGCCTCTTCACAGTTCTTTTGCTAATTTTTCATTCTATGCCTCAAATTCCTGTGCTGCTAAAGAGCAAATGCAGTCCTGGCGGATCCCAGGGAGTTTATATTAGGTTAACAAAGTCATTCTGCCGCAGTGTGACAAGCACATGAGGCAGTCGTACTCCCATCAGAAGTTCCCTAAGAGCAGAAATTCCTGAGCCAAATGCGACAGAACAGGGCCTATGAAAACTGTCAGAAGGATGGTGTGCTTGGAAGACCATCAGGACTGCACATAAGACAAATCATGGCTTTTCCGAGCACCGGCAAATAGTCTCTCATAAAGCAGGCAGGTTCATGCATTGACCTGGCAAGGACTCCAGTGCTCCTGGTCTGCACCCATGCCCTGAATATGCCAACCTACTCCTGCCTCGGGGTCACTGCACATGCTATTCTCTCTCCCTGAATTGGTCTTTTCCTCCTCTTAAATTAACCAATTCCTTCTCAACTTTCACGTCTCAGCTTCAATGGCATGTCTCCAAAGAGGCCTCCTCCTGACAGCCTCTCCTTTCCCCCCACCAATCAAATCCGAATTAAGTTACCAAACAAATAAGATGCATTTTAAAGAAACAAACCAGTGAAGTGTCTTCCTAGAGCTCATATAAATATTTGAACAGGGTAGTAAAGACTAGTATCTGTAAAATAAGGTCAACCAGTTACAAAGGAATGATATTAAACCAACTCAACAAAGATTCACTGAGTTTGCAGTCAGTGGAACATATGACTTAGTCCTGCCTTTAGGGTAATATATTAGAAGTAGAACATTAATATGTTTTGGGGTGTGCTTTGTTCCCAACATAAAAAACAAAACACAAATGGGGGTTAAATTACACATCAATTTTTGTCACTTAGACCAAGATTAAATCTGTATTAATTAAAAAGAAATTTTAAAATTCTTTTTCTATCTTTTTGACTCTAAAAATAACAGTAAAACACATGTTTAAATTATTGAAGCTAATTTTAAAGTTTAAATCCCTGTTGCTGGAGAAACCTCCATCTATAAAACAACAATAAAACTACCATCTAGTTTTAATAAGAATTGATCTTTACTGGGCATTTTCAATGTGTTAGGCACTGTACTCTACAGATATTTAATAGTTAGTATTTGGGCTTATCTTCATAAAAACTCTATTATGTAGGTATTATATGATGTAGACAGTGCTCTCTTTCTTTTTATTTTTACAGATTTGACAGATTAAGTAACCTTCTCAAGATCATACTCTTAATAAGTTTCAGCCTGTGTCTCTAAAACCAGGCCTCTTAATCATAAGCAGTACTACCAAATCACCTCCATCCCACCATTGGGGTGGGGGATAAGGAAAGAAAATCAAATAGAATTTGAGGGCTACCTAAATTGTCATACATTATGATTTAATGAAGTACAAATTATGCCAATTTGATACATAACTAAAATCAACAAGGCAGAGTTTAGAAGGCAAAACAGCAGATACTCAAAGTCAAAATACCATCTCTGTTCTCACTCATCCCTCCCTACTGATTTATGAGTTAACCTCGAAGAGCTTGGCTCTCAGTCTATGCATATGTTTTTGCATTCATCTAGTAGGTACTGTGAACAATATCTCCCACTTGCCTTACAAGAAAGTTCTGGGAATTAGTAATGTCTGAAAAGCTTTCAATACTCTTGAGAAATATGCTATGAAAAACTTTATTTTTTAAAAATCCCAAACAACTAAAGTGAGTATCAATGGAAACTCATTTTAAAGTACTAGAATTGTCACTGCTGTAAATGTTAAAATAACAATTAAACATAAGAGGGTGAATTTCATAACCTATCAGTAAGAGGTATTCAGTGCAGGCTAGCAAAGTTTAAATGTCAACCACACCCATAAAAAACCTGAAAGAAAATCTGCTTGAAAAGCTGGCTGCAGGTACAATGAAATATCTTCAAGACACAACTTTTTAAACACTTTTTAAAAATATATTTTTATTGATTTCAGAGAGGAAGGGAGAGGGGAGATAGAAACAACAATGATGAGAGAGAATCATTGATAGGCAGCTTCCTGCATGCTTCTCACTGGGGATTGAGTCGCAACCAGGGTATGTGCTCTGACTATGAATCCAACCATGATCTCCTGGTTCATAGGTCGATGCTCAACCACTGAACCACACCAGCTGGGCAAGACACAACTTTTTCAACTGCAGCGGGAAGGCCGGGGAGGTTAGGGGGGCAGAAGGGGTGGGGGGTAAGAGATCAACTGAAGGACTTATATGCATACATATAAGCATAACCAATGGACATAAGACACTGGGGAGTAGGGGAGGCCAGGGGATTGTCAAGGGTGGGGGAAAAAAGGAGACATATGTAATACCCTTTGTAATACTTTAAGCAATAAAATATATATATATAAAAAAGACACAACTTTTTCCTACTATGGTATTTATCCAAGACCTATATTTACTTTATTAAATGTCTTCACTTTTATTCTGTCCTTTCTTACTGTTGATGCTACTGAGATGTTAGCATTGCCTTGACTTTGTTAACAAAGGAAAAACATTCTTTGTAGCGTACTCATATTTATATTCTTTCATGCTTTATTGTAAAAATAATTTGAAAATAATAATTTTAACTTAGTTTTCCTTTTCTGGTTTTAAATCTTCTCATTTAAAATCTCTAATAAATGAAGACTTCTAAAAAAGGAATCTTACACCCAGACAATGGAATATAATTCAGCACTAAAAAAAAAAATGATCTATCAAGCCATAAAGAGAAAGAAATATGGAGGAACCTTAAATGCATATTGCTAAGTGGAAGAAGCCAATCTGAAAAGGCTTCCTTCTATATGACTCTGTGCCATGCCAGCATGGCCAAGGGTTCAGTGAGCCTGAGACGGGGTGTGTGTGTGGGGGGGGGGGGGGGCAGCGAAGGATTAAAGAAAAGACAAAGAGAATATAGCTGGGGCTTGGTTGATCTTCTGTGCCTGGATGAGGCCACAGAGAAGGATCCAGCCAGCAAGCTGAGGCTTTATTTTATAGTCAGAGAAAAACAAGGTAGTGGTCTCCATAGTTACAATGTTCTTGTGAGTTTCACTTGTTTTGGCAGCACCTGATGCATCTCCCACAGCCCATTAGCTGCCTAGGAAGGAACTAGGGGGCGGCCATAAGGTCAAGCTTAATTATGCTAAGAGGGCTCTGCCCTCTAAGCTGGGACTTGTTTGTGGCTCTGCCACAGGTCAACCCGAGGCTTACCTCTACAGCTGCTTCCTACATGACTCCAACTATATGACATTCTAGAAAAGGCAAAATCAAAAATCAGATAGTGCCAGAGATTACAGGAGAGGAAGGGATGAATAGGCAGAGGACAGAAGATTTTTAGGGCAGTGAAACTACTCTATATGCTATTTTTTTTTAAATATATTTTATTGATTTTTCACAGAGAGGAAGGGAGAGAGATAGAGAGCTAGAAACATCGATGAGAGAGAAACATCGATCAGCTGCCTCCTGCACATCTCCCACTGGGGATGTGCCCGCAACCCAGGTACATGCCCTTGACCGGAATCGAACCTGGGACCCTTCAGTCCGCAGGCCGACGCTCTATCCACTGAGCCAAACCGGTTTCGGCTACTCTATATGCTATTATGGTAGATACGTATCACTATACATTTGCCAAACCTATAGAATGTGCAATACCAACAGTGAACCTTAATGTAAACTCTGAACTTAGCGTGATAATGACATGTCAATGTGGATTATAAATGGACCACAATGGTGGGGGAGTCTGTGGGAAGGGAGCAAAGGGGTATATGGGAAATCTCTGTACTTTTCTTCGATTTTGCTGCAAACTTAAAACTGCTCTATAAAGTCCTTTTTTTTTTTTTAATTTCAAGGGGTCATGGGAGGTAGATGAGGGTAAAGGGGGGATAAATCGTGATGGAAGGAAACGACTTGAGGTGATGAACACACAACATACAGTTGATATATTGTAGAATTGTACACCTAAAACCTATATAATTTTATTAACCAATGTCACCCCAATAAATTTGATTTTAAAAATGTTAAGGAATCTAAAACAAGCCTTCTACTCCTTGTTTAGAGGATTTATCTTACTTTTCACCTCCATAGCGATCATATTCTTTTATTTAAAGTGAATCAGCCCTAGCCGGTTTGGCTCAGTGGATAGAGTGTTGGCCTGCGGACCAAACAGTCCCAGGTTTGATTCCAGTCAAGGGCACATACCTTGTTTGTAGGCTCCTGTCGAACCCACACCCCGACTCTTTCTGTCTTTCCCTCTCTCTTCTACTATCCCTAAAAATCAATCGAAAAATATCCTCCAGGGAGGATTAACAATAACAACAAAAAACACCCTCTCCCCCCCAAAAAAAGTAAATAAAAAATTGTTCTGGTCCTACACTATTTTCAGCAGAGATGTAAAGAAACTGGATTCCTCCAATTCATTATATATTTAGTGGAAAATATAATAAATAAAATGAAAGGAAAGAAAAACTACTGTCCATCCAAGTGAATGTGTCACTCACCTTTTAAGGTGCAATAATGTGGCCTGGCCACTAGGGGTTCACTTAGTGTCCTGTAAGAAGTAATTAAATAAATGGCCCTTGTGGCCCCAAAAAGCTAATAGAACTGCCTTTCCAATAAGAAAACTACCATTTCATCCTCACAAAATAGCAATTCATTTCTAATCTGAAAAATAGGCGCTGACAGGCACGGCTGTGTTGCTCCCTTCAGATATGCTGTTGATGCTCAGAATTATAGTTTTTTGGCCAACTTACCTATATTCAATTTTAAACTCTTCACTGAGTTTAGGTAAAATGGAAAATGTAAAGACAGAAGAGATCTGTTTTTCTAAGCTTCCAACTCCATTCTCTTCACGTCCCACATGATAATTTTCTGCTTTTATGTATTTAATGGACTCTATTTTTAGGAGCAGCAGCCATGACTGAGTGTCGGTCTTAACTAATGCAACTTTAACCAAATAACTTGAGCTTGGGGGGCCGTGGGCATACTAGATGAGGTATTTGTTTATTGTTTATTTTAAAATTATCACAAAAGTCATCTTAAATCCTGAGGATTGTTTCTGGAACATTCCATGCCTTTTCATGTGATTGACGTCTTCTCATTCTTAAGGTCTGTATCATGCCTTCCAGAGAGGACTTCCGTGACTACCAATCAGTAGTATCACATACATAAATACATACACACACACACTCTGAAATTGTATATACATATATACTCAGGGGTGCACATGGACACACACACATTTAATTGCCAACACCAATTACTCTCGGCACTTTTTCTTCATGACACTCATCAAAATATCTAATTATGTTGCTTACCTGTTTACTTATTTCTTTTCTGTCCCTCCTATAAACGTATAAGCTTCCTGAAGGCTGAGAATCCACCCATCTTATCCACAGATGTATTGCTGATACAATGCCTGGCTCATGAAAGGCCCTCAAATCTTTATTAGACACGTGAAATAAACATGATACTGCATATATTATAAAAACAAAATTTAAATTTCAATCTATGAGGAGTCTGTATCAGCAATATGTATGTGTGGTTGCATATGGGATATGTATAAAATATTAAGATCATTATAATCACTATTTATTGAACAATTATTATG
The DNA here is from genome assembly GCF_014108235.1 of Myotis myotis. Lineage (NCBI taxonomy): Eukaryota > Metazoa > Chordata > Mammalia > Chiroptera > Vespertilionidae > Myotis > Myotis myotis. Next base: position 25,695,431 of record NW_023416315.1, read on the forward strand.
TGTCAGCACTAAATAAATGTTCTGGATATATGAATGAATGATGCCTAGAATTTCATTACACAACCTTAATCAGGTGAACCAAAACAGAATTCCAAAGACTAAGCTGTAATCAAATAATGTTGCCTTAATTTAAGCTTAAGTTTCTTAGCACAAATCCATCAATTATTATCTTTGGTTTTTTTCATGCACAATACTATATAAATATGAACAAAAATTTACAAGATACCTAATTAGATATCTTATATTGACTCCAGTATAAATGGACCATTCTCTTTGGTTGCATATTTTTAAGTAGAAACAAATCTTTAAATAAGATTTTAAATTTAATAATTTTTAAAATATGCACAATGTACTCATGATGAGCAAACCAAAAATGTCATAAGGCCAAAAATAATGTCATAAATTATATGAGACAATTACTATAAAACCATAAACATTACATAACTTTATATTCTGGGTTTATTCTCTCATAGATGCAAACAAAAAGAAAAAATATATAACAGTGAAATGATGAATAAAGCAGAAGGCACTCATTAATTCACTGATTTTTCAGCCCATTGCTAAACTGATCAATAGCTGAACACACAGATTCACCGGTTACTTTATGTGCACTTTAAAAAAATCATTAAAAATATTTTTATTGACTTATATATCAGCACCATTTTGGAGAGTAAAGAGAAGACACCTGGGTTCTCATACTTTTCATATCATCCTTCACAGAAACAAATCTCTTTCTACCCTATTTTTGCTTCCAATGAGAACGCAGCTGTCTTTTATTAGAGATGTTTAACTTACTGACTCTATATATGTGGAGTTTTACATGCTTAACAGGAGATTTTAATACAGTTTTAGCTCCTGCTTGAGATAAATCAAACTCAAACTGACAAATAAGCAACTATGTCTGCAAGAAGTGAGGGTAGTCTGATTTAAAGCCCGAGAAGCTTAGAACGCCTTCAATCTTAGGTTGCATGAAATACACATTTTATTCAGCAAGACATGATAGATACTTTATTGCAGGGTCGTTCTTTTTTAAATTCACTAGCAACTGAGAATAATCTAAAGCCATAGTATATTAATAAAATTAGCCAGAAATAGCAAAAGAAAAACTAGTAACATAAGTAGTATAATTTATCAATTGCTTTAGAAAGTTTACCTAAACATTTTCCAATCTTAAATCCTTTACCTGGCTCCCTTGTTTTCATATTTCTCTTCTATTATACTTGGTGTCAAGCTCTCTTTTTTTTAATACAGTACAAACATTTTCCTGATTATTACTGTGCCTGATTGTGTATAAATGCAAAGCAGTTTAAGATTATGCAGGGGGAAATGGTCGATGCATGAATTTCACTTCATAAACCTAACTTATTACCATCCTGCTGCTTGATGAAAAATTCAGAGTATTTGTTGCAATAGCTTTGTTCTTCAATGGGGTTATTACTTTTGCCTTTCCAGATTAATTACATGGAACAATATTGTGCCTTTCTGGTTGTCTACAGATGTCTCTATGATAACCTGTTTTACCCTCTTAAAACAATCACTGGTAAAAATTTTCTGCTTGATCAAAATTTTAAAAATATATTTGGTAGGTAACAGTAATAACTGATTTAGGCAAAAATTAACAGGTAATGTTACAACCTCCAGGTAAAAATTATTTGGGGAACAAAATCTAAGTATCTCCTCTTGGTTTACATATTAATTACCAAAGGAATCTTTAATAGAGAAAGTAGCAGATAATTCCTTAGGAAACTAGTCAAGTTAGCATCACCAATAATGAGATAAACCATCATGTGACACGGAGTGATCTGCCTTAGAGGAAAGGACACAGCACCACATAGATAGTACCCTTGACATTTAATCACTTTAACTATGAATAATCATGCTTAAGCTACATAATCTTTACTCCCTGGAATGGAGATAGAAACGCCCTAACCTTTGTAATAGAGATTGATAGGATTGAATCAACTGGTATAAATACAGATGTAACAAGACAGCAAGACACAGAACTTAGAACTCAGAACCTAGACACAGAACCTACACAGAATCTAGAGACAGAAGAACTTCGCTGGAGAGAACATGGCAAAAGATCCTGGACTGAACCTGACTACAGAAATTGGCAAGAGAACCTGACTAGAACCTGGTGACTGAACCTGGCTGGAGAACCTGGACAGAACCTGGCTGGAGAACTTAGCGAGGGAACATGGCAACAGAATCTGGCTGGAGAACCTGGAGAACCTAGCAAGAGAACTTGGACACAGACCCTGGCAGGAGATCCGAACCAGAACTTGGCTGGAGATCCTGGCTGGAGATCCTGGCTAGGCTGCTGACCAACTGAACACTGTCTCCGTGTCCTTCCTTCTTCGCCGACTCTGTCTACACCTTTGGGAACCCCTGGACCTGCTGGGGTTGGACCCCGGCACTTGACAAAAATGCACAACCTGAATCTAGTCATAAGGAAACACACAAACTTAAGGATGTTACACAAAATAGCTGGCCTGTTCTTTTCAAAATATCTTTAAAAAACATAAAGATTGATGGGTTGATCCAGATTAAAAGACAATATTGTGCTACACAATATTGTAGCAGAATATGTAATTCTGGACTGATGCTTTAGATAAAGAAAAAAAAGGTTTTATGTTTTGTTTTTCTCTAAAGGACATGATTAGGACAATTGGAAAAATCTGAATAACCTGTACATTAGGTAATTTGTGTTGTATTAATGTTAAGTTTCCTGAATTTGATCATTAAACTGTATTAAACTAAATTAATGCTTAAGACTGTAAGGACATATATACTATAAATATTCAGGGGTGAGGAGTCATGACATCTGCAATATACTCTCGAAGAACTCAGCATGAGAGATAGATAGATGATAGATAGGTAATAGATAAATGATTGTGTATAGTATCATGAAGAGATAAAACAAATATGGAAAAATATTGATTAATGAAGACTCTAGGTGAAATATACATAGATGTCCTAAAATTCTGTAAAGTTTTCAATAACTTTATGAAGGTTTAAAATTTTTCAAATTTAAGAGTAAAACAGAAGAATTTCTGCAAATAATGTCACAGTGACAAATGCATCAATACTCTTGGGGAAAAAAAGGAGAAAATCAAGGTTAAAAAATTTAAGTACTCTACAATTGATTGGACTTATTACCCTTTCTACAACATTGTACTATATTGTCAATCTGAATTTTTTTATGCATTTAATTTTCTGTAAGGGATTCAGAATTTTCCATTTGTTCAGTATGGTGTATATGTCTACCAGCCTAAATTAAGGTACCTTCTTAACTGCTGATGTGTCTCATTTATTTTTGCCATAGTTAGCCAGTTATAGATTGTATTTTAGAGTCACAAATCTGAACATGAGACACTTCTCAAATTTTCTTTTCTCACTTATAACTCAGTTTAAACATTTAAAAAACTTTTTTCACCCTAGCCAAACTGGTCAAGGGCATGTACCTTGGTTGCAGGCCTGATCCCCGGCCCTGGTCAGGGCACTTGCAGGAGCCAATCAATGTGTCTCACATGGATGTTTCTCTGTGTGTGTGTGTGTGTCTCTCCCCTCCACTCTCTCTAAAAATAAAAAAATAAAAAATAAATATCCCTGAGTGAGGATTAACAAGAACAACAACAAAAAGCACCTTTTTCTTTCACAGAGGTATCACTTCCAAAATAAGGAATTTAAATATAAAAATACAGTTTGACTATCAATTTTGTCTTTATAGAATCTTCTTTCACCCCCACCTACCCACCTCTCAATCTCAATTATGTGTGTTTCAGAGTTTAATGTGTTTATATTCTACCCATTTAGAGGGAAGTCTATGACTATTCTTGGTCTGTTTCATTCTTCCATCCTTAATCTTGACCTTGACATAAGATTCTGAAGAAAAACACCTTTAACAATTCTACTTCTTCACTCTTTTCCTGAAGTCTAACTACAGTATTTCTTTGCTAACTTTCCTGTAAATTTATATAATTTACCCTAATTATGAATAGCAAATATTTTAATCTCTGCTCTTTCTTCTTTTGCATTTTAGGGTCAATAAAGAATAGATGAGAAATATGCAAAGGAAATTACATTATGATCTCTCTTGCCAAGAGCCAATTATTATACTAGGATATTTTACTTGGTAAAGGCAAGGAAAAAAGATTTCAGTTTGAGCTCATCTTATCCTATATAATAAAAGCCCAGCGACCAAATGGCATAAGGGCCAGAATGACCAGTTGACCAGTTGCTATGATGTGCACTGACCACCAAGGGGCAGACGCTCAATGCAGGAGCTGCCCCCTGGTGGCCAGTGTGTTACCACAGTGGGAGCACTGGTTGGCTGACAGGGATAAGTGGCTGCTCCCGCTGTGAACCCTAGGCTGATGGGCAGGAACCCGGGCTGCAATCATTGCCTCCTCGCCCCAGGCTCCTCCTCCTCCTTGCTCCCTGCTGCCTCCTCTGGACACCCGCAGGAGGCTGGGAGGTGGGTTTGTGGCCGCCGAGGAACTGAGGCCTACTCCGCTGCCTCTCAGTGCTACTGTCCCTGGGCCTGGCCCCGACTGGGTCCTCTGGAGAGGCAAGTGCTCTGGCTCCACAGACGATGCTGGACCAGGGAGCAGCTGCTCAGAGGGCAGGTCCACAACTACTGGGCTGACCAGGATGACTGCGCTCCCACAGCAGGCAGATCCCCACAGGCCACGCCCCCCACCAGTGCATGAATCCCATGCACCGGGCCTCTAGTTTCATTATAAAGATGTAAACTACCCCAAACAGTAATAGTCATGACAATAAGGAGACTCAGAAATGACCAGTAGACCCCAAAGTAACCTATACTTTTCCATAAACTTCAACTTCCAACAACCAGTGCTTGAAGAGACCCCCTAATCATCAGCAACACCACAGTTACACTAAGTAGTCCATGCTCCATAGATCTTAAAACAAAACAAAAACAAAACACAGTGCTTTGAGTTAGCTTAATGCTAATTTTTCTGTTTGTAAAAGAGATAATGGTAAATCCAAGAAAACCTATTAGTATAGTGTCTGGCACATGATCCTTGTTGATGTTAGATATTAATTTTTGTTATTTTTCTCTATATATTTTCCCACCCTCAGAAGCATTTTTCTTTCCATCCCCTTCAGTTTTGATAGTTCAAGCTCCAAATGCACACTGCAGAAATTTAGGTAACTCTGATATTCAGCAAGTTCCATTTACCAAATTTAGAATCATAACTTGGATTTCCCAAGCTATGTATAAGCTATCGGCAAACCAATCACTCAAAACTTGCAATTTCAGCAAACAGTGACCTTTTTGGCAAGCTGGCAGCTCTTTTGCTAGTATAACTCCTCTAGAAACCTGACAGGCCTTCTATGTGTCAGATGATAGTCTATTCTACTTAGCATCGGACTAATAGATTGTTGTGATAACAGCCCCAATATGTTCACACCTTTCTGAATTCATCACCTCCCTCAATATAAGCCCTTAGGATAATTCCTTCCCACTCACTCTGGTCTGGACTTGGCCATGTGATTTGCTTTAACCAATATAACAATAATAAATGGGACATAGCAGAGACTTGAAAAGTGCTTGCACATTAAGGCTTGCCCTCTCTGGCTGATCTCGGAACCCTGCCATCATTGCTGTGTGAGCAAGCTCAGACTAGCCAGCTTGATAATGAAAGACATGTGCCCAGAACCGTTGTGGCCCCTCTCGGCAGCGAGCCAACACCTGAGGTTGAGTCTCTAATTGTCCAAGACCACAGATGCATGAGTAAGCCCAGCCAAGACCAGCAAAGTTCTGTCCTACTGAGCCCAGCTCACATTTTCCAATACACATGTGTCATGAGTGACACAAATGATTGTTTTAAGCCATGAATTTGGGGATGTTTTGTTTTGCAGCAACAAACACTAATAAAGAAATTGGTACCTAGAAGTAGGGGTCTTCTGTAACAAAACCCAAAAACATGTGGCAGTGGCTTTGGACTAGGTGGCTGATGAGAGACTGAAAGAGCTACAATAAAAACTTCATGAAAACTGGAGAAATGGTGAGCACACTGTTAGCAGAGGCTATGAAAGTGATAAGGAAACTCCTGTAGCAGGTTAAGAAAATAGAGACCTGAGTTTGGTCATTGTGGAATAAATAGTAAAAATGTTGCCTGTGGTAACTGGTAAACTTCTGGATTTGGCCAGGGAGATTGTCTCACAGAAAGTTAAACTTGTCAGCTGACTTCTTTTAGCTGCTTATGGTAAGGTACTGGAAAGAAGAGATGAATCCAAGAAAATTCTGTCTGTAAGCAAAACTTAGGGGGAATTTAGAGGGCCCAGGACATACTGAGAAGAAAGCAAAGTTGTCCTTCTCTCCAGTCTTCCCAGTCAGAGAAAATTGACAAATTGATAAACAGCTTCAGGGTAAAGATCACATCAAAGTGTAACTATAAGTCCCTTTGTTAAGAATTCTAAAAATGTTAGGGACATGCATAGGAGAAACTCTGTTAGACAAAAGAAAAAAAAAAAAAAAAAAAAAAAAAAGATGGCTTTTAAAATTCGTAAGGGTGTTTTTCCTTAGCAGCCTGAACACGCAAGTAAAGAGAAGCCTTTCTCAATAAGAGCTGTGGGCTTCGCTTCTGGACCTAAATCAGATTCATAGGAAGCTCTCAGAATGTTGAAGTCAACTCTGCATCCTGTGAAAAGCACCACCATCTTGGACTGAAAGAGAGCAGGTCAGCTCAAAACACAAAGAGCCTTCTGGGCCCCAACCCTCTACAGGAATGAATTGAGAAAGATACTCATCTGCATATACAAGCTATTTCTTATAAATAAGGAATGACATCTCGGAGGACAGAGCCAAGAACTATGAAGAACAATGGACTAGGGTACCACTCCCAGAGAGCTGCAGACAACAACAGACTGAAGCAACACTCCCAGGAAGCTGAGTCGCAGCCTAATTGAGGGAGATGTCCTGACCCTGGGGTACGGGGATCAGGCAACATGTGCCTGGCAAGATTCCAGAATTCCTGTGGACTGCTATGTGTCCCCCAAGAATCCGCTTTCAAATGGTTCTCTCTATTGCAGTTCTCATGGTCTTGTCTTATCACTGTATAACTTATCTTTTTAGTGCAACTGGATCAAGAGGAGCTGCATCCAAAAAATCACTTCCAGATATGGTTATATGTCAAGAAATCCTGGACTTTGAAGCCGATGTTGTGACTGGATGAAATTCAGGGTGTCTTAGAAAGGAGAAAAAAATAAGGGAAAAAGAAAAAAAAAAGGAGGATATGTATTTTGCACATGGGAGGGATGTAATAATCAGGGCAAAGACCTTCTGTGGTAAGTTGTGTCAGTAACAGTCTTTAATTGTTCACACTTGCCTGTATTCAAGCCTTAGCTAATCCTCCCACACTCTGGCTTGGCTGTGTGACTTATTTCAGCCAATGAGACACTGGCAACTTGGGACCAGCAGAACCTTGAAAGTACTCACACAGGGGAGCTTGCCTATTCCGGCTGCTCCTAGAACCACCATCTGAACAGGCACAGACTAGTCTGCTGCATGATGACAGGCACATGACCCAATCACCCCAATTGCCCCAGCCGATAGCCAGTAACCCCTAGAAGCAGAGCCAACTAGATAACCAACAGCTGACCATAGATAAATGAGTGAAACTAGTCAAGAACCAATCAGTTGAGCTCATCCCAATTGCCAACCAACAAATGACAAGCGAGATAAATCGCTGTTGTTCTAAACCACTAACTGTGTTGTGCATAATAAAGTAGCAAAGAACAATGTTCTAAGTCACATCCAGCAAATTATAGCCTGCAGGCCAAATTCAAGTTACCTCCTGTTTTTGGACAGCTTACAAACTAAGAATGGTTTTTACGTTTGTAAATGGTTAAAAAAACAACAACAATAATATTTTATGACATTAGAAAGTTATATGACATTCAAATTACAGTGTCCCTACATAAATTTTATTGGAACACAACTACACCCATTTGTTTAAATATTTTGCACGTCAATGGCAAAGTGGAATAGTGAGGACAGAGACTAAAAAATTGCCTGCAAAGCCTAAATTCTTTACTATCTGGTCCTTTGCAGAAAAAGTTTGATGACCTCTGTTGTAACTCTAGTTCACAGTTGTTTAGATGTGGTCAAAAATATCGCAGCCAAGCCATAGCTGGGGGGCTCAGTTGGTTGGCATATCCAAAAGGTTACGGGTTCAATTCCCAGTCGGATGCATACAGGAAGCAACTGACTGATGTTTCTCTCTCAAGTCAATGTCTCTCTCTACCCCTTTCTCTCTCTAAAAAAATAAATAAATAAATAAATAAATAAATAAATAAATAAATAAGTAAATAAGTAAATAAGTAAATAAATAAATAAACATATCCTTGGGTGAGGATTTTTTAAAAAATAGCACAGCCAACGTTTGGCATTAAGAAAGAAAGTGGGTGTTCCATGTCTTGGCAGGCCAGGCATAAGCTTTGGGCTGCCGTCCACACCCATGTGCAGCCACACATAGATGGAGTTCAGTAAAATCCTATCAGAAGAGCAAGGGTGACTGACCACTAGGTTGTATATCTGAAACCAATACAGAATAATATTGAATGAAACTGTAATTGAAAAAAAAAACCTGTATTAAAAAAAAAAGTATAGCAAGGGTACACTATGAATGACAGAACCCTGCAGCAGTGAGTGAAAAAGTGGAGAGACAGAAACAAGGCACAGGTGATCCAGGCGTCCATGGGAAAATCTGTTTGCTGTCACTTGCTCTTTTCCCCTCTTTACAATATTGTAGCTGAAGCAACTCAAGTATCAGCAGAACTCCACCTTCAGCAATTCAACAGTTACCTACTGCAAGAGGAAACCTAAGCTGACATCAAAACAAGCAAGCAACCCATCATAAACATGCTGCAAGCACAGGCATGGTGAAAGAGAAGACCGTGAATCAGAAACAAATGACTAATGTAATTTTTATGGCCTTACTCTCATTATTTCCATAGTAGTGTCTTTGCTTACTCATTTTCCCTTATGTTCTCTTTCCCTCTGACTCGCCCTTTTGATTGTCCCAAGAAAACAAAACATATGATTGAAACTCATTAAATTTGAGTTTGACCAGAGATGAAGAAGAAAGAAACCAGAATGTTTACTTGTAGGTGCTCTATGTCCCTTCATACTTTCACTGGAATCTACAATCCACAATTTTAGGCATAAAAAATGAGAAACAGCAAGAAAGGACAGGTAGACATAAAACAAGAGGAAGAAAAAGAGGAGGGAGATGTGAAAAAAAAACAAACTAAAAAACAAAAAAACAACAACAAAATAACCTATTCTTACCTTTTTACATATGACCAGAAATTGTATAAAGGAATTTCAGCACTGAGAGGGAGGGCAGGAATGTCATTCTCATATTCCCCATTTTGGGAACTGCCTCCAATCTGTGACATTGGGGTCTGACATTGGTTAATATGATCATATAGGTTTCAGGTATGGATTTCTGTTACAAAATCTGTATATTGATTGCACTGTGTGCCCACCACTCAGTCAGATATTCGCCCATCACCATATATTAGGTCCCCTTTACCTCCCACCCCCTTCACTCTAGCTACCACCACACTGCTGTTTGTGTCCACAAATTTCAGTTTTATATCCAACATGTGAGTGGAATCATATAGTCCTTAGCTTTTTCTGACTAACTTATTTCACTTAGCATAATTTTCTCACGGTCCATCCATGTTGTTGCAAATGGCAGTATGTTGTCCCTTCTTATGGCTGAGTAGTATCCTATTGTGTATATGTGCCACATCTTCTTTATCCAGTCCTCTAGTGCAGAACACTTTGGTTGTTTCCATGTCTTGGCTACCGTGAATAATGCTGCAATGAACATAGGGGTGCATATATCTTTGTGAATACATGTTTTTGAGTATATACCCAGGAGAGGGATTGCTGGGTCGTATCATAGCTCTTAATTTTTTTGAGGAATCGCCAGACTGTTTTCCATAGTCCACTCTTTTCATATTCACTGATACTTTAAAGCCAACCTCACAGCCTGGCTGGGTTAGAGCATTCATCCCTATACACCAAGGTTGCGGGTTTGATCCACAATCAGGACACATAAAAGAATCAACCAATAAATGCATAAATAAGTCGAACAACCAATCAATGTTTCTCTCTTCCTTCCTTTCTCTCTAAAGTTAATCAATAAATTGACATTTTAAAAGAAAAATAAAGCCAACTTCACACATACAGCCAGAATCATATACAAATATGAATACTTCAAAAGTATGGACCAACAACTTAATTTTATTTATGATTTTGTGGGGTGGCTGAGGGAGGAGTTACATAGTGGATGGCAAGACAAATCTTTAAAACTCTTTCCCTCCCACTCTTAATCCCTTTTCTCTTTCTTTGAACGCCCCCCCCCCCACATTCTCTTCCCTCTCCCTGTCACCTAAGTCTTCCTTCTCATCCCTTTCATTCCATGTCTCTGTCCCTTTCTTATTTGAAGAAATTTCTCCAATTTGTCTCCTTACCCATTAGCCCCACCACAAAACAGATAATAAACATGTACCTAAAAAGGCATGAGGTAGGAGGAGGGTGTAAATAACTAATACTAGTTTAACACATGTGGCTGATAAAATGATAATAATGTGGGAGGGGCTACATTATAAAATATGGATAGGGTGAGCTGTAATACCTGTTTAAATATATTATAAAAAACATAAAAGTAATAAAGTGGGAAGTATTTTCTACGGGTATTTCTTTTTATTGACATTATACCTTCTACTATAAAAATAACATTTCACCTCTGTTCGTTTGGCATTTGTGGTTTTCAATTTTATAATATCTATTATATCAAGGGGAAATTCCTGATAAACTTTAAAAGGCTTGCACTTGAGACTACATAAGCCATCTAAAGTGCTTACCGCAGAGTGTGTTTTTCAATGGTAACCCTCTTTGTAAAGTTGCTTATAGTGAACTTCTCCGATGGTGAAGTGGAATAAAAGGCCTAAATTGCTTCAGCACAATTCAGCAAGGTTTCCTTCCACTTACTGAAGTATACTTTACCTACGAGCCCGTGCCACTGCTAAGTGAAGCACTTACCACACACCGCGTGGCGAACGGTGCTCAGACTGAAATGCTTCCTCTCCACTCTCCGGAGAGCAAGAATAAGAAACAAAAGTGGGTTTCCTTCCTGAAGGCTCGAATGACTGGGAAACTCTGCTGGAGGAAGTTTAGCTTCTCCCTGATAATGCTTTCCCCAACATCAGGAGAGAGAGACAGAGAGAGAGAGAGAGAGAGAGAGAGAGAGAGAGAGAGAGAGAGAGAGAGAGAGAGAAAGTAAAATAAAAAGTCAATTTTGTCAATTTTTTATTGTCCCTTCATTCTACTTTCAAGATAGAGAATGGAACATCAATTCTAAACCATAGAAGTAGCTGAACTACTCAGAAATGTGTCATTACTTGCAGTATATGTTAAATAGAATTCTCATGAGGTACCATATATGCATATCTGTGTTATTTTAAAATAGACTCTAGAAGTGGCAAGTGCAAGTGATCTGCCAGAAGATAAGTCTAAGCCAGGACCCCACTCTCTTACCTATGAAAGGCCTAAAATTATGTTCCAGCTCTTCAAACTTTTCATTAATCAAAAATACACTACTTCCCACACAATAGAATGCATGGGAGATACTATAGAATATCCTTGATATTCCAGAACTTTGGGTTCCAATATTTTTTGGATTGCACATTCCATCAATAAAAAACGTTCAAGTGTGAACTGCCAATCCTATCTAATAAAAGAGAAACATGGTAATTAGTGTACATCCACTACCCTTCCCATTGGCTAATCAGCGAGATATGCAAATTAACTGCCAGCCAAGATGGCGGCCGGCAGCCAAGCAGCTTGAAGCAAACATGAGACTTGCTTGCTTCAGTGACGGAGGACTCCAATGTTCCCCGCCTGCCGCTGCCGGCCTCTGAGCTTGCAGTGTGAAACACTGTTACAAATATAGAAGCTAAACAAAACCCCAGAAACCTGCTTTCAGCCCTCCGGGATCTCAGAGCTGGAGTTGATACAGTGTTTCGATTATAGAACCCAAACAAACCAGATACCTGCTTTCAGCAGCAAAGGCCTCAGAGCTGGAGCCAGAGCTAAAGCTGGCCCAGAATAAAAAAAAGAAAAGAAAAAAAGGAGCAGTTGGGAGCTTCAGTCACCCGCCAGCCTGAAAACAGCCCTCAGCCCCTCACCCAGGCTGGCCAGGCACCCAGTGGGGACCCTCACCCTGAAGGGTGTGTGACCAGCTGCAAACAGCCATCAACCCCTCACCCAGGCTGGCCAGGCACCCCAGTGGGGACCCCCACCCTGATCCAGGACACCCTTCAGGGCAAACCAGCTGGCCCCCACACGTGCACCAGGCTTCTATCCTATATAGTAAAAGGGTAATATGCCTCCCAGCACCGGGATCAGCAGAGCTGAGAGGCCTCCCGGCACAGGGATCAGTGTGACAGGGGGCAGCGCCCAAACCCCCTGATTGCCCTGCAGCTCTGTGTGTGACAGGGGGCGGGGCCACAACCTCCCTATCCGCCCTGCTCTGTTCGTGACAGGGGAAGGCGCCCCAACCCCCTGATCAGCCCTGCTCTGTGCCTGATAGGGGGGAGCTCCCCAATCCCCTGATTGCGCTGCGGCTCTGTGTGGGACAGGGTGCGGCTCCCCAACCCCCCCCCCCCAACGGGCCCTGCTCTGTGTGTGACAGGGTAGAGCCATAACCTCCCCATCGGCCCTGCCCTGAGTGTGAGAGTGGCGGCACCCCAACCCCCTGATGGGCCCTGCTCTGTGGGTGATAGAGGGCGGCGCCCCAGCCCCCTGATCCGCCCTGCTCTGTGCTTGACAGTGGGGAGCTCCCCAACCCCCTGATGGGCCCTGCTCTGTTCATGACAGGGTACGTAGCCCCAACCCCCCTGATGGGCCCTGCTCTGTGTGTGACAGGGGGCAGCGCCCCAACCCCCTGATTGGCCCTGCTCTGTGCATTCCAGGGGGTGGCGCCGCAACCTCCCCATCGACCCTGCCTTGAGTGTGACAGGCGGCGGTACCCCAACCCCCAATCGGCCCTACCCTGAGTGTGACTGAGGGTGGCATCGCAACCTCCCAATCCGCCCTGCTCTGTGCATGACAGGGGGCGGCGCCCCAACTCCCCAATCAGCCCTGCTCTGAGCCCGACCAGGGGCTGCACCTAGGGATTGGGCCTGCCCTCTGCCACCCGGGAGCAGGCCTAAGCCAGCAGGTTGTTATCTCCCGAGGGGTCCCAGACTGCAAGAGGGCACAGGCCAGGCTGAGGGAACACCCCCCCCCCCCCCAGTGCACAAATTTTTGTGCACCGGGCCTCTAGTAGTCATATATTTACTTTTAAATTACATACACATACTATCATATTATATACACTTAAAACAAAATCAGGAAATTTTATAGACTAAGATAATGAAGAATAAAATATTTTATTGGTCAGTAGAATTTTTAAAATATATTTTTATTAATTTCAGAGAGGAAAAAAGAGAGGAAGAGAGATAGAAACATCAGTGATGAGAGAGAATCATTGATTGGCTGCCTCCTGCATGCCCACACTGGGGATCAAGCCTGCAACCCCAGCATGTGCCCTTGACTGGAATTGAACCCAGGACCCTTCAGTCCGCAGGCTGACTCTCTATTCACTGAGCCAAACTGGCTAGGGCAGTCAATAGTATTTTTTAAAACATGATTCTCACTGAAGGCATAACAATTAAATTATTAACATAATAATATGCTTCAACTTTTCAAATTCTTGTGACAGGATTTGAAAGTCTGCTTCTAAATTCAGTTTCTTTTGCTGCATAGTTTTTATAATAAAAGACTTCTCAGAAACATATGTAGATCCCAAAGGAGAGAAGTGCATCATTTGGCAGCGCTTACTAAATCATGATGCTCACTTTTCAATCCCACTCAAAAATTATACGAAGATTTTGGCAAAATTCAGCCAGTAAATTCCCATCTTCTCTAATTTCCATCAGTTGTTGCAAACTAATCACAAATGTGTTCACAGACATGGAAACTCTCAAGTTGATTTTAAAACAGATTTTCAAATTTGGTTTTTAATTTTTTTAAGTATGCCAAGATAAGCATTTTCTTATGTAACACATCATTTTATGCAATAACAGTGAAAACATGTCCCAGTATCTGTTTTAAAAATACTCCTTAAAAAAAAAAAGAAAAATTGTTCATTAACTGCGAAAACTGCTTCTTTTTTTGTTGGCACAGAATAAGTGACAGTGTGTGTGTGTGTGTGTGTGTGTGTGTGTTCATTTTCTACAGGTAGCATTCTAGTTAGAGTTACCTATCACAGAAAGGTCAGAAAACTTGGAACCTTGTATTTGTGAAAGAAAAATGCACTTTTTATCTTTAGTTTGACAACTCCTCCAAGTGTTTTGTCTCAGAATAACTACTGAACTTCTGTAAGGCGTGAGATGGCCACGGTCAGTCCCCATCTTAGCACTAAACATTGTGAAGATCCTACTATTTAGGATAGGACACTCTAAGTCTGCTTAAGAGGCACACATGTAAACTGCAGTGCTCTGAAAAAATTGAAAGAAGATAATGGTAACTCCTCCTTGTGTTAGAAGGTCCCCTTTATTAGAAAAATAGCATGCCCTGTGAATCAGGTGACCACTTAATATACAGGCTATGAATAGTCCAGCTTAATGTCTTTATAATTTTTAGACTAAGAAAATCTATAAACAAAAATTCTAGGAGAACCAAGATGGCGGCATAGGTTAACGCCGGAGTTTGCTGCTTTGAACAACTACTTCAAAAGTGAAACCAAAAAACGGAAGGGACATCACCCAGAACCACAGGAACGCTGGCTGAGTGGAAGTCCTACAACTAGGAGGAAAGAGAAACGCATACGGACACTCAGAGGAGGCGCAGTGCTGAAGTCAAATTCTGAGGTGCGGAGTGCGAGGAGCGGGCTGACGGCGGAGGGCGCGGTTGGCGTTTTCAATCGGGAGGGAGTCGCAGACTCTGAGCTCCAGATCCGGGCGAGTCTTTAGGGACCCAGACTCAAACGGGAGAAGCGGGACTGTCTGGCTTTGGTCAGAGCGAGTGCAGCTTTCTCTCTGAGCTTTGCAGCGGGTGCTGGGACTCAGAGAGGCAGAGCCCCTGGGGACAGGACTGAGAGCCGCCATAACTGCTCTCTCCGGCCCACCCTGTTGATCCTGTTCTACCCGCCCCGCCCAAGCCCTGCACAGAGGCATTTGCCGGATAGCCTCAGGCAAAGGCTAGATTAGCACCTCCCTAGAGGACAGAAGTTCTCTCACTACTGACACAGCTGATTCTCATAGCCACTTGGCCTAGAGGTCAAACCCTCCCTGGAATTAGCTACAACAATCAAGATTTAACTATAAGACTGCAAACAAAGACCACTAGGAGGTGCACCAAGGAAGCATAACAAAATGCGGAGACAAAGAAACAGGACAAAATTGTCAATGGAAGATATAGAGTTCAGAACCACACTTTTAAGGTCTCTTAAGAACTGTCTAGAAGCCGCCGATAAATGTAGTGAGATCCTCAAGAAATCTAATGAGACCCTCGATCTTATATTGGGGAACCAACTAGAAATTAAGCATACACGGACTGAAATAACGAATATTATACAGACTCCCGACAGCAGACCAGAGGAGCGCAAGAATCAAGTCAATGATTTGAAATGCGAGGAAGCAAAAAACACCCAACCGGAAAAGCAAAATGAAAAAAGAATCCAAAAATGCGAGGATAGTGTAAGGAGCCTCTGGGACAGCTTCAAGCGTACCAACATCAGAATTATAGGGGTGCCAGAAGATGAGAGAGACCAAGATATTGAAAACCTATTTGAAGAAATAATGACAGAAAACTTCCCCCACCTGGTGAAAGAAATGGACTTACAGGTCCAAGAAGCGCGGAGAACCCCAAACAAAAGGAATCCAAAGAGGACCACACCAAGACACATCATCATTAAAATGCCAAGAGCAAAAGATAAAGAGAGAATCTTAAAAACAGCAAGAGGAAGAAACTCAGTTACCTACAAGGGAATACCCATACGACTGTCAGCTGATTTCTCAACAGAAACTTTGCAGGCCAGAAGGGAGTGGCAAGAAATATTCAAAGTGATGAATACCAAGAACCTACAACCAAGATTACTTTATCCAGCAAAGCTATCATTCAGAATTGAAGGTCAGATAAAGAGCTTCACAGATAAGGAAAAGCTAAAGGAGTTCATCACCACCAAACCAGGATTATATGAAATGCTGAAAGGTATCCTTTAAGAAGAGGAAGAGGAAGAAAAAGGTAAAGATACAAATTATGAACAACAAATATGCATCTATCAACAAGTGAATCTAAGAATCAAGTGAATAAATAATCTGATGAACAGAATGAACTGTTGATTATAATAGAATCAGGGACATAGAAAGGGAATGGACTGACTATTCCTGGGGGGGAAAGGGGTGTGGGAGATGCGGGAAGAGACTGGACAAAAAATCGTGCACCTATGGATGAGGACAGTGGGTGGGGAGTGAGGGCGGAGGGTGGGGCGGGAACTGGGAGGAGGGGAGTTATGGGGGGAAAAAAAGAGCAACAAATGTAATAATCTGAACAATAAAGATTTAATTAAAAAAAAAATTCTAAAATTTTCTTAATACTTGACAACAAATTTCTTGAGCACCCACTGGGTGTGCTTCAAAGTAATGACCCTGAGCAGTGGTTCTGGAAATACTACCTGGCATGTGAATTACTCCAGGATCTTGTTAAAATAGCAGATCCTTGTGCCTCATCTAAACCCACTGAGTCAGAAAGTCTGTGAAGATGCCAAGATATGAGCATTAGTAACAAGCAGGTTGTTTGGGTTATTTATCTGGATAAGATGCCATCCCAAAACAACATGACTTAAGAAAAAATGATTGATTTTTTTCTTACAATTCTGTGGGTTGGCTGGACTTGTGCTCCACATGTTGTCAGCAGATTTGATTTACATCGCTGCATTCAGCTGGGAGCCCTATGAGGCTGAATTATCCACCAAGGTCTGCATCCCAGTCTTCCTCCATGGGCATCTCACTCTTTCGTGGTCCCTCCCCATTCAGTAAGCTAGCCTGAGCTACTCGACATGGCAGCTGGTTTCCAAGACCAGCGAAGCAGAAATTGTTGGGTCTCTAATGAGCTACTCCTAAAACTGGCTCAGACTCTTCTGCTGTATTCTGTTGGTCAATGCAAATCACATGGACTGCCCAGATCCAAGAGGAATGGAAATAAGATTCCACCCTTGGATGGAAGGAACAGCATGCATGTACAGTGATAGAACTGCTGGCAGCCACCATTGGAGACAAGCTTTTACACAAATGATCTCACAGTTAAAATTACACAATAGCTTTTATAAAGTGATAAATTCAGTAGAGACTGTTGGATTTAACCTAAGAACAGTTTTCAGCATTCATGATAAATTGTTACATAGTTTTTGCATCAAACTAGTTATTAAGGGGAAGAGTAACAACCCTAGATAGAAACATATGTATGCGTGCACGGGTGCACATACACACACGCACACAACATGATAGAATATTCTAGAAGCAGAATTTCCTATGATTCTAAATTATATTGTAAATTTTTTACCATCCTTTCCTAAGACATTGGTTTTATCCTTGCAAAAAATAAATGGTAAATAGAGTATTTTGGTAAAAACAAACAAACAAAAAACCCCACCTGTTTGTTAGTGAAATACAAACTATTTCAAGGCCATGCTTTTACCTTAACCAAATCAGCCATATGTATTGCTGCAGTTGGCAGTGCCTGCCTGCCCTCTGTGCAAAATCCTTCCATTTATGGCCAAATAGCAACTGAAATTCTACCATTAAAGGATCAACCTCTTTGGTTGTTTTTTCAGAGTGACCCTGGGGCACTGGACGAGAATAGAAAAAAAACAGAAAGGATCCTCCAAATCAACAAGGGTTAACTCAGCAGATTCCAAATACAGGAGATACTTAGAATTTTCATCCGAAGTTTGCTTTAGAGATATTGAGACCCACGCTTATGAATCTGAATCATGTAGTTATGGAAAGGAGCATTAAAGACTGAGCCTGGCTGATTGTCTAGCATCTGCTCTCTCAAGTGTGTTCTGTTGCCTTCTACTTGTCATGAAATAATTTTATAGGAGGAAATGAAATGCTTCAGATCGGATCTCAAAAACTGAAGACCCACAGGTCAGATACAATGGCAGGCATGTTTAGTTAGGTTTGAGCATTTTTTTTAAACTAGAACTAGTTACGACTTTAAATTTAAAAATAAAAACACAGCACTTCAAATTCTTTTTAAAAAAAATTATGAACTTGCAATCCTGGACTTGCATTCTCATATGTCAACACAGGAATGGATTGATTGTAGACCACCCCCTACAGACAGGGCACATGCTCTCTTTTCCAGTTTGCCATAGTCCTCACTATGTTACTCACTCCAAAATGCTTACCTCATTTACATTATCTACTTGGCCTTTGGAGGTAATTTTTTACCTCAGAGGGGTTTATTAAAACTCAGGGATTTGAAAGTGACTGGGAGATACCATTTAAAAATTTATAAATAGAAAACGTCTACTCTATGTAAGGTCAGATGTCTTTGCTCTACATCCTCACTCATGTTTGATATAGCGTGCATGCACTACAAAATGAAACTTTTTATTTGTTCTTGTCACTAAAAAAATAGCTAATATCATTTATTAAAAATAATAGAATTTTATAATAACCTGAAATTAGGCAAAGAGCAAAAGATAGGAATGCAAAATACGTGGGGGTCATTATCAACATTATGAAATCTAAAACAAAAACTCAGGAATTTTCCCACTTTGATGGTGGTTAATTTAAATACATCTGGGTACCCAAATATTTGATTAAACATTATTCTGGGTGTGGCTGTGAGAATGTCTGATTTTAGCATTTGAATCGGTAGACTGAGTAAAGCAGATTGCCCTCCCAGATGTGGGCAGGCCTCAATAGACCAGAAGGAGGAATAAGAGAGAATTTGCTCTTTCTGCCCTATTGTCTTCAAACTGGGACTTTGGGGCCTTTTCCTGCCTTCAGACTCAGACTTGGGCTGGTTCACCTGGTTGTCAGGCCCTTGGACTTGGACTGAAACTACACCTTCAGCTCTCCTGGTTCTACAGCTTGCTGACTGCAGACCCTGTGCCTTCTCAGCCTCCATGGCTATGTGAGCCAATTCTTTTTAATCTCTCTCTCTCATATATATAGTGTCTGTTTCCTATTGATTCTTACTAACACGACTTCTTAATATTTAATATCAGTCCTATGGGCATTAATATAATCTCTGTGCTTACCAAAACTATCTTACTAACATGCAATTAACATTTTTATCTAAGGGATAGTAATAGTAGAAAGAGCACTCAAACTGGGTTCACCAGAAGACCTGGATTTTAATTCTAGCTCTACCCATTACTGTCTGCAAGACTGTAGGCAAATCTATTTATTAGTGACAGGGCACAACTGGAGATTCAATATTTAACAGCCAACAAAGTTTTATCTTTTAAGAGTTTATATTTTTATTATTATAAATAAAAACTTTTCCCCAGTCTAATTTGTGTGTGACTCTTCAAAAAACAGTTTTCCCCACACCTCTAACGAACTCAATGCAGTTATTGATCTCTTCTGATTTCCTGCTACATTGGGAAGACATGTGATATTTTAAAGATACAGCATTGGGGAGCAAAGCATTGGCATTAGCATAAAATAACATTAATCTCTAGTATGAGATTTGAAAACCATAGTCTGGCTGGAGGTCCCAGTGAATCTTAGCTGGGATACCAGTCTTCAGTATTGTCAACTTTGTACTGACTGTAGAGTCATTTGGCTACATGAGGCTTTTACACATCTGTCAACTAAATCAGAGCTCCAAATGAAAAACCTGGCACCTAGAGACATTATGGGGATTTGTGAGTCCCCCTGGAGAATTTTGGGTCCATAAACCAATGAAAGATTACTCTGACACATAAATAGAGTATTTTCATCTGTGACAGATATAATCTTGCTCTGGTACTCTTTATGTCACGTTGTAGAAAACTATACTCGCTGTCCTCAAACCAGCTTTAGAAAATGTTAAAAGATGAGCAACAAAATTAAATATGGAACAAATCTACAGGATAAATCAATGAACCACACTTGGGAAGACCTAAATCCAATCTCTGTCAGTACCACTAACTTCGATCTTTGAGTTAGTCGTAATGTAAGTCTTTTACATTGCAAATCACTTCAACAGTTAAGATTTCATTCATCCTTCCAGAAACCTATATAACCTGGTAGATTTTACTAGTAAGAAAACCAAGACTTACTGAGTCACACAGGTGACAAAGGTGCCTCTATCCAAATCCAGGTATCCTTCCACTATGTCATCTCTTTAATCTATAAAATGAGAAGATAGCAACTCTTATTAAGTTTTGGGTTGTTTGTTCACTTATAAACTATGTTATTTATAACTTGGATGTTATTTAAAACATGAGTATATAAAAAAGAGGAATTCATGTGTCTCCAGAAGACAAGATAAAGACTGCAAAGGAAATATTTAACATATTTTGGAAAGCACATTAGCATCAAACACTGCAGGAGCATTCCTGAACATGGCAGTACAGGCAAACCATGCACCCCAGTCTTTGAGAACATTTTTTAGGTCTTTCTAAAAATTTTCAAGGAATTTTTTACATGACAGTAGCATATATAAGTGCCTGAAAT
Organism: Myotis myotis; assembly: GCF_014108235.1. Taxonomy (NCBI): domain Eukaryota; kingdom Metazoa; phylum Chordata; class Mammalia; order Chiroptera; family Vespertilionidae; genus Myotis; species Myotis myotis. The sequence goes on from NW_023416315.1 coordinate 25,716,200, forward strand.
GCTATTCATATTTTCTTATGAGTTTTTGAAAAGTTATATTGAAATATTACATTAGCTTTTGAGGAAGTACTGCATATAAGTCTAAGGTTTAATGAAATCAGACTGGTGTCTCCCCTTTTTAGTTGAATTGATGAGATATCTGCCCATCTTCTACCTTGTTCAAACATCAAGTTCCCTGGATTAGTAACCAATGCGAGAAGCTTGTCACCTTGAATGAGAACAAATTGGTACCAGCTATAGCCTCTCTCATACCCCACACTGCTCAGTTGGTGTATCTACCACTCCTGTGTACAACTCTTCATAGCATATTTGTAAGAGTTGTGGTTTTGACCATCACAGAAGAGAAATATCAGAGCTGGCAACCACAACAGCTATGACCCAAGAGAAGATTAGAGCTGGGTGGAGAGTTAGTTTCTCGGGGTGTAGAGAACCCTGATTTCACCATGCAGAGGGGCGTTAAACTGAACGGTGACATCTCTTTAGTAACTCTCTGAAAGTGTGCCCAGGGCTCCTGGACAATAGGTGAAGTCTCTGTACAAGTTTGAATATTCTGAAGGAGCAAATAACTAGCATTTTAAAGTAGAAATTTTACATTTGTAGAGTAAGAAATTTTTCTATAGATTTCATACTTTCTTAGAAATGCTTCCACAAAGAGATAATATATGAAAAACCCATTTTGTAAAAGTTTAAGTTTTTAAGTTAAACAACAATTGAAAATAAAATATTCCCTTAGAGAATATTGGGATCTTGATTTTAGCTATTTTGCCAATTTAACAATTATTGACACAGCTTAGCAATGACATATGACTAATAGTAAAGTGGTGCTTGTGGCTTTGCCCTTGAGTATGGTTAACAAATAGTCTACAAATGTCTTTGTTGCACTTGAAGCTTCCCTGTTTATCCTCTCAACAGGGTATTTCATTGAGCAAAAGTTTTTGCGGAAGCCCAATTTATTACTTTTTTTTCTTATATGGATTGTGCTTTTGGTGTCATGTCTAAGAACACTTCATCTAGTCCTGGGTCCTGAAGGTTTTCTCCTATTGTCTTCTAAATGTTTACACATATATAATGCCCAATACACTAATACGTTTATCCTAATTCATATCCCATGTAATCAGGGTCTCAGCAGAACAAATGACTCATTTGTAAAGATCACTGGAAAAGGCTTATAAAGTGACCATTTATAGTGGTGCAGGAAAAGAGGAACCAATGGATGAGGCAGGGTAGTAACAGTGGAGTATTATGCCCTCCTTTAGACCTGATGGGGAAAGAGGGAGAGCAGGTACTAGGGCCCAGAAGGAGCAGCTGTAGTTGTGGAAATCCTTGAGGCAAGAGCTGTGGCCTGGATGGAAACTCAGTCGGAAGGGAGGTAGAATATATGTCTTAACTTTACCTTCTTCCCTCCCACCTGCTGGCACCAGATGCCATAGAGCATGTAGTCCACAAAGGGCATGATATCAAGACCAGTTAGATTTTAGGAACAGTATCAGAATTCCTACATTTAGATTCTTAAGGTACAAGCATAAATAAAAAGGAAGCAAGAGGGAGAGACATCAGAAATCCCCATGTCAATTTGTTAGACTTTTCTGATCATATCAATGCTGCATGTATTCACTGCTTTTAAAATAAAATATATACAACACAAGAAATGCTTACTCTGAAAGTAAAGCAAGAACTTCAAGCTTTGCTGTTTTTCTTCTCTCCAAAGGGCAAGCAATCCTGAGCAGCCTTGAGCAATGGCATTGCTTTTCCCCAGCCTATGGGCACTTTCTGGACTGCTAAGCATAATTAAACTGGGTAGGGATGGGGAGGGGGAGCAGAGATTGCTAGGAAGGAGAGAGAGCCAGTAGATGTCAGATGGTTGTCATCTAGGCATTTTGTTCATGTGGAACTGGACATCCTTGCAAAGGGCAGGGCTTCAGAGAGATTGGGAGAGAGAGAAGTGGTTAGAAAACAAGCAGCAAAAAGTCCTGACAACTAGGACCAATAGAGGAGGGCATAACTGTGACCTAGGACCAGTGAAGAGTCTCAAGGTCAATTGGGAATACAGAATCTCAGATCTCAGAACAGCCTACAAGACTCTATCCTGATGAGGAGAAGGGTCTACAGAACCCAGGGTTGGACTTGTGACTCCCCATCTGAAGAAGGATCGGAGTCTGTTTACATTATACCTGTTTAAATTTAGATTTGTGTCTGAAAAATGAATGGAAGGGCATGGAAGGTCCAATGTGATGGCTGAGAAAAGCAAGGATGGGGTTAAAAGGATGGGGTTTTCTCTGGATGGGAATTCTTTTTATTCATTCATTAAACAGACACTTATCAGGTTCCTACTAAGTGCCAGCTCTCTTGGTGCTTACATTCTCGTAGGGGATGCCATCAAAGGAAAAAAAGGATAATAGAGATAATTTCTAGAGAGTGACTAATGTTATGAAAAAAATAAAAGAGTAATTTGATCATAACTGGGGATGAGAGATGGCACTGCCACACTAGTTGCAGAAGACCTTTCTGAGAAGGTGACTTTAGAGTTGAGATTTCTTGATGGGCTGAAGTGAGTTCTGCACTAGAAAATCTGGGAGAACTGCAAACAGCTAGTGCAAAGTAGCTTGCCCATTTAAGGAGCAGAAGTAAGGTGGTGAGGCGAGAGCAGAGTGAGCCAGGACGAAATTATACAAGATAAAATGTGAAAAGTGAGAGGCTGGGGCCAGATCCCACCATGGGAAGAGCTAGAAGTGCTCCTTGTTCCATCTCCAACCTCAGCTGAAACATTCAGCCTCAGTGCTGATCAAGTACAATGCACTGATGACAATGTCCTGTGGCTACAACTACTGCAACCAAGTTGATGAATTTGTAGTCAAGGGCCTCCCTGAACCAGCACTGTCATGCCTTATTACCTTCACGTTAATCAGTATACAAGTATAGTGCAGACCATTAAGTAGGATCCAACAGGGATTTGATAGATGACCACTCAACAAAATGGCAACAAATACACACCTATCAACAATTGAATCTAAAAATCAAAATAAATGAATAAGAAATCTAATGAACAGAATAAACTGGTGAATAAAACAGAAGCAGAGGCACGGAAATGGAACAGACTGACGATTGTCAGAGGGAAGGGGGTGGGGGGTGGGAAAAGATTAAACAAAGATATTATATGCATACTAGAAGCCCAGTGTACAAATATTTGTGCACTGGAGGGGAGAGGGGGGAGTCCCTCAGCCCAACCTGTGCCCTCGCACAGTCTGGGACCCCTTGGGAGATAACCACCTGCTGGCTTAGTCCCGCTCCCCTGGTGGCAGATGGCACACCCGATCCCCTGGTGCCTGCCCCAGCGGGATCTGCCTGCAGTATGCAAATGTAACAGCCATCTTTGTTGGGTTAATTTGCATACTCTTCTGATTGGCTGATGAGCATAGCAAAGGTACAGTCAATTAGCATCTTTGTCTTTTATTAGTGTAGGTATGCATTACCTATGGACACAGACAATAGAATGGCCAAGGCCTGGGGTGGGGTGGGAACACGGTGGAGGGAGGCAATGGGGGGTTGAGGGAGGGGAGAGAGGGACATCTGTAATAATCTCAACAATAAAGATTTTTTTAAAAAAAAAAGAAACTGGGGAGGAAAAAAGGAAATTTTACCACTTGTGACAACATGGATAGACCTTGAGGGCATATGCTAAGTGAAATAAATTAGAGAAAAACAAAAAAATAATGGACTACAGACCTAAAACTATAAACCCCAATACTATAACCAATAGAAAGAGACAAAACTATAAAACTCCTAGAAGATAACATAGGAGAAAACTTAGATGACTTCGGGTATGGTGATGACTTTTTATATACACTACCAAAAGAACAATCCATGAAAGAAATAATCAATAAACAAATGTCATTAAAATTAAAAACTTTTCTGCAGAAGACAATGCTGAGAGAACACAAGCACAGACAAGAAGAAATATTTGCAAAAGACACAACTGATAAAGGAACTGTTATCCAAAAAATATACAGAACTCTTCAAACTCCACAATAAGAAAACAAACAACCTAATTAAAAAATGGGCCAAGGACCTTAACAGACACCTTACCAAAGAAGATATACACATGGCAAAGAAGCATATGAAAAATGCTCCATGTCATCAGGAAAATGCAAATTAAAACATCAATGAGATACCACTACATACCTATTAAAATGGCCGAAATTCAGAAAACTGACAACACCAAATGCTAATGAGATGTAAAGCAACAAGAACTCTCATTGTTGGTAGGAATACGAAATGTACAGCTACTTTGGAAGACAGTTTGGTGGTTGCTTACAAACTAACCATACTGTTACCATACAATCCAGCCATCATGCTCCTTGGATTTACCCAAAGGAGTTAAAAACTTATGTCCAATAACAACCTGCACATGAATGCTTATAGCACCTTTATTCATAATCGCCAAAACTTAGAAGCAATCAAGATGTCCTTCAGTAGGTGAATGGATAACTACACTGTGGTACATCCAGACAATGGAACATTATTCAACATTAAAAAGAAATGAGCTATCAAACCATGAAAAGACATGGAGAAACCGTAAATGCATATCACTACGTAAAAGAAGCCAGCCTGAAAGGGCTACATATTGTATAATCCCAACAACAGGGCATTATTGAAAAGCCAAAACTATGGAGACAGAAGTTCAGTGGTTTCCAGGGGGAGGGGGTAGGGAAGGGGAAGGAAGGATGAATGGTCATAACATAGAGGATTTTTACACAACGAAAATATTCTGTAGGATATCAGAGTGATTGCTGTATGTGCATATATTTGTCAAAACTCATAGATTATACAACTGGAAGAGTGAATTGTAATGTAAACTATGGACTTTGGGTGATTATGATGTGTTAATGCAGGTTCATCAATTGTAACAAAGGTGCCACACTAGTGGGAGATGCTGATAATGGGGAAAATATGCATGTGTGGGGGCACGGGGTATATGAGAAATCTCTGTACCTTTGTCTCAATTTTTCTGTGAACCTAAAAAAACTGCTCTAAAAAAAAAAAAGTCCTAATTTTAAAAAAACAAAAACGCCCTAGAAAAGATGGTCATGTCATATAGACATATGTCTGTTGGTGTGATGGTCACAAATAAGGATTTTTTTCCCTGCGGATTCCTTTAGTTGTTGGCTACTTGTGGAATTCTCTGGCCCCCAAGGCTCTGCTGTTATCAAAGGATGTGTTTAACAGTTATCTCTTTGCTGCTGTCTCAGGCCTTCAAAATAATTTTGTCGGACATTAAAATACCATGACTATTTATGAATTGGCTTCCATTAAAGCATTTGGCATTATTCTTAAATTATCTGCAAATTTCCCGTTATTTAAGAAAAGAATAGAGTTCCCACCTCTACAAAGAGCATCTATATATATTTAGAATTTTGAATACATTTGCCAATTTGTTTAAATTACAGGCATTGGAAATAGACTCATGAGAGAAAATTATGTGATCAGCAACAAGCCTAGTAATTTTAAAAAATTCAAAATTGTCTAGCACTGAATATTTGCAACATGTGCATGGGGAGGAGGAGAGAGAGACCTATACAATCTAATATGATCAAAACACACTTCAAGATTAAAATCTTCATTTAAATGATCTATGTTGCCTGACCTTCCTTCAGAAAGTTCAAGGCTTTTCGTGGAAAAGCCCTTCTTAGAAGGCCCTAAATTGAATAGCCACTGTTCAATAGCAATTTTCTACATTCCACTCCGAGTCATGTTGGTCTGCCTTTTCAGATGTATCCTGATCATCTTTTCCTACCCCATGAAAATGTAGTGAAAGCCACCTTTCCCAGGAAGCTTCCTTCTTTGGAGGGGTTGGCCGCCCAGGGCCATCACTTCTCAAGGAGGGAGGTGGCAAGGGATCTGAGAAGGACGCAAATTCCTTGCCCAAGGCCTACATGTGGATGGGGAAATTTTCTCTTTTCTTAGCAACTCAGAGATCCTGACTGGCATCACCTCCCAGGACTCCAAATGCTTCCTTTCTTGTCATAATCCTCTTAAGTTCTTTTTTCCCCATTCCCCTGTGATTCTGTCAGTGTTTCTCACTCATTCTCCGCTGGGCTTGGTGCCCCTCCTCCACTCTGCAAGCCTCACCCGGGCACAAGGAAAGAGGCCTAGAAGGCTTTCAAGTTTATGGCCCATTATAGGTGAATGCTGGGAGGTGTTCGCCATGACTGCGGAACTAATCAGTTATCTTAACACTAAGGACAGTAGGGCTAGTGTTCGTAGATAGCTAAATGTCACTGCTTATTTTAATTGCAAGGAAAAAAGAAAATCAGTTTTATGAATCACTGGTCAATACTTTGAACCTCCCAATCCCCACCCTCCCCCACCCCCGCCAAAAAAAATCCACAAAATCAACCACCAGACCACACCAATTAAGAAAGAAAGGGGAGAAAAAAACTCAAAAGAAAATTCTTTGCTCAGTGAACAAAACTAAAGGCGAGGTAATCACTGCTACTGCAGAAATTTTAAATGAAACAAAGAGATGTGCCTTATGTTCAGATGAGGCTCATGAAACTGACTCTCAGATTCCATATTCAGAGTTCATCACAAAACCATGGAATGTGGATTAAGCTACTGGGAAAGGTAAAATACAAAGCAACAAGGACAGAGAAATTTTAATCATGAACAAAGATTACTATAATCCCCAGGTGGGCTTACTTTTGAAAGAAGAGGCTCTCCTACAGGACAAACATTCCCAAAACAATAGGAGTGGTGTATAAAATTAACCCAAGTATGATAGGCTAATGTTTGGTGAATCAGGATAGGTAGTTTGTAAAAGTCTTAGCCCAAATCATTGAGTATTTCACTCCCAACCACGAGTTTTGCTCAGCACACAGCATGACAAAATAGCAATCCAACAGAATAGAAAAGCAGGTTTAAGTTGCTGTGAATCCGTGAAAGAAAAAGTTTATTGAAATAGATTATCTTGGTGATGTAGTTCTGCAAATCAACAAAATAATATATTTAGTGGAAACTGCAAAATCCATTTTCCTTCTTTTTCTGGGCACAGCTAGACCAAATTTCCCAGCATCCCTTGGGGTTTGGTGCAGCCATAGAATGTGAGAAGTGAGAAATGCTACTAGTTGGCCTCAGCCTTAGGACACTGGGCATGTTTCGTGTCTTCTTTTCTCGTTCCAGTGGGAGGAAACTGGATAGGGGGCAACTTTGACTGATGGCAATAATGCTCTCTGGGTGCTTGTGCAAACTGAAGGAAAACGCTGATGGATCTTTGAATGATCTCATGGAGCCAAGCTGCCCTTGTTGTAAGAGAAAAAAAACCCTCTATGTTCTTCAAGCCATCGTATGTAGCAACCGTTTATTATGTCACTTTATCTTTACTGTAAATAATACCTTTCCCTTGAAGATATAGCTTTTTCTCAGGGTAATGAATGTCATGTATTTGTGAGGACATAGATAATTGATAGGGGATATAGGTCATAACTGCTAAATGGGGCAAAGTTCACACATCCATAACGGCATCCAATCATGATTAATGTGAACCAATTAAGTTAACCATCCATGAATGCTAATAAATTTTAATAATATTAATAAATGAATTTCAGTCATCATGAGCAATTAAATACACAGTTTATTAAAGGAAACTAAGAAACAAAAGGAATAAAATACCATCAGTGTTTCACATATTGAAGAGATTTGGACCTTATCTGGAAATTGTTAACATTTGATAAGTGTTGTCAGAGTTAAATATTCATTCTTAGGATTTTTACAAATTTGTTTATCCAGAAAGTAGCTCTGAAAGATGTAAAACGTATTTCATATTTCATGTCTGACAGTTATGCACTTATTGAGGTCATTTTCAACCTTATTCATTTATTAACAGGTCTGCAACAAATAACAACCCTGATTTTTGTGACAATGCAAGTCTTGTCTACTAGAAATGTTTATATTTAGTTGTGAAATCTGCTTCTGGTTACTAGGGAGAGGGTAGTAAATACTGTGAATTGGTTAAGCAATAAGGGATCTGTGTAAAAAAGTAATAGAAATTTAAAAGAGAAAGATTCTATGTAAGTCTCCTTCGTAAATAATGACTAATATTTATTGAGTGCTAATTATGTGCAAGACACTATTCTAAATATTTTAGATATATTAACTCATTTTATCCTCACAACAGCTTTGTGAGTGGCAGAGTAAAAATCCAGCTGAGAAAGTCCTGCCCTTTTTTTTTTTTTTTTTACAAAATATGTTTGTACTAATTTCAGAGAGAGGGAGAGGGCGAGAAGGATAAAGACATCATTAATGTTTTTCTTGCATGGCCCCTACTGGGGATCAAACCCAAAACCTGGGCATGTGCCCTGAGTGGGAATCAAACCATGACTTCCTGGTTCATGGATCGACACTCAACCACTGAGCAACACCGGCCAGGCAGCCCTGCCCTCTTAACCACAATCCTGCCCTGTCTCATAGGGACCAGCAATACTAAAAGAACAATAATTAGTAACTGGCTACATAATATGGAACATTTTCATGTGTATTATTAAACTGAATCCTCATAGCCTTATGAGGTAGAAAATATTATGTCTGTTTCACAGATTCAAAACATTTGAAGAATTTCATCACTTACCCAATGTTACATAACAAGAGATTGCAGACTAAGGGCATAGAATTTGAATCTGAATTTTCTAATCCTAGTGCATTGTCTTTCGTTTCAACAAGTAATCAGAATTTTATTTGTCAAAAATATAAGCCAGGTCTGATAACAACAAGTTGTTTTTGCTGTTATTTCCTGTTGCATTTCCCACACGTAGCACATAGTAGGGACTGAATAAAAATTTACTGGCTGAATGCAGCTCTAACCTCAGGCTGGAGTTAGTGGAATAGGGCCACTGCCTTTGCTTACACCCTAATGTGCTATATAGTGATGATATTTGTGGCCTCAATTCTACAGTGGCCATGCTCTCCACAAACATCCCTCAACGTCCTCAGGGGGATGAGGCTAGATTATTTCTGGTGCTTTGGTGAACTTGCTGACACTAATTGCACTTACAGTCCCCATAAGATCTTCATCCTCGCTTAAGAAAATCCACGTTCCTGGTCACTTTGGTGATGCTAGGGATGCCTAATTTAAACCCTGTATCTGAGCACCTTCTTATCAGCTACACTAATGGATCAGATGGTAGATCCTTAACTAGTAATTAACCTCAGATGTTTTAGACACTTAAAATGTAACAGTGATTGAATATAATACAAAGCCAATACTAATAAGCATTAATACTAAATAGACAATCTTGATAGATTCTTCAATTTATTATTTTTTCTTATACTCTGTAAAAATGAACTTAATTCAACATGAAAAATAATTCTTTTTCCAATCAGGCTATTTACCATTCCTTCTACAGCATCACGTATAGAAATCAAAGATTTATGGAGTCTTTTAAAAAGTAAGTAATTAATTGCATGCATTAATTGAACTATTGTAAACTTCATGAAAATCAGCTGTACTAATACTTTCTCTTGCTTATATGATTTGAGATGCTTTTAGTCCTTTAAGTTTTATGGAATCATGCTTCTTCATCGATGGGGCAGGTAAAGGGTCAAAAATGGAGGATACAAAAATGCATGTGAGGCCCTAGCTGGTTTGGCTCAGTAGATAGAGCATTGAGCTGTGGACTGAAGGGTCCTGGTTCTAATCCAGCCAAGGGCACATGCCCAGGTTGTGGGCTCGAGCTCCAGTAGGGGGCATGCAGGAGGCAGCCGATCAATGATTCTCTCTCATCATTGATGTTTCTATCTCTCTCCCTCTCCCTTCCTCTCTGAAATCAATAAAAATATTTTTTTTTAAAATTCATGTGAGGAGGAAAATAACATAATATTGTGCCAAAATGGTAGGGAGAATGATTTTTAAATGATGTTTGTCAAAAGATAAACTAATAAATTACTTTAAATTTTAAAATAAATGTCTCCAGAATAAATCATGCTCAGTTTTTAAATGCTCTAATTTGTCCTTTCAAGATATTTCAAGTTCAATGAGAAGAGCATGACACAATGTACATAAGTCAAAGTCCACAGCCACTTAACTGAGCACATAAGCTGGCTTCCTGCTGCTTTGAGAACATAAAAGGGTTAAAGTGGATTGTGATGAAATTGTACATTCCATGTGAAATGACAATATTGTGGTTAATGTGAAACCACAACGTTCATTGACTTCTATGGGTCACTTTATAAGTTCAAACTTTTGGTCTCTCAATAAAAGATGGATGGTGTAGTGAAAACAGATCAACACTCCCTCTGCGTCATTGGATGAGGCAGAAAGTTCTGATAGTCTCCTCCAAAGGTCTTCTGAATTATTTGGCTGGGATTGCAAAATCATAGCCAGAGACCTGGCAGTAATTCAAAATAGCTTTAAGAAGGACTATCCATTGGGACCAGGTTGAACTTTTTGAAATATTGCTTCTTGATCCTGAGATATGCCCAGTCACCTTAATCTAGTATCTATGTCTTAGAATTTGATTGTTGTAGTTGTTGCCACTTCATTATAAATGAGGAAGGTATTCAGTCATCCTGAATGAGGATATTGATATGTAAATAGAAGATGTTTTGCTTTGGCAATACCACTATTCCTGGGATTGAAATGTATATGATTTCCAAGTGCTTTAGGAGCCACACACACAGACACACACACACACAAAATCATAATTTTAAAAAAACCAAAGACACTATGTATTTTGAATATTAATTTCTTTCTTCCTATTTTATGTCCAATATTTAGTACTCCAAAAGAAACACAGTAATTACAGTCTGCCTTACAAAAACGATTCCATGTGTTCCTCCAAACCATTATTTTACAATGAATGATTATTTTTAAAAATATATCATCATAGTTCATCCAGCATATCTTATTCACAATTCCATTGTTTTATTAAGTTGTTTTCTAAAGAACATGATAAACCCTATCTAATGTTGCAAATTAATTTAAAGTCTTATCTTTTAACAAACTACCCAGAAGTGATAGTTAAAAGTGGCATGGAACCCTAGCAGGTATAGCTCTACTGGTTGGATTGTCATCCTGCACAGCAAAAGGTGTTGGGTTTCATTCCTGGTCAGGGCACATACTCAAATTTCTGGTGGAATCCCCAGTCAGGGTATGTGCAGGAGGCAGCCTATCTCTCTCTCTCTCTCTCTCTCTCTCTCTCTCTCTCTCTCTCTCTCTCTCTCTCTCTCTCTCCTCTCTCCTCTCTTCTCCTCTCTTCTCTCTCTCTCTCTCTCTCCAAAAAAATCAATAAAGTATATTCTTTTAAAGTGGTATGAATAAGAATTATTAGACCCCAATAAAAATTTAAATTAGAGTTCATTCCAAGAATTTCAGACCTCAAGTTCATCATGTTTGGTGTTCATTTAATTCATTTGAGTATTCATTTAGTGTTTTCTATGGAAGGAAAATAAAGAGGCCTAAGATTACTCTCAAAGAAGTTTGAAACCAATGGGGTACACAGATAAAGTTCTAAGAGGTGATTAACTTTAGCTTCCTAGTAATACTGCAAACACCATCTTTGTCTCATACTTGTATGTCATTTAGACCTCAAGCTGATTTCTGATCTACTTTCAAGGGAAGCAAATATTTCAAATTTCCATCAAATATTCTTTCTTAATTCTGTTTTAAAAATTCTTAAAGCCACCATGAGATATCACCTCATGCCTGTTAAAATTTCCATCATCAAAAAGCCAAGAGATAATAAATGCTGGCATGGATGTGGAGAAAAGGGAACCCTTTTGCATTGTTGGTGGGATTGTAAATTGGTACAGCCACTATGGAAAACAGTGTGGAGGTTACTCAAAATTAAAAACAGAACTACAATATGGTCCAGCAATTCAATTTCTGGGAATATATCCATACCTTTCCATCTGTGGATATCCAGCACCAAGCCATGTGCCTAACACATAGACAGCCCTTGGTAGTTATTGAATTAATAAATACATAAATAAACCAATCAGAGCAATCGATGGGGAAACGCTTTACTGACCTGGAAGCAACCAAGGGTAGCCCCGCTGTTATTTAGGATTAGAAATGCCATCCAATTTGTGGCATAAAGTTATTACTGACTACATATTCAAGTTTTGAAACTTTGTTTCACTACCTATTCATCAGTACCTATGACAGTGCTAAAATAAAGTTACAATGAACTGAGGCATATAATGTATTATACTTAGAATAGAATGAAATACCTCTTAAAGACATAAACTACATAGCCTGTAACTAATTATATACTGTCTTCAAACCTCAGTTTGCTCATCTGCCAAATGGGGGTAATAAATTAGCTGCACTTCATCATCAAAGGTTTAATCAGATTTTATATATATGCCAATTTAAACTTGACAAAAGAAAGTCCTACATGATTTTAATTACTACTAAATTTACTCCCTCAGAACATTAGAAACTAGTTACCAGTTATTGCATAATATATAATAAAGACACATTAAGAAATTAGTTCAGTTGTAGAGCATATAATGGCCCATAAATCATTTGTTTATATAAATGAATGTAGCTAGAGATAACAAGATAATTATTTAATGGAACAAGTTAAAAAAAAAATAGGCTAATTACCCAGTGGTAGAAGGCAACACATATTAACAGAGCTAAATACTGCCCCCCCCCTTTTTTTCTAGGAAAAATGAAAAGGGGAAATAAAGAGTAACAGTCGTAAATTTAATAAATGCTTGTGACATTGTAAACATTTTGCTAAGTAATACATTTCATTTCATTCTCACAACTACCCTATGAGATGGAGACTCTTATCTGATTTTAGAGAAGAGACCAGTGCTTAGGGAAGTTAAGCTACTAGCCCAAGATCACATATCATATTATTCAAACCCAGGAATATTGCCTCTACTGTACTTTGCCACTAAGAAATCAAAGAGGTGGAATAAAAGCCAAAATATGTAAGTTATTTCCTCCATTGTTATAACCTGGGTTTTTTTGTTTACTTTTAAGAAAATTTTTGTGGTTTTATTGTATCATGAGGCATTAAAACATCGGAACAAATCAGTATCTGGACGGTGAGGCAGCTGCTTTCTCTTTCACTTCTTTGGGTTACTAGAGCAACTTGTTAATAGATTTAAAAAAAAAAAAAAAAGACAAGCTTTTGCATTACTTAAGTCTTGGAAAGGCATGCGCTGGTACAACACAAACTTCTGTCAGATGTAACTAGTCTAGCGTCCAAACATCATGCACAGAACCTAGGTAGCAGCAGCGCCCGGCGCCCACCCCCACCTCGGTCCTGCTCACTTGTGTTTGCTATTTGGAGCATCTGGAGGAGTGTGTATCTGGAGGAGGAGGGAGGAGGAAACAGCATGAGTGCCTGGCTGGGAGGAGGTCAGCCGAAGTTGTGCAGGGCAAGCCTGAACATGTCATTGGTGCAAACCCAAGCATCGTTGATGTTCTTCAATAGGAACAGCTGGTGGAACCCCATGATGGGGTCTTCATCGGCCTTGAGCTGGCCCACAACCGTGCTGAGGAAGCAGCTGTCTGGCGCGGGCTGGTGGGCCTGTGCCCTGGCGCTGGGCTGGATTTCTGGAACGGAAGGCTAGACCACTTCTCCACATGGCATCTTCCCTTGGAACTGCTGTCCTTCCCACCTACGCCATGATGCGTCCATGTAAACTGCGCCTCGTTGGGTTCTGTCGTTATCAAATAACTGGTAGTCATGTTGCATGAAGCTGGATCCAGTCTGCTCCCAAATTGGCTTGTCTCCCATTCTAGAGCGTCACCCAGCCTCGCTGAAACCCGAGGGGCTGGCCCGATGGCGGCAGCGGTGGCGGCAACCCGTTTTGTTTTGTTTTGTTTTTTCATGGTTTGATTGGAATTGAGTCCGTAGAACTGAGTTTTTGAGAACTTTAGCGTTAGCATTCCCAAAAGTAACAACTTAACAAGAATATTTAGATTTGAGAAGCCTTTTTTAAAAAAAAATCACACATGTATCTGTTAACTGTTTTGGATGTGAAATAACAATTTGAGAGTATTTCCTCAAACCACATGTTGTTTTCTTTTAAGGTATCTATTAAAATTAATTTTAATGTTTATGTAATACATGCAAATGATATAAAAATTGAACACTATTAAAGGGCTTCCCATTCCATTCCCGTGTCTCTCCACCCCCCACACCAAATCCTGCAGCTCAAAGTAACCACTTTTCAGTCATTAAGTACATATTTTCAAATTATAAATACATATTTTTAATGTTACCTATTGATTTCCTATTATGGATGATATGAATAACGATTGAGCTATCTTATACCATCTCATCTCTTTCAAAAAAATACACATATATCTCCCTCATTTACCAATATAGTATATCAAAATTTTTACTTAGAGCAATAATTAGTAAATATTTTTTACTATTAAGACAAGTTATATCTTTTAAAAAAATTATTATTTTATTGAGTTCAGAGAGGAAGAGGGAGAGTCAGAAACATCACTGATGAGAGAGAATCATTGATCGGCTGCCTCCTGCATGCCCCCAATGGGGATCGAGCCCGCAACCCAGGCATATGCCCTGACCAGGAATCAAAATGTGATCTCCAGGTTCATAGGTCAACACGCAATCACTGAGCCATGCTGGCTGGGCAACAGTTATATTCTGATTATGTTTCCCCTCTCACTAACCTTTTTGTTTTGCCTAAAGTTGTTAATTTCATTGATTTAACACTGGTTTATATACTTCTGGCTATTTTTTCTCCAAATGCTATAACAGATTTGTCAAAATTCATCAATTTTTATGGGCATCAAATAGTCTTACTTTTGAGTGTTTTTTTTTCTCTTGAAGTCCTACCTCCAAAGTTTCTTTCAGTCATTATTTCTTGAAATAGGTTCTCAATTCCTTGCTCTCTCTCTTCTCCTTCAGGTACCCCTTATGATTTGGATATTGCTACGCTTGATGTTGTCCCAGAGGTCCCTTAGGCTCTCCTCATTTTAAAAATTATTTTTTCATTTTGCTTCTCTGATTGGGTGTTTTCTGCTACCTTCTCTTCCAAATCTCTGATTCAGTCCTCTGCTTCATCTAGCCTAATGTTGATTACTTCTGGTGCATTCTTCATTTCAGATATTCTTCATTTCTGACTAGTTCTTTGTATGGTCTCTGTCCTTTTTTTATGGTTGCTTTCTCTTGGTTGAAGTTCTCACTAATTTCCTTGATCATCCTTATAACAATTGTTTTGAACTCTGTATCTGTTAGCTTGCTTACCTCCATTTCATTTAGTTCTTTTTCTCCTCCCTCCCAGAGCTTCTTGTTTCAATCTGGATTGATTGCTCTCTCTAAACCAAATACCTTCACTTCTTCTCTCTTTGGTTGCATTGTTTCCTGGACTCCATGAATACTTGTTTCTTAGTTTCCTTTCTGGTTCTACTTTGCTCTCTTATATCCTTTCATTATGATTTTGATAACTTTCTGGCAAGAGGACAGAAAAGTATGCATGTTCAATCCGCTATATTTAACTAGAAGTTTCCAAATCATATTTTCTTCAGAGACTACTTACATTGATGTAGCTTTTGACAATAGAGTTGTCTTTATTAAACACACACACACACACACACACACACACACACACACCACCATAGTGAGTATACTGCAATTTAAAATAATCACCACCAACAGTTAATATGTAACTGAATAGCTTGTGTATATAATCTGATCATTATGTCTACCCGATATTCAGTTATATAACTTCCCAGTGTCCTGCAGTTAGGTGAAATGAAGACAAAGTATTCCAAGCTACTTTTCAGAATCTGTGTCAGCATTTTAAATATGGTTGAGTAAAACCAAGCTCTAGTCAACTTCACTCCAATACAATTTTTTCCCTTCAACACATAAAACTTTTGTTGCAATCAATGGCTGTTTCTTTTGCTCAAGAAATATGGCAGAATCAACCTCATCATTACTAAAAAAGAACTTAATGACGTATGCACTCACAAAATAGTTATAATTTTACATTATATGTTTGACCAAAAAATCAAATAGGGAGTTAGACATTAAATATGACTAGATACAGAGGTCAAAAATTGAACATATCAAGATAAAGGATTCCACATTCCTCTGGAATTAGATGTGTTACAGAATTTAGAAGTTTTCATATTTTAGAAAAGTTAATTTACTGTATATCATGTAATAACAGAAACTGATTCAGCATTCTATACTCCATAATATTTCTACATTAAAATGTATGAACATTAACACAAAATGGAAGCATAAAGACTGTAAACAGCCTCACATTTATTCAAGTCAGGTTTTAGTGCCAATCTTACACTTTCCATTTTCAAACTGGATTGCAGGTAAGAGATTGTGAACTATAATTACAGAAAAGATCAAATTATGATTACCTGTAGATTGTCTGCCTAGAAAACCTCAGAGAATTAACCAGGAAGTTATAGTAGGAAAGTTACTTTTTAAAAAAAGATAAAGCAAAATATAAGAATCACCAATACACGAGGAGGCTTTTAGTTTCTGCAGGTAAAAGTTTGAGAGAAGATTCCCTATAACCATTAATGAAAAAATGTGAACTTATGCCTTTTCCTCTTAATAATAAAATTGAGTCTACTGTACATGAGGGATGGGTATAAAGAAAGAATGATAGCCAAAGCCGGTTTGGCTCAGTGGATAGAGCGTCGGCCTGCAGACTGAAGGGTCCCAGGTTCGATTCTGGTCAAGGGCATGTGCCTGGGTTGCGGGCACATCCCCAGTGGGAGATGTGCAGGAGGCAGCTGATCGATGTTCCTCTCTCATCGATGTTTCTAACTCTCTATCTCTCTCACTTCCTCTCTGTAAAAAATCAATAAAATATATTTAAAAAAAAAAAAAGAAAGAATGATAAATTAGCTATTATTTAAAAAAATCTACTAAGTGCTTCTAGGTACACGGCATTACATTAGGAAATAATAATGCCCTTTAAAAGAGTTTAAAAATCTCTGACAGCAATGTTGGCATTTAGTACAGGATATTGAAGTCATTAAATAAGAAAAGATATTCTATGCTACAGGGCTCTGAGTCCTGTTTACTTTGGTCCCATTCAGGATTCATGCAACCTACCCTACCTGCTCCGCCCCTTACTGAAGACATGCAGGGAAGACCTGGAGAGGAACTGCTAAGCTGTGAAATCTGAGCACACTCAAAATAGCGCACCCTTGAGTCAATGGTTCTTTAACCACAGCTGCAGGTTAGAATCACTTCTCCAAAGTCTTTTGGGGACTTTCAAAATCCGAATGCCCAGGCCACATCCCAGACCAATGAAAACAATCTCTGACTGTTGGGCCCAGATAACAGGATTTCTGAGACCTTCTCAAGAGAATGTGAAAAGCATAGCCAGGGTTAAAAACGAATGAGACTCAAGGGAGAAGCCAAAGGATGTAATGACCGTGTGTCAAGATGATGCATTTAACTTCATGGCAACTGAGCAAGGACTACCAGACAGCACCCTTAGAGATGCCTCAGTACAATGCTTCCTGGGTATTTGGGTAGAACATAATGGAGTAAGGCATTTTTCTGATTTTTTTTTCTGCTGTTGAACATTTAACAGTTTAAAATGGGAACAAAGTTGAAAGAAAAAGAATGGGCAAACCTAAGAATTATACGAAGCTCAAGTTCTGATGCAGACACAGCCAGATTTAGATGTAATGACTCCCATCTTGCTAAAATCTACAGTACAGCACTCATATTTGACTAATCTTCCAAATGACGAAAGGACTTCTAACCCCCCAGTAATTAAAAAGAAAAATCTTCAATTTTTTTCTGATTTAGCTTTAATACCAGCTACTCTGCTCAACTTCTGTGTATCAATGTATTAGTATGTGCAGAAAGCTTATATTCTTGATTATTTATGCCATTAAGTTTCCGATGGTAAGTTTAGTTGGGCATGGAATTCTTTGGCAAAATACTCTTAGATATAGAAAATAAACTTGAATTTCCAAATAGAAACTATCATCAGAATTAATCTGTCGCTCCCATAATTTGTGTTTGGAATATCTTCCTTGAAACTTGGTTTTCTGTTTGTTGGCTCTAAAGATTGTTCCGACGGGACTGCTCAAACCCACCTGTAGAGTGACCTTAGAATTAGCACTTTTCCATCAGGATCATTGGGATGATTAAAGATTAATTCAAACACACGCACACTCAAAAGGCAGTGAAAAGAAAGCCCAAGTGAACTTTAATCTTGTCTCCGCCAACTCCATCCAACTGAAAGCTGCAGAGTTTAGCCAGAACCAGCCCAGTCACCAACCAATAGGTAAACCATTTGCTTCTCTACTAGTATATTCTAGTTCCTGCGACAGATCCAAGCCTTTAATACCAAATTAATAGAATATGCTACTTCTAAACACAAAAGACTATTTGCTACATGTCTTTTTTTTTTTTTTTTTTTTTTTTTGGAAAGTCAAAAGCATAGTCCTTATTTGGAAAGAAACCTAACCAGAACCTTCCAACTGGATCCTCCTTTCCTCTTCCATTCACTCACTACTTCTGTCTGTGCAAATGCTCACATGAGCATGGTAGAACATAAATTATGGCTAACAGTTTGACACCATTGTTTTATTAACAAATGCAATTCATAGCAAAATAATTAAAAAGGGACACACAGTAAAATAAACATTCCAATGACCTTTTAAATCGAAAAGTTCTGCTCTACAAATAAAGGGAAGAACAATGCAATTACACGAGAGTGCTCTTACAGACTTGCTGAATATGTGATGAGGCCTTGACCAGCCAGCCAGTTGTCTCATCTCTTCCATCCCAGAAAAGGCTGAAAAGAATAGGACAGCTGTAGTGTCCCGACTTTGAGACTCATTGGTGAATGGAATGACAGATGTAGAGCCAGAGCCCCAAAGTGGGCAGGACCTCATCCCTGACAAACAAAAGAGGATGACAGACTTGGAGCCCCATTTACTTCAATTAAAAAAAAAAAAAATTGAAGCCAGCTGTCTTTATATATAAGATACTGGTACAAGGCAGTATTTACTGATTAGGTCTCAGAACATCATTTTACCTGATAATCCAAGTAAAACACCTACAATTCATTTTTCCTTAACTCATTAGTATTACCTTTTACTTCCACCTATATTTTACTAGAAATGTATTGTATGCTACTGCTCCATTTTTAGCCTTATCAAATGTGTCTAATAATAAGGGCTGCTCTGTGTGTGTCGTAGGTTTACCCATCAAAAATCTGAAAAGTAAAAGTTGTAATCCTCAAAATGTTCCACCTCTGTTACATGTGTCTTCTTGTAATCCACCAAAGACCCCTAGTTGTGTGTTCACGCAACTCCCAAAGGATCCAAAGTAATGATTTGTACAACTCATTAAACACATACTCAATTCTCAACCATATGTTGTGTTGGTGACACCCTGCACTTTTGCTCTCCTACTCAGGGACTACAAATATCTTGAAATAGGCATCTACTGCTTATGTTTGTCTGGAGCAGGTTCTTGATAAATAGGATAATTCGCAAATCTTATCTCACTGGATCCTCAGAGCTATCTTATGTAGTTGACAGGGCAAGTAATATCCCTATTTTATTAATGGACAAACTGAGGCTCCAGCAGCTTAAGTGATATGTTATCTAACCTCATACAGAGAATCAGTCAAATTGAAAACAGAAATCAGTTTTCCTGATTTGTAGTTCAGTCATTATATTTACAGCTTCTCCAAATGTATGGAAAGGCATATCAATTATAGAAGTATTTTTATTCTCAATTTCTTTCAGAGATCAGTAGAAACAAATGTCCCAGGGACAAAGACAATAACTGTAAGTAGTTGTCAAAAACTTGGTATTATATCTAAGCCATACATTTCTGAAGGTTAAGTTCTGATGACTATTCATATCGCAGTTCTTTAATAGAATGGACTCAACCATCAACACATTTGCTTTGCCTTGAGAAATAGCTTTAGAAGCTGAAGACTTTATTGAAATAGTGTAGAAAAACATGCTTAAAAATGTGAACTACATAAGAGTAAACAAAACATAAAATTACATTTAAATAGTCAAAGTGACAGTGATTCTGACCCAAGGAGGTAAATGTATGCATCAAATTTAATGTCCCCACTCATTATTACATAAAGCTTTGTGAATATCACACCTAAAACCCTACCCACATTTATTTGAAAGATGGCTTTAAGCCCCAGGAATTTCATGCAGTTAGAAGTTGACTTTCTATAGAAGAGAGAATAAGGCTAATGAATAAATGTTAAGTATAAGGCACTGCTAACACTACAGAGGTAAATATGTAATTATATATATTTCTAAAAGTGGGATAAATCACACATTATGTCATAATTCAAGGACTTATAAGAAGCAATAAGATATACTTGACAGTCTTTGGATAATTACTTTTAATTAACATGCCTATATTATTAAAAATATGAGACTATTTTATTCAATACAGGAAAAATACAAATCTTTAAAGCTGGAGGAGGGCAACCACTGGAAAAAGGAGAGGTTTAGTTCTTCTGCCTACCCATAAAAGCTAAGTCTAGACATTCATAATGATACCCATTCATTGGCCATTTTAGCTAAATTATGTAAATTGTCTACATACACTTCTCAAAGTACATAACTGCCAATGCTATTTTCACTTTGGTCAAGTCTACACTGGCTACCAAAATGAAGTGGATAATTAAGACCACTATTCTGATAATTTAGATCAAACATTAATTAAGGTAAAAGCAGATTAATGGGGGGAGGGGAACTTGAATTGGAATATAAATGTTTCTTTTGTGTTCCATAAGCATGTCAAAAAGATTTTCGGGTCCTGGCTGGTTTGGCTCACTGGATAAAGCGTCGGCCTGGGGACTGAAGGGTCCCAGGTTCGATTCCGGACAAGGGCATGTACCTTGGTTGGGGCCCATCCCCGGTAGGGGATGTGCAGGAGGCAGCTGACTGATGCTTCTCTCTCATTGATGTTTTTGACTCTCTATCCCTCTCCCTTCCTCTCTGTAAAAAATCAATAAAATATATTTTAAAAAAAGATTTTCGGTTTCTTGTATTGTTTTTGAAATCTGATTTCAAAACACTTAATATATGTTATTTCTATAGCAATTCCTTAATCAGAACCTCAGGATCTTCAAATTCCCAAGTTGCCTAGGTAATAGAATAGCATTTTAGAATTGTTTATACTAGCATTGACTTAGATCTCATTTTCTAAGTTCACAGACAATACTCATAAGATTTATGGACATGCCCTGACCGGTTTGGCTCAGTGGACAGAGCGTTGGCCTGCGGACTGAAGGGTCCCAGGTTCGATTCCAGTCAAGGGCATGTACCTTGGTTGCCGGCACATTCCCAGTAGGGGTGTGCAGGAGGCAGCTGATCGATGTTTCTCTCTCATCGATGTTTCTAACTCTCTATCCCTGTCCCTTCCTCTCTGTAAAAAATCAATAAAATATTTTTTTAAAGTTTTATGGACATTCTGAATTAAAAAAGAGTCACTGAATTTTTTTTAAATGATGAGAATATATTCTTTTTATTGGCATTATAGTTGGGTAGAGGAATGCCCTTCAACCAGAAGTGAGCTGAAGCAATTTAGAAGTGCAATGATGTTCATAATTTACTAAATGAGTGGGGAGAGAAGTATATGTATGTGCATGACTAAACAAACAAGCAAACAATTATATCCTATATCTACCCATCTATTTAGATAAACTATGTCAATATCTATCTATCTATCTATCTATCTACCTATCTATCTATTTATCTATCTACAGTTAGAGAACCTAAGCACAAAATGGTAACAATGTTAACATAAATGAAAGGAATGTAGGTGTTCACTGAAATTAAATGTGTCGTTGTAGTATTATTTCAACTTTTCTAAAAGTTGAAAATTTTCAAAATAAATAGTTGGGGGAAATACACATTTTCAGCTTTACACAGAATAACTAATAAATATTCAGTACCCAGCAAACACCCATGAATTTGATACCCCTGAGACTGAAAATTCTGTGATACCTCATTTCTTAAAACCATACTGTGAAATCTATACTAAAGATTCTTTCCAGTAGGCCTTAAGTGAGCACTTTAAAATATTCCCAAGGTTTCCCATGCAGGGTATAGTTAAAGAGCATTCCACTTGAGATCCTTGCCTGAAAGGCCCTATAGAATTGCAAAGTATCATTATTAAGCAAATGTTCCTGGGCCCTTGGGTGGTTCACTTAAAACACATTTCACTGTATTGAATATTCAGTGCCAGAAGCACACTGTTCAGTGTTAAGATTTGCAATTTAAACCCAATTGGGAAAAGTAAAAGGTTCTTGTAATTTGCCTATACGGTATTGCATTGATGCAGTAGCTTTTATTGATAATTAAGTTCCAAAAATATGAGTTAGATTGTGTGAACAATGGAGGAAAGCTAACCTTTCTATTATAGCCTTCGCTCTTGACTTCTTGTATTTAAGATTACAGATGCTCCATTAAATCGATTTTGTGTTTAATCTCCTCTTGAAAAAACAGTGAATGCAAGTCCCCAACTTTCTTCCCTTTGAGAGAACCCAAGTATTTGACAATGGAAACTACAAGGTTCAAACCAGATGATTAACACCGCCCACTGGGAATAAGAAAAGTTTAGTGGGTCTCTTTTGGGGTAGTTTTCCTCAACTAACTCTCAACTTTCCTCAACTAACTGGATTGAAATGTGAAAATATATTTCACACTAGAATTTAAAAAAAAAAATTTTTTTTTTTTTTGAGGAACCAGATTTGAGAGGACAGGGGAGATGTTTAAAGTGTTAAAATTAATTAAGTTCCCTTTAAATATATAGATACGCTTTTTAAGAGAGAGAGAGAGACTTTTTCAACAGTAATGTGACTTTTAAAAATAGTTTCATTCAAATATCTTCCCTGAAACCTAGGTGTTTGTTTTGCACTGCTTTAAAATGATTTACAACCCTCAGTAAAATATAAAACATGCAAAAATATTCAGAGAATTGAATTGAACAAAAAAGTACCTAAAACCCTATAAGACAGGAAACTGTCATTGTATCATTGATTCCCTTTTGAATTTGGGCGGGAGCAGTGAGACCCACCTGCCCAGGTCGGCTGTGAATGAGAGGTGAGGGCTTTCTCTGGTCCACGTCTATCCAGCCTCGCTTTCTCAAGCACCACCGGCCCGGGAATTACGCGCCAGCCTGGGGTCAGTCTCAAACTGTGAGCTTCCGCCCAGAAAATCCAGTCGGTATTCAATAGAGAGGTGACCTTCCAAAGAGGTAAAACCACCTTGGCAGTGAGTGCGCCTGAGATCCCAGCGCGACCCTCTCCCCACAGTCAGGGAGCGGAGAGACTCCGAAGTGCGGTACCCGCCCCGGCAGCCTCGGCACCGCGTGGGCACGAGTTAGAGACGCAAAGGACCGGCTCCCACCCGGACCGACCTGAGCAGAAACTCGGGGCCAGGCCCAGCCATCTGCACGTTAACGAGCCTTTGGGTGGTTCTGACGGGTTATCGCCGACAGAGAAACGAGCGTATACATTTCCCCAGGATGCCTTAGCCGTGCAGGCCGGCAACATCTGGAGGGGAGACCAGCAGGGCGGGGATTCAACTATGGCCCGGTGGGGTGGTCCCCGGCCGCCTGACCTGCCCGCGACCCCCTCCGGTCCACACGCCCCGGCGCTCGCGGCCGCCGCCTCCTCCGCCCCGCGCCGCGCAGGCCGCCCAGCGGGAGTTGGGTCAGCGGCCGGGGCGCGCGGGCCCCTCCGGCGGCCGCAGCCTCTCCCTCCCGCCCGGCCGGCCCCCGTCCGCCCCGAGGGCGGCACCTTCCCGCCCGCCGGCTGTGTGAGCCCTCGGGGGGTGGGGAGGAGGAGGGACGGGGAGGGGAGAGGCGGAGCGGGGCGGGCGGCTGAGCGCCGGGGTGGGGACCCGCCGCACACCGACTGCCGTCCCGCCCGGCAGGCGGGCAGGGGCTGGTGTGGCCGGCCCGCGAGTGGGCGCGGAGCCCCCGCCCCGGGGCGGAGTGGCGCCTCCCCCTTGGCGGGGGCCCACGCGGCTTCCCGGCCCTGGAGCCGCGGGGCCTGCGGGGTCCGAGCCGGGCGGGAGCGGAGCGGGCGGCGCTCGGCAGGGGGAGCGCGGCTAAGCGGAGGGGAGGGCCGGGGGTGGGGCGGGGCGGGGCTGGGCCGGGCCGCGGCGGAGCCCGGCGCCCGCGCCTCCGCCTCCCGCGCCCCCGCCTCCCGCCTCCCGCGCCCGCTGCCTCCGCCCCCCGCGGGCGGGCGGCGCCCGGGGCAGAAGGTGCGAGGCGGCGCGGGCCTGCGCTCGGGGCCAGCCTTGGGGGGCGCGGGGACCTGGGACGGCGGCCGTCGCGGGTGGGGCGAGGGGAGGCGCGGAGGGGAGGGACGGGCGAGCGGGAAGGAAGGAAGGCGAATAGTGTGGCTGCTGGGCGCGGGGCGTGCGCGCGGGGCTGGGCGAAGCCGCGCTCCGGCTCCGGGAGACGCCCTGCGCGCCGCGCCGCCCGGGCTTGGGACGCCTTCCCGAGGCGACCCAGACACCGTCGCTCAGTCTCTTCCCGGCCCTGCGACGGGTGGGAAGTTGGCCACGACGCACTCACCTCTTATCCTAGAGCCCCCGGGGCAGGAGAGCGGCCACGCCGAGGTCTGGGGAGGCTTCTGTCCGGAGGGCGCGGGCGTCGGGCCCGTGGGAGGCGGCGTGAGGGCGCCTGTCCCGCCTCTTCCTTCTCTGCCCGCATCCAGCCCTCGGCTCCTGGCTGACCCCTTAGCCGGGCCTGGCCCAGAAAAGGGACTCAAGGCCTTTGGTAAACTCTGTAGCGCAAAACAGCACGGGGCGCGTGGAGCCTCGGAAGGTGCCTGGACAGCCCGCGGCGGGCACGCGCGGGTCCCCGGGCTCCCGGCGGCCTCGGCCCGCCTGCTCGTGCGCGGAGCCTGGCGGGCGCTGATGCTTTCGGTGATTCTGGGACAGTCGGGCCCCCAGGTGTTACCTCCAACTGCGGTACAAACGGGGCCGTATCTGGGCTTTTTCACGTTAACGCCGGGTGGTTATTTCCTTCCGCAGACTTTTAAACAATGTTCCCACCTGTGTCTAGCCGTGTGGGAATTCCTTTTCTTAAATGTTAGGTAGCTGGCCAAAGGAGAAAGAAATTCCAATCACGGAAGCTTGAATTTAAGAAATAGTTTTGATTTGTTGGTAAGTCAACAGCAAATCACCTGATAAAACTAGTATCTTGAAACTTATCTTGAAACTTTAATACTATATGTTAATTGGCTTGTTTTCAGTTAAATTTGCTAAAATCTATTACAAGACTGAAATTTGAACCAAATACTCTTTAATGACCTAATATCAGTAGGTCGATAATATCAATAGTGCAGGTGTCTTTTAGCAACAACAAAATGCTGCTTTTGGTTTGACTTTGGCTCTTAAATAGTTTGCTGCACACCTCTTCTTAGAGTTTGATTAGTATGCCAGAATTGTAGAAATCACTGACTTTTGTCTCTAAGCTTAGAGGACTTCTTGAACCAAAGGAGACAAGGTTTTGAAGTGGATCCATAAGCCCTTCCAACATTTTTATCTAGAAAGCTTCGAGTAAACTAACCCTGGATAATACTTATCAAATGGTCCCATTTTTGCAACAACGGCTTTTTCCAGCTTCGTGGGGGTGGGGGTTGGAGGGCTCACCTACGTTAAAATAGACATAATCTACAAAATTGTCTGAAGCACCATCTACAGAAAAACGAGAACTTTCTGTCCTTAATCGCTGCCGGTTGGGCGGCAGTGAGCGGTCCATTTCAGGGCTGTAAATGCTTAGTGTAGACTGCAAAGTGGCAGGCTTTGGTTCTTCCAATGTTTGCTTTCTTCAGTGCCCATCAAAGACCCAGGTGTTTGCTTTACCAGGCCCCATTGGAAAATGTTTTTAGAGCAATTACAGGCATCTTTGTCATCAGTTCATCTTATTTCCTTCACGTGAAGGAGCATCGCAAAAAAAATGTGAAAGGAATCCTTTAAATAAAGACAAAGGGGAGGGGACACTACATTGACTATGGGGGAGTAAGTGCAGACACCTCAAGAGGAAAAGGTCTGATCCTTACTCTCCTACCCCCTGAAGTCCTGCAATCCCGGGTCTTGTTTTGAATTAAAATGGGGCAGCCTCCTTTGATGGCCAGCAGGGTCCCTGTTATTTAAGATGGGGAATCCTCAAGGCAGCATTGGGGGAGGGGTGGTGCTAAGGGTTGGGGAGACACTGAGCTGTGGGTAAGGGTTGTAGGAAAATGCCTCCTCAGTATCTGAGCAACATTTATTGCTTCTCCAGCGTCCATAAGCAAAATCAAGATTTTATTTCCTCTTAAATAACCTCTGCTGAGTACTGGAGTCGATACTTGTCAATCCTTAATAAAAACGTGTCCCCTGTACTGTCTAAGATGGGCGTTTCTGTCTGGACTTGGAAGAGGGACTTCGAATAGGGTAGGGCAGATGCCCTTGAACCCAGTGATTAGGGCATCACGTCTCGAATTTCCTAGAGCTGATGTGGATATTTTAAACACCGTCCAAAGTGGGGGCGGCATCTGTCCCGTGTGTCCCACTCTCTGTAGGCTTATATCCTGCCCCTTATAACCGTGGCCCTGAACTCGTGCCCCTCTATTTAAAGGCGGGGGGGGGGGGGAGGAGGGGGGAGGGGGTAAGGTGGTGCATAGACGTGAGGCCATAAACAGCAGTGATCCATTTCGTAGCCTGGGTTGTCGAAATCAATCACTGTGATGCCTTCTGTTTCCATCTAGAACTCCCCAGTCCCCAGCAAAATCCTCTCTGTCTTTTCTGGAGAAGGAAACTGGGCGTGTGCAGCCAGGCGGGCCGGGACCATGGCGAAGTCTTGCAAAACTCCCTGCCACCAGGCGTGGAAGATGTTTAGAAATGACCTCGCTGCAGCGTTCGTGTGTAGGGATGAGTGGGGTGTGGGGACACTAACCCTAAACTAGGAGGGCTGCTGGGGCAGGACTCACCCCACAGGCTGTGCAGGACCAAGCAAATGCGGGACCCGTACCACACCTTTTGCTGTGGCCAACACACAGGTCCAGTTCAGTTTGGTTCCCAGGGAAACTCTGCGGGCTGATTCAACTTGACCCAAACGTGTGATTCATCTCATTTACCCGGGAGACTGGGGCCGGGACTCCCTTCATTTTGGAGGCACTGGCAAGTGTGGGGAGCTGTGGGCAACAGTGTGTGTGTGTGTGTGTGTGTGTGTGTGTGTGTGTGTGTGTGTGTGTGTAGGTGTTGGAGCACACATTCGATTTCCAAACATCTTTTGAAGTTGTCTTCTCATTTGTAATTTACAAACCCACTAAATTACAAGGAGCTTGGTGGCGTTATCAGATCCCTAAATGTACTGGCAGTTTCCAAAATTAGCTGCTTTACTCTCACAATGCTTTGCTAGCCTGGGTGAACTCCCCATGCAAACCCCCCTTCTAGGAGACACCAAGTCAAGTGATATGAGTTACATATAGAATTCGCCTGGTGTCGTTTTTTGAAATAAAGTCACAGCGAAGCACACAAAAACATTCCGATATACTTGGCAACCTCTTTCAAGGAAGCAAGTATTTTTCACGTCCCCACGGGAATGACTTGCCCTGGTGTCCTCAGAGTGGCTTCTGCTATCCCTACTTCTTAAGAAAAAAAACAACTTAGTGAAAGCCCTGCACCCAAGTTTTGGTTGGGATTCAATATTCTAAGCAAAATATGCTCAACAGATGATAGCAGGGATGCAGCCAGAAAACAACTCCAGCTATTTAAACTGCCAAATGAGACATAAAGCTGCATTGTAAAAATCATCTGGAAAACAGGTTTTCCCATTGAAGTCGCTACGTGTTAATTACAGTGAGCTGGAAGGCTGGAGATCGGAGGCCTGGAAGCCGACTTTCACCCCGCATAGTAAAAGGGGGAAGTGCTGAACCGCAGCCAGGGGCCCTGCTCGGACTCATTGCCATGCATGCCTAGACATTAATATGTGTTCATGGAGGGCTCGTACAGTACGAGGTGTTATTTCCTTATAAAGAAACACCAGGTCTCGCTTTCCATTCTTCTTACAAAATTATTCACATTATTTATGCTACATTGAGCGATCTAATTTCTTCGTGATAGTCAGCTAATTGCTCTGGCAGGTAATTAGAAGCGGTTTACAACGCAAAGGGCTTTTGCATTGCCCCTCGGATTATTAAATTGCGCTGTAAATTATACCATCTTTGCTGGGGGAAAATTCTTTTGAGCAAGTTCTCTTCCTGCGATCCGAGGTGAAATCGGCTCCCCACCCTCTCCCCCCCCCCCACAGACGTACCCCTCCCTAGCCACCCCCACTGCCACCACACCCCCCGCCTTTTCCTGGACTCAGAGTCGAATGATTCTAAAGCACGCGATTTTGTTCGTGTTCACTGGGCCGAAATAACGTGGCCATTATGGCCTGAAATGGGCCAGGTTTGCAGCGAGCTTCCTGCGCGCCTGCAATATCCAGCAGGCATGTGGGAAAAGGACGGCGTAAATGGGGACATCTGTTCAGTGCTGCTCATCTTACTATTACAGCCAGGTCAGGTTAAGAGAATAACCTGTTCGCCACCTTTTCTCGTGTTAATAAGACTATTAGAGGAAGAACGCGAGCACACACAAACAGCACTAACTGAGCTGCCATCTCAGCAAAGAATGAGACACACAAAGGTAGCAGCTGAGTTACAAGAGGAACTGTAAAAAACACCCATTGGGCCATTTCAGGGGAAATCGACATAACTTCTGTCAGAAACAGAAAAGGAATACGTGCGCTCAAAAATGCTCTCTACAGAAATGGGTTTGTAGAAGGGATTTTAAGAACTCAACAAAGAGTGGTTTATTTTCAGGTTTTTATTTTCGTAAAATTGACCTAAAGGTAAATGCCAGTGGCAGTTTTTCTTTCTTTCTTAAGCTTTCAAGTATGCGTAGGCCCAACACTTTTCGTTGTTGGTGTTATTTTGATCTGGGTTACCTCTCAGGGTCCCTTGAAAAACCCCAAGTGGGCGCATCCTAGTTTGTTCCCTGATTTTAGAAAAGCGAACTGTACCCCCTTTCAAAACTATCACCACCACCCCCCCAAAATATATATCACCCATTTATAAGCCTTGTACAATGACGTGAACACATGTGTGGTTAAAGCCAGAGACCCGGTGCAGCGCCTAGATTATTTGTAATTAAACACAATTCCCAAAGTAACATTTATCTTCCCGAAACTGCGATTGCAATTGTCAACCGTCTGGAGGAGACGACGGGGTAATCTGGGAGCATTACCTCCCCTAGTAACAGAACGGAATGAAAAGAAATCAATAGCGCTGAGGATAAGAATTTAGTAGTTTTTAACTCTGCATGTTAGCTGTGAGAAAGTGATATATAACAACAGAAGAGAAAACAGCCTAAACAAATCCATTCTAGGAAAACAGTCAGAGGAACTGGTCCGAATGCCTCAGCCTCCTCAAAGGGGCAAACTCTTTTCCTCACACGTTTTCTTCATTTGCCTGATGAAGGGGGACTATGAAGTGCTGTGGAATTCATTATCAATTTCATCTGTGGGCTGGCAGAGATGAATATGAAATATAACATAGAGTACACGCCTGCCTGCAGAACTAGCACTCAGTCATATCAACATACTCTGAGGACATGAAATTATGCATGTAGAGAACAAGTAAGGAAATATATTTTTTCTTTCTTTACTAGAGAGATACCAGTTTAGATACCATTGTCTCTACCGATGCCTATGAATGTACCTACATATTCATAGGATTGATGCGTGGAGAAAGTCCTCCTTGACTTCTGAATTTGAATGCCCCAGTGAATCAAAGCACAACACAGGGGATATCCTAAGTTAGATGAGACAGTCTCTTAGTTAAAGCCATCTCTAACTCTGGGATTTTTTGAAGTGGCAGAGAATAAAAAATATTAAGCAGTGGGATGTGGAAGAAAAATATAGAGCCAATTAAGAAAAAAAAAAAAGGATGCTATTTTGAGTGGTCCCAGGTACTCAAAAAGAGTCCCCAAGGCAAGGCTTTGCACCCACTCGGAGAGCCTGTGGGACAGATCAAGTCACTATGGCTTTGCTGTGGTCAACAAATGCATCCAATTAAGCAGGACCAGGGAAGGAAGGGCTCGGCTATAAAATTGGCCGGACAGTTTGAAACCAAATAACCTCACTAATAGGGGCTATTGTTCAGCGTGGAAGTTCCCATTTTCCAATCAGGAAAACACAGCCCTCTCTGGGCTCTGCCGCCTGATCCCTTCCCTCCTACCGCTCCACAATCTACCACCAGCGAGAGCTTTTATTGCCTCCCTTCCCAGGAAACGTTAGGCAACTCCCTAGTCAAGCCGCCCGCAAGCGGGAGTGGACGGCAAGGGGCACCCCCTCAGGAACCCACAGGGCCTTTTCATCCGGAAAGAAACTGTCCAGTGAGGTCCGCACCAGGAGACACCCCTAACCTGGCCCGGCCCGCTCCTCTCCGCAGGCGCCGGCGGCGCTGGGCTGGCTCCCTGCCCCTCCTCCCGCTTTACTTAGAAGCCAACGCGTCCGCGCGCGAGGTCCCCGCACAGTGGCCAGGGATTGGGGGTCGTTTCCTTATTTGGGGGGGGGGCGGGGAGGCGCCCGGCAGGGATGCGGGGCAGCACCGCATCCACTCGGTCGGCTCGCCCGTCTGCTTCCAGAGCTTGCGCGTCGGTGCCAACTCTCGGGAAGCCGGCTGCGCGGAGCCCGGCTTACGCGTACCCAGCAGAGGTAGCGCCTATGTAGTTCATGTGCTTCCCCCCTTCCCCCCGCCACACACACACCGATTCATTTATTTTTTCAGTGCTCTGTATGTACCGGACCGGACCACACTTACGTTGAAAACCGTATTTGATGTAAATGTGATGCCGGACACTTGAAAGCCTGGAGAACTTTGATGTTTTCGACTATAAATCCCTAATTGTACTTGAATGGTTGCAAATAGCTTTATTTACTTGTCGCTGTGCCTACACATTTTAATCTATTTAACCCAACAGCAGAGGCATATTTCACTCCCCACTCCCTGAAAAGGAAAAGCAGGGATCGAGGCCTCTAATTTGCTTTAGGACCTTCTATGTCTTTGGCTTCGAAAGCATAAGCCCTTCCAAGTCGCAACATTGACTAGTCTTCAAACCCGCCTGAAACACACACACACACACACACACACACACACACACACACACACACACATTCTCTCTCTCTCTCTCTCTCTCTCTCTCTCTCTCTCTCTCTCTCTCTCTCTCTCTCTCTCTCTCTCTCTCCCTCCCTCCCTCTCTCCTTTTCTGCTCCATCTAAGGAGATGTTGATGTATATTGTAGCTGCAAGGTGTTAGATATACTTGAGCAAGTTGTTCCCGGGATGTAAATTAGGTCCCAAAAGCTGTTGTCCAAATCGAAGAAACAGAGAAATTAATCTGGGAGACTATCCATCATCACCGGTAATAAAGAGAAGGACATGGATGAGACAGATGATATGATTAAGGGGCTGTGGTCGTTTTAATTAACTTTTTGCTGTCCTGTAATGATCAAACTGGTCACCAGACCCGGTCAATAAGCATGTTAATATCAAACAAATAAAACCAGGGATGATTAAAAACCTCCTGGTTTATTAAATTTGAAATTCAAATGAAATTTATGCTGCAGATGCATACAGAATGCTAATAGATTTTAGCTTTATTGGAAGTGGATCCCACAGGTTTGTAAGAAACAGTGGAATAGCCATCTACCCCTCCCTGCCAGCACATTAAACTTCACATGGAGTGGGGGAAACTTTTAATTTGCTAGAAAGCCTGCAGTTACCTTCCTCCCCCTTTCCCGTCCAGACCTCTATAGTATCATGGTATAATACTCAGGAGTAAGGATCAATATCAAAAGGTAAACTGAGTTCTATGCAATGTGAAATGTTTTGCTAGACAGGCTGTATCTACAATGGATTTCAGACGTTCTCCTATGTGGGGGGTGGAGGGGAAGGGTAAAATGATGGAGTCACTTGTGGAACGTAGAGAAAGAGGTACCATTAGACTAGTTTCACTTGAACCAGAAGCAACATTATGGCTGTTTTAATGTTTGGTCAATTATATAATTTTCTTTATCTTTCCTTTTTTACTCTGGCTGTCTTACCTTGTAGGACAAGCACTAACCACTTATTGGGAGGGTAGTCTAAGAAAAAAAAAATGCCCTTTGACCAATACTAGTACTATGAAATAAATACCTACCTTTTAAAATGGGAGTAAGTGGAATAAATATAGTTATATAATCTTCTTATGAAGAAAGATCCACATATAACCCCCTGTGAAAACCTTCCAAATGCAAGCCAACCTTATGTGAATTGAAGAATCCACACATACTTTGTGACCCATTGTCATAGGAAGAATTCATGATTCTAAAGTGAATTTATAGAAATAAGAGACTTAGACGTAGGTATCTCAAAACAGTAATTTTTCAAGAAACAGTGGTTAATGCCTCTGTTTACTCTCAGAATCAGTATTTAACTTTTTGACAGTCCTGCCTCACTTCCTTCCAGAAGATAGGAAGATAAAAAGATTAAATAACTATTCATAAAGGGAGTCTTCCCTCAAAGCCCCCCCTCCCCACCTTGGAGGGTGCCGGTATTGATTAGAATTAAGCCCTAAATTTGAACAACTGTGTATTAGGTCCTTAAAATGAATATCATTATAGAAGAAGACCAAAGCAATGAAGTTAATTCTCTTTTATTTGTTAAGCGGAGTTCCCTCCTTCCCCCACCCCTTCCTCCTTCTGGGCTGGCCTGTCACGCCTTCTCAACACGCTAAAATCATTCAGAGTGGCTTGCAGGGAGAAACACGACATTTATGGTAAGCGTCAGCCTTCAGAGAAAGAAAGCAGTTCATTAATTTACTTCACACTTACTTCAAAGTCGGAGAGTGTACCTTACCCCCTTAATCAATAGATATGATGTACAGTCAATATCCCAACAATGTTGAAAAGGGGTCAGAAACACACACTCTTACACCACAACATCAGCCTCAACTCTGTTCAATGAAACTTACACAAATTACTACCTGACTTTGGATTTCGGTAAACCCCAGGAGGGCTTTTTTCTTTTCTTTTCTTTCCATTTTTTTTTTTTTTTTTACATCTCTAGAAGCTCTGAGTGTTAAAAAAAAATGTTTACCCAGTAAAAACCAAACAATTCTCCCAGCTAGTAACATTTTAATCAATTCTGCTTTAAAATTAGATTTCTGAGAGCATTTATAACTGCTTAGAAATATGAATTACTTAAAAAAAAACACCAAATGAATATTCAATAGGGCGCCAAGGGCTGTGGACTTTTTGCTACACTGGTGTGGTGCTTTCTGTGGTTTAAGATGTTTCCTTGTGGTGGCAGTGAAATTGTAATGACATTTCTGAAGGCAACTAGTAACACAAATGGAAGCAAGTGACTAAAACCCACTGAATTTGAACTGAGTGCACCTATTAACATGCACACGCATTCACAGATATCTGGCCCAAACACTATCAGACACAGACGCCTCCATATATGTGGTCCAAGATTTGTCAAAACCTTGTCTCTATTCTCAGATAAATAAAACCCACACATATCAATCAAAATCCTAATTTTTTCCCTCAGAAAGAGGCAGTGGTGATTTCCTGTGAAGACTCCTAAATTCCACAAAACGCTCCTCAATTTCTCACCCCAAGGAAAAACAATGCTCTCTCGCCCCTTTCTCTACCTAATCCTTTTGTATTGAAATTTACTCATCGCCACGGGACAAACACACCCCGTCCCCTAGAGTGAGACTGGCACTTCCAAAGATGAACCCACCTCGGGAGGGAAAAAAAGGACAAGAAAACCACCGCATCAAAGTAACAACTCCTGGACGCAGGCGCTCACACGCCCTCACTCACCCCTAAAAACATCCCCCAGCCTCCCCACCTTCCACCCTTCCGCTACGGAGTCGGGAAAGGAAGGGTAGGAATCAGTGCGATTTTCTTCAATAGATACAGTGACGGTGTCTAAGAAGTTAAGAAAACGATCGCTCGAGATGTTAGGTACAAGGAACCAGAGGAAGTTGGCGACAGGGATGGCGCTGGTGCGTATTTGTGGACCCAGCCTCCCTCGCTCAACTTCGAAGATGCCTTCTTCAAATCGTCCATCTCTACTCTCTCTTGCGTACGAGCACTTTCCTGCACTGTTCCTGTTCTCCACCCCCGGCTTTACACACGCACACACACACGTTCAAACAGCCTTCCTCTCCCCCACACCCAGCGCGCACACGCATCCACCCTCCCTCCTCTTTCACACACACAGCTTCACACTCCTCCCTCTCCCCCACCAAACACACTCACACCCACCTCCCCTTCCCTCCCTGGGTTTGTCACTCGGGTACCCTAGAGCACACTCACACCTTTCCCCTCACCACTTTATGGATCTGTCCCTCTCCCCTCCCCTCCCCCCCTTGGTCACACGCAGGGATACTGTCACCCACACCCCCACCCCCTTCTCGGCACTGTCCCTCCCCTTCCCGCACCCCTCCTTCACCACTGTTCCACTGCCACACTCACATTCCCTACCCTCCTCCCGGGGCTCACTGCCTCCCAGCTCGGTCACACACGCACACGGCTGCACTGTTACACACTCACACGCCGCCCCCGCGCCCCTCCCGCCGGCCCCCCCCCCCCCCCCCGGGCGGCCGGCGGGCGGGCGGCGGCGCCGATGACCTCACGGCGCGCGCGCGGCGCGGCCCGGCGAGGCTGCAGATTGGCTGGCCGCGCCTTCGCGGCACTTCAAAGCCGGAGAGGGAGCTACAATTGTGGCGGAATGGGCGGAACTGATCATTGTATTGCACACCTCTAAAAAAAACACTGCCTCTGATTTATCAATATAAAAAAGATCCTCTGAGAGGAGGAGGGCACTTTTGTGTGATGGCAACTTCACTTCTAGGGGTGAGTCTCAGGGTTTTCTCTTGCTGGTTTCATTAGTTTCCTTTGATTGCCGATCGGAGGGGGTGGAAGTCGCCCCGGCCAGGCCACGGGCTATCAGTCTCTATTGAGAGTTTTTTCCACCCCCCCCCCCCTTCTTCTTCTTTAAATACAAGTGAGTTTGGAGAAAAGAAAGAGGGGGAGAGGGGGGCAGAGCCACTTTTTTCGGCGCAGGAAAAGGTTCGCAGGGCATTTAGGCGAGCCGCCGCGCCGCGCCCGGTCTCTCCCCGCCCGGGAGACCTGCGCCCTGCCCATTTTACAGGCGACGGTCTCGGGGGTACAGAGAGCGAGCTTTTCCTCCTGGGCAAACTGCAGATTTCCCCTCATCCCCTTAAAAAATCCCGCAGTCCGCCTTGTCTTCCAGGTACGTTGAACCCGTCTCATTTTATTTTTTTTACTATTGTAGATAATTTCTTTTTTTTAAAGAAAATTAAAAGAACAGCGGGAAGAGCAAGTGAGCCAGCCTTCTAGTTTGACCGCTTTGGGCCCGGGAGACACAGCCCAGCAGGGGTTTCTGGGGGCCGGGACGGGATTTTCGAGACTCTTTCTGGATTACACGGGGAGCGCTTTAAAAAGCAATGCGATCGTTCCCCCCGGGCTTCTCGGCGAAGGAAGCTCCTCTCGCCCGAATCTGGACTTTGGCTCGCTTGCTGGTTTCGAAGCGCCCGGGGCCTCGGGGGCACGGGAGTGTCGTTTAGGTGAGCCTCTCTGTCCGACTCTTCTTTAGCATGGCGCTTTGCTCCCGGATCGGACGCCGGCAGCCAAACTTGTCCCCTCCCGTAGAGTAGGAAGCAGCCGGGCGCCGGGGCTGTTGGGGGAGCCAGGTGAGTTGGTGGCGGCGCGCCGCAGCGAGGCACGGGGTGCAGCGGGGCGTTCGGAGGTCTCCCGGAGAGCTGATGCCGCTGTCTTTCCTCCCTCCCCCACCGGCCCTCTGCCCGCCACCCCTCCCCCACGCTCTCCCTCTCCCTCTCCCCCTTCCCGCAGGAAGAACCGCGGTTGGGATCGACTCCTCTGGCCATGCTCGCGGCTACCTGTAACAAGATCGGCAGCCCCAGCCCGTCGCCCTCCTCCCTCTCGGACAGCTCCTCTTCCTTCGGCAAGGGCTTCCACCCCTGGAAACGTTCCTCGTCGTCCTCCTCCGGCAGCTGCAATGTAGTGGGTTCCAGCCTCTCGAGCTTCGGCGTGTCGGGGGCCTCCCGGAACGGCGGCTCGTCCTCGGCCGCGGCGGCGGCGGCGGCAGCGGCGGCGGCGGCCGCGGCCCTGGTGTCCGACTCGTTCAGCTGCGGCGGCTCGCCGGGCTCCAGCGCCTTCTCCCTGACCTCCAGCAGCGCCGCCGCCGCCGCCGCGGCCGCCGCGGCCGCCGCCTCCACCTCGCCCTTCGCCAACGACTACTCGGTTTTCCCAGCCCCGGGCGTCTCCGGGGGCAGCGGCGGCGGGGGCGGCGGCGGCGGCGGCGGCTCCTCGGCGCACTCGCAGGACGGCTCCCACCAGCCCGTGTTCATCTCCAAGGTGCACACCTCGGTGGACGGGCTGCAGGGCATCTACCCGCGCGTGGGCATGGCGCACCCTTACGAGTCGTGGTTCAAGCCCTCGCACCCGGGCCTGGGCGCCGCCGGCGACGTGGGCTCGGCCGGCGCCTCCAGCTGGTGGGACGTGGGCGCGGGCTGGATCGACGTGCAGAACCCGAACGGCGCGGCGGCCTTGCCTGGCTCGCTGCACCCGGCCGCCGGGGGGCTCCAAACCTCGCTGCATTCGCCCCTCGGGGGCTACAACTCGGATTACTCGGGCCTGAGCCACTCCGCCTTCAGCAGCGGCGCCTCCTCGCACCTGCTCAGCCCCGCCGGGCAGCACCTCATGGACGGCTTCAAGCCGGTGCTGCCCGGCTCCTACCCGGACTCGGCCCCGTCGCCGCTGGCCGGCGCGGGGGGCTCCATGCTGAGCGCGGGGCCGTCGGCGCCGCTCGGGGGCTCCCCCCGCTCCTCCGCCCGCCGCTACTCGGGCCGCGCCACCTGCGACTGCCCCAACTGCCAGGAGGCGGAGCGGCTGGGCCCGGCGGGGGCGAGCCTGCGGCGCAAGGGCCTGCACAGCTGCCACATCCCGGGCTGCGGCAAGGTGTACGGCAAGACGTCGCACCTCAAGGCGCACCTGCGCTGGCACACGGGCGAGCGGCCCTTCGTGTGCAACTGGCTCTTCTGCGGCAAGCGCTTCACGCGCTCCGACGAGCTGCAGCGGCACCTGCGGACCCACACGGGCGAGAAGCGCTTCGCCTGCCCCGTCTGCAACAAGCGCTTCATGCGCAGCGACCACCTCAGCAAGCACGTGAAGACGCACAGCGGCGGCGGCGGCTCCGCGGGCTCCGGCAGCGGCGGCAAGAAGGGCAGCGACACCGACAGCGAGCACAGCGCCGCGGGCAGCCCGCCCTGCCACTCCCCGGAGCTGCTGCAGCCCCCCGAGCCCGGGCACCGCAACGGCCTGGAGTGACGCGCACCCCGCGCTTGTCCCTCCCCTTGACCTCCTCCCACCCCACTCCGCCTGGTCCCCGTCTGTCCCGGCCTCCGCTCCAACCTCTCTGTCCCTCTAGTCTAACTCCCTCTGGGACCTAACTCTGTAAAGGGCATGTGGACATGTAAGTAACACGCATTGCCGGCCGGGGGCCCTGGCTTTCCCTCTCCACCCGGTGACACCGTCGGAGGCCCGCACAGCCCGAACGCGCGCCTCGCGGGCCTTCATCCTCGTCCTCCCTTTGTCCCCCTCCCTCCCTCCATCCC
This sequence comes from Myotis myotis, assembly GCF_014108235.1. Lineage (NCBI taxonomy): Eukaryota > Metazoa > Chordata > Mammalia > Chiroptera > Vespertilionidae > Myotis > Myotis myotis. The sequence goes on from NW_023416315.1 coordinate 25,753,928, forward strand.
TCCATCCCTCCATCCCATTGTGTGAAGGGCCTTCTGGAGGGAAGCGGCCCTGGATGGAGAGCTGAACGATTCCAAGGGCCTGGGAGACAGGCCTGCGCCGGGGCCGGAGCAATTCGGTGGAACCAGGTTGAGCTCGGGCTGGGAAGGGCGAGGCAGGAGGCCCGCGCGGGGCATCCCCGCCGGGGCGGCCGCGGACTCGGCGCCGAACGCCCGAACGCCCGCCCTGCGCCGCGCGGTGCGAGCTCTGTGCGGGCGCCCTTCTGTCCGCGCCGAGATGCGGAGTTTGCGGAGTTCAGCGTCCCACCTTCAGTTCTGCCCCAGCTTCAGCTCTGCCCCTTTTTCTTTGTTCCCTGAGTTGGAACCGATGCAACTTTCAACTAAGGGCAGTCTTGGTGAATCCTACAGCAGCCTTCTTTCATCCCTACAACATTTTAAAACTAAAAACCTAAAGGAAAAAAAAAAAGGCATCCCTTCACTTGGTTTCCCGCCTAGATAGCTTTTCCTCTAGCAGTGAGCAAGTCTTTCTCTCAAAACTGTGCTAATACTGATCCCAAAGTTATTTTGATCGAATTAATTTAACTTATGGGGTGGGGGTGGGGTGAGGGTAGGTGTCTTTCTTATGCAAAAATACCCCTTTCCGGTTAGAACAGATTCTCTATCTCCATGTTTGTCCTTTTCTACCTCGTTTTTCTCCACCCCCGAGCCTAATCCCCCCCCCTTTTTTTTTTGCTAGTCCAGACATCAATTTGTATAGAACTCATATCTGTAAATCCTTGCAATCCATTGGAAACTTTTTTGTGTGATTTAAACTTATCAACAAGTGAAGAAGCTATCGTTGATATCAGACGAGGCTGTAGTTTAAATTTAAATGCCAAAAGAGGGAAAGTAGGGGGAGGGGAAACACCTTTGTAAAATATATCTGAACCTAATGGTTTGTACCACAGGAGAATCGTTCTAGATTAGTTACCAATTAACTATAACCCCACCAGCGTATGGGTGCGAGGTGCAGCTGTCCAGGAGACTATTTTGTATAGTATTTTTCTTGTACATTACTTGCAGTAAATATTTGAAAATATATCGAAGTAAACTTGATTTTTTTGGTTACAAGAAAATATTAAGAGTTATTGTTGCAGTTCTGAAGACTGCAGGTTTTTTGAACTCACTTCTGGAGGTGCAGAGCCACAAACGCACTTTCAGGGCCTAGTGTTGCTCGAATATTAATTTAGATAGCTATCAAACTGTAAGACAATATTTGATAAATGTGGGGTGACATTTAATTTAATGGAGCATGTACTTATTTGCATTTGCTGGCAGTTCAGGTATAGTTAAAGTGAGAGTTCTCCTATATTTCATAACTGGGTTTGCCAAAACCCATGTATTAAATAAATTGTCCAAGTGAAACTCAACTAAGTTTGGCCTTTGTGTATTTCCTGAAGGTAATATTGTTAACTGTTAACAAACACTCCTGACACTACATTTAAATGTTTGCAAATTCTGCAAACTAATTGCTCATTGTAATGTTGAAATAATTTGGATATTTCACATTGAAATGAAAAGCCTTTCTCTAGAACATTTTAGACTTGCATTTTAAATGCATGAGATGTAATTGATTTATTTGTAATATTTTAAATGGTATTAATAAACTCAGATAAAAGACTAGGCCAGTTAATTTGTATTTTTTCCTGTTTAAACTATGGACATTTGCATTTTGTTTTCAGTTAAATGTCTATTTAAACAAAATATAATCCTGTTTTGTGGTAATATTTAAATAATCGCCTTTAATATTACTTAGAATGATTTATTTGGCAAAACTGTTTTCTCTATTTACCAAGATGAAGATTATAGTGTCTAAGAAATGTAATTAATTATTTACCAGTAGATTTAGCTCAAAGCATCAGGATTTACTGACCTCTTAAAATTTGGACTAATTCAACAAACAATTCAAAGAAATTTCCCGTTTTTGCTTCCTTCTCACCCTCCAGAAGGACTCAGGTTGATCGCATTTGGTATTTAAAAGGGCAAGACTTACACTGGAAGATCAATACATCTAAAATAAAAACATGGGTTCGGGGATAACTTCTGTTGTTAGTGGGTGGAGGAGGTCAAGCTAACAAAAGCTTGTTTTTGGCATTCCATGTCTTAGCTAAAGATTATGTAGAGGTAAATATCAGTAGTAGATTCCTGCTGAAATGAGTTATCTGTTCTTTTAAAGTCTCTAAACAGCCACCAAAGAAAAGGAAGGTTAAACCTTAATCTATTTACTAGGCTATTGTTCACAGGTGTCAATGATGCCAATAAAAAATTGTCTTGTTATGTCTAAGTGCATTTAAGCAATGAGTTCCTTGAGCCATACTTTGAAACATAAAAAAATTACTTTAAATGTTGATTGTTATTATATCAAACTATTTCACTATTAGAGTAATATTATTTTGAATCAAATTGAATAAAAAGTTAGTGTGTTCAGATTCTTTTCAGTTTAGCTTCTTTCTTTCCGTTTGCATTCCCCTCACCCCAAGTTCAGTCTTGGTGTATGTCTCAAACTGAAAACCTTCCACTGAAAGGTATATTAAGTCCTTATTACCCATATAAACAAGTGGAAATACAGAGTGCTATGAATATTGTAAATTTAGAAGGAACAAATCAATGAGGGGTAAAATATTTTAGGACAGTGCAGTTTGGGCTTCAGTAGCAGACTGTCTTGATCCTGCTGTTTTGCAAATATTTGTGATCTTCAATCCCTATGGTTTTAGGAAAGCAAGCTGCTCTGATTCTTTGGTTTTAAGTAAAATAGTCTCTTTCTGTCACTTTCTTCCTAGGAATAACATGCAGAACACAATTTAAGTGTTGTTTCTTTTTTATTGAAAGTTGCAGTGCTGAGGAGGAAACGGTTCTGAAGGAGTTAAATGTAGTGGCAGGTAAGGAAAGCTGCTTGGTGCATTTATAATATCAGTTGCATTACATACAGATCACATTTGATTTAAGAGGTGGATGATGGCAAAGATATTGTCTCTAGAAGATGATTTCTTGGGGGTGGTTGATGGGGGACGGATTTTTCTGTAGTGTAAATGGAAAACTTTCACTTTCTTCCGCTCCTCCTTTCCCTTCTAGTGTTGGTGTATTTTGTTGTGATGACTACTGAACAGTATTTCTGGATTGCTGTTCTGCAGGGTGGGCTGGGTTCCCTTTTGGGGATGGATGGTGGGTGAATGCAAAATTGTGAATTCTCCCTGCCTTGTCGGTGATAAAGCACCTCTAACAGTGCCTTGGAGGCTCACTCAAATGAAACCAAATGCTGGGTTTCACTTTGAACCAAGGGACAAGCTTCCAGTCTTTCAGATCAAGGTAGAGTTAAACTACTTGTTGACCCAGAGGTCAGGCCAGCGTATGTCAGTCCAGTCTCAATCCAGCCTTTCTGTTGACCTGTCTCATTTCTTCCCCAAACTTCAGTGTTTCTTCCTCATTCTGCTTTCTCCTTTTCTGGCTCAACTTCTTTGAGGATGTTCTCTTTCCCTTTGGGACATACATGACTGTGATTTGTTGAGGCTGGACTATCAAGGAAAATATTTTATGGTAGAAATTAAATTTAAGCAAATGTGATGAGTTACTTACTCTCCTATTATCAACTGCTCTTTGAAAAAGTTCCTGGATGGATTTGCTTTTCTTCCACTGTCCTCTTACTCCAATCTTGGTATAACTTCTCAACTGAGTTTCCCTGATGGAGAGACTGCTGAAATTAAGAATTAAAGACAAGCAGGTGATGAGACGGGACTCCTGAGTGGGCAGATTGATAATCCTGCCATCAAAATTTTCAGCCCTCCTCAGATCTTTTGGTGAGATTCTCAAATGCAATGTTACAGCAGGCCTGTAGAGGAATTTCTTTAAAGTAAATATTTTATTTTAGAGGACTAGCTAAAGGGTCTGATGATCCTTTAGGTTGGTAAATTAAGGTAGGGACTTTAGAAGAAAGAAGTATGGATTTGATTTTTCTCCTCTCACCTAAAATGGTAGAGGTAAATATTATAATGAAAGAAGTTCTGCATTTTTGCTCAATTTTTCATACAAATAGCCTCAAAGGGGGGTTGATTTGGTGCAGGTAATTTGGGGGAAAAAAGGTTTTATTTTCCTGCTGAGTTTTTCTTGCTTCTATCCAAACGGGCATTATCATTTAAGAAAAATTTAGGTATGATCAAGTCTCTTTTTAAAAACATGATTTCTACAGTTGTCTGCTCTTCTAAAAAAAAATAGCCCAGTAGTTAATTCTATCACTGCATTGAAAGAAAATCATGTTAAGAAGCAAAAGGCGTGAAGGGTAGACGAAAGCTTTGCTCGGTTTTAAGTTAGGACTGTTGTTCTGGGTGGCATCTTTTGAAGACGTTGCTCCATACACAATTGATGCTGTTGTTGAAAAAAAATAAGATTCAGAATGTGCTTGTGTCCTATTTATTCCCTGTTTCCGGATTAAAGGGGAGCCGGTAATTCCTCGCTCTCCTGGGCTCCGGCTGCCGCTTAAGGTGATGCGCGCCAGTGGGCATCGCTGTAGGTTCGCTGCACTCCCTGTGCACACAAGTGTTGATTTGCTCTAGTCGGGGGGGAGGGGGATCTATTTTCTCTGGTCCCTGGGCGCGTGTTTAATTTAATTTAATTTTCTGCGGAGACTCCTGGCGGCGAGGAAGCAGCCATCTACATTTTGCTGCGGCTCCTAACGACGGCCGGGCTTTAAGAGCTCTGGGGACCGCGGGGAGCGTGGGGGTGACTGAAAAAGCAGGACTCAAGCGCCGGCTCCAAGCTGCCGCTTTCCACTGCGGTTCCAAGGCCGTTCTTTTGAGTCCTTTTCCTGGGGCTTCTTTTAAGCCCCCCACTCCCTAACTTTGCTTCTCAGGCCAGCACTCCTGCCGCGCAGCGGGGACAGCGGCGGCGCCCTCTGCTTCTCTAGCGGGGCTCCTAGCTGAGGTCTGTCTGCACTGCCCAAAGTTCCCTCATTTTCCTTGTCAGTGAATTCAGGGGGAGCTTTTGAGCCCAGGAGAGCTCCCAGCCTTTCAAAACGCTGCCTCTTCTTTTCTCCTTTTCCCGCCCCGCTCCTCGACGTGCCCAGCAGGCTGCTCCCAGAAGGACCCCCGAGGCCCCCGGGAAGGGCTCCGAGTAGGCGACGCGCACTGTCCGCGCACCCGCCCGCCCCGGTTTGCAGAGAAGTGCGGGGTAGCGGTCTGGGGTCTTCGCGGTCCACCTTGTGCTGCCGGGGCCAGCTTCCTGCGCACACAAAGGCGCCGCGGACAGCGAGCGCCACCCTGTGCCCCGCGCCTGCTCTGCAGCCTGCTTCCCCAGCCTCTGGCCCCGCGCGATCCCACCCTGGGGATCCCTGCAGGGGGCCTCCTGGGGCGGGACTGGGGTGGAGGATTCCCTTCTCTTCCCTTCCCAGGTTCTCCAAATCCCCAGCATCTGCCGCTGCCCTCGGCCATCCTGTGAGCGCCTGGACCTGCGGCCGCCCTCTCACCCTGTCAGGGTGCCACGCCCCACGTTGCATCTTGCTGGTGTAGACTGGCCAAGGTTGTTCTTCCCAAATTTGTTTGGGCTGAGTGACCACTGCCTGCCCTCCCTAACTTCCTGTCCAAACGGCGGAGTTCCCTGGCGTCTGCCTTACCCTCTCGCAAGGCCTCCAACGAAGTGCTGCGTCCTCCATCGGTGGGAAGTTTTATTGTCATTTTATTATGGGTTTGCCAGACTCGAAGGGACTTGCACACCTTTTCCTGCGCTGTTATTGTAAAGGAAGCGAAATTAAGGATGATTGGCTGTGGAAAATCTTTGCCCTTTTTTGATTTTGGGAATCAAAGAACACTCTAGCCACCTCGGAGCATTTTATAACTGTAGCTGTATGATCACTGTACCTGTTGAATAGAACTCAACTTTTCTTTACCACGTTGTACCGAAACCCCCATAACCTCTCTTAGGAAGCCTCCCTCTTCTCCCTCCTTGCCTCGGGACCCTGTGGGAAGCTGGGCATATGGGGGGTGCTAGCAGCATTGTCCAGGCCCTATGTTCTGGTGACAATCTGAGGAGAGGTGGATCAACTCCGTCTGAAATAAGTGCCATATTCCCTTTAAAGGTTCCCTTTAGAGCTCAGGAAGGAAGGTGAGGAAGAAGCTAGCTCCTGTGAAGCTCTCTCTGGTGCCTGTCTCAGGCGCCTCTAGGAGGTAGGCCCTCTGGTAGAGGCAGCTCATCGTGCAGGGTGGATCTATGGTCCCACTTGTACTTCGAGGTGTGCTAAAGATTAAACTCGGCACTTATCATGGCAGTGCCTGCACCAGCTGTATGCATTTAAGGCACCCTGTGATGAGCAGGAGCATAAACATCTTCAACACCTGTGTCCAGTGTGTTCTGAGTTGCACACCTGCGTCTGCCATGGCTCCAGCTATGGCTGGCCTGTGGCTAAGTCCACAGACTCCCCTGCCTGGTATCCCCGTAGCGGGGAAGTCAGGGGGATGACCTATCTGGTCTGCAGTGAGGGCCTCCAATGGGAAGCCTCTAAAGCTGCTCATAGAAGCACGAAGGCCTCCAGGAGCTCCTGAGCCACCAGCGCCCTCCTCCCTCAATTCTGCTGGTGACTGGAGCCCTGCCCCCACCCCTCTCCCCAGGTCCGGAAGGCCGGGGAGCGCTGGAATGCCTGTTTTCTCACCCTGTTGGGCCTAGGTGTTGCAAACCACTGGAGGACAAAGTTTCCCCGCTTTGATCTTCTGTCCCAGTCATTCTTTAGCACAGAAGGGTGAGTTTAAATTAAATTTCTTTCTCTGCTGATAAGTTCTAATGGGCCTCCGAAGGTGAATAATTATGCAGTAACATTTCATGGGTTGTTGGAGTGGGAATTCCCACTGCGCCATCAGTAGGAACAGAATTTCCTGGTCGCTCAATGCTAAATGAAGCTTCCCATGTAAGCTACAAGTGTCTTTCAGATCTCGGTGCCGATGAGCTAGTCCTTCCCTGCTCTCATCTTTCTTGACCCCTCAAAGCAGTTTAGCGTCACTTTTTTCATTTAAGTTTTATTTGTGTTTTGAAATACTTTAAAAATCTCTACTAAAGAACCTTGTTTGAGGGCAAAACAACATTTGCTCTGGTGCTTAAGTATGCATTCCTATCCGGACAAAGTACACATTGATGAAAGCTGGGGCCCTGTTTTCCCGGAAAAAAAAAAGACATTTCCTGGGATTTGCCTCCAAATACCTGGACTTAGCCTTGCCACCTCTCTTCACTTATTTTGGTGAATTACTCCTCTTGCTTGATTCCTGAGTAAAAGGGTCAAGACCTAAAGCTGCAGCGATCAGTGTTCAGAACTTAGCTAGTTTGCAGTTCAGAACAGACTTTCCATGGGGATGAGGTTAAAAGGAAAAGGAAACAAAAATGCATTTGCTGTTTCATTCAAAATAGTCATCTATTAGAGAAATGTGGACTTAACCCTTTAAGATTTTTATTTATATTTCATTTCCCCCCCAAGACAGATAATCAACAGTTTGAATATTTCAATGGGTCATGACATCTTGAAACTCAAAAGGAAGTCAGACTCTTAACTTAAATCAAAGAAATCTAAATGTTTAATTTGAAAGCACAGTGGAACTCTATTGTTTTGCTTTTTAAAGAAAACCCTTTATACTCCGCTTACATCAGTTTCATTGCATAGCATTTTCCTTGTTTACTTTTCTTCCCTTTAAATTTCTTCCATTAAATAAATTGAGCTCCCACAGCTTTAAGATTTCTAAATCAACACATAGAAACTGGAGCCTGCTTATCAAGTTTTCACTCCTCTCTTGGCAACTAATTTGAAAGGGCCAAACAATGAGTTGATTTACAACATTATGTTCATTTCACCTTGCCACTCTAAGAGAATGTTGGGAAAAAACCTCACTAATTCACCTGGGGTTATCCTTATGTTCTTGAGGATAACCAATCCTTCCAGCTTTAAGTTTTTTAGCCACTCCATTTTAAGCACAGAAATAGAAGAAAGTAGATGTCCACCCCCCACTCACCTCCCCCCTCAAAAGTTCAGGTGATTGTCTAGTTCAACTGAAATTAAAGGATTTGTACTACTCAATTTTGCACCCAATTTAATGTCCCTAATTATGCAGGTAACCTATCATCAGGTTTCCCATCACTTCAGGAAGTTTTGTGCTCATTCTTCTACACTGATCAATGCTTCATTTCTCTCTTACATACTTAGTCCTTATTTTGGCTTCCTTTCTTTCTTTTTTGCATAAGCAGTTTCTTTCCCCTTTCAATTTAAGGAACAATGGTCTTTGCAAGCGGCGGTGGTGGGGGTGGGGGGCAGGGAACCCAGTGGCAGGTGGGAATGCATTTATAAGACATTTGCATCAATTTAATGATGTTTAAAAAATGTCAACAAATTACATACATTTTAACAGAATTTATACATATATGAATTCTCTATTTAGGGGAAAACAATCATTTTCATAATATTAAATTACATTTCCAAACTTTAAGAAAATAAGCTTCTTGTAGGCATTATTAAGCAAACTAAGTTTTGTTCTTTCTCCCAATAAATACATATTTGGCTTAAAACTGCAATGGTTCTAGTAAGGTACATATATATTTTCCATGCCCTCAATAGTGACATATTTTAGTTTATTATTACAAGGAAATGTGGTATTATGAGTAGAGAGTGGTAAAACAACCTTGGGCATTATATATTCTTTAGTTGAATATACTTTGCAGGAAGCATATGATTTAATTTACTTAGTATATGGCATAATCATTAAATGTGAACATATTCTGCTTAGTGACATGTTCACGGGAATGTTTTCATATATACACCCAGGAAAGTCAGAGTCATTGAAGTGTTCCAAAATTTCACCTGTTGTTTTCCAGAGGAAATTTTTGTTTCAAAAGAACGATATACTAGTAATAGTAACCCTTGTTGCAGAAATGGTATTTATGTCTGTGAAGTAGTTTTGGAACTACTCTTATTATTTAACACTCTAAAAGTAGTGATATGTTTTTTTTCCTTTACTTCATTTTTTTTTTAATATATTTTATTGATTTTTTACAGAGAGGAAGGGAGAGAGATAGAGAGTTAGAAACATCGATGAGAGAGAAACATCAATCAGCTGCCTCCTGCACATCTCCCACTGGGGATATGCCCGCAACCCAGGTACATGCCCCTGACCGGAATCGAACCTGGGACCCTTCAGTCCGCAGGCCGACGCTCCATCCACTGAGCCAAACCGGTTTCGGCTACTTCATTTTTTTAAAACTAAACTTTTCATTTTGAAATAATTTTAGTTACCGAAAAGTTGTAAAAATAGTACAGGGAGTTCTAGTAGTTTTCCCTATTGTCAACATCCTATATTACAATGGTATGTTTGTCAACCCTAAGATATCAATATTGGTATATAATTTTAAAAATAGTTAAAGGCAATAAATGTTGCACTGTACATCCGTCAGTGGTAGAGTGTAGCTTAGCAAAATGTTGACCTCTTTTTGGTCAACTTCTTATGGTCAGCTTGTCTATGCAGAGACTATGTACTAAATTAGTAAGTTACTGGAAAGCTAGTCCTCAGGGATATGTCTTTAAAATATAGTTTCTTAGAATAAAAAGTTTTTGGATTAGGATGAAGGTAATATGATTTGACAAATATGAGCAGATTGGACTCATTAGATCATATCACATTAGGTCATATCTTTAATATAGCCTCAGCTGAAGTATCGTAGAGATAAAAGTTTAACTTACAGTGCTATTTTACATTAAATACTTGCTTTTGTTCAAAAATTTAAAAAATCAAATCAACGAATACTGAATTATCTACTTTGTTAAAAATAAGCCTTGAGCATGATCATGAATCACGGTCATAATTTGAGAACTTATAATTGTAAAATAGAAGTTATTTCTGGCATTCTTTCTTTAAGGAAAAAATACTGTTTGAAAAAAATAGAAATCACCCTATTATCCTGCCCTTATGACTCTAAAATTAACTAAATATTTAACAATATGCAGGCATTATAGTATTATAATTTTAAAATGTTCAAAGTGTGTTAAAATAATTTAAAGCCTGGCCTGCAAGTGTAAATATATTTACTGGGAATTAAGACTAATCTATTTTTATCTCAAATTGTTACAAGGGGACAGGGGTTAATTTAGTTTGTCCTCCAAATAAAGTTACTCGATTATTAAGTAAATTTAAATATTCTATTGTGTATAACAAACTAAGAGAGCTCACTGATGGCCCTGGCTGGTAGGAGCACATGCCCTGGTCGTGGGTTCAGTCCCTGTCTGGGTGTGTGTGGGCCGCAACTGATCCTTGTTTCCCTCACATGGATGTTTCTTTCGCTGTCTCCATATCCCTCTCTTTCTAAAATCAGTAATTTTTTTTTTCTTCACCAGAGCTCACTGATGGTGGTAAATAGAGATTTAGAAAAGTTCTTTCTTCTTTTAATCATATACAAGAAATTCTTAACACACTGAAACTACAAAGGGACTCCCCCCACCAAAAAAAGGAGACAAGAGCCTATGCCTTTTAAAAACTATACTGTGAAAGAGAAAATAAGTTTTAAGTTACCACTTAATAGTCTTGATTAATATTTCTATCCATGCTCATGTTTACAACTTTAAAAAAAAAACATATTCTATTGAATTTTTACAGAGAGAAAGGGAGAGGGATAGAGAGTTAGAGACATCCATGAGAGAGAAACATCGATCAGCTGCCTCCTGCACACCCCCTACTGGGGTTGTGCCTCCAACCAAGGTACATGCCCTTGACCGGAATCGAACTTGGGACCCTTCAGTCTGCAGGCCGACTGAGCCAAACCGTTAGGGCTGTTTACAACTTTTATTCAAGAATTCTATATAAAGTGACTTGGTTTAGAACAGGTTTTTTATTTGGTCTATCACAATGCTTCTCAACCTTTTTGTTGTTGTTAACAAGTCCCTTTGAGACTCTGATACACACTATCGTTCTTAAAAAATATATTCATTTCAATCGGCACCTGCCGCCTGTAACTGGACCCTAGATTTAGAACTAGAGGTCTTCTGAGTCCTTATTTTGTATTTCTAATAAAATGTCACACATTTTAGAAAAATTTTACTGGAGTAAAATAAAGTATCTTATCTTTGGCTCTATAATCTACATTGATAAAAATGAACGTGGAGAAAGAAGAGGTAACTCTTGTCTGACGGATTGGAGTTTCTGTGAAGATTCCATTCTTACTGAAGGAGCAACTTGAAATATGTAACCTAAGAGAAAAACATGAGACTGTTGCCCCTCACATTTCAGAAGTGTATAATCAAAATGTTATGTTTGTACTTCTGTTGCTTATTTTGTATATGCTGGCTCTGGGATATAGTTTACTAGTGGTCATGCCAAATGTTTTAATTTTGTCTCGATTCCTGGCTTTCTGACAATACAAAAAATGTTATAGTCAATCATTAAACTCCCCACTTTCATTGCTTTACTTGAGGCATTATTTCACAGTATTCCCAAAGTCATTGGTATGAATAGGAGCCTCAGAATAGTTAAGTAAACCTGAACCAGTTTTGATGACTCTACCTTAGTCAACACTTGCCCAATGCACATATCACTACTTTTCTTCAGCTACATTTGTGAATCTGTCTTTGTTTCAGCATGATACAGCTATCAAGATTCTTTTTTATCTTTACCAGAGAGAGGAATGATGCACCAGCAAGTGGGATGCAAATAGAACAAAAGCGTTATGATAAACACCCTGCAAATTAAGATAACAGGGATGATTCAACAGTGAGAGACAACCTATGTTGATACCGGGGCCTAATCTCCCCCTACACTTGTGTGTGTGTCTGAAGGGAGGGGAGACTGAAGAGTAGTGGGGAAAATTGCTAACTGCCAGACCAGCTGCATTTCTAACCCTTCCAAGTTGTACTTGGGTTTTGTACGAGAATTTTTTCAGAATGTGTGTGGGTAGAGAAAAAAATCCAGCTTCACACCAGAATGTTAACCAAAGAGGAACTATCTACCTTTGTATTTTTCCAGTGTAAGGAGGAAGCAAACAGCAAGTTGCTTTCTAAGTGAACAACTCCGAAGCACCCTAGCATTTCCTATTCCATCATAGAGGGAGAATGGATCAGCTGAGTGTGGGCAATGGAGTCAGATTTTCTGGGTTGTAGCCCCATTCTGTCATTTCCTTGGTGTTTGACCTTGGGATAGTTCCTTCATTACTCTGTACTTCAGTTTTCCCATTTAGTAAAATATGAAAAATAATGGGATGTGTCCCATTGTCAGTAAGTTAATACCTATAGGTCTCAATCACAGTGTCTGATAGATGAGTGCTCAGTGAATAAGAATTATTTTTAGCAGTTCTAGCTTATTTAATATTTTTAATCTTATTATTGCTACAACTAATACCAGGAAAATTCCATTTTATAATGGAAGGTATTTATCTTTGTTACTTTGGAGGTTTTCTCCTTTCTCCATTTTTGGGAGCCCTGTTGACCTTGTTCTAATTCTCCATGACCTTCTCTTCCTTTTTGGCTAGTATATCACTCATTAACCCCTTTCCTTTCAGGGGACTTAGCTCTAAGAAATTGGGGACTAAAGGAATTTATGAAACCAATGTAGGCAAAGGTGTAATTCTACCTGAATTGGGGCCATGGGACTAGGAATTTAAATTTGTACCTCTTTTCTTAGGTTTTCTGAAGATTTGATGGTGGAATATTTTTTTTTCTTCCAGTACTAAGCTGATTGATTGCTGTAGTGCAGCCGTGGGCAAACTACGGCCCGCGGGCCGGATCCAGCCCGTTTGAAATGAATAAAACTAAAAAGAAAAAAGACCGTACCCTTTTATGTAATGATGTTTACTTTGAATTTATATTAGTTCACAAAAACACTCCATCCATGCTTTTGTTCCGGCCCTCCGGTCCAGTTTAAGAACCCATTGTGGCCCTCGAGTCAAAAAGTTTGCCCACCCCTGCTGTAGTGTATTACATTTTGTTGTTTTCAAATATTTTCTTCTCTCTCTCTCTTTCTCTCTCTCCAATTATTCACAATGCTTTGGTAATCAACTTCAATCTTTTTTTATACAATCTCTTCTTGACTCTCAATTGGGCAGAAAATATTTTAGCCATTTATTATATATACTAGAGGTCCCGTGCACGAATCCCTCAACCTGGCCTGCAGAGATTGGGCCGAAACCGGCTTTCCAACATCCCCGAGGGGTCCTGGATTGTGAGAGGACACAGGCCAGGCAGAGGGACCCCACCTGTGCATGAATCTGTGCACCGGGCCTCTAGTATGCATATAAGATCTTTGGTTAATCTCTTCCCACCCTCTCCCTCCCTCCTTCCCTCTGAGATTCAATCTGTTCCATGTTTCCATGCCTATGGTTTCTGCTCCTGTGTTGAGCATCTGCCCCCTGGTGGTCAGTGCGTGTCATAGCTACCGGTCAAATGGTCAGCCTGTCACTTAGGCTTTTATATGTATAGATTATTGTGATGTAAAAGAGTTGATGATGGTCAAACCAAATACCTCCATTCAATAGCAAAATTTTCTTGGCTTATAAAGAATAGCATTCCATCAGTCCATCATTTACAAAAACACAGACCCATCTACTAGACCAGTGGTCAGCAAACTGCGGCTTGACAAACCACGGCTCGCAAACCACATACGGCTCTTTGGCCCCTTGAGTGTGGCTCTTCCACAAAATACCGACTTCTGTGCATGGGCCACGAAGTTTCAATCGCACTGTATGTGCACACCCGCACATGGTATTTTGTGGAAGAGCCACACTCAAGGGGCCAAAGAGCCACATGTGGCTCGCGAGCCGCGGTTTGCCAACCATGGTACCAGACCATTCTTTCCCTCAGTCTAATAATGCAGCAGTAATTACTCATTTACAGTTATTCACACACCAAATTGTCTAACTTTTGTTTTTCTGAAGTTTCAATAAACTAAAGCAGTTTAAAAAGAAAAAAATTTTATAGGATTAAATTTGACCTTGATAATTATAAATTCTTAAGATAACATGTCCAAATAATTAAAATATTTCAGCATATTTCTGTAGACATAATAATCACAGATACTATGTTTTTTGTCTAAAAAGTATACCTCTTTAAAAAATTTGTTTAGCTTGGAATTCTCATATTTCTGCAATTTTGTCCATGTAAAAAATGTTCAAATCCACAACACTTATACAGGTAAGTAAACTCTAAAGAAAAAACAGATCTCATACCTTGGGCTGAATGCATTCTTGTACTAATGGTGTGAATATAGAGAATATTTTTAGGGTGTGGCTGATTAATTTTATTAGACTATGTAACTGCTGTCAAAGTTTGGTTTTATCTTCACATTGACCTGTTGTACTCCTGTGAGCAGTGACTGTGCTCTCAATTCAACCAGCCATCTTTCTGAATAAATTTTAGAAAGAGGTCCTTGATGCTATGATTGAGAATGAAGGCTTCGGAGTTAGACAAGGATATGCATCCCAGAGTCCAAGTCTCAACAAGTTACTTAATTTCTTTAAGCTTCAGTTTTCTTCTCTTTAAAGAAGATAATATTAACATGTGCCATTATAAAGTTGATGTGAGGACTAAAGAAATAATGTACATAAAGTGCTTATCTCAAGCCTGTGTGGAAAATTTTACCAAAAAAAAATGTTAGTTCTCATTAAAAGCAGTAGTTTAAAATGGTTTCAGAAAAATTAAAAAGTGTGTGAAATTCAAAAATCAGAAGTGTTATATATTATTATATATTTATAATATTAAGGATACTGTTTTTACTTGCTTGCACATAAAGTTATTTAGTGGAAAGAGACTAAGGTTAGGAAAGTAGAACTCAGTATAAACTTCTACTTAATAAATCTAGTCTCAGAACAAAAGAAAATAGCACATCCAACAGCAAAAGTAAAGAGAGAAAGACAATTGCATTATAAATCCTTGCTTAGCAATGAGGATAGAAGGTTGCAATGGAAACGTACAGGACTTGGAGGCAGGAAATGTGGGTTTTTGCTCTCTCATCAACCTATAATGATGACATTGGACTGGGTGTTTTCAGGGTTCTTTCTGAGCTTTTAATGCAAATGTGTGAAAAATTGTCTTGTCTTCTCTATGGAATAAGAGTTTCAATGGGTAGCCTTTGCAGTAGGCTGAGTCATGGCCAGAGAGAGATGGAGACGTGATGATGGCAGCAGAGATCAGAGGGATGCAGGCTAAGAACAACGGCAGCTTCTAGAAGTTCGGAAAAACAAGGAAGAGATTTGGTCCCAGGGCCTACAGAGACTGACTTTAAACTTCTGAACCTCCAGAACTGTAAGATAAATCTGTGTTGCTTTAATCCACTAAGTCTGTGGTAATTTGTTAGAGCAACAATAGGGACGTAATACGTGTCTCATCAGTGTGGTTGTGCTAGAAAGAGATAACGTTGTGTTACTTGAGGTACTATGCAGAGATGTTTGGTGATTTGTGCTTTATTTTTTAAGAAATGGCTTTTAAATATACTTTTAAATTTCTGGTAATTATTGCTAAAAGTAAGGAAATAAGGCTTGAAAGCTATGTCTCCCAATCACTCTATCCTCATTCTTCTAATTCAATTTTCCCAGTTTCCTCCCTTGACTAATTCTTATGATTCCACTTCACAAACCCACTTGGAATAAGACCTCAAAACTAAAACAATGAATACATAGCTCAACGCTAAAAGGAAATATTTTTTTTTAATTAAATCTTTATTGTTCAGATTATTACATTTGTTCCTCTTTTTCCCCCCCATAACTCCCCTCCTCCCAGTTCCCGCCCCACCCTCCGCCCTCACTCCCCACCCACTGTCCTCATCCATAGGTGCACGATTTTTGTCCAGTCTCTTCCCGCATCTCCCACACCCCTTTCCCCCCCAAGAATAGTCAGTCCATTCCCTTTCTATGTCCCTAATTCTATTATAATCAACAGTTCATTCTGTTCATCAGATTATTTATTCACTTGATTCTTAGATTCACTTGTTGATAGATGCATGTTTGTTGTTCATAATTTGTATCTTTACCTTTTTCTTCCTCTTCCTCTTCTTAAAGGATACCTTTCAGCATTTCATATAATCCTGGTTTGGTGGTGATGAACTCCTTTAGCTTTTCCTTATCTGTGAAGCTCTTTATCTGACCTTCAATTCTGAATGATAGCTTTGCTGGATAAAGTAATCTTGGTTGTAGGTTCTTGGTATTCATCACTTTGAATATTTCTTGCCACTCCCTTCTGGCCTGCAAAGTTTCTGTTGAGAAATCAGCTGACAGTCGTATGGGTATTCCCTTATAGGTAACTGAGTTTCTTTCTCTTGCTGTTTTTAAGATTCTCTCTTTATCTTTTGCTCTTGGCATTTTAATTATGATGTGTCTTGGTGTGGTCCTCTTTGGATTCCTTTTGTTTGGGGTTCTCCGCGCTTCTTGGACCTGTAAGTCCATTTCTTTCACCAGGTGGGGGAAGTTTTCTGTCATTATTTCTTCAAATAGGTTTTCAATATCTTGCTCTCTCTCATCTTCTGGCACCCCTATAATTCTGATGTTGGTACGCTTAAAGCTGTCCCAGAGGCTCCTTACACTATCCTCGCATTTTTGGATTCTTTTTTCATTTTGCTTTTCCGGTTGGGTGTTTTTTGCTTCCTCGCATTTCAAATCATTGACTTGATTCTTGCGCTCCTCTGGTCTGCTGTCGGGAGTCTGTATAATATTCGTTATTTCAGTCCGTGTATGCTTAATTTCTAGTTGGTTCCCCAATATAGCATCGAGGGTCTCATTAGTTTTCTTGTAGATCTCATTAAGTTTATCGGCGGCTTCTAAACAGTTCTTGAGAGACCTTAAAAGTGTGGTTCTGAACTCTATATCTTCCATTGACAATTTTGTCCTGTTTCTTTGTCTCCGCATTTTGTTATGCTTCCTTGGTGCACCCCCTAGTGGTCTTTGTTCGCAGTCTTATAATTAAACCTTGATTGTTGTAGCTAATACCAGGGAGGGTTTGACCTCCAGGCCAGGTGGCTATGAGAATCAGCTGTGTCAGCAGTGAGAGAACTTCTGTCCTCTAGGGAGGTGCTAATCTAGCCTTTGCCTGAGGCTATCTGGCAAATGCCTCTGTGCAGGGCTTGGGCGGGGCCGGTCGCACAGGATCAACAGGGTGGGCCAGAGAGAGCAGTTATGGCGGCTCTCAGTCCTGTCCCCAGGGGCTCTGCCTCTCTGAGTCGCAGCACCCGCTGCAAACCTCGGAGAGAAAGCTGCACTCGCTCTGACCGAAGCCAGACAGTCCCGCTTCTCCCGTTTGAGTCTGGGTCGCTAAAGACTCGCCCGGATCTGGAGCTCAGAGTCTGCGACTCCCTCCCGATTGAAAACGCCAACCGCGCCCTCCGCCGCCAGCCCGCTCTCGCACTCTGCACCTCAGAATTTGACTTCAGCACTGCGCCTCCTCTGAGTGTCCGTATGCGTTTCTCTTTCCTCCTAGTTGTAGGACTTCCACTCAGCCAGCGTTCCTGTGGTTCTGGGTGATGTCCCTTCCGTCTTTTAGTTTCACTTTTGAAGTAGTTGTTCAAAGCAGCAAACTCCGGCGTTAACCTATGCCGCCATCTTGGTTCCCAACAGGAAATATTTTTATACAATAGGGCATGTGCAAAGCACCTGTGCATACTCTATGCTTTACTCTATGTAAAGCCACTCTATGCATATAATAGTGACTAAAAACTAGGTGATTAGTTATAACCTAAGTTGACTTAACATGAAAACACAGCACAGCTTATTTTAAGGAGTGGCAAGATGTCAAGTAGGCTGGCTGGGTTAGTTATAAAACAGGTGTGACATGATAGGGTTTGTTTTTTATTCTTTTCACTAATACCTGTGCCATGCCTTATCCTTACCTAATGTTTTCTATTCCACTGGTACTTTCATTGGTGTTGCAATTATTTTGGACTCACTGAACAGCCCCCCCCACCCCCCCACCCCCCAGGAAGGAAGGTGGTGCAGAGGATAAGATGTGATGTGATGGTTGAAGGCTACTGTAACCCGCTAACATGTAGAGGATGACTGTTCGATAGATTCTGACCTCTCTGGTGAACTACCTTTTGTTGAATTTAGGGTTTTCTAGGCCAGGTATTTACAGGTCCCCTTACTCCCCCCGACTTTCTTTTTAAACTGGTGCTTCATTAGTGTCCATTGCTACTACTGTATATCCAAACTCAAAGGCAAAGGAGAAGCAGGGGGCAAGAATACTTAGACGAGTTTAAATTGAGGTCAACCTGGATAAGTATTAGGTCATGAATCATAATTGGCAGAAATCAGTGTTTTCCTGAGACCAGGAAGTATTCAAGATTAGGAGATTATAATTTAGATAAGCCCTGTGGGAAATAAGACAATATGTGAATTCGGCAATGTATGCTCTAGTACCAAATTATTTCAAAATTAAATAAAACCAACTTGAACTATGATAATACTAAAAATTAAATGAAAACTAAGTTAATTAAAATTACATTTACTATGTGAATGGACAGAAAAAGTTTTTATGGACTTAAGCTAGCCAAGAATAGAAGTATCTTATCCAGTGGTCGACAATGACTGATCATACTATGATCAGGGAGATGGTGATACAGGTATCCCTGCTTTCTGAAATCTCCTGTTACGCCACTTTTTTTCTTCTTTTTTTTAAGGAAAGACCTACATTAGTATCTGTTTTCTCACTCCAAAAGAAACCTGAAGAGGTTTTTCAGTTTTACAAAAAAAAAAGGTTTAAAGTAAAATTAGTGTTCAGCATTTATTGAGCAGTGAGAGTGGCACCACCAAGCTCCGGAACCGCACTCAGCATCTCTGCATCAAGTGGCCAGGGCTTTGAACTGCCTGTGATCTGGGCATTTTTTGATTTATTTTGTGTATCTGTTAGCAAGATATGTCCTAAGGTACTAGAAAAGCCTAAGAGAGCTCATAAGGGTGTTATGCTTAGTGTAAAACTGAATGTAATTAAGCGCATTTGGTATGAATTGGTACGTTGTTGTTGGGTCTGGTTTTTCCGTATAAATGAATGCTACTTCTTTGCTTTATGTCATTTTGGCTTACTAGGATAGTGGAGAAATCTATATGTGATTGTTGAAGCAAAAACAATTTGCAGCTCACCAGGTTTGCTTTTCAGTAAATGTGTGTGCCTCATTTTAGTATCAATAATTTCACTTGCTATGATAGTTGTTTTTTTGAGTTGAATCTCATAGTATTTAGTATTGAACATCTACTATATCCAAGGCCCTTTAAGAAGACAACATATCTTTACTGATTTGGTGCCCTGAATAATCTGGCCTTCACTGCTTAATGCCCTTAAGGAAATACCAAGTTGTGAACTACAAACCTAATGTATTATTATTTAATAATTAACTTATAAGTGTTTTAATGAGTGATTTAAAATTTAAAACCTAGATTTAAATCTGCTATTTTCGTTGTTGTTTTTAAAGATAATGTTAATTCTTAATTTAGATTCTTTTTCAGTTATAGAATACACTCCTTTAAGAAAAAGTATAAAGATTAAGAAGTCAGACTTATAAAATCAATAAAGTGTGTGTAAATGATTGTTCATTTTGAAAATATTATTACAAGTTTTCCTTAAACTCTGAGCTCATCAAAGTAATTCCATAGCTGGTTGAAATAACTTTAGGGACAGGTGCTTTGATTTCATTAAGACCAATGTTTTAATTAGAACATATTTTAAGACCATTTAAGAACAGTACGGCATTTTAAACTGTTAAATATGGCAGTCCCTAAAAAGCAGCTGGCCTCCACTTACTTTCTGCCTTTATCAGCTGATAGCCCCACAGATCCTGGTAAGCTGTTGGGACCCCAATTCTCAGCATATTTCCTTATTCCAGTGAAGGCAGTGACTTCATTTAAGAGAATGCTGCCTGTAGAGCATCCTTTAGAATCTTTTAAAATAAAATGCTAATCAAAATTAAGTAGGGCTATGAATTAGATGGAGAGTATAGGGATTAGAACCCGGAGCCCAGTTCCCCTGCGGAGGCTTTCTGCACGTCATATCGCACAGCCCTTTCCTCCGGCCCACCCTCTCTGGGAAGAGAAACCACCATGCATAGCACAGTGGCCATAAGGCTTTCGGTGCCAATGCCTCTGAACACTACATCTGGGTCTCAAACTCCCAACCCTATCTTTGTTTTGCATTTTAAAAAGTGGCATAATACATACATCATTTTAATTTTTCCCACAAGATTGTGGATGACTGACAGAGTGCACTCTAGAGAGGCTGGCTGCAGTGTTACTGTAAATGAAAAGAAATAGAATTAAGAATAGAAATAAAGTCACTAGATGAAATTATATATTTAAGTAAATGGAAAACACGACTCGGATGACCAATATTGTTATTTATACAGAATTTTTAAATCATATATACATAAAATAAGGTATGTATAAAATTTAAACAAATTTACTTGATTCAGTAATAATAAAGGCATTTTTAATCATTCACCCATAATAAAAGTAGCTCTTATTTTAAGTAAAAAAGTGTCCATACACTGGTAGGCCTGTGACTTACTCTGCCAAACCCAAAGCTCAAGATAATGGAATATTCAGGGTGGATCATGTGAGGCATTTCACTTACTGATGAAGTGGAAATAACTACCTAATTTGTCAGAAATTTTACATTGTAATCCTCCTATCCCCCTAACAAAGGGAAATACTTTTTGGAAACAGTGGACATTCATTAAGAGAGAAACACTGAGAGAGATATTATGAGAGAAATTTCTAAGATCTGAAGAAAAGGATCAGTTCAAAGTATTCTAATATGTGTTACAAAATGCTGAAAATTCCAAATTAAAGTCATTTTTTCCTGTAATGCCACAGGCCCAACTACATCTTACACTTTCTTTGCTAAAATCTTTCAGCTTAGTTAACTGGATAAATTTTCCCTCTTGGAACATAATCCCGGTTTTATGCAGAAGTCAATGGAAAATAGATTTGCTTTGCAGAAGCTGCTTTACAAGCAAGTATGCTAGAGCATTTTTATCAAGTGAAGCATACAGGCACTGTCTCACTCAGATGAGTTTAGAACATTCTTGTTTGCTTTTACAAACCTGAAGGGAAGATGGTATGTAAACAGAACATGTCTGTACTTGAAGAGCATGATTCTAGATATGATATATACAGCCAAAGAGATCAAAGCATGCCACATGATTACTAAGTACTCTCTTTGCATTACACAAAGATCAAAACATGTGCTAACTCCAGTAGCATCACTGCACCGACTGTGCATTTACTAATTTAAAATATATGTCTTGGTTTCTCAGGAGCTCTTGATGAGTTCCCCACTCCTTTACTTTTCCATTGTGCAGAACCACTATCAGATCTGCATTCTGTATTGTGGAGAGTCTGTGAGCCACCACTAGGCACGTCCTCCCCTTACTGGCCTGATCAAGGGCCTGCTGAACCACCTGGAAGAGAGAAGGACTTGTGATCACCAGCTCAGGTTAGAAGTTAATAAACTCGCCCAAATTAAACCAATTAAATAAACCTAATAACATTCTTGGTTTATTTGCTTATTCCCAAGGAAGTTGCCCTACTTTGAGAAATAGTCATCCTACTCAATAGAAATCTAGAAAAAACAATTATGAACATTTTAAGACTTAATTGGACAAGGTTTTGTGACAATAAATAAAAATGAAATGGTTATCTGTATATAAAAGTAAGTGGTTCCAAACTCAAAGTCAGAAAGTGTATTTCTATGGAAGTAGAATTATTTAATTTACTTTCTTTCTTCTCATAGTATATATATATTTTTGGGGTCAAATTTATCTGTAAAACTTTCCTGACTAAAATAGCATCTTAGCTGCAAAGAGGTTCTAAGGCTGTGTAAAGGAAATGAGACTGGAGGGTAAAAAGCAATATTTGTTGAATATATAAAATGTGCAAATGATGGATAGCTTATTTAAATCTTTGCAATAAGCCTGTAAGGTGGGGGTATTTTTTACTTTTCTGATGAATAAACTGAGATTTGAAAAGCCCTGGTCACTTAACCAAGGTCATACTGCCAGTAACTGATGAATCCAAGATAACAGCCTAGGTATCTGATAAAAAAAGTTTTTCTTTCATCACACACGGTCTCCTTAAAAATCAAGAATGATAATAATCTACAAACAGCATTTGAGTGGGGTTAACCACATGAGTTCTTAGATCAGGCAGCCTCTATTAGAATTTAGGGAAGTCACTTAACTTTTCTAAGCCTCAGTATTCTAATCTGTAAAATGAGTATGATGATAAAATAATCTAATTCATTGAATTGCTATGAGGCTTGAGATGATAGCATATAATAATGAGTACTCAATAAATACAAGGTAGGACAAACATAGGTTTACAGGTGTGAGTATGGGAAACACAGTTTATTCTTGTATTATTTTCCATATGAACAACGGTAAGCCTACTTTTGCCTTACCCTGTATTAATGATTATCTCTTATTTGACCAATGTTCATATAACAAATAAGTGCCTAATAGGTGCAAGAAACTACGAGGGGATAAGGACATAGCAAAATTAAACATCTGAAGGAGTTTGCAGTATGGGTCTGTCACATGTGTTTGCTTCCTTGTTTCTTCCCAAACTAAGCTAATTATAGAAGGTGGAGTAACTAGCAGGCTCACACACTGCAGTGTAGAGCACTCTGTTACACAGGTAGATTGCCTTATTAATTTGTTTGGCTTTATGGGACTAATAACAAAATAGAAAAGTTAATTTTCTTGTGCTTTTTCTTTGAATGGAGAAACATTTCAAGTATCAGGACCCTCTTTTTGGTAATGAGAGAAATTCAAGAGAGAACACCTTTCTAGAACATGAGATGCCCTGTGTCCCAACTCCCTCCCACTTCCTCCATCTCTTCACCAGCCTCTAACCATAATTAGAACTGGTGACTCTATGACTACAATTATCTCCAGGCCTTTCTTTCTCTAAACTGACCTTTATTTTTTCCCATGATTAGTCACTCTCATATGTGATATTATATTCTGAGATGAAAAAAGAGGATGTTACCTTTTCATTCTCATTGTCAAGGGATGAAGTGGCCTCATCCAACAATAAAATTTTTGGCTTTCGGAGAAGAGCCCTTGCAATAGCTAGTCTTTGTTTTTGGCCGCCAGAAAGCTGTGTTCCTTTCAGTCCAACTTGTGTGTTGTATTTCTATTACAGGAACATGCAATTAAGAAAGTAAGGCTTGGTTATTTAAATTAGCATGGCAACTGTGGGTGAGAACCATGTAAATATTTCAAATTTTGCTACTCTGGAAAATTTGTGTCCCAACAAGTACGGAAATATATTCTTGTGCTTTGTTGCAAATGAATGCTAAACCAGCAATAAACACTGCCATTTCATTTACATATCAAATCTAGTCACAGGCAACAGACCTTTGCCATTATGCTCCTACAAAGGAATTGTTTGAATTAAAGCATAAGAGAAAAAACAATTGGCAAAAAAAAGTTCCAAGTACACACAAATCTTTTTCCATTAAGTTATATTACCTTCTATTTTCAGGTCAACATGATTTAAAGCAGCAGTCCTCAAACTTTTTAAACAGGGGGCCAGTTCACTGTCCCTCAGACCGTTGGAGGGCCGGACTATAGTTTAAAAAAAACTATGAACAAATTCCTATGCACACTGCACATATCTTATTTTGAAGTAAAAAAACAAAACGGGAACAAATACAATATTTGTATTTGCATGTGGCCCGCGGGCCATAGTTTGAGGACCCCTGATTTAAAGTATCTAAACACAAGGTAATTATTGGGACCCTTCATTTTAGCTCTTGTTAAATCTCTACAGGCATATATATCTCTTCAGATGCCAGGGTGCTGTACTCAGTGTCAGGGTGCTGCCTGGCAATAAGTTAGGTTGGCATCTTGATAGTGACATTTAGCACTTCACAGTGTTTCCACAGCTCTCCCACTTACTAATGAATTACCCTTCTCCAGTGTTTCCCTCTATAGATGGGCAAAGGGAATTTCTCATATCCTGCAGCCTTTGGAGTCTGCTAAATCACGAGTGGTCAGTTCAGTTGGTGAAAGCAGCCTCCTGCTTGCTTTCTGGATTGTCCTTTTGGCTCTTCTTCCCTCCAGGGTTTCACACTGCTTTCTAGTAGTGGTTGCCATTTATCTAACAAATGCACGCCTATGGTACTCAGTGGGAGGATGGATCTGTTCTACTGGAAGGCAAGTCCAAGTGTACAGCCTTCTGAAGGTGGACCCTGTAGCTGCACCACAGAGAAGATGCAACATGTGATTATATACTGTTCATTTTGTCTTGGTACCATGGCGATGCTTGAATCAATTGCCTTTCCATTCACATCTGACTGGGGCAAAGCTGGTATTGAGAGCGCCTATGTCACAGCCTTATGACAAATGTGTCTACTTCATTCAAAACTCATTTTTTTAATTTAAAATGCACAGTTGCTTTCTTTATATCAAACAATGGATGTCTGAATTACTAAAGCTCAGTGAAAGTGTTTTTTCTGAAGTGAAATGCTGTACAAAGAAAACAGACTTCAACTATCTCCTCTGAGATTTTATCTGGGAATGCCAGCAGGCTGGACCCCTTCCTCCTAAAATGTATTTTGTAAAATTTGGGATTATAGGGTAGGGTAATCTGAAAAAAACTGTGTCATTAATTTCCACACACTGCAAAATCCCCATCTAAATTAGAGATCTAACCTCAAACCAAAAACAGAGAATGGGGAATGATAATGGGGTTGTAGCTCTTTTAACTAGTCTCACTTAAATTGTACATGGATTTTTCCATGTAGCTGAAGAAGGTACAAGACTAGCTTAGAAATCACTTTGCATTTTTGGCCTTCTCTGGATTATAGGAAAATGTAAGTCTCAAGAATGAATTGGATGAAAATCAAATTCAGTTGTTTTTGCCTATCATAGGCAGAACAGATTATAAATGTAGATATAAAGGTAGATATACAAAAACATTTTCAGATACTTAAACTGATGGTTTTGTTCTTTAATGAAGAATCATAGAGTTCCATTCTTTCCTGTTTAAACCGAAAACATAAATCAATTCTCTGGCAAACACTGAGATGGTGAATGCCCTGAAATCACCTGTTTTATGAGATGAAGGGGCAATGGCTTCTTAATACGGACCTGGGGCTTAAAGCTACTTGGGTCCTGGTGGGAACATAAAAAAGACCTAATCCTAAATCAGTTGCATTCTGGAAAATCCCCGGGGGCCCTGGGGTGGAATTGCAGGGTGGTTCCAGTGGTCAAAGTCCTATTCAAGAAGCCATGATGTGGCTTCACTGAGCTGTCACTGTATGTTACTGTGGGGACTATGGGGCATCTACACGTGGTCTATTTCTCATAGGAGCCTTAAGACCAAGGTGGTGTTGCAACTCATCTCCCATGCTCCAGGTTGATATTTCCAAATGCCTAAAGGTCATCTGCATGGCATACACCACAGATGTATTACCCTTAGCACACTTCAAATCAACTCCCTGATATTCACCCTCCTGGATCCCCAAAGGTTATATAAGGTGTCCAGGAAGGTGTCTACAAAGGTGACATTTGAAAGAGCTTGAAAGTTAAGCAGCTGGTTCTGCAAAGAGGCCAGAGGAAGGGAGATCCCAGCTGAAGAAAAAACAAGTGCAAATGTCCTGAGGTAGGCAAGAATTTGACGTGTTCATGAGACAGAAAAGAGGCCAGTGTGGTTAGAGCAGAGCCAGCACATGGTGAGGAAGGAGTTGGAGAGGTCAGGTCACAGAAAGCCTCAACAGTCACATGAGGAATTTGGACTTTATTGTAAGTGCTATGGGATACCATTAAGAAGCTTTCAACCAGGATTGTTTTCAACATAAAAATTAATGTTTTAAAAGGATCTCTCTAGTTGCTGTGAGGAAGAATAATAATACATATTAATTCAGTGAATATTAAAATAGTTTGGTCTTGGAAAAACAGTCATATAAAAATTTCAAACTTTGCTTTTACATATAACTTTACATTAGATGCTGGTAATAAATACATTGTATAACACAAGGAGCATGTAAAACAACCATTTAACCTCACTGAATTACTTAGGCTAATTTGGCAGCTTTGAAGTTCAAGATTTCAGATATTTTCTTACCTCAGGGAGACCCTCAATAAAAGAATGGATATTTGCTGCACTTGCTACTTCTTTTATCTCATCTAATGGCACAACACGGCTGTTATCACCATAGGCGATGTTCTCAGCAATGCTACAGTTGAAGAGCACAGGCTCTTGAGAAACGATTGCTATTTGGGAACGAAGCCATTGTATGTTCAATTCCTTTGCATCCACACCATCAAATAGCTGCCAAAACCAGAATGGAGAATGGTATGTGAAGATCCAACACTGTATCATGTTACAGTTCACTGTATTCAAACACACAAATCATAACAAGAAGGTTAGGCATTCAAGCTATTTAGTAATATAATGTTACCCAAGGAAGGCTCATAAATCATATGTCTCATACAAGTGGACAGCGAGTAAATGACTAAAATGCCAACTCCTAAACTTACTTGACATTTCTAAGTATGGCCATATATTCTAGAAACCTACCCAGAGTCTAGAGTAGAGCCTGCTGCTCTGTACTAAAGTCATGTGGAAAATGACCAACCTCCACCGTAACAGGACCCCACTTTATTAAAGCCCAGAAAGAGAGTATGACTGATATAGTAGCCCACAGGTAGAAATATGTCATTTTGCACACAGCCATGTTTGCTTATATGTCCATATAACATCAGTCAACCTACTCTGTGAGGGGGCTCTTTAGGCACAGGGAAATAGTGGTAAATAAGACAAAGCTCTTGCCCTCCTGCACCTTATATTCTGGTGGAGAGAGGCAGGCAATAAACACACTAACAAAGAACTCAAACCAGAAAAAGAAAGTGTCATAAAGAAGAGATAATGGGAGAGAGAATGAGGATGTGGGGATGTGGGATGAGTGTGGGTGGATGCATTATTTTCTATGGGGTTATATAAAAGCCCTACCTAAAAGTAGCATTTAGAATGAGACATGAATGATGAGAAGGAGCCAGCAAAGAAGAGTAAAAACATTCTAACATGGAAGATCAAAGACCCATAAGTAAGTTTAAAGAACATAGACACACAGTGTACAATGAACTGGGGCGGGGGGATGGGGTGATAGGGAAGGAGTTTGGAGAGACAGGCAGGTGCCAGATCATGAAGGACCTTGATTGATGCTATGGACTATGGGTTACTCTAACTGTGATGGGAAACCATTGGGGGTTTTAAAGGAGGGCGTGTCATGTGCTATGTGCAGACAGATGAGTGGTACCTAATATTAGTACTCATTATGGACTTATTATTGGTAAAAAGGGAGCCATTTTAGGCCATTCCATTTTGCAAACAGTCATTGAGAATCTGTGGTGGGGAAAAGACTGTAAATTGCAAGAGAATAAGGACTAATAAGGACTGATAGAAGTCTGACTTTTAGAGGCTTATGCTTTGTTGTGAGAAGAAAGAGGCAGAACAGGAGGTTGTGTTTGTGTATGTGTGTAATGTGGTGGTGGTTGCGGGGAGAGGATTAGTGAAAACCTGAATATACTGTGAGGAAGAAAAGTCCCAGGTGAGAAAAACAGTCTTTGGAGTTCAAAGGAGGGAGAGGTTGCATTTTTTTTTTTTTTTTTAGATCAGATTGCAGGACTTAATAGAACTGATTCAGATTAGCCCTAATCATGCACAAAGTTTTGGGAATTGGAGGTCGAAGGGTTGAAGATGGTCAGTGGGAACAGCAAAACGCCTGAGCCAGGGAGGCAGAGGAAACTATTACCTCTGTCTTAAACCAGAACTGAATAAAGAGCCCGGGCATGGATATTAGGTCCTCCAACACCTGTATTTTAAAAGAATTCCATGGCTTATAAGATGAAAATTTCTACCGCCATAATGGCTGAAGAATCTTTGGGTCTTTACACTTAGCATCAAAGTCCTATCCATCATTCCTGTTATTGGTTTGCTTGTCCTTTTAGTTAAGGGATAGTTTTTTTTTCTTTCTTTTCACTACTGTACTGTTTGCCCTACCCAAACCAGTGGAGATACTTAAGCCCGAGAGAACGTTTAAGAATAGCACCATTAATCCCCAGGTAAGTTGTATTTAAATTAAGTCTTACTATTTGTCCTCTAATGGGATCATAAAACCTCTGCAGAAGTTGGACAGAAGTGCTTTTCCCACAGCCACTGCTCCCAACAAATGCTACTGTCTTCCCTTTCTCAATACTGAGGGATAAGCCACGGAGGATGAGAACATCTGGGCGACATGGATAGAAGAAAGAGACTTCCCGAAACTCTATATTCCCTTCACATATGTCCTGTGAAGAGAGTTGGCAGTGTTTAGAAAAGTTGTAACACATTATAGCACATTGACTTAGCACCTTCTGAAAACTGAGCATGTTTCCACACTACTTTAATTTTAAACATCATATTCCTCTCTGTGGAGCTGCGGACTGCACACTGGTTTCTGTTACTATTGTTTAGATTTTTATATCTGCGCTTCTTGTTGTCTTCACTACTGGACTTCAGGTTTCCTTCATCTTCACTACCCAGACACAGTCCAGTCTAGAGGCAGCCGTGGGCAAACTACTGCCCGCGGGCCGGATCTGGCCCGTTTGAAATGAATAAAACTAAAAAAACAAAAAACCGTACCCTTTTATGTAATGATGTTTACTTTGAAGTTATATTAGTTCACACAAACACTCTATCCATGCTTTTGTTCCGGCCCTCCGGTCCAGTTTAAGAACCCATTGTGGCCCTCGAGTCAAAAAGTTTGCCCACCCCTGGTTCGCTTAATATGGACAATGAACAATAAGTGGACATTTAAAATCACAGTTGTGCTTACTGGTTTTTTCCCTTCTTGACTATAGCTTTCTATAGTTGGTTTCTTTTCCAATAAAGCAAACAGATGTGCAGCCCCGGATTTGGCTCTCGAATATTCAGGCGCCAAAGCAAGTGTTTCTCCAATGGCCATAGCTCCGTATGCAACTGCAGTAAAAACTCTATCAAAAGACAAAGCATTTGAATCTAGTTAGGTTCATTTCAAACAATGGAGCTCTAAAAGTAAAGGAAAAAGCAGGCACAGGAATATCACCTTTTGACCCAGACAACACCACTAATGCTGGAGGCCCAATAATGATCTTTTTTGTAATTTTCTACCACATAGTTATTGTCCCTTGCTTTGTACACCACAATAACCTTTGAAGTTCAGGTAATCTTAAAAGTTTCTCTTCCAGATAAGAGACACAGATCATAGGCCCTAACTAGTGAATGTTTTCATATAAGTGATGCCATCTGATCACCTAGGAGATAAGGAGGGCAGGAACTCATATAACTTTTTAACAAATGAAGAGACTCTAGCCTAAAGAAATCGAGCCATTTGCCTAGGGTCACATAACTGTGAAACTGTAGGACTGGAACTTGAACTTCCTTGTTCATTGTTTTCCCTTACATGGTGCTGTTTGGAATGGAAAGCTGGCCTGAACTCTAAATGTCTGCGTGTTGGAGTTTGTTATCACTCGTTTCCCATATTAGCATCTTCAGAAGGCCCTGAATATCAAATCTCCCTTGGTTTGTCTCCTTTACATCCCTTCAGCCATTGATCCCTCTATTTAGACTTCTTACCTTGTCCTCCTCTCCTCTGGATTATCTCTGGGGAGGGCAGGAGTTGGGTGGCTGCCATTGCAGTGAACACTAAAAAAAGGCCTTCCTGTTCTCCTGGTTTTAGCTAACTAAGGTTGCTTTCCTGATTGCAATGATAACTCACAGTTCTTCCAGGGCTTCCCAGCCTAGCAGAGCAAAGATGGTGGTGAAGGCCTCGCTTGCATCTTTACCCCTTATTATTTCAAGCTGTCAACCAACTATCAATATTTATTGAAAACCTGCCTGTTTGGGTCAGTAAAGACTTTGACTATTCAAAGTCTTATATGATTTCCTGTCAGGAACTGCACTTGGATTTTTGGAGGACGAGGCCACAATACGAAAGCGGCCTGGCTCTGTCTCTCAGGCAGTTTTCAAAGCTGTGGCTTTTATTCTTACTATACTGAAGGCTGTCTTGGCCTTGATTCTTTCTTAGCCATGTGCTCTACTTAGCTTCCTGCTAATACGTATAGCAAAGGAGAAACAGAGAGGAAAGCTCAGTAGTGGGGGTATGAAGAGTTACAGAAACCTCTGCTAGGCAATAATGGTTTCTAAACTATATTGCAAAGGGCAAGTCAGCTAGAAACTAAAAATCAGAGAGGAGAAAATTATTTTGTATTTTTCAAAGTGTGCACAATTATAAGGAAGTGAGTCAAAAGTGTTACCTGGCCTAACAGAGGCAGAGGGGAGAGTTTTACTAAACATATATGTGTATGAGAACCTAAACAAGAGATTGTCTAAATGCCTGTGCATTTGTTGCCAAGGCAGCAGAGTGAAAATGGAATCACCTTTTAAAAAATGCTCGTCTGAGAGAAACTTCTATAACAACAGAGATAAAGAGAGCTTCTACCATAGAAAATGTATGTTGCCCCACCTTTTTTTTTTTTTTTTTTTTCAAGGACAAAGTTAAGGCTGATATTAGCCATGCTGATAAACATATTATGAGCACATCAAGGGATTCTGCTGTTAAAACTCCCTTTATGCATCTCCCTTTAAGGCACACTATTATTTCTGAAAGAGAGACAACTTATCCATCCTTATAGCTATAAATCATGAAAATACATTCTCATTTTATAGGGTGAATAAAACATCTTTATATTTAACAATAAACTAGAATATGACTTCCCCAATTTTTATATAATTATAGGAGGTTTCTGGTAGTGGCCAAAAGAAAACCCTAAGGTTTTAAGCAACTATGGAGAGCAGGCTGGGATTCAGTCCCCATACCCCTATTTCTTTCTTTCTTTCTTTTTTTTTTTTTTTTTTGGTGCGCTATCCTGTAACTTTTTTTTTTTTAATATATAATTGATATTTTACAGAGAGGAAGGGAGAGGGATAGAGAGTTAGAAACACCGATGAGAGAGAAACATCGATCAGTTGCCTCCTGCATACTGGGGATGTGCCCACAACCAAGGTACATGCCCTTGACTGGAATTGAACCTGGGACCTTTCAGTCCGCAGGCCGACGCTCTATCCACTCAGCCAAACTGGTTAGGGCCTATTTCTTTCTTTAAAAAATGTTTTTAAAATATATTTTTATTGATTTCAGAGAGGATGGGATAGGGAGAGAGAGATAGAAACATCAATGATGAGAGAGAATCATTGATCACCTCCTCCTGCATGCCCCACAATGGGGATAGGGCCCACAACCAAGGCATGTGCCCTTGACTGGAATTGAACCAGGGACCCTTCAGTCCACAGGCTGACACTCTATCTACTGAGCCAAACTGGCTAGGGTCCCATACCCCTATTTCTTAAAGAAAGTGTGACCCTCAGATTCTGTGCCTCAGAATAATCTGGAATATTTGGTAAAATGTAGATTCCTGGCCCTATACCAGATCTACAAATATCTAGGTTAGATTTGTGGGGGGAGCTTCAGATGACTGCATTTTAATCAGCTCCATGATTGGTGAGTTAGGACACTGTTGATTTAGAGAATGACACAAAGTTCTTTTTACTTAAGGAGGATTCTAGTAGGAGGGAGTTGCTTTGTAATCTCTTCCATTCATTTAGTTGATTAGATAGAAAGCTGTCTATCACCCTAGATTCTGGAAGGCACAGTCTAATAGGCCAGGTGTAATTTAGTGTATCTAACAAGACACTTGTGACATATTCATGGTAGTTGGGGGCTACATTAGGTTTCTAAGAAGATTGGAGACTTTGATGTTGAAGACAAACCTCATCTGTTCACATTTTTTTGCACAGCCATGTACCCATATTTCCCAGAGACTCTCTCCTTTGCCCATACTATAAATGTATGGGTATCCTTATTTCGTCTGTAGCCTGGTTGTCTGAAACTCAAAATGTGATATGAGTTGCCTTAGCTCAGATAGCCCCCTGTTTCTTTCCTCAGGACACTGGGAAATACCAGTGTGATAGTGTTCATTAATCATTACTCTTATGTGAACATTCTGTATATATTCTGAGAGCTACAATGCTTGTCTCCAGAAATAAACCTTTTTATGAATTTAATGAAAGGAATTCATGGAATGTGGTCCACCAGAAGAAGGAGAAATTTTTGTATTGGGGCCTTTTGATTCCCTTCTATTTTAGGGTCATAAAATAACATTAAACAAGTTACTTGTTCCATTTATGTTAAGAATCAGTCCAGTCCTAGATATTCAAATGTTCAGAAAACTAAGCAAGAAGTTTTTAAAAATATAAGTTTACAGAAAGATTCTATGCAAAACTGTCTACAGAATTAGTAACAATAGTAATCATAATGATGATAATAATAAAAAATGTCTACCAAGCAAAGCCTCTGCCATGTTGAATCATGAACTAAAGTCTGTGCTCTGCCACTTGCTGATTAAGTGACTTTGGGCAAGTTAGGTAATTTCCTTCTTGAGTCTTAATTTTCTCCATCTGTAAAATGGACATTATAACATTTCACAAGGTAATTGAGAAGACTAGTCAGATAATGCATGAAAAATCCTTAATACTTGAGTAAGGTTTGGTGTTATCGTGATTATCATATGAACAGAATGGTTGCCATCTTCATAGGCCCTTTTCAAGAAACATCCTGCCTGATTTCACTTGCAGGCATGATAGCGATCAGCATGATGTTGAGGTGGTATGATTATTTTTTCTGTTAATCCTCACCCGAGGATATTTTTTCCATTGATTTTTTTTTTTTTTTTTTTTTTTTTTTAGAGAGAGTGGCAGGAGGGGGAGAGGGAGAGCCCTAGGGAGTAGGAGGAGGAGGAGGAGGAGGAGAGGAGGAGGAGGGGGGGAGGAAAGAGGGAGGGAGGGAGGGAGGGGGGAGAGAGAGAGAAAGGAGAGAAGAGAGAGAGGGAAACAGAGACAAAGATGTATCAATAGAGATACATCAATTGGCAACTGGGGCACTCAGCCAAAGCTCTAACCACTGAACTATATCATCCAGGGCAAGGTTGTATCATCCTTTAACTAAGAACATTCTCTACTTAGTTTTAATCTAAACAAATCTCAGTATGTAGAAGTAGACTCCCAATTACAAACATTCTATTTTTATATAAATAGTTGTCTTTGACTTAGACCCAGTCCTGCTACCAAAGTACCTGGTGTTAGACGGGTGGATATAGAAGGGAAGAAAAATAGAAGAATCTGAAAAACAGGAGTAATGTGAAAACATTGACTCTAGAAGCACATTTCCAGGAATGACTAGACTGCTTAATTATGCAGTCTAAATTTCCTCTTTTATTTTTGATTTAGTCATTCGTTCAATAAATATTTATTATGTGCCTACCATGTGCCAAGCTTTTGTTTTTGGTTCTAGGGCAGGGGTGGGCAAACTTTTTGACTCGAGGGCCACAATGGGTTCTTAAACTGGACCGGAGGGCCGGAATAAAAGCATGGATGGAGTGTTTGTGTAAACTAATATAAATTCAAAGTAAACATCATTACATAAAAGGGTACAGTCTTTTTTTTTTTTTTTTTTTAGTTTTATTCATTTCAAACGGGCCGGATCCGGCCTGCGGGCCGTAGTTTGCCCACGGCTGTTCTAGGGCAACATTTGGTCATTAGTGACCAAAACAGGTTAAGCTCTGCTCTCCCTGAGCTTACAGTCTAAGCAGTCAATAAATAAGGAACAAAAAAGGTAATTTTATATAGTGGTAAGTGTTATACATAAAACATGGTAATAGAATAGAGAGTGATGATGAGGAGAGGCAAGGGGACTACGTTGGGCCATCAGCATAAGTCTCTCTGAAGAATGCACTTAGGAGCAGAGGCCTGGATGGTGAGAAAGAGGCAACTTGGCAGAGACCTGGGAAATGATTGTACGAGACAGAAGGAAGACTGATTTACAGTCATCTATATATACACTAAGGGCCCAGTGCATGAATTCGTGCACCTTGAAAGGAACTGTGGGCCGCGAAGCTGCAGTGGGCACAGGGGTGGGTCTTGGCCCATCCTCCGCGCCACCGCCCGGCCCCTCCTGCCATGGCCCCTGGTCTCCTGTCTGCCGGCAGCCCTGCTCCCACCACCACTGTTCTCACATGCTGATGGCACCAGCCCCACTTGTACCCACTGACGGCGCAGAGTGACTGGGGCCAGTGCCAGCAGCAGGTGCGAGCAGGGCCAGCACCATCAGTGGGTGCAAGCAGTGGCTGCCACCCCAATTGCTCCTCAGGAGCAGGGGGAGGTGGAGAAGCCTTTAGGGGTGATCAGGGCCAGCAGCCGCCGCTCGCACCACTGATGGCGCCGAGAGATCAGCACCGGCACTGGGAGCCAGCAGCAGGTGTGAGCGGTGGTTCTGGTGCCAGCTGTGGGTGCAAGCGGGGCTGGTGCTGGCAGTGAGTGTGAAAGCTGGGTGGGACCGCGGCATGTGGGAGCAAAGAATTTTTAGTAATCATAAGGGGCTTGCCCTGATGACAGCAACCGGTGCCCTGCCTTGGTCTGGCACCCCCACTCACCTGCTCTACCATCCCGCCACGGCCAACGCCCACCATGTTCCACACGCACCCCCTGGTAGTCAGTGCACGTCATAGCAACTGGTTGTTCGGTTGTTCCACTGTTTGGTCTATTTGCATATTACGGTTTTATATATATAGATAAAAGGCTAATATACAAAGTGTCCCCTTGGGAGTTTGACAGGGAGAATGGGAGTTTGATTGCTTGCTATGGTGTGCATTGACCATCAGGGGGTGGTGTGGAACATGTCGGGTGACCAGTGGTGGCGGCAGGGCGCTGAGGGAGCGAGGGAAGGAGGAGGCAGGGAGGCGGGGAACCTGATTGGCCCTGATCACCAGCCAGGCCTAGGGACCCTACCCGTGCATGAATTTCATGCACCGGGCCTCTAGTATTTGATAAAACCATCTCCACTTTGAGAGTTCCATGAAGCCTCACAGATTCCAGAGGAATGGATGACCAGAAGGCATAGTTTACCCCTCCCTACATTCCCAAATTCTAATAAACTGAAACAGGAGCAATTTAGTTAGGAACTGAATTCAGATTATATCACTATCAGTATTTTACCAGCTAGTCTACATTCACATATATAAAAAAACAGAAAAACATTAAAAAGTTTCCCCAGCATGCTTTTCCCACATATATGATTCAAATGATAATGCTATAAACTAGACACATTTCTGGTCAATTTAAGTACATGACTCATTTACAGGGTTTATATTTTTGTACAACTTACATGAACATGCCCTCTGGGGTCATTCGTCCAGCTTGAATTAAATAGACTCCAAATCGAAACCCCACTGCATAGGCAAAATATACAAAAGCATGGCTGAATGCATAACAGATTCCAATGATCTGTGCTTTCTTCAGGGTATTTCTGAAATGGACAAAGTTTACTAAGTAATGGGTCATAAGGTATACCAAGAACATTTTAATAAATGTAGAGTAATGAATATAGAAGATTAGACATGTTATTTAGGGGATGTACATTTTTCTAAGAATTAGTTATTTTTTAACTACTAAAAATTATTATAGAGAAAACAGAAAATGTAATGATTTTCTCTATCGCTATACATTTAAAATTTAAAAAAAAACTGATTTGAGAGAGAAACATTTATTTATTATTCCACTTATTTATGCAGTCATTGGTTGCTTCGTGTATGTGCCCTTTCCGGGAATCAGACCCACAACCTTGGTGTATTGGGATGATGCTCTAGCCAACTGAGCTACCCAGCCAGGGCTTATAGCTATACACTTAATTCAGTATAACAAATTGCCTCTATTTACTTTCAAATGAATAGATAAGTCTGTCAGAGGACAGTTAATGAAAGAGTTAATGAAAGAGATTTGGTTTAGAAGTATTTAAAATATGTTCTATCCCAATCTTTCACGAGGAGATTAAATAGTGAAATTAAAGGTCAGTACCAACCACAAGCATGTGCATAACAGAGTACAAAAACTACCTCTCTGATAAAGTAATACAAAAAGTATCACTGAGTAAATGTGATGAAGATGACCAGTTTAAAATTAAAAGGGGTGATCACGTTTATTATGTATATATTAGTTTTAAAAATATGAACCATTTTAGAGATTCAATTTAAAAGGCTGAGCACTTTTTTTTTTCCTTGAATATATTTCTCCAGTCATATTTTAGGAAAATAAGAAAAGGTGCTTTTACACACTTAGTAAAAGCACATGGCAATGTGGGAGGACCTAAAACATATTCTAACAGTGCTTGCTTTTGATTCCTCTTTTAGTCTCCTCTTGGTGAAGCCAATGAGAAATTATGATATGGCATTATTAGGAAAGATTCCAGAGAAAATGGATTGGCAGGCAAATCACCGGGGTCATCAGGAGTACAGGCTTTACAGGACCAAACTATAGTTAATGGAGTCAGTGTGGATCTACAATCACCTGTGCTGAGTCTGAAGCGTCTCCTCATACTTTTGCTCAAAAGCTTTTTCTCTTGTCAATGATACTATTGTACGTATATTCTCCACAGCTTCAGTTGCTATCTTATAAAATAGGACAGTAAAAGAGAGAAATAAAATTAATAATGGTAAAATTCTCCTGGTTGTGAATTTCAGTCATTTATACAGGGGATATATTGAATACATCAACTCAATAACTTTTCCTAATGAGTTTTTTTAGCTTCCTTTTTTCTATCCCCCAAATAAGATTAGAAAATAACATTTCAGGATAACAGCCTCAAGGAAAATTTTTAAAGATTTAGTCCACTGTCCTAAATTTAGTTCCTGTCAAATCTTCACTAAATTTCTATTAAACTGGTTCCATAGGCAGAAGGATAGGATCAAACATCAGTGAG
Source organism: Myotis myotis (assembly GCF_014108235.1). Classification (NCBI taxonomy): domain Eukaryota; kingdom Metazoa; phylum Chordata; class Mammalia; order Chiroptera; family Vespertilionidae; genus Myotis; species Myotis myotis. The sequence continues at coordinate 25,790,763 of NW_023416315.1, forward strand.
CATTATGTTCATATGTAATTATGCAAAGGAACTGCCCTATGAATTACGAGATAATTCAAGGAGAAGACAGTAGAGAGAATCAAATAAATATTTTATTCTAGCACAGAAAGGCAAATAGCAACCAAAAGGCTCAGGAACATTGCAGTAAAGGAACATGGGTATGGCTACAGAATTCTTTATAAGCTATAGTCATTTCTCATTTTGATATCTGTGAACTTAAAAAAATATTTAATTAAAATATAATGAATGCTTTCCCATATTTATACAGTTTTTAAAAAGGAGTAATTATGTGGGATCCAAAATGGAGGAGACGTTTTACTTAGACTCACTCTGGAACATGAGAACACATGTTGACTGGAAAGGAACCTTCCTACTTTTGCATTCTGTTTCCAGATTGGCAGAGGGGGCTATGGGACTGAGCAAGATTTAGGTGGACACCAAATGGTCTTTGAAGGAGAATTTGTGTTACAGGAAAAGACTAGGTTTCTGGACTGTAGTCAGGAAACCTGGATTCTACTCTCAATTTTGATGTTTTGTTAGAAATTGTCATTAATTTCAAAATGAACTCAAAGAAACCTCAATTTGTAACGTTCTGTGGTATGCAAGATAAATGGAGAAGAATGCTGAAACCTTGAGAAAAATAATAGAAATGATTTTTAAAAATCTGTGATCATTTTTCACAATGGAGAAAGGATTATTATCAATTTAGAACCTTAGACAATAGTCTTTAAAAAAAAACTAATATGGCCATTTTAAGTCTGAAAATAAAACATTTGTCAAAATCTACACATGCAACCAAAGAAGGAGCAACATGTTTTATTGCCCATTTTTGAAGTTTTAATGTTTGGTAAATTGACTGATTTAAAGGTACTGGGAAAGCTACTGCCTTTTAAAAAAAAATTTTGTTTTATTGCTTAAAGTATTGCAAAGAGTATTACATATGCTACTGCCTTTTTTATTGAAGTTATTGATTGTATATTCTGTGGTTACTCTAATAATATAAAAAGGACAAGTCAAAAGGCACAGATACAACTAAAGTTCATGACATAAAAATTAAGATGAGTAAAATATAATTAATTAGGGTCCCATTGATTTGGAAGTTGTGATCATTTGCATACAGGCAGAGTTAAGCAAACAACTTTTCACTATGTCTGAGGCAAATATATAGTAAGTATTTCAGTCTGTACTGCCCAAGCATACATTCCAAAGGTCCTTATCTAATACAAGAAAGGTGGAAAAGCCCCAGGGTCATACAAACCAGATTTCAATGAGTCATGTGCTTGGCATCCCTCTTCATGAATATTCATGCTATTTATAATGTGCCAACTGCAACACAGTCAGTTTTACAGACCGTAAGTAATATGTATTTTTTTATAAATACATTTTTATTGATTTCAGAGAGGACGGGAGAGGGAGATAGAAACATCAATGATGAGAATTAGTAATCAGCTGCCTCTTGCATGCCCCCTACTGGGGATCAAGCCCACAACCTGGGCATGTGCCCTGACCAGGAATTGAACTGTGACCTCCTGGTTCATAGGTCAATGCTCAACCACTGAGCCACACTGGTTGGGCAACCATAAGTGATATTAAAATCATTTTAATATTCAGAGGATGTTTACCAGTGTCATAAAGATCTCTGCAACCATATCTTGAGAACAGCTTAAAGACTTGGGGATGGATGGCCAAAATAAGACTCCTTGTTTATCTGATGCATCATCCAAAAGGCAGTCATAAGAAGCAGGCTTTGGACCTGTACCAAAATGAAAGTCAAGGAGAGTAGGATAGAAGGCCACAAAAAAATAAAAAAAAAAAAAAATAGAAAAACAAAAAAGAAAAAAAAGATAAAGAAAAAAGAATAAAGAAAAAAAGAACTGGGAAAGTAATGTACTGCCTTGCCTGCCCCTGGAGAGAATGGGTGGGTAGAGATGGATGGACACTTGACAGGTTGACAGGGAGTCCTACTTTGGGTGCCTGATTAAATCAAATGACACCCCTTTCAATTGTTAGATGTAATGATACAGTACTAATGTTTCCCTCAATCCCCAATATAATTATTATTTTTATGGATATAATTGATCCTGAAAGCTTAAATATATCAAAGCATTTTTCAAGAAATTAAATTGCTCATTTTGATCAGCATAAAAATAGTTCTTGTCTAAAACCTTGTCTTAGTCACTATCAATTAAAAAAAGTGCACCACTTTGTATACAATAAATCTTATATTTCTTCTTTCTTTTGAAAAATAAAATACCCAGAATTGTTCAAGAAAATGTAATTATTCAGTAATCAGAGAATAAGGAATCACATGTTAGCAATCCCCCATGAGATTATAACAGTAACAATGGCTGACATTACTGAATACTTACTGTCCACATCAAGCATGTCAAACTCAAAGGCTAATATGGGCCAAATAAACAAGGTTTAAATTTATTTGGGCTGCAAAAACCCAAAAGTTTCAATTTTCATAGAAACATAGGTTTATTTTGATAGAGACATGCTGACTACAAGGGGTAAAATAAATGAGTAATCATTAATATAAAATAATAGAACATTTTAATAAAAATTAATATTTTTTTCTTGAACATTAACTTACCAGACACTGAATAACTGCACAAATTAATAAGCGTAACACAAATAAATCTATTTTTTTTGTTCTCCAAAAGTAAAATATTTCCTGTTGTGCACACCAAACAAGTCAGTACAACAAGCATGTCAAACTCACAGCCCACGGGTGCATGTGGCCCACAACAAATATTATTGCGACCCAGCCAATATAATAGTATGTAAAAAACGTTTTAATAAAAATTTCATAACTTAATTTTTACAATATCCTGTTATACAGAATTATTAATAACGAACTAGAATGTTCACTAATGACTGATTACTATAATCGTGTTGCATTCATTTCCCTTACGCGCCTTACATGCAGGCACACCATTTCTCTCCACTAATACTAGCAGCGAATATTTTAGCAGCTGATTGCCACGTCATTAGTCTTGTACTGACTTGTTTGGTGTGCGCAACAGGAAATATTTCGCTTTCAGAGAACAAGAAAAATAGGTTTATTTGCATTACACTTATTAATTTGTGTAGTTATTCTGTGTCTGGTAAGTTAATGTTCAAGAAAGAATACTAATTTTTATTAGAATGTTCTATTATTTTATGTTAATGATTACTCATTTATTTCAGCCCTTTATGTTCAGTATGTCTCTATCGAAATAAACCTACGTTTCTATGAAAATTGAAGCTTTTGTTTTTTTGTGGCCCACATAAACTTAAACCTTGTTTATTTGGACCGTGTTAGCCTTTGAGTTTGACATGCTTGCAGTACAAGACTAATGACATAGCAATCAGCTGCTAAAATATTTGCTGCTATTATTAGTGGAGAGAAATGGTGAGACAGTGCGGTGCGTAAGGGAAATGAATGCAACACAATTATAGTAATCAGTCATTAGTGAATTTTGTAGTTTGTTATTAATAATTACACGTAACAGAATATTGTAAAAATTATGTTAAAAATTTTTATTAAAATATTTCTTACATATCGTTATATTGGCTAGGCCGCAAAATATTTGTTGTGGGCCACATGCAAATAGGCTGTGAGTTTGACATGCTGGGTCCAGATACTATTCTAAGTGTTCTGCATATAACAATGCTAAGTGTTTTGTGTAATTTAAAAATGTATGAGTGGATACTATTATTCCCACTTCACAGATGAAGAAATTGAAGTCCAGAAATGTTGACATACTTGCTTGTATCACACATTTGTTAGTGATAGAATGTGGATTCTAATTCAACCAATTTGACTCCAGAGTTCATGGTCTAAATCATGTACCCTATTGCTATAAAAGGTCTATACCCCATCTTTGACTTGTATGTGTGCATTTCAATACATATATACCACTTTACAGATTCCCAAGGAAAGAAACTAGCATATTATAAAGTTGGGAGCTCTGATTGTTTTCTCTTAAAAAAATGTTATGATGATAATAACAGTCTTTGTTTTACCTTTCCAGCATGCTTAAAATCTTGTTTATCCTTGTTGGCAAATCCAACCATTGCTGAGGTTTCAATCATTCCTGTCAGAGCAAGTACTGGAGCAATACTCAGAATCAAGAGTGTCATCTCCCATCCATATATGAAGGACACAATAATGGACAGCCCCATGTTAGTTGCATTTTGTGTTAAGACACCAATCCTCGAACCTGTTGCCTATAATCAGACATATTTTGTAAAAAAAAAAAAAGTCAGTTAATCTAAAATTTGTAAGAATTGCTATTATAGTTTCTTGAAAAACAAGGTAGGCTTTCTTTTTTAGGATTTATACTTAGATTTTAACTTTGAATTTATATTTAGGGATTAAGTAATACCCATATTTTAAAAATGTCCTGTGCTATGGACTCATTATGCTTTATTTATCTACCTTATGTCCAATATTGTTGTTCTTTGACATATTCCTATCATGCTTTAAATACTTTCTGACACAAAAAGATTTTCCAGTCCCTACTCCTGGAATTTGTCTTCTCCAAGGAGTCTTGGTTCCTTTTAGTGGAGTATGTGATTTAGAAGTCAATATATGGTGCAAATTGTGCTCATTATTAGTGAAATGTCAGTGGCTAGAACTAGAGAATGTGTGTGTGTGTGTGTGTGTGTGTGTGTGTGTGTGTGTGTACAGATGCATGCACACATTGAAATCTACATTTATTTCTCTAGTTATATTTTTGAAATGTGTGAGTTCACATCAATATCTACAGTTCCAATCCAACACCACAAGGTTATTTTCAGCATTCTTCCTTCCAACATTTGTTGTCCCCCTTTCAACAGTGAGAAACCTGGCTCTCGTTTTCTTTAACAGACTCATGTGATCAATCCCTCTGTATATAACCATTCTGCTATCATGGCCGCGGCTTCTGCCCTGCATGGGCATCTGCCTCACTCTGCTCTGGCTCGGCATTCCCACATCAGGCTGCTGCCACACATGGATGCCCACTCATGGTATGTGGGCTATAACCCCAGTCCTGCCCTCCCCTGCACTGATGGAAGACTGACACCCTTAGCCACTATGCCATGGTGGAGTTGAATAATTGAGGACATTCATTAAAATGTACACTTTGGATATGATGTCTTACATTCCCTTTCTGCACTTTACAACTTGGTCTCACTATGCAAAGTCTAAAGAAACAATATCAAAGTAGAAAAGGAGTTGGAAACATCATGGTACAAGGTAACAAAAGAAATTTTTAAAAAATTTAAATAGAAATATCTTTACAACTATTTTCTAGGAACTACATACCTTATGAATCAACTTTCAATAGGACATGTGAAACATAATTAACAAAATGTTAAATTCTTCTGAAAAAAATGAGACCCTTATTTACATAGAAACACAACTATAATCAACCAAGATATCAATTCATTTTTTTTCCTTCTTTTTTTGGTGCCCTGACAGGGATCAAACCTGCAACCTTGGCCTATTGGGACTATGCTCTAAGCAACTGCACTACCTGGCCAGGGCTCAAATCAAATTTTAAAACATATTTTGCTCTGATCATGAAAGTATGACAATTGGAAAAGATTTAGATAATGCTAAAACTTACATCCCTCTAGACATAGATATATATTCAAGTTAGGATTATTATATGTATGTGGCTTTTTCTATCCTGCTTTTATCCCTTTACATTATACTACAAGCTTTTTCCTGAATCATTATAATTAGTATTCAAAAATATTTAGGTTGTTTCCTAGTTTTCACTATTAATGATAAAGATATAATGAGCACCTTTGTGTGAAGTCTTTGTGCTTATATTTTATTTTCTATTGTTAAATTCTTAGTCTGAAGTCATATGTAAACAGTATGTGTTCTTACATTCTTGGTAGCTAGTGTCAAATTGCTTCTCTAAAAGATCATATCAGCCCTAGCTAGTTTGGCTCAGTGGATAGAGTGTTGGCCTGCAGAATGAAAGGTCCCAGGTTCGATTCCAGTCAAGGGCACATGCCAGGGTTGCAGATCCCCAGCAGGGGGTGTGCAGGAGGCAAGACGATCAATGATTCTCTCTCATCATTAATGTTTCTCTCTTTCCCTCTCCCTTCCTCTCTGAAATCAATAAAACATATACATATTTAAAAAAAAGGTCATATAAATTTTCACTCAAGTACTCCCAAGTTAGTATTGTCATTAAAAAAACAATAATAAAAGAGCCCTTTCTCCAACCAGGGCTCTGCCTCATTCCTAAAAAATCTTTTGTGGCTTCAGTTTCAAGAATGCATTTGGCAACGATCCACTATTTCCCAATTTCTCACTAAGCTATCAAAGAAAACTCCAACAACAGCAAATAGCAAACCAATAACTAAATACTGAAAATTAAGGTAGACAGAAACCTATTTTAAGTGTCTTAGGGTATTAAACATGAGCTCTAAGCCTATGAGGCTGAAGTAGGAATATCATTTGGTACTTAATGCTGACTTACGTCTCTGAGAGTTTAAGGATGAGAAGATAAATGTTTTTATGTATTAAATTATGCAGTGTGTTAGAGAAAGAGGTAGAGGTAGAGATACTAATTGAGCCAGACAAAATAAACATTTGATGGTCACTTAAAATTAGTTTAAAGACCATGCATATCAACCTCATTTCTCAAAACATTTAAATGTAAATCTGACTAATTTTTGGTGAGATAGCCCTCTACTTGAGTGTTTGTTGGCACATACTTTTCTACAAAGTGACTTGCACTTGCATATCTTTGCGTTTTGGTTTCCATTTGTGTACTAATCTGCTGCTTAAAAATAAGATTATATACCTTTTTATATGGTATTTTAGTTTAAGCTACCAGAAACTTCTTGAAATGTTTAGTCATTTCAGCTAAGAATAGGCCACAAACCTTGCCTTTTGGTGATGGAGGTAGGACAAAAAAAGTCTGAATATATTTGTCCTGTTCCATGAAGAATTAATAGAAAATAACAGACATTTGGCTTTGAAAAATGCTGTAAGAACTAATGGAAAATGGTCTTGAAGATCTAGAGAAATAATGTACCTCTTGAATGAATTTAGAACTGGAATCAGAATAAGTGTAATGAAACTTCCTTAGATCCTTTAGAAACATGCACAAAAATACAGTTGTTTTTTTCTTGGAAATTAAGAGCAGAAAATCATGATTAAATAATTCTTTAGTTAATAATTACTTATAGAATATATTCCAATTCCTAGGTACTATGCTAAATGTGAGGAATACAACTTTTCTAAGAAAATTACAGTATACAAAGAGGAATGGCTAGTGTAAGAAAATAAAGGGAAGGAAACTCAGTACACAATTGTAGAAATAAAGTTCTATATATCGGATTTCTGCTTTTGGCTAATTTGGAGTATTGGAATGGCTTTATGCTCCCATCTAAAACAAACAAAAAATAGACAAAACTATGAACCAGTGGTTTTCAAGGTACTGAACTTAAGGCAGTCAAGGGCAGAGATGGGGAACAAAGTAGGTGAGCTCTATGATTATCCTAGCTTACCCCTTGAATGAGCAGTCAGTCAGTCTTCAGATTAGAAGTGGTTAATTACGACAGAGCCCAACAGAGTAGAGCCCTACCTTGAGTAAATGTAGCTGAGCTCTGGAGTGGTCACGGAAGAAAGCTAGAATATGTTGCACAGAACACCAGAGAGAGGTATACGGAAAGAGAAATCTGTATATCTGCAGAAGGTCCTCCTTCAATACTCAGCTGAGTACTATATGTGTGAGGGCTGGGAATGGTGTCTGTCATACCATCTAGACCAGAAAAACCTCATGATTCACAATGTTGAATAGAATATGTAGAAGGATTTTGCTTCAATAGTAGGCTGTAGTCCTGCCTAATAAACCTTAAAATCAAGACCCAAGTGGATCAAACTGTTTCTAAGGTAACGTAATTGCATCTCAGAACAAAACCAGATATATAAAAATACAAAAATATACAGCACTCAAAAATGTTAAATTTAGTGTGTCAAAATTGCAGGCATGCAAAAAGCAGTAAAATAAAACCCACAATGAGCATAAAAAGCAATAAATTAAAACTGACCCAAAATTGACACAAATGTTAGAGTTAGCAGACAATGATGTTAAAAGTTATTATTATTGTACTAGAGGCCTGGTGCATGGATTCATGCACTGGTTGGGTCCCTTGGCCTGGCCTGCGCCCTTTCGCAATCTGGGATTCCTCAGGGGATGTTAGATAGCTGGGTTTGGCCTGATCCCCGCAGGCCCGATCCTGACAGGAGGGAACCTGATCCTGTGCATTGAGTGTCTGTCCCCTGGTGGCCAGTGTGCATCATAGCGACTGGTCCACTGGTCATTCAGTTGTTTGGTCACTTAGGCTTTTATATATATAGATAATATATATTTCAAAGTTAAGAGATAATGCAGATATCAGAAAGACCCATATCAAATTCTACAAATGAAAATTTCAGTGTCTAGGAATAAACTTTCACTGGAACCTGTTGTCTGTGACTGTCTTAGTGCTATAAGTTGAGTAGTTGCTAGAGAAACCTTATGTGTCACTCTCCTTACTTTGTACTGCTGCTCAGCGTGTGACAAATCTGTGAGGTGATTACAATTTGACAGCATGTTGAGTGCCACATGTATTGCTATACTGACATTTTATCTTAATTTTTAAAAATTACTAGTGCATTTTCAACATCTCAAAAAAAGAAAGGAAGAGAAAAGACTTTGAATGTCCTGCTTTTAAGGAACAATGGACTTTGGTTTACTTTGTGTTATAATTAGATGCCATAGCATTGTGTTTATGATGCCATGACACTATATAGTACTAAAAATGTACAAAATACATAAACATTACCAGACTAAGCACTCATCACAATATTCCTAATTCATAGAAAAGCAACATTCAGAAAAATTAGAAAATTTAAGTGAAGTATCTTATCTTAGCATAATTTCTTCATAAAACTAAAAAGTGAAAATGAGGCTGAGTGGCTCATTTGTTAGCTAAGCAAATAAAGTCATTTATGGATAATGAGTTAATTAAATCATGTTTGCTGCAGTGGAAAAAAATTTGTTTAGAGAGCACAAACTTACATCAGATGATTAGTGTTTTGGTGAGAAAAGTTGCTCAAAAAGCTGAGAAATTTGTCAGCAATAACAATAGTCAATTAAAAACCAAGGTGGATTATTTTGATTAGCTTTACTTGGCTTTTGATGGGTTGACATATGTTACTGATATTGCTCAACTGTGGGTTTTTTGAGGAGCCAATGCTGAGTTTGAAGTGACTGAAAAGTTAACTTCAATGAGTAATCTGCATGGAACAACTACAGGTGAGAATATTTTCAAAGAAGTTGAGAAAAAACTAAGTCAGGACACCTGAAGTGGAATCTGCTAAGATGTATTGTAACTGATGGTGATGAAAAATATTTGTAGAGCAGAAAAAAAGACTTAGTTAGACAAATATATGTGAAAATACAAGGTATTTAATATTGTTATTCACCGTATTATTCATCAGCAAGTATTTAGTGGAAAATCATTGAATTTATCACACATTATTGGACCAGTCTGATGATGATGTTCATTTGCTCTTATAAACTTAACCATCTTTATTTCCATTTTTGTCAAAAACAGAAGCTGACTATCTTGACTTGCCTTACCACACAATAGTTTGAGGGGTTAGCAGTGATAGTTTCATTGCAATATTTTGAGTTCAGAGTTGAGATTAAAATTTTTCTTTACAAGAAGAACCACCTTTAACCATTATAGCTTTGGATATTAGCTTCTGATGCTATAGATTTGATAATGCCTCTAAATGAAGGCAAAACAGAAATTATATGTCTAATTTATGCTATGATAAAGTCATTTTGATTATATGCCACACTTATACTATAGTAAAGTTATTTTGATGATTACTAAAATTTTTTTATAAATCTTTATTGTTGAAAGTATTACATATGTCCCGTTTTCCCCCCATTGCCCTCTCCCATCCCCCTCCACCCTACTAACATTCTTTGAATCACAAATAATGACAAGCTGTTTTATGTATTTCCCATGTCAAAATGTTAAGTCAAGAAATGAGGTCACTATTGTCCATGTAATGATAACCTAGTTCAGTGGTCGGCAAACCGCGGCTCGTGAGCCACATGCGGCTCTTTGGCCCCTTGAGTGTGGCTCTTCCACAAAATACCACGTGGGGGCGCCCACGTACAGTGCGATTGAAACTTCGTGGCCCATGCGCAGAAGTCGGTTTTCGGCCTGGGCGAGTCTATTTTGAAGAAGTGGCATTAGAAGAAGTGAGGGGTGTTGGTCAGTCGGTCGGGCAGGCGACGGGAGACACGGCGCAGGTGGGCCATGAGATACACAGCGTGGGGGAGGCGCACATGATTCATGCAGGAGTTGAGTGAGCCAGTCAGCAGTCTCATTGTGCAGTGGTTAGTGCTAGTCGCGTCCATTTTTAGCAAAGGCCAGCGTAGGAGTACCCTAATTAAGTTAATAACAATGTACCTGCCTATATAATTAAAGTTTAAAAAATTTGGCTCTCAAAAGAAATTTCAATCGTTGTGCTATTGATATTTGGCTCTGTTGACTAATGAGTTTGCCGACCACTGACCTAGTTATACTTAATCAACTCATTGGGCTTTTGGAATTAATGAGTTTTTTTTTTATTTCTTTGGGCAGTATAATCATATTTATGATGAGAAGAATTCTTGTAACTTATATTTGTGTCTGTCAGTATTACATCAAGTGTAGTGTCATTAATATACTTCCTTGTGGACAAAAATGAGATAAGACTTTTGGTTGATGAAAAGGGGTTGCTAAAAGATACAGCAATAATATCTTCGTAATTTTGTGGAATCTAGTCTTTTAAAGGATCTAAAATGGCCTTATATATTTAGTAAAACTACATTTTACACAGAAAATACTCTCTTGACAGATATACTGGAAATACACTATGACCTCAGGCTGAAATAAGAACAGCTAAATTAGTTGTATTTGTTGAACTATTTCAGGAATCATGTTGTCCTATGACTTTATTTTACTAACATGTGTTTTTCATGGCTCTCAAAGTATCAGAGTTTCTAAAAATGGCCAGGGGCATATATTTTTTGGTCATTAGTAAAGATTTCAAAATAATATTTATTATTATTAAGGAACTATTTTATCAACATCCCCCCTAACACATTTGATAAAATAAAATGTAACTGAAATTACATGATGAAGAAACTGAGATGAATATGTCTTAAATTGCTATGATAGGAAATATGACCCTGAATTATTTCATAGGGTAGTGTGCCTTTGTGAGAAAAGAAATAGTGGACAAATAGGACTGATAAATAATTCCTCCTTAGATAAAAAGAGTATCCATTCATGTTAGATATGAATTTATCTTTATATGGCAAAGCAAGGACTTATGTGAATTACATGCTAGTAGACACAGTCTCACTCTTGAAATCCTTCATTGGCTGTTTTGCTTGTTAAATTCAGTAATTTTAAAATCTACCATCAGTATTCTAACCATTTTTCTTTAGCTACTTCTTCTCATTCAATGAAAATGATCTGTCCAAATGTTATTATGAGACCAACATTTACAATTGCAACCAAGTTTCAAGTGATCAAATTGTATTAGTCAGATGCTTATAAGGAATTAGGCTCACACATATTCTCATTAATTCCTCTTGATGAGAGACAACACTATTTATTAGAAACAACTAATTAGTTTAAGGAAAACAATGTTGGTCTTTCAATCCTAATCTGTTCTATTGTTAAAGTAAATACTTGCTAAAAGAGAAGATGGCTCACATATAAAATACAGCTGCCAGTAAGAATGCCTTTTCACTGAATTCTTAAAAGATCTAAATGATAGATAGTAAGAAAAAAATATTCCCACAGTAAAGAAGAAAACAGCAAATTGTGTAGAATGGGGATTCAAATGGAATTATAGAGACTAATATTTCTGTCTAAAGAGGTGAACCCTGGAATTTCTAAAAAAAGACATTGTCATTTACATAATTCTATTTTTGCTATTAATGCTATGCCCATTACTTTAGTACGTGAAATTCTACCTATCATTTTCCCCACTTATGCCAGTAAAATTTAACTGCTCAACCCTATTTTAATATTTAAATACTATCTAAAGAAATTTAGAGCCCTGGCTTCAAAATTATCAAAGAGAGTTTTGGGAAAAGATGAAGGTTATGCCCCTTTCCTCTTGAGCTCTTTCTAAATGATTAAAATACTTTTCCAAACCAATATGGATGCACTGGAATATTCACAGCTGTAACCAACTTGTTCTATTCTCTGGTAATAGAAATCTGCCCTTGTATCTATATATTGAACGAGGTCTTGAGGAAGTTACATAAGTTAGAATAATGGCTATATCCTGTGGAAATAGCCTCCATAAAATGCAGTTTTGATGGGCTGTTTCAGCTGATAATTTGTTGCTCTGGCAGCAATGCTGTAATTGACATTTTAATATTTGTAAATAAAAATACTTTTAAGATTTTGTCATTCAGAGAGAGGTGCATTATTAACTTTCCTTTTCTCCCACATTGATGATAAGGAAAAAGGAGACTATAACTGCTAGAGTTCTTGTTTTAACAAAGAGATTAGAAGCTTTACCTCATTTAAGTTAAAAGTGTGAAAACTTGTTTTGCACTCATTTTCTCAATTATAGTTGAAATCCCACTTGTGATCAAAGGTTAATTTTCTAAAATAACTGGAAGAAAATTAATAAATTATTATTTATCTCTTCCATACTACTGTACTCCCCATGCTTATTTAAGCATCACTTTGACATACATTATACTGCTCATTCTGTCATCACTTTTGAATATGGTGCATAAATATTTTGTTTATATATAACATGACCAGTCATTATTACACATATCTCTAACTTGATCTGTATAACAACTAGTACAGAATCATTCCTAGATGTGCACATGAATCTAATTTGTTAGACATTATGTTAAGTAAGGTCTTATTTATTGGGGAGAAGAAAAAACTAAATGTTCTTCTTTTTCTTTTTCTTTTTTTATTTTTTATTTATTTATTTTTTAAATATATTTTATTGATTTTTCACAGAGAGGAAGGGAGAGACATAGAGAGTTAGAAACATCGATGAGAGAGAAACATCGATCAGCTGCCTCCTGCACATCTCCCTTTGGAGATGTGCCCGCAACCCAGGTACATGCCCTTGACCGGAATCGAACCTGGGACCTTTCAGTCCGCAGGCCGACACCCTATATCCACTGAGCCAAACCGGTTTCGGCTAAATGTTCTTCTTTTTAAATTAAAAAATGTTTTTATTGATTTCAGAGAGAGAAATGGAGAGGGAGAGAGTGGTAGAAACATCAGTGATGACAGAGAATCATCAATCAGTTGCCTCCTGCATGCCTCCTACTGGGGATCGAGCCCACAACCCAGGCATGTGCTCTGACTGGGAATCAAACCATGACCTCCTGGTTCTTGAGTTGACACTCAACCACTGAACTACACTGGCTGGGCTAAACTTTCTTCTTTTATTAAAACTTCCATACACCTTCTACTGAGATCTCTTTTTAGCCCTGGGACTTACCTGGTCTCCTTAAAGGTGTGGGTCATCTCAGTATAGCTCATGTATATGCACAGACACATGTGCATACATGCATACCACATACATATGCCATTTAAAAAAATAAAAGCAATATACATACTCCTTGAATTTGTGCTATATCTGTGGCTAATATTGTTGTCAAGGCTCCTGTGCTGTTTTCCTTATCATCAAACCAGGAAATATCCTAGAGAAAAAAGGGAATTAACATACAAGTATCAAAAAGATTCTCTGAGTTATTATTTTACTATAGTATGTCAGAAGGCATTTACCTGCCTCCTTACTCACATGTCCTTAATTTTTGTAAATATCATGGATCAAATGACTTTTGTTTCTTATTTCACAAAGATCTATACTTAGATATAAACTGAAAACAAGTCCAACAGCTTGGACTTATTGCCATGTTACAATCCTATATAATAAAAGCCTAGTATGCTAAGTGTCCAGTTTTCCGTTCAACCAATCAAAGCATAATATGCTAATGATATGCTAAGACTGCTAAACTGCTCACTACGACATGCACTGACCACCAGGGGAAAGACACTCCGACTGGTAGGTTAGCTTGCTGCTGGGGTCCAGCCAAATGGGACTGAGCGAGATGGGCCGGACATGTCTGGAGCCCTCCCGCGGTCCCTCCCCAGCTGGCTGGCCAACCTCCCAAGTCCCTTCCCGGCCCCAATCATGCACCGCTGGGGTCCCTCGGCCTGGCCTGCACCCTCTCACAATCCGAGACCCCTCAGGGGATGTCAGAGAGCCGGTTTCAACCCGATCCCACAGGCCAGGCTGAGGGACCCCACTGGTGCATGAATTTGTGCACTGGGCCTCTAGTATTGTTAGAATAATCAATGTTAAAAATGATCCGTTTGAACCACCAAGTAATTTGTAATTTTACTCCACAAGTAATTTGTGGAGAGCAGACCCTATTTAAAAAGCAAGCTAATGCACCACAGAAATTAGAAATATTTCCAGACCTTTCTACTTAAGCCAATTAGTAATAAACTATCTTTTTCTCTTTAGGTCCCACATAAGCAAGGCTTTCTCTGACACTTCGTATTACCTCCTACATTTTATAAGCACTGACCATTGTGAGAAGCTAAGGAGGCAGAAAGGCTGCTATGAAACCCCTGCAGCCAAGAAGCATGCAATCTGAAGAAGGAGACAGGTAATAAAAATATAAGCTATAAAAGCAACATGTTATAACCAATTTTCAACAGCAAATAGAGACAGCTCTTAGAACTTCTCAATCCAAGGAATTCTGATTTTATTAGCTATTGAGTGTTTCCTCCCACTCACTCAAACCACATATCTCTTGTGTGTTAAAACTACAGGAGACTGTCTCTGAAAAGTGATTTGTTTTTAGTGAGTTCAATAACTGGGCTTACAGCAGCCCAGCCAGGAACCTGGTGCCTAGGTTACTAGTACATACAGATTTTTGCCAACTAAGGAAACAAAAGCATAACAAATAGAAGGCTGTGCATTAATCATGAAGTCACGTGAGAATAAAGCTCCCGAGAGGGGATAATAAGGCAGGAGCCAGAGTGTGTACAATCCTGGCATGACAAAACTACTCTCTAAGCCAGCCGTGGGCAAACTACGGCCCGAGGGCCAGATCCGGCCCGTTTGAAATGAATAAAACTAAAAAAAAAAAAGACCGTACCCTTTTATGTAATGATGTTTACTTTGAATTTATATTAGTTCACACAAACACTCCATCCATGCTTTTGTTGTGGCCCTCGAGTCAAAAAGTTTGCCCACCCCTGCTCTAAGCCCTTGAATGGGAAAGTGTCCCAAAGAGTTTCCCAGAGGGCATCCTGTGGAGATCATGATCTGCAATACACAGTCACTTTGAAAACAACCCCAGTCAAGAGCCTAACATATTGGCAACTCACATCAACAACAGTAATACTACAGTATTCTTGAACTGGAAGACATTGCCTGTTTTTTATTGTAGACACAAAAATTTAAGATATACTGTACATTTTCTAATTATTTTTACATTGCAATATGACATGAGTTGCATAGAGAATTTTTATTTACAATAGGATTTTAAAATGTAGAAAGAGAATTCATTACTGAATAGTCCATTCTTGATTCTATAGTAACACAAAGCATAGGATTCATATGTGACTAGTACTAGTCATTATCTGGTGTTCAGTCAGCAAGAATTGCTTTTCAAGTCAGCAGCTGTACACTCTAGGGCAGTGATGGCGAACCTTTTGAGCTCAGCGTGTCAGCATTTTGAAAAACCGTAACTTAACTCTGGTGCTGTGTCACATATAGACATTTTTTGATATTTGCAACCATAGTAAAACAAAGACTTATATTTTCTATATTTATTTTATATATTTAAATGCCATTTAACAAAGAAAAATCAACCAAAAAAAATGAGTTCGGGTGTCACCTCTGACACGCATGTCATAGGTTCGCCATCACTGCTCTAGGGACTGTTTTCCAGCATAGGCAATATATATTTTCAAACGCTTAGAGTTTCTAGAACATAGCTGGTGTTGAGTAAAAATTAGCTTGCTTCTTCTATTTCTGATAAGTAAGGCTATCAGGGTTTTTTTATACTAACAAATCCATTTTTTTCCTGCAAAAATTTTACTAGAAATAAATAACACTATGTAAGTACTTGGTATGTACTTTTTCATTTAATTATCACACCTCTGTGAGGTAGATATTATTATTATCCATATTTTATAAATGAGGAAACTGAGGTACAGAGAAATTAAATGTGACTTGCCCCAGGCTACACACCTGGCCAGTGCTGAGGCCAGGATTTGAACTTAGGCAACTAGATGCCAGAGATTTTAAACAACTACCTCCCATCTAACTGAAGCATTATAGTTGAGTTTCATTACTTATTTCTCCTGCTTCAGTACTTGTTACCTCAAATCCTTTTGGAATTAGCCCTTTGAGATCCCTTAGGGATCACCATTTAATGCCATCATCTTATGATTTAGAGACATTCCCACAAAAGACTTAGCTAATCTAATTTAGAGAGTAATGGACAAAAATAAAGTTCAAATCTGTTCAAAAACCCAATAGATCTATAGGTCAATATTTATCATTAAGAAATGTAGGGTGTCCCAAAAATGTATATCCACACTTTGAATAATTATAAAGGCAGTGTTTATTGAAATACATTTCATTTTCAAAATTGAGCTCTCAGCTGTGAAAGTGTATACACATTTTTTGGGACACCCTGTATAAATTTAGCTTTGAAACACAATTAGCAATGCATTATTTACAACCACTAAAGTCAGCAACAATTAGAACATTGTTTTTAACTGGAAGAAGCACAAGTAATCAAATAAAATATGGAGTTTATACCTATAAAAAGACACACCTGATTCCATAAATACCTCTACCTCAAATGAGGTTTCAAAATGGTTATAAAAAGCACTGCAAGTCTCAGCATGCTTTCTAAGCCTTAAAAAGTCTTCACTTGGGACAAAAAACAGGTAACAAGAGTTAGGCAAAACTAAACATTAGGAGCTTCCCTCACTGTAGACAAAAGTGAAATTGGGAAGATATTTATAAAGAAACCCAAATTACTAATATTTTCTTTTCCTCCAATTACACACACACACACAACAAAGATAAGAAGCAAAAAAGAATGCTGAAGGATGAAAAGGGAAAATAAACACTAAGCTGAAAGGGCTGAGTTAAATTTAAGAGGGAATTTTAAAAACATGAATAATATAGAGATTCTGTGTGTATCTCTGTACATGCATGTTTTTTGAAGGACCGGAGTTTATGGCTTAGAGATTGGTGCATTCTTATGAGCAGAAGCTACTTTATCCATGAATGCTACTGTCCTTATGTTCACAAGGCTAATGCTAGGCCAAGCATCAGTGTTCATTATTAACAATCAGGATATTGGACTAATAATATCTACAAGTTAAAGTGGCTTGTGACCTTCAGACTCTTTTACTAAAAGCATACTGTGAACCTCTGTCGAAGAATTTCAAAGTAATACTTTAAAGGTCAAAATGTATACCCTTTTTGTTTAAAACATTCAATCAGGGAACATTTTCAAAAATTTCCAGTAACTGAAAATCCTTGAACATGAAAAAACATAAATCATGAAGAAAAAACAAAAATGAGCAAATGTTATCAACTTGTGTGAAACATAGTATTAGTTAATTAAAACTCCACCTTATATCATCAGAAATTTGCAGTAAAGACATTGTGTTCATAAATAAAAAAACAAAACTAAAGTACCAAGTTTGACATGAGCCAGACATGCAGGCACTATATGGTTTTATGATCCCTTAGATTTTTCCTTTTTCTGGATTAAGGAGAGTCTCCAGTCTCTGGACCTTTTTGAGCAGAGGGTGTCAGGCACCAACTGCTTTGGAGCATCAGCTTGCTCCGGGAAACCTCCCATTTGTTTTGTTGCATTTTGTATCTCCTAGTTTGCCGGGGGCCGGTCCATGCTTGCTGTTTCAAGGGACCTGGCATATATGGCATGCTGTTCTTAATATGTTTGCTCACCTTCTTGGCACTATGTGTTTTAACCGAGGTCTCTGAGAAAGGTTGTTTCCCCAGGTAGGAATTTTCCCCTGAAGTTAGGGAGGGAATAAAACCTCTTAACTAGTGCCAGGTGGGTAATTAATCACCTTAACTACGAACAATCATGCTTAAGCTACATAATCTTTACTCCCTGGAATGGAGATAAGAAACGCCCTAACCTTTGTAATAGAGATTGATAGGATTGAATCAACTGGTATAAATACAGATGTAATAAGACAGCAAGACTCAGAACTTAGAATATGGAACCAAGAGAGACAGAACCTAGGCACAGAACCTACACAGAACGTTCTCTAGAGACAGAAGAACTTCGCTGGAGAGAACATGGCAAAAGATCCTGGACAGAAACTGGCCTCAGAACCTAGAGACAGAACCTAGCGAGAGAACATGGCAAAAGATCCTGGACTGAACCTGACTATAGAACCTGGCTGGAGAACCTGGACAGAACAAGGCTGGAGAACCTAGCGAGGGAACCTGGCTACAGAACCTGGCTGGAGAACCTAGCAAGAGAACATGGACACAGAACCTGGCTGGAGATCCTAAGCAGAACTTCGCTGGAGACCCTGACAAGAGAACCTGGCTATGATGATCACCTGAACGCTGCCTCTGTGTTATTCCTTCTTCGCCGACTCCGTCTACGCCTTTGGGGACCCCTGGACCTGCTGGGGTGGGACCCCCCAACACAGGACTAAGAAGACAGAACTTAGAACACAGAACTTAGAACACAGAACTGAGAAGACAGAACCAGGAGGCACAGAACCTACACAGAACGTTCTCTAGAGACAGAAGAACTTCGCTGGAGAGAACATGGCAAAAGATCCTGGACTGAACCTGACTACAGAAATGGGCAAGAGAACCTGACTAGAACCTGGTGACTGAACCTGGCTGGAGAACCTGGACTGAACCTGGCTGGAGAACCTAGCAAGAGAACATGGACACAGAACCTGGCTGGAGATCTGAAGCAGAACCTCTCTGGAGATCCAGACCAGAACTTGGCTGGAGATCCTGGCTAGAGATCCTGGCTAGGCTGCTGATCAACTGAACGCTGTCTCTGTGTCATTCCTTCTTCGCCGACTCCGTCCACACCTTTGGGGACCCCTGGACCTGCTGGGGTTGGACCCCGGCATCTGGCGCCCAAACAGGGTTCCCCTAGGTAAGCGCCCTGCTTTTAAAAAATAAAAAAGGGGGAATTTGCCGGGAGCCGGTCCATCCTTGCTGTTTCAAGGGACCTGGCATATATGGCATATTGTTCTTAATATGTTTGCTCACCTTCTTGGCACTATGTGTTTTAACCAAGGTCTCCTCTCTGAGAAAGGTTGTTTCCCCAGGTAGGGATTTTCCCCTGAAGTTAGGGAGGGAATAAAACCTCTTAACTAGTGCCAGGTGGGTAATTAATCACCTTAACTACGAACAATCATGCTTAAGCTACATAATCTTTACTCCCTGGAATGGAGATAAGAAACGCCCTAACCTTTGTCATAGAGATTGATAGGATTGAATCAACTGGTATAAATACAGATGTAATAAGACAGCTAGAGACAGAACTTAGAATACAGAGCTTAGAACACAGAACTAAGAACACAGAACCTACTCAGAACCTAGAGACAGAAGAACTTCGCTGGAGAGAACATGGCAAAAGATCCTGGACTGAACCTGACTACAGAAATTGGCAAGAGAACCTGACTAGAACCTGGTGACTGAACCTGGCTGGAGAACCTGGACAGAAACTGGCTGGAGAACCTAGTGAGGGAACATGGTAACAGAACCTGGTTGGAGAACCTAGCGAGGGAACTTGGCTACAGAACTTGGCTGGAGAACCTGGAGAACCTAGCAAGAGAACATGGACACAGAACCTGGCTGGAGATCCTAAGCAGAACTTCGCTGGAGATCCAGACCAGAACTTGGCTGGAGATCCTGGCTAGGCTGCTGATCAACTGAACGCTGCCTCCGTGTCATTCCTTCTTCGCCGACTCCGTCTACGCCTTTGGGGACCCCTGGACCTGCTGGGGTAGGACCCCCCAACACAGGACTAAGAAGACAGAACTTAGAACACAGAACTTAGAACACAGAACTGAGAAGACAGAACCAGGAGGCACAGAACCTACACAGAACGTTCTCTAGAGACAGAAGAACTTCGCTGGAGAGAACATGGCAAAAGATCCTGGACTGAACCTGACTACAGAAATGGGCAAGAGAACCTGACTAGAACCTGGTGACTGAACCTGGCTGGAGAACCTGGACTGAACCTGGCTGGAGAACCTAGCAAGAGAACATGGACACAGAACCTGGCTGGAGATCTGAAGCAGAACCTCTCTGGAGATCCAGACCAGAACTTGGCTGGAGATCCTGGCTAGAGATCCTGGCTAGGCTGCTGATCAACTGAACGCTGTCTCTGTGTCATTCCTTCTTCGCCGACTCCATCCACACCTTTGGGGACCCCTGGACCCGCTGGGGTTGGACCCCGGCACTAGTTCCCTAAGTGCACAAAAGTGAAGGAGTTTTGTTACACAGCAGCCCTCCAAACGCTACTGCTAAAAGTCACAAGAAGTAAAATCTGGTTTTGATGAGTTGGCTGGAGTGACAGAAACTCTATTTCTGAAAAGAAATGACCTGGCAGGAAGCTATTTGTTCCTGCACAGTGAGTTCTGATGACTGAAAGTGTGGTGAAGGGCTCCAAGTGATTACTGCTTTCAGGATAACCCAATACACCTCGGCCTCCTGAAAGAATTTTTGAGGTGCCAAACAGAGACATTCCTGTCATTTGCCCCCAAGACTCACTTCTCAAGATTATTACTTAATCCACCTAGTTTTATTTATTTCACAAGTGTGATTGATCACCAGTGTTCAGCAGGCCGATCTGCCAGCTAGACTGATGTTATCTGAATTCTGAACTCTTCTGAGGAAGGAGAGATTGGCTGCTTTAAGACATATGAAGTGATTGTTTCCATGCCTCTGGTTCTACTTACTCATCAGTTTATTTTGTTCATTAGATTCCTTGTTTGTTTAGTTTATGCATATATGCATTACCACTGGACAGAGACAAAAGGTCGTGAAGGCTTGGGGCAAGGTAGAAACTGGGTGGAGGGAGGCAATGGGAGAGAAAAAGGGTACATCTGTAATACTCTCAACAATAAAGATTTTTAAAAATAAAAAAGTATGAAGTAAAAAAACAAGCTGTGCACATGGGTGAGAACAAGGGAAATTAACTCCTTTTCATATATGTTATTCAAGATATTGTAGCTCTTAACTTTCCTTTTTAGTTTTAATTTGAGCTTCCATTCTGATCCTAGAACACTACATTATACATTAAAGATTTGTCAAGAAATATGCAAGGAATGAGGAGCAGACTCTAAATCCTGCTTTCTATAAGTTGTATTTTTGAATACAATTTTGAACTTGCTTCTCTTACAGAAATTTAAGAATT
Organism: Myotis myotis; assembly: GCF_014108235.1. Classification (NCBI taxonomy): domain Eukaryota; kingdom Metazoa; phylum Chordata; class Mammalia; order Chiroptera; family Vespertilionidae; genus Myotis; species Myotis myotis. The sequence continues at coordinate 25,812,281 of NW_023416315.1, forward strand.
CTGACATCAGATGCCACTTGGAACACAACAAGCATGCTTTTAAATAAGCAAAAGAAAGGTTATGTCAAGAAATTGACTTGAAGAAATTGACTTAAAGCTAGAATATTTAAAAAGCACATTTTAAATAAAATAAGAAAAAAATCCACTAAACACTGACCTGATATAACATGGTTTTAAATGCCAAGTGCCTTAATCTCATGGTCAAAATTTCCCCTGCTCTGCCATAAAAGAATCCCTGGAAAACAAAAAGAAAACCTACATTTATTCTTAACTCTTTCCTATTTCTTTGTAACAGATACTATATTTACTTATTTATATTTTATTTAGTTATTATATTTAGTTATTTTTATCTCAAATAGAGAAGATAACATAAATAAGTAATCACATTAAAACTTGTTTAATTCATTGAAATCTTACCTGAATGAAATAACTGACAAAGCAAATAACACCCAAAATGATAAATACCATGGAATAAATTTCTGCGTCACGCTTTAATGTGGTTTTATCATCTTTTTCAAACATCTGAAAAAGAATAGATTTTTTTTAAATCAGGTGATTGGAAGAAAATATGAAAGAGAGAAAAAACTAAAATGTCTATTAATCAGGATTTTAAAAATGAATTTCAACATAATAAGGTGTACCATTGTTTTATCCTCTGTTTATTAAATGGGATAAAAGCATAATTTGCTGTTAATTCTCTCACTTAAGATTATATGTATATATATGAAATCAGACAAATGAATCCTCTACCTGTTATTTTCACAGTGTATTGTCAAAGAAACTACCAGCTTGAATTATTTCCAATAATTTTCAATAAGTCAGATATCTTAATATTCCTCTATTTAGAGCACTACCTACAATATGAGAACTTTGTACATGTCCCTAGAAATTGTTCCTAAAATTGGTAATTATACATGTACATATTGGCATCTATGTTGATTAAGACATAGCTGTGCAAATCTGGGAGATTGAAAACTTAACATAGCTCTAGTAAAATCCTTGAATCCATCAACTTTCCTAGGTCCCTCAGCACAATCTAAAACTCTTTTTTCCTCTCCCTGATCTGGCTGTTAATAAAAAATGGCCGTTGTTTTGAACAGTTGAAAGAAGAGCAGTCGTATTTGTCTATGTTATTGCTTCAATGCTTTGGAATGCTGATACAGCACTGGAGTCAAAATTAGAACACAAAGCAATTTATTTACTGATTGCCCAGTCAACAAGTCCCAGCCAAAAACGTCACAATAGTGGCTGGTTTGTTCCCTGAGAGCATTAGTTAACCTTTTTGTCATGGATCCCACAGTAGAGGGGACCCCAATTTTCCTCTTGCTGAATCAGAGTACAACTGGTCTGTTCTCCCAGGCCACACTTTGTTCATAATTGTTGAGACAATTAGCAAATTAGTTTTACTTACAGTTATGATTTTTGCAAAGATGATGGAAAATATTGGATGAACAGTTCCATTTAGAACAGAAGCCAATGTCCCCAGAACTACAGAAGGCCATTCAGACTTGTTTAATTTTAAAATTTTTAATAGTGAAACTTCAGGGAGACCTGTCTATAAATAAAATACCTTGGTTAAAACCCCAGTTTGAGAGCATAATGGAACCTAGAGAAGTTAGCAATCTTAAACAGACTGATAATGTAAAATATCAAATACAACAGGTGAATCAGTAGAAATAATTTTTCTTAGAAAGATTTTGCTGTCCATATTACTGGTGATGACCTCAAAACAAAGGAATCTTGCTTAAAAGTGACTATTTGTGCAACTTCTCCTTTTGGCATTTCACTCAGTTGCTACCATTAAAAAGTACAAATTAACCCACATGTTTTGATAGTTAAGACTCATAGAGGAAATAATATGTATATTTTTCTTTACTCCTATTAAACTGTATGACTGTTATTCTCAGGGAATAGGAATTCCTTCCTCTTCAATTTTCTGTTTGGTATAATTCACTAGTAAAGCCACCTGGGCATGGAGTTTTCTTTATAAAAAAGGTTTTAACTACAAATTTAATTTCATTTTAATAGATATATTATTATTCAAGCTATTACATTTTTTTTTGAGTAGGCTTTGGTAGTTTGTGTCCTTCAAAGAATTTGTCCATTCCATTGGAGTTGTAGTATTTGTTTGCAGAAATGTTTTCATATTTTTGTATTATTATTATTTTAATATCTGTAGTTTCTGTGGTAATGTCATCACTCTAATTCTTAATATTAGTAATGTGTGTCTTCTTTCTAAGTTTTACTTGCTTAGTCAATCCAGAGGTTTTTCAGTTTATTGATGCTCTCAAAGAACTAGCTTTGGAATTCATTGATTTTCTTCTTCTTTGTAGTTATTCTTTTCCTTTTAGTGTTTTAAGGGGGAAATTTATTAGTTTATTAATTTGAGATCTTTTTTATATATAATACAGGTGTTTAGTAGTATACATTTCTTAATATCCTTTTGTGCTTCATTTGAAATTTTCATTTTGTTCAGTTAAAAATACTTTAGAATTTCTCTTTTGATTTTTTCTTTGATCCATGCATTATTTAAAACTGAGTTATTTAACTTCCAAAAATCCCTATCTACTTTCTGTTCTTGATTTTTTATTTAATTCTATTTTGGTCAGGTAATATACTTTGAATTACCTGAATTTTAAAAAATTTATTGAGACTTGTGTTATGGTCCAGAATATGGCCTATCTTGGTAAATGTTTCAGGTAAATTTGAAAAGAATGTGTATTCTTCTATTGATAGGTCTAGACTTTTATAAATGTCTAGTAGGTCAAGTTGGTTGACAGTACTATTAACACCATCTCTATTTCTATTGAACTACTGTTTATTTGTTCCATCAATATTTAAAAGAGGGGTGCTTTTGAAATCTCTGAATATAATTGAAATTTATCTATTTCTCTCTTCAGTTCTTGGTAAACTGATCTATTTGCTCTGAAATTTACTTTGACTGCCATTAAAATCACACTCTGTCTTCAACTGATATATATCAGTTAAGAACCTGTAAATAGGATACTTCCATTTTTTCTTCCTGCTCTTTCTGATGGCTCACCGAGAACATTCCTGCAGGTGAGCTCTTTTCTCTGTTGTTCTGCCTACAGTTTTCTGAGAGCTAAGTGGCTGTTTTCTCATGTGTTTGGATACCAAGTGCTTTCTCCAGTTCTTCGCTTGGCCAATAAAGGTGTAACCATGGGGACCAGATAGCACGGGCCTGTTTCAGCCAGATCACTGATGCCTGCAACTTCCTGCACACAGCTTTGTTCACTTGGGCGAGGAGTACTTTTTCTCATGCTTGCTTCCCCACTCCTACCCCCAGGCTCTCCGCTAGTCCAGATCACCTGCTGTAACCCTCTTTACATCTCATACCACTCAATACTACTCTATTCAATTTCCAATTTACCTCACTCATTTCAGCCTCCCTTCTCTTAACATGTCCAGGATGCACTTTGGGCCTCAATGCACACTCTGAACATTTTCCTCACTCTCTCTGGTTGTGCCCTGGAATTAGAGGACTAGACCCTGTATATGCTGGTGCTTATCTGTCCTGGTAGTGGGGTGGATCTGGGTCTTTATATGACCCAAATTGATTCTGAACATCACTGGTAGGATCTGTACCACAATTCCTGAGCCACTGTTTTAACCCACAGTTTGCCTCATAGGAAAGAAAGAATAATATAACATTCTCATGAGCTTTCTTGTCTGCATAATGGCTTCTGACAAAAGTGCTGGCTTATTTGAGGGCCTCTTTCTTACAGTGTCATAGTGATGCTACCGTAAAGTTTGGGAAAGAGTTTGTTTTATAAAGTTAGTGCTATAGTAACATTTTATCATAAATGCATTCTAAATATTGTACAGATTAAATAAAAATTCATTGGAGAACATGTGGGTAAACTTGTTGATAGTTGAACCATTACCTCTTTATGTTGAGTAGATTCCTCAGACTTGTCAGTAAACTGTGACTTGATGCTATTCATGGAGCACAGAGGAGCTGAACTGGTATTTTTTTCAGAATATGCCACTGATTCCATCTGTTCATCAGCCTTTTTAATATCCTTAAATGACGACATACAGGTTACCATTAGACTAATGCCTTAAAAATTCAAAGAAACTTTATTAAACATCCCTCTAAACCAGTGGTTCTCAACCTTCTGGCCCTTTAAATACAGTTCCTCATGTTGTGACCCAACCATAAAATTATTTTCGTTGCTACTTCATAACTGTAATGTTGTAACTGTTATGAATTTATAATGTAAATATCTGATATGCAGGATGGTCTTAGGCGACCCATGTGAAAGGGTCGTTCGAACGCCAAAGGGGCCGCGACCCACAGATTGAGAACTGCTGCTCTAAACAATATTGCCTCTGTTATTGAAAGTGGTATATTCTTATGCAGATCTTGCTGAAGTTTTCAGACTTCATAAAGAGCAAGCCCAACTCATACTAAAATGTTAGTGAGTGACAATGACTTACTGTGCCTTCCCCACACCCCCTGCCTCTCCCTAAAGATCTGTATAATTAACTGGAGAAAACAATGCCTTAATCCAAAACAATTATTCCACCAGCAGGGGCAGATCTTAGTTAAAGGAGCTTTGTGAGGGAGATGACTCAAAGATACTCTTTCTGATCCCTTCTTCCTAGCTTTTTGGGTAGCTTATAATTTTCTAACATGTAGCTAGGCACTTAAATGTGAGGCTGGTCCTGAGTCTCAGGAAGATCTCAGGAGAATAATTCCAAGCCTGCCACTGCTGCCCATTCCAAACTGATTAAAAAGCAAAAGTGGTGGGGCCAGTTCATAAACAATAAGGAGTTCCAAAAATATCAAGTTAAACTTAATGGAACTGTTTAATCCATAGGACAGGATAAAGTTCTAAACCAGAATGCTCTAAGTCTAGTTTTGTTTTTCTTGCTACTCAGGAAATGAAACCAGCTTTAATGAAGTTAGGAGCTAGATATTGTCTGCTCATCTGAGTGGTGTGAGTAAATAAATTTGACTTCCCTGAGAAGAGAGGAGAGGAAGGGAAATGGGACAGAACTGAGGAGCCTAGTCAGGGTGATTGTGGCCCAGATCAGGGTGGGGAGTAGAGATGAAAGACATAGGTGGATTTAGGTACAAAGGAGAATATACACATGAAAGGCTTCCCAGGGACACTGATTCTTTGACAAGCTTAACAACTGTTAATCAGTCATTTCAAAGTACAATGAACTTTAACCAGTCCTATACTATCCTAACATCTTTAATCAGACATTCTTTTGTGCTATCACTTTCTTTCGCCTCCTATAAATTTCTGTACTAAGAAAGAAATCTTTTATTTGGCTTTTTTTTTTTCTTCAGGAGATATTTACTTTGTGACAAGTTTAAAGTAACATTTTGACCTCTTTTAATAATAAATTTTTCTAAAAAGGTGCTCTAACAGGACAAAGACAACTTCTTTTCCTGAGAAGGCTGCTAGACAAAATAAGTTTTGGTATGTCTATCTGTTTTTATTTCATTTTCATGTGGAAACTCACTAAATGAATATGTCTGCAAATAATCATGCATGTTCAAGACAAATAACTACAGCATTAATCTCCATGGTTTGAACTTTTCTGAAAAGTTTCATTGGATAATGCTAATGCTAGTAATCATAATATAATAAAATTTATGTCAATAATAATTCAAAGCACTGTATATGAATGAATCAATTTAGTACTCACAGGAATTCATGAATAAGCTACTATTATTTTCCCCATTAGAGATTAGAAAACTGAGGCAAAATTTTTTTTTAAATAACTTAGTCGAGGACTAAAATGATTAAATTGCAGAGTTGGGATTCTGGTTAAAAAAAAACAACCCTGCTAACATGTCACGTAAACATTACCTGTGACATTGCAAGTGAATAATATAAACTTTGTTTTGCCATTAGTTCCGCATGTGTTCCTTTTTCCACCACCACCCCATCTTTTATGGTCACAATCAGATTTGCAGTTCGAATAGTGGAAAGTCGGTGTGCTACCACAATTGTAGTCCGACCTTTGCTTGCCTACAAAACAATAAATACAGAAACAATATAAAATTAATAGAACAAACTCTTCAATATTCAAGAAAACTATTTGTCATATATTTTAAATGTCAGAGAATGTTACATTGGATATAGAAATTTGGAAACACTGATGCATTAGGAAGGCCAATGAAAATTAAAATAAGAAGGAAGTCATAAAGTTAATTAGATTCCAAATTGGTGGATTTATAAAACCATGGTACCTTAGAACAAGAAAGGAAACTAAAAACCATTTAATCTGAGTCGCCTAACAGCTCTCTGGTTATTAGTAACTAACAGTAACTAAGTAGCCTGATCAGTGTGGTTCAGGGGATTGAGCATCATCCATGCACCAAGAGTTGACCGGTTCGATGCCTGGTCAGGGCACATGCTGCCAGGTTGTGGGCTTGATCCCCTGTAGGGGTTGTTCAGGAAGCAGCTGATCAATGATTCTCTCTCATCATTAATGTTTCTATCTCTCTCTCCCTCTCCCTTCCTTTCTGAAATCAATAAAAATATATTTTTTAAAAATTTAAAAAGTAACTAATTAACTTAAACTCTATTTCTCATGCTCTTCATCGCTAGAATGGGGATATTTCTTAACTAGGTGGGTACAGATTTAAGGTAATGTGTTTTTAACTTTTTTACAAGTATCATATACATATGGAAAAGTATACATACGTGTATAAGTCAATGCACTTTCACAAACTGAATAGATCCAGATGTATAGTACCCAGATTAAGAAGCAGATCAGCTGAGCCTCTCTCAGGCTCTCTTCCAATCACTGTTGCCCAGCTCACACACACCAATAGTAATCACAATCCTAACTTCTAACAGCATAGGTTCATTTTGATTTCTTTTGGTATTTTATATAAATGGAAACATAATGTTAAACAAAAACACCCAGTCATAGAAGGGTATATGACAGGGTGTTTTTGTTTAAGATTATGTTTTTGAGATTCATCTATTTTGTTGTATATAATTGTGAATCATTCGTTCTTATTGCTGAATTCTATTGTGCAAATATACCACAATTTATTTACCCATCCTATATTGATTGACATTTGGGTAGTTTCAGATTTCTTCCTATAATAGGTTCTTATACATGTTTATTTGGTGAACATATGTTACTAGTTATATACCTAAAAGAAGAATTAATGAGTCATATGCTTAGCTTTTTAAGGTTCTGCCAAACAGATTTTCAAAGTGGTTGTCCCAATTTATAAACCTCCAAAAGTGCAGGAGAATTTTGGTTATTCCATATTCTCATAACACTTAGTAATTTCTGTCTTTGTCTGGTAGACGAGTGCTATCATATTGTGGCTTTTGTTTGCATTTCCCCTTTGACTGATAAAGTTGAACAACATTTTATTTGGTTAGTGACAATTTGGATTGTAAATTGTAGATTTTTGCTCATTTTTTTTTCTATAGGAACTGTCTTTTTCTCATCGGTTTTCAGGATTCTTTATATATTCTATATATGAGTACTTTGTCAGATTCTATGTTTTACACTTATGTTTCCCCTGTAAATGGTTGTCTTTTCACTTTCTTAATGGTGTTTTTTATGAATATAATTTAAAAATTTTAGTGATCAGTTTATGATTTTTTGTGTCCTATTTAAGAAATCTTTACTCCAATGTCATGTGAATGTTTTTCTATCTTTTACCTTACAATCTTTATCATTTGTGTTTCATATTTAGATCTATACTTCATTGGAAATGAATTGTATGTGATGTCAAGTAGGAATCAATGTACATTTTCCCCATACAGTGGTACCCCTTATTGAAGGTTTCACTTTTTATGATTTCAGTTACCCTGAGTCAACTGTGGTCTAAATATATTAAGTGGAAAATCCAGAAATAAACAATTCAAAAGACATTTTGAGAGAGACTGCATTCATATGACTTTTATTACAGTACATTGTTGTAACTGTTTTATTTTATTATTAGACATTGTTATTAATCTCTTACTGTGTCTAATATAAATTAAACTTTATTATAAGTACTAGAGGCCCGGTGCATGAAATTCATTCAAAGGGGGGGAAGGGGTCCCCTCAGCCCAGCCTGCACCATCTCCAATCTGGGACCCCTTGGGGGATGTCTGACTGCTGGCAGTCGGACATCCCTCTCACAATCCTGGACTGCTGGCTCCTAACTGATCACCTGCCTGCCTGCCTGGTTGCCCCTAACTGACCCCCCCCCCACTGGCCTGATCACCCCTAACTGCCCCCCGCTGCTAGCCAGATTGCTCCCATCTGCCCCCTCCCTGCCAGCCTGGTCGCTCCTAACTGCCCCTGTTGCCAGCCTGGTCACCCCTTACTGTCCCCCCTAGTGGCTTGGTCGCCCCCAACTGCCTCCCTTGGCTGGCCTGGTCACCCGTAACTGCCTCCCCATGCCAGCCTGGTTGCCCCCAACTGCCCCTCTGCCAGCCTAGTTGCCCCTCACTGCCCCCCCTGCCAGCCTAATTGCCCCCAATTTCCCCCCCCCCCCGCCAGCCTGGTCACTCCTAACTGCCACCCCCTGCTGGCCTGATCACCCCTTGCTGCCTCTGCATGCTGGCCTGGTCGCCCCCAACTGCCCCACCCTGCCGGCCTGGTCGCCCCATGCAGCAAAACCCTTTTAGCAAGTGAAAGAACATGTGGAAACTTGATATATTTAAATAAACCATACCAATTAATGGTGGCTGCTCTGGGAACAGACTGTGGGGGAACTAACTCCATCTCCCCACCTTCTTCTACTCCTCAAGGGGCTCCTGGAAAACCCTAGTCTCCACTACTTTAAGAATACAGTCTGAAAAACCTCTCACTACTTTTTTTGTTTGTTTGTTTTTGTTTTTACAATTTTCCACCTCTTTTAGCTACCAAATTTAAATTGACCATCTGCTATGAGAAGGTCTCTATGGTAGTTATATGGGAAACATGGAATTTCTGGTGTTTTAACTACCTCACTATGATGTCAAAAGCCAATTGGCTTGGTCAACACTGGTTCCAATGTCAGGTCACGATACCTTTCCAAGAATACTTTCTCTTTTGTAAAATGGGATGACAAAAAGCAAAATGTCAGGCACTTGAAGCCACCATACTTAAGTGACTCATCTATTCCTCGAACCCTTCCTTTCAACTTCTAGGAATCTACTCATGTGAATATATGTATGCCTTTAGAAAGGAAAACACATTCAATATCTACACTCTTTGCTGAGATGAGACGATGTGTAGAAAGAATAATATTCTGTAGTTCTTTTTATAGCCTGAAATCTCACTTCTCACTTCTAAATAACTTAGCAATAAGTTAGTTAATAAGTTAGCAATTGGCAATAATAAAAAAATAATTTATAGTCATTTAATACCTTTCTCCTTCATTTAACTTTATTAACAAACCAATATTTGTGGATAAATTTCCAAGAAAAAGTAAATGATGAAGTAGTGGGCAAGAAGAGAAAAATGCTAAAGTAGCTCATCTTTCTTTTAGTAATATCATACTTATGCCAGAATGATGACCAAGAAATAATACATTATAAATAATCTTATTTGGTAGCAATTATATAAAATCAATATCTTATATATAGAAGTTTTCCTTATTTGTGAGGGAGGACAAAACTTAGGAATAATTTAAATTTATAGAAATCATTAAGATTCTTATCCATATTATGAAAAATATTTTACTATATTTTTAAAGCTTTTCATTTTATTTTTAAGACTTAGAAATATCCTGCTAATTAATAATTTAAATTCATTTGTAAAAGAAAAATCCAATATATATATGCAGTTTAAGGGAATAAAAGTGCATCTATTATAAGCCTACATGAGAGCCTCGTTTGGGGTATGGCTTGAGTTTCTCTCCCAAAAGGGCAGAGTGGTTTTGGGAAGAGACTAGATTGTTGTTTTTAAATGCTGGTAAAATATGTACAACATGAAATTTCTGATTCTAAACATTTTTAATGGTAGGGTCCTTCCAGATCTGAGAGACTAATTTCTTTTGTATCACTTTTCTTTTATACTCAGGCTTAGATAGCTGTTTTTTTTCCCTGTAGTAAAATACACATAACATAAAATTTTAACCATTTTTAAGGGTATAATTAAGTATATTCACCACTACCATCTTAAGAACTTTTTCTTCATCCCTTACTGAAACTCTGTACCCTTCATACCATAACGCTCTATTCCCCCTTTCTCTCAGACCCTGGTAACCTCTATTTTATTTCTGACTATAAATTTGACTATTCTATCTCATTAAGTATAATCATACAAACTTGTTTTTCTTCATCCCTCTTATTTCAATTAGCATAATGCCCTCAAGATCCATCCATGTTGTAGCATGTGTCAGAATTTCATTCTATTATATGTGTACACCAAATTTTGTTTATCCATTCATCTGTTGTTGATGGACATTTGGGTTGTTCGTACTACCTTTTGGCTATTGTAAATGATGCTACTGTGAATATTGTTATACAAATACCTGTTTGAGTCACCACTTTCAATTTTTTGTATGGTATATGTCCAGAAACAGAATTGTTGTTCATATAGTAATTCTATCTATATATATAAAAGGCTAAGTGACCGACCGTCCGTCCAACCATCTGACCGACTGATTGGTTGGTATATATGACGTGCACTGGCAATTTAAAAATAAACGTTGACTCGCACATGCGTAATACATATAAAGGTCTTGCTCGCACCAATCATACGAGTGTGTTTTGATCTGTCATTGTTGATCGTGAATTTGGTTGTTTTTGTTGACATTCTGAGAAATTTTGGATATACTCGATGGAGATTTTCACACCTATTTGAGTGATGATTCCATCAATTCAACGGATGATACTGAAAAATTTTCCCATCGAATTTCTTAATAGTGTTACTCCTTTGGGAATGCTGTGTCATAAATTAAAATTGAAAGTAGGTGCCATCATTATGCTACTGAGAAATCTTCATAGTAAGTGGGATCTTGTAATGGTATTAGGTTTATTATCAAAAGGTTGTGACCTAACATAATCAAAGCTGAAGTATTAACAGGATCTGCAGAAGGAGAGATTGTTCTGATTACAAGAATCAATTTATCCCTGTCTGACACTGGTCTCCCATTTAAATTAATTTGAAGACAGCTTCCTGTGATGCCAGCATTTGCGATGACTATTAATAAATCACAAGGACAAACTCTAGACAGAGTAGGAATATTCCTACCTGAACCCGTTTTCAGACATGGTCAATTATATGTTGCTTTCTCTCGAGTTCGAAGAGTGTGTGACGTTAAAGTTGTAAATACTTCATCACAAGGTAAATTAGTCAAACACTCTGAAAGTGTTTTTACTCTTAATGTGGTGTACAGGGAGCTATTAGAATAAGTTTAATCAATTTATCAGTCATTGTTTTTATCAATGTTGTTTTTATATCATGTTTTTGTTATATGTTTTTGTTTTTATATCATGTCTTTGTTATTGTTATATCATGTTGTTATTGTTTATTAATCAATTTATATATCATTTTAATATACATTTTACTAATTTTCTTTCATCTCTGACACTTCTTTTATAGAGAAAGGGCAAATAACGATATTAAAATATTTCTTCTAATAAATTTCCTCTCAATGTGCACGAATCCGTGCACCAGGCCACTAGTATTTAATAAGAGGCTAGTTTTGAACAGTGATCTGTATTCAGATTTTGCTTCAGTCCCTGGCAGATGTATAATTTTGATGCAGTACAGCATGGAAGTTATGTGAATGAAGGCTGAATGTCTCGGTCCAGGTTCTGACTTCACTATTGCCCAAATGTACTTCAGTGTGTCAGTAAAGCAGGAGAATAAGTGTTCTTATCTCATTGGATTCTTTTTATAAAATATATTTTTATTGATCTCAGAGAGGGAGAGGGAGAGGGAGGTAGAAACATCAATGATGAAAGAAAGAGAATCATTGATCGGCTATCCCCTGCATGCCCCCTACTGGGGATCGAGCCCACAACCTGGGCATGTACTCTGACTGGGAACTGAACTGTCACCTCCTGGTTCATAGGTCAACACTCAATCACTGACCCACACCGACTGGGCTCATTGGATTCTTAGCTATTATTATCCATTTATTCCTGTATTACACCTAAAATAATGATATATGAATGGCTTCGGGGAATCTATGAACCCTTCAATATTATTGTAAATCTCTGTGTATAAGTGCATTTGTAGATTTTTCTGAAGAGTCTCAATGCGGCACTGATCTATTAAAAGGGAAGAAGCACTACCCTAAAAGAAGTTAGTGGCCTATAATTTAACACCAAGCCTTACAAATGTGAGCTTGAATAAGCAGATTTATAAAATATGCCATGATGCTTTGGGAATGAGGTAGTTTCTTTATTACTTTTGTTCTCCTGGCTAAATTCCAGCCAAGAAAATTCCCTTGCAGAAATTCCCTTGCAGAAATTCCCTTCTGTTCCCAATTATTATAGTGTTGTTACAAATGGTTAAAAGATGAAAAAAGAAAAAAAAAATCTAAAAAATCCTCAATATCATAGATAGCAAGATATGTAACTGACATAGATACACCAAAATATGTCTCTGTGTGTGTGCAATAATTAACCTAATTTCAACTTTGGATAACCATTTCTTGGGGCTTAATTTAATAAAGTAACCCACTGCTTACTGTAACATACCAGTTTTCTTATTGTTCAGTTCTCCAGGTAGTATAAATGTAAAGGCTCTTGGAGGAACACCAACCAAATGCATCATAATGGAAAAGAACAGTGATGATAAAGAAAAGCCCAAGAAGGTTGCAATAGAAGTAGTTCTATCTCTTCTAAGAATAAAACCGTGATGGAAACACTTCGCTCGTAATTAGTAAAGGGCCTTTTGAAGGTTCTCCACTGATGTGGTATAGCTGAACCTCTCTTAATAATAATTATTCCTTAGATTTGCATTCCACCTCTAACATTTCAAAGAGCTTTTACAGGTCTTATTCCAAAGCCAGTGTGGGCTTCCTCTGCTTCCCTAGTGACCTCAAGATGTACATGCTGTGCCTCCTCACAGTGGGACAGCCTGGAAGCTTGCTGCATTGGCATGCCAGGTCCAAACCAGTAGCAGAGTGGAACCCCATAGCCTGTGGCCTTAACTTTATCCATGGGCCCTAGATTCTCTTCTTGAACATGATTAATGAATCAAAACTAGTTTTGGGCAATTAAGAAATCCAGAAAAGGGCACTTCAGGTCTTGGAACTATTCTGTATCATACTCATCCAAAATCCTTTTAACAAATATTTATTACCTGTTTACTAAGGGCCAGTCATGGTTCAAGTGCTGGGGACACTACAGTTAATGAATCAAAGCCTTTGCCACCAGGGAGTTGACATTCCAGTGGGGAAAGAGAGACAACAAAATAAATAAATACGTACATGCACAGTATGTTAGTTGATGAAAAGTGCTATCACATGTTTAAGGAGCAGCCAATGTGGGGGAGAGTGGAGGGATATGAGTTTCCAGAAGGAGTTTGGTACCTAATTCCAAAGAACTTACAGTAGCTTACTGTAAGGAGTTAGGTTTTTATTTAGAGTGAAGAGTGAGATAAGAAGTCACTAGAGGATTTGAAGCAGAAGCATGTCATGATCAAATTTGTACATTAATAGCATTACAAGGCTCTGTGTTGAGAAAAGATTGAAATGGGCATGGGCTGAAGCAGGGAGTTACATATTGCAGTAATCCTAGTGAGATCAAGAGTGATAGTTCCTTTATATCCCTTTTTAATCAAAATCCATCTCCTGCTCCAGGAAATTATTGATATGATTTTTAAAAGTCATTACAGATTAGTTTTACTGGTTCTAGAACTTCATATAAAAGGAAGACAATGGGGTACTGGAGAGAAAGGGTTGGGAGGAATATGTGAAGGCTGGGCATGGAGAGATGCATCAGTAAGAAGAAATATTTTAATTTTCCTATATTTTAACTCTCCTCTTCACCATGAGTCGTTTTCCAATAAATTGAGGCATATATAATTAATTGAACCCAATTTACTGTGCTACATCACCCCATTTGTTACCATTTACCATTACCCCACAAAAGAACAAATACTGCTTAAAGCAGTTTCACATGTATACATCTCTACAATGTTGATTTAATACCCTGCTTTATAAACTGAAAAAACATTAATAGCAATGAATTTTTTTAAAACCTTAAGAAAACCCATAATTCTGCCACACAACTTTTATTACTTTCATATATGTTGCCTTCATTTTTATTCACTTATACAACTATTTTATGTAATTGGAATATAGTTTACAAATATTTTGCATTGTTCTCTTTTTACTTATGATGTAGATTTCATTTTAACCAGGAAAAAAATTGTGTATTAGTTTATCATGTTGCCAAGCAACTATTTATTTTTAAAGTTTAAACAAGTGTTGTTGTTTTTTTAAATCCTCACCAGAAGAAATTTTTTCCATTGATTTTTAGAGAGAGTGGAAGGGAGAGAGGGAGAGAGAGAAACATTGATGTGAGACATGTCAATTGGTTGCCTCCTGCACACCCCAACCAGGGCTAGGGATGGAATCTGCAACCCAGGTATGTGCCCTTGACTAGGAATTGAACCCATGGCCCTTTGATTCAAGGGCTGATGCTCTAACTACTTAGAACACAGGCCAGGGCTAAAGTTTAAATAAGTTTTGATTGCCTGAATTGATTAATATACTGGATGGAAAGACAATGGAGATATTTAACCCTTAAACCAGTGGTCGGCAAACTGTGGCTCGCGAGCCACATGCGGCTCTTTGGCCCCTTGAGTGTGGCTCTTCCACAAAATACCACGTGTGGGTGCGCACATACAGTGCAATTGAAACTTCGTGGCCCATGCGCAGAAGTTGGTATTTTGTGGAAGAGCCACACTCAAGGGGCCAAAGAGCCGCATGTGGCTCGCGAGCTGCAGTTTGCCAACCACTGCTTTAAACAATTCCTGAGCCTATTACAATATGTTTTTAAAAATCTTATATACATATGTTAACTATCCCTCAATACACCTGGAAAAAAGTCTTATGTAACTTAAGAGATAGTTATGTTAAGTGCAATCCTTTTTAGTACATTCAAGCCCTAAGGAATGAAACGTCGACAATTCTGAACATAATTTGAGTGCATTCTATAGATAAGAGCCCTGTCCTAGATAATAAGTATAAAAAATGAATAAGCATTAGTCATGCCCTTGAGGGAATCACTGTTTCTTCTTCACCCAAGTGAACCAAATTAGCAAAGTGTCCACAATAAACATGAATTTCCTTATCACTTGTTTATTTTATGAAAATAAAAAATATCACACGCAACATGTGACATACTCATCATGTGATGGAAACAAGGGTAAAAAATATATACAATCTGATTTACAAGTTGATAATAGTAAGTAATAAATTTTTCAATAAGCAGTGAGCACTCTGGCTGCCAACAACCATTTCTGCTCCCTCAAAGTCAATACTTAAAAACTTTATTCTTTTCTTGAGAAAAAATCCCAGCACATTTTCAAACAAGGTCAAAGTAAAATGTGACATTAAGCCTTCTGAAGGGTTTGGAGGCCATGATTAAAAAGAGGGTTTGGCCATTGAAAAAGTATCTGATGGCTTCATACCACCACCGCCAACCACCCTTCCAGATACAGTACAATTTGGTCAAGAGTCATGACTGCACTGTGGCCATGAAGCATGTGCAGCAGCTTGCAGTAAGCAGGTCAGTATGAGGTTTGAGGGCCCAGGACTGTAGGGGTAGGATAGTTCAAATGCAGGTCAAACCACACTGTATGCTTCTCTACTTGAGGTGAAATTAAATTAAAATGATATTCCAGGGCTTCCCTAAAGAAGAAAATCTGTCAGAGAAGAGAATCCCATAGTGTATGGAAAAGGCAAAGGTGAACATAGTTATAACCATGATGGTATTAGTGGTGTGGGGTTACTATGGGGAGGTGGAAATGCAGACTCATTGGAATGAAGATTTATATAGGATGACTGCTTGGATATCAGTCTCAAATATATTTTTAGCACCAATTATAACATCTTCTTCTCTTCTCCATATCATTTCCTATAACCATCACATAACTGTTTAAAAGGGTGAACAAACTGCATGCATATGTTAAGGAGGGTACTAAACTTAATGAATAATGTACTATGGTACTATACTTTCTTGTATTTAAAAACAATGCTGAATAAGGAATATAAAAATTAGAAATATGTCTGCTCACTTACCTTTTCCAGTGCAGTTTGAACAACAGATTCGCTTTCTGTATCTAGGGCAGAGGTAGCCTCATCTAAGATCAGTATCTTTGGGTTTCGAACTAAAGCTCGAGCAATCGCGATTCTCTGTTTCTGTCCTCCACTCATTTGAGTTCCTTTTTCCCCTACTAAGGTATTAAATTTCTAATGGAAAATAGGAAAGAGTATAGAAACAGAGGATAGCATGATCAAATGATTAGAAAAGGAAATTACAAATAATCAGTTGTTTTAATACCAGCTTAATAACCAGTCTGGCTGGTTTTGACCTTTGATTTATTCTTTATAAAAATAAATAACTATTAAATTAAAAAGTTGAGTAAAGAGAGGACCTAAGAAAATTTTGGCTATGGATAAAAGAAATGAGAATATATGATATATCAAGGATTTTTAATAATTTGAATTTTCAAAGTTTTTAGGTAATTTTTAGAATATGTTGCTATCTTTAAAAGAACACATTAAAAGTATGTAATACAAAAACTTACTTAACTACTATTAAAAATGTTTATTAGCAATTTAATGCATTACACACAAACTCTGTCCTGGATATTCTGAAAAAGAATATGAAAAAGTTTACTGCAAAATAAACTTCCCCTCAAAACTTTTTTCAATTTAGGTCTTCTTTTACTTTTTTGGGGTATATACATATTTAATTTGGCAAGATTGGTAGTTACTGTTCTTTTTTGTTATTTCTTCATTAGCCCTGCTATAGTTTTACTGATTTTATTCATCTTATCAAAGTACCAGCTTTTGGTTTCAATGATTCCTTCTAATGTTTCTCCATTTTTTATTTTACTAATTGCTGCTCTAATCTTTATTATTTCCCTCCTTCTGCTTGCTTGGGGTTTGACTTACTTCTTTTACTCTAGTTTCTCAAGGTGAAAACTAAGTTTGTAGATTTTAGATCTTTTTTTCTTTCCAAAAATAAGTATTTAATGCTACGTTTCTCCTAAGGCAGTGCTTTAACTGTATCCCACTATTGATACACTACATTTTCATTTCTTTTTAGATAAAAATATTTTTTAAATTTTCCTTTAAATTTCCTCTTTGAGCTACAGATTATTTAGAGGTGGCCTATTTAAATTCAAATATTTGTGGATTTGTATTATTAATTCTTTTATGGGCATATTTTATATATTTTCTTTAAAATTGCAAAGCTATTAATTTTTATTATAATGACCCAGAATATTGTTTATCTCAGTGAACATTTCATGTGCATTTGAGAAGAATGCATTCCATAATTATTATTCTATAAATGTCAGTTAGATCTATTTGGTTGACAGTACTGTTCCAGTCATTCTATATCCTTGCTTTTTGCCTGTTTGTTCTATTAAGTACTAGAGATTTCAGCTAAAATTGTGGATTTGTCTATTTCTCCTTTAAGATGTATCTTTTTTCTTTCTTTTTTTTTTGTTCTCACTCATTTTGAAGCTTTTCTGAAGTGCATAAACATTTAAATTATGTTTTCTTGCCTGTTGATCATAGTTTTCTATTTCTTTGCATGTCTAGTTATTTTAGAACATGTACTCAATTCTGTGCATATGTTGGAGAGACTCTGAATTTGTTTTCTTGTGAAAAAAATGTTGATTTTCATTCTAGTAGGTAATTCAGATATTGACTTAGCACCCGGAACGTGTGTAATCTTGGTTCTATGATTTGTTGGAAGTAAATCTGTAGTAAGTCTTGAAACTTGGCAGGATCCAACCTCCAAGTTATGTCTACTCTGGGGATGTTGTTATGGCTTGGTTTTAGAATTTGTTAGGGCAGGTCTAGAGCCAGCCTTACTCTAAGGTGTGGTCTTTACTCCTAACCTGTAGCTTTTATTGGTGTCTCAGCTACATGCCTGCGGTATTTAAAAGGTGTTAATGTGATCTCTCCATTCTGGCTGGGTTGTGCTTTCAACATCCCCACCATCCTGCTCAACTTCTAGTATCTCCATTCTCCTCTCAGCTTTGTATCAGCTGCTCTCTGGTAAGCCTTGGATAGTATCATACTCAAAGATTCCCCAGCGATATCTACATGGACCTCTGACCCCACCTCAACTCCACAGCTCTCTCACTTCCTCTACCTTTGCGTAAGCTGCTCTGTAATTCTGTCTTTCAGCTCAGTGGGACGACCATGTTCCGTCTGGATTCACTTCCCAGAGATGGGGTCAGAAATTTGTTCCCAGGCAGAATGCTGCAAATTCCTGGACTTTCTTCATGAGCTTCCTTTCTCTCAGGAATCACAGTTTTATGCTACCTTTTATCCACTGCTTGGAAACAATTGTCCTATTTTAGCCAGACTTATGGTTGTTTATTGGAAAAGGCTAGCAAGTATTAGTTAACCCTAATATAATAATTAAAAATATATGTATATCACAGAGATATCACAAAAGCAAGATGGTTTTATTTTGAGCATAGCTTTTTCAAATATTTCACCTATCTAAATTAACCACTTTTGGAATTTTTGTTTATTATTGTGCTTATCCTTATTTCTCTGGATTAACATGGCTGTGAAATTTAGTTTCCATCATCATAAGCCAATGTCTTTAATTTGTTCTTTGGATTATATCTTAAAGATTTACTATTCTATTTATAGCAAGGGACATTTTTGTATAACTATGAGACTTTTAGTAAAAGACAGTAGTAACTTAAGGGTATAATTTCAGAGGCACCAGAAAGCTCCCTAAATTCCAAGTGGGAAACTGAAGATGACTGGTGTTTTGAGAAAAGGAAGTCATTGTAAGTCTCAAAAGGTCAAAGAAAGGAAATCTGTGTTTTCCTGAGCCATAAGGCAAAGAATGACCTCAAGTCTTTAATGAGTTTTCTGTCTTAATTATGATACTAGGTAAATGGGGATAGGAGGTATTTACTAGCAAAACAAATTTTTATTAAAAAAAATGAACAAAATTATGATGCTTCATGGAGGGCAGTTTGTAAAAAATACTCATTAAAATGAACTTTTTTGTTATTGTTTCCTTCAGGGATGGTGGAATTTTGTCTGTATTTTAATTTCAAATCTTATCCTTTCATATTTCACAGGGTACTCCCCACAACAATTTCAGTGATACTGATGAACAAATACTTTGAAAATGCAAATAAGTGGTTTTACAGCAATCAGTTCTAAATACCCATTAGGAAATATCCTAATACCAAGATATTAGTTTATTATCTATTTCCAAGTATGATTTCACATTTTATGTCCAATATTAGCTCTATGTGCTTCTAATAAAACACAATCATATTTATTCTTTTGCCTAATCACAGAACAAATCTGAACATTTTGTGTGACATTCCCACTTTTAGCCACAAGATGGCCTTGCAAATCAACATTTTTGAGACATAATTTCTCTGCTTTGTCTCATATAATCTTTATTTTATTTTTTTCATTTACAGTGAGAACCAATTAGAACTAAATATGATTTTTAAAATTTATCTTTCAATTATGCATTTTTCTGGTTGTAACCATGCTCTCTCATTTATGGATGTTTCATTCAGGACAACTCAAAAATTAATCACATCTTCCTGCTCTGGAGAAGTTATTGCTTTTTTATTTCATTTTGGAATATTATAGTGCTTTAGCTCTATGCTAAGGATACAGGCTACATAGTGTACTTACATTGGGAAATTCCATTATAAAATCATAAGCATTTGCTTCCTTTGCTGCTTTTTCAATCTCTTCATCAGTCACGCCTTCTCGTCCATATTTAATATTGTTATTAATGGTAGTCCCAAACAAAACAGGCTCTTGGCTGACCACTCCAATATGTTCTCGATAATGCTGCACATTTAAAGTTCTGATGTCATTCCCATCCACTGTGATCTGCCAATCCAAAGGAATGAGTCATGTGGTGATGCCTTTTCACTGTTTTTAGTCTTTTTTTACTAGTCCAAAACATAAGCTTAGAAGCACAGGTTTTCAGGGGTCAAAGACTGACTATATTTTGATAAAATATTTATAGCATTTATATTGTTAAAAGACTTGTTCTGATAGATAGGAACAAATAGAATATTAAAAAACAACAAAAACTGGCTTCAAATCTCGCTATGTCATCTAAATATCTTTATTCTAAGATCCACAAACTAGGTATTATAAAGATATATACCCTGTCATTGTGTAGATACATGTAACAAACTTCAGTTTTGTTATTTTAAGACTGATGTAATCTTTCATTTTTTCTAGGAAATATCCTTCCTTACTTCTCTTCAACACCCCATTCATTGCTATAAATAACTAGAGGCCTGTTGCACGAAAAGATTTGTGCAATAGGCCTTCCCTTCCCCTGGCTGCTGGCACCGGTTTTCCTCTGGCACCCGGGACCCAGGCCTTCGCTCCGGCCAGAGCTGCCTTTAGTCTTCACTGCTCGGGCTGGAGCCGCCTTCAGTCTTTTGCTCCGCCGCTTCGTGCCTATGTATGCAAATTAACCGCCATCTTTGTTGGTGGTTAATTTGCATATCTCGCTGATTAGCCAATGGGAGGTGTAGCAAAGGTACGGTCAATTACCATGTTTTTCTATTATTAGATAGGATAGTAAATTGTCTTCTCCAGAAATATTCCTTATTACCCCAACATATTCCAATGACAGAAGCCAATGTTTGATAAATATAACTTATAGAGTCTCTCTTTATTACCAACTCAGTATTTTGTTTAGGCAAGGGTATTTTGTGCAACTGCTTTATATAAGAATGATTATCCAATAATTTACTCAACATTAGCATGGATACATGAGTGGGGTATTAAAGACTCCAAATGAAAACTTACTTAGGAAGTCAAATTTAAATGAAATCAGGTTATTGGAGAGTAGATTTTCTTTTAAAAAGAACAGTTGAAATTGAATAGAAGCATTAAAAATTATGGTTCTGTGACTGTCATAGTCTCATTCTATATGCCATGTACAAGGGTGAGGAAATTAAGTGCAACATTATGGGTGACAGAAAAAAATGAGAGAGCATATTCTCTACAGATGTCATCCTTCTGGGATGTTTTGAGAAACTGAAATTCTTGCTAAGTTCTGGGTACTACAAAGTACTATGCTATTTTTCTCTACAGCAGTTAATACCTACTATATAACTTATTTTATTTATTGTCTGTCTCTACTTATTAGAATGTAAACTTGATGAAGGCAGAGGTTTTTGTGCTTTGTTCATCAATGTATTCCCAAGACCTAGAACAGTGACTGGCACATAATAAGTGCTCAGAAATATTTATTGAATGAATGCATATGTAGGAAAGAAAACAATATTGTTTCTCTTGGAGCTCCACTGTTAAAAATTAAAAGTTAACATAGCTATAATATCTTTGTAATAGGTGATATTTCCAAATCTCACTATGCAGGCGCTGCATAATATTGGTAGGTGCACTTACAAAGCCGTCTTCAGGATCATATAACCTCTGCAGAAGTTGGACTGCTGTACTCTTCCCACTGCCATTGGGGCCAACCAAGGCTACTGTCTCTCCAGAATTAATCTTGAGATTCAGACCTTTCAGAATCTATTGGAATGTATGGGAAGAAATTCCATAAAACTAGGTTAAATGAAAATATGGTTTAATATTTTCAGAAATTTAATGTAATTTAACATAAAACAAATTCTTCAGTAGCTATTAAAAACAAATTTAGATCTTGTTTGTTTCACATACATATATAATAATAACCTACATAATTCTGGAAAATAATAGTAAAAGAATCTCTCATCATTTCTCTATATAAAGAAGAAATATAAATTAAGATTACTTATTAAATATTAATAGCCACAGCAAACTACATTTTCAGCTGAAATACTTTATATGAATTTCATGACTACCAAGTTAGTGAAAATTTTACCTTTAATTTGCAACAACTGAATGAAATCTTGCCAGATATCTTGGTGAGCTACTTAAGAAATTTCGTTTTTAGAATATATTTAACATTATTGCAAAATATATTCCAAAGTAAAACAACTGTTGAAACTTCTTAGGGACTCCCCTGAATGAGATTCCACCAATAGAAACCCTCCTTCTCCTAGTGGTGGATCCCATGGAGACATTTCAGCTTAGGGGAAGCACTTTAAAATTTTCTCAATAACTGGGGGTTTGAAACCAGTATTTAGTGTTCCAAGAACCTGCAAAGTGAGAGAAACCTCCCAAATGACAATAGCAATCCTGTTGAGAAATTCTCACCTATCTTTGCTTGCATTTGTATGTATTTAGCCCCAAGTATGGGAATCTTTCTTTGGATTCCCTCACTTTGATCTCCCCATTTGTAAAGAAACAGACCCTTTAAATAGCCAAACATAAAACCTTCAAAGGGCCAAGCAGAGAAAAATTCTTTAAAGGAGGTGAGAAATCAGGATCCCCAGTGGGAGGACCTCCTGCCCGCCCTGCACTTTTACTCTCGAGTAGGTTTCTGGGTTTCTGTTCTTTCCGTAGAAGAGTTTGTGTTTTATTTAAAATGGGTGAACTTTTTTCTTTTAAAAAATTCTCCAGCTTAACAAACAGAGCTATGTTTCAAAAGTTCATTTCAAAAATAGTTGTTTAAAACCCAGAGAGCACTTTACTCTGCAATATAATAGCACAATTGGTGCTTGTTTCCAGGAAGACAACCCAAGCATAGTTGCAAAATGGAGTTAATCCTCTATTTATGTTAAGAAAGATGGGAGAAGACAGTACTACTGTAATAATGGTAATTAAGTAACAAGAAATTTTAAAAAAAGAGCGTTGAAAAAAGAATTTCAATCAAAGACTTAGAGAAAAATAAGGAAACAGGAGTAGGTAGATCTTTTTTGATGCAAATTATACAGGGGGGCATTTGTATATATACTTTAAAAGGCATTATAGTTTGATAATAAGCAATTTTATTAATTTCATTTAAAATCATGTCCTTTTTCTATGAAACAGTATTTGTTAGTAGTTACTCTTTGCATTCTTTAACTACTTTTTTGGAGAAATACACAATAAATGAAAGGAGGAAGACAATAGAACAGACATATTTTCTCAACAACGTGTCAAAGGCTGAATGACAGAAGGATAAACTGCTGCGTGTGCACACATGAGTGTGTTTGTGTGTGTGTGAAAGTGAGAGGGAAAGTAACTGAGGCACATATGCTGGTGCAGTAAAAGTCCTAGGAAACGGAG
This sequence comes from Myotis myotis, assembly GCF_014108235.1. NCBI lineage: Eukaryota > Metazoa > Chordata > Mammalia > Chiroptera > Vespertilionidae > Myotis > Myotis myotis. Next base: position 25,835,592 of record NW_023416315.1, read on the forward strand.
AAGTGAAAGGCACAACCTGTGCATAATTCTCCGAGGTTAGAAAGTAGATTAAAATGAGTTATGCTGGATGGGATAACATCCAGGGACCACCAATAGGTGGCACCATCAATCCAAGATATTTTGGTGTGCTCCCAAACCCAGAGTGAAGGAATCCCAGGGAGTTGAAAATGCTTTAGTCAGCTGAGTATAGAAAAGAGGCTGCAAAATGTAACTAGCTCACCCAGAGTTATCTGTCCGTTACTGATCTTTCTCTCCTTCCTCCCCACCATTACCTCTTTCCTCTTTCTCTCTGTCTCTCTTTCCAAGTCTCTGAACAAAGTGGCTAATCTTGGACAAACTGATCCCAGATTATTTTATAAGAGGAGATCTTAGCCAGTAGGTGGTAATATAAGAAAACTGTACAATTCTGTAATTAATTTTAACCCACCTTGACAGATTGTCTTGATGGATAACTGAAAGAAACATTTTTAAATTCCACAGTTCCTTCTATGCATTCCGGTTTATAACCTGTTGTTGAAAAATTATCTATAGCAGGTTCCTTGGAAAAACAAAGAGAATGCTATAAATCTTCAAGGGAATAAGTTGACAAATCTCTACTTTCTACAGTATAGTTTAAAGTTGATTTCCCTTTATAATGTTTTCCTTTTTGCTTAAAGGGCATTGATTAGACATTGGAGGTTTTAATAAAACATAATCTCCTTGTAGAAGAATTAAAACAAATTTCCATAGTCATTTGCCCAACATGAATTTTCCCCATCTTTTTGTTTTGTTTCCTTCTTGCAGCAATGCTAGTTATATTTCAAAGCAATCAGAAGTCTTACCTTGTCAATAACCTGAAAAATATTAAAGGCAGCTCCTCGGGCTATAGTGAAGGTTTCAAAATTAGGGGCTGCTGTTCCAATGCAATAACTACTATGAATTACACTAAAGAAAACCTAAAAGAAAAAAAATAATATTTATCTTTCCTCAGTTGTATAAGAGAGACAACAGAATAAAGTATATAGTTGGTTAAGACTCAGACAGATATTAGAAAAATTATGTAGGAGAAAATAGAAGCTGCTGTCAAATATAAAGGAAACAAGTCAATCCAAGTATATTTGGCCATCTCCTGATGTGGAACAACTTTTGGTTGTCCCATAGTCCTGTCATTATTACCTGGGAAATCTGAGCAGAAAAACTGGCTTACAGAGGAGTGCCTGCCATACCTGAACCTGGTTAAGTGAGGAGGTGAGTTGCATCCCCTCCTTGTTGGTCGACCCCTTGATCTTTAAAGAGAAGGATGTGTTTGATTTTACTAACTTAGAGACATTGTACTATTTCTATCCAAACTCTTATGAACTCTTGCCTTATTGAACACCTGTGCATTTTCAGACAGACACCTCTCTGCAAAAATTCAAATAAGGAAAGAACCCCACAAGCTAGGTACTATTTTCCCTACTTATAGATGAGGAAACTGAGGTATAGCAAGTCATTTGCCCAAGTCACATATAAATTCTTCATGCTGAAGTTTCATTTATATGAAATAAATGAATAGCTTAAAGTCTTTACTATGGAAGTCTCAAATTCAGAAGATGATTTTAGCTGAGGAAAATAGAAATCTATATAGAATAGGAGAGCCATACATAAATTGAAATATATAGGCCAGATCAATTCAGTTAGCAAGGCAAATAGTTCTTAATCCTGAAATGATCTGTTGATTGTTGAAACTTGGGAGGGTAACTGAGTAAATTCAAATTTAATGCATAAACCTAAGAGTTTAAATAATTCTAAATTGTGATATGGACAATTTAGAATTATTTATATAGTATGATTTTATTTGTTTGTTTGTTTAAATGCTCACAGGATATATTCATTGATTTTAGAGAAAGAGAGAAACATCAAAGTGAGAAACATCTATCAGTTGCCTCCCATATGCGCCCCAACTAGGGATCAAACCACAACCTAGGAATGTGCTCTGACTGGGAATCGAGACTGCAACCTTCTTCGTGTATGGGACAATGCTTTAACCAACTGAGTCACTGGCTGGGACTAGTTTGTTTTAAACATGTCTATATGTGGAAAGAACAGAGAAGGACAGAAAAGTCCAATCTATAGAATATTTCCAGAGGGAAGACATTTAGCAAGGTGAATGTAGAGTGCCATTTTAGAGTGCCATCTCAGCAAGACTGAAAGGAAGAAGTCTCACTAGACACTGGCCTTTTTGACTACTAGATTAAGAAAACTCTATCTCCCAGTGGAAAATTAAATTATGGTTTTTCTAAAAGTGTGATGCTTTTAGAAGATAGGCTGGATGAATATATCCTGCCATTCATAACTAAAATTTAAAGATATATACAAATCATTTGAAGGAAACAAATACTCCTATGTTTATTAAAGATTCATATTTGAATATTAAATATTATTGAAAGAGAAATTTTTACTATACTCTTAAGTAAGAAAAAATGTATCTAGGCCAGTTACTTTTGTTCTCACATACAACTTACAGCAAGGACAGTTCCAATGGTATAACCAGGTTCTCCACTCAGAATCAAGTAGGTTCCATACCAGAAAGTGAGTCCATAGGTTCCATTCATAAAGAAGTACACAGCACCAAGAGAGAGTTTTGAAGCTATAGTCTTTTTAATGCCAACATCCTTTGCATCTTTTAGATTGTATGTATATCTTTAAAAGACAAAACATAATATAATAGCCTTTGGGGTAAAAAAATAAAACCAAGTATATATTGTCATAACTAAAGGAACAGACCTTTGAATTTCTTTCTCTTGGGCCCCAAAGGCTACGACTGTTCGGATTGATGACAAAACTTCTTCTGCCACAGCTCCAGCTTTGGAATAGGCATTTAATTCCTTATTAGTCAATGAGATGACTATCTATAATAAACCATAACCACAGTTAACCAAAGAATGACCCGAGGGTAGTAACAATATACAGAGCATTTAATTCAGGTAGAATCTAGAATAACATAATTTTATTAGAGGCCTGGTGCACCAAATTTGTGTACTGGGTGGGGAGGGGGGTCCCTCAGCCCGGCCTGCACCCTCTTGCAGTCCAGGACCCCTTGGGGGATGTCCACCTGCCAGCTTGCAGTTCCTTAGCATTGCTGCAGAGGAGAGAGAGGCTCCCGCCACCACCGCTGCACTTGCCAGCTGTGAGCCCAGCTTCTGGCTGAGTGGCACTCCCCCTGTGGGAGCGCACTGACCACAAGGGGGCAGCTCCTGCATTGAGTGTCTGCCCCTGGTGGTCAGTGTGCATCATGGCGACCTATCTTTCTGCTGTTTTGTCGATTTGCATATTAGCCTTTTATTATATAGGACTAGAAGCCCGGTGCATAAAATTCGTGCACGGGTAGGCCTGGCCGGCGATCAGGGCCGATCAGGTTCACCACCTCCCTGCTTCCCCGCCTCCTCCTTCCCTTGCCACCTGCACGCTGCCACCACCACACAGTTCCCACCCCACCTCCCCACCTTCCCACCTCCTCCTTCCCTCATTCCCTCAGCACCCTGACACCGCTGGTTGCCCATCATGTTATACGCTGCCCCTGGTGGTCAGCTCATGTCATAGCAAGCGATTGAACTCCTGTTGTCCCAGTCAAACTCCTGAAAGGACACTTTGCATATTAGCCTTTTATATATATAGATTATTGCAAAGGTACTTAATATCAATCTAACCTTGTTGGTTTACAAATGAGGAAACCAATGGCCAGATATATTAACTGATTTTTAAAAATTGACTTCAGAGAGGAAGGGAGAGGAAGAGAAACATCAATGATGAGAGAGAATCACTGACTGGATGCCTCCTGCATGCCCTCTACTGAGGATTGAGCCCACAACCCAGGCATGTCCCCCGACCAGGAATCAAACAGTGACCTCCTGGTTCATTGGTCAGTACTCAACCACTGAGCCACACTGTCCAGGTTTAATTGACTTTTAAAGTCTCACGGTAGTGAAAGATCTAAACCTAACATAACCTAGAATCTAAATCTCTCTTTTTGCTTTCTACTAGTAGAGCTTTACTGTTTTTTCTCTGTATTTTTAAAAACTTAGAAAGTGTGTGTTTATATAATACAATTGATAAAGGCTTGATTTGGAGAAGGATATTAGGAATACAGTTCTTTTGGGTATACTCTGGAAATTAATAAGCTTAATTTAACTTGATTTGATTTGTTATCTAGAAAATGTTTCCTAGAAAATGCTGTTATCTCCAAACACTAAGAGGTGAGATTCCAGAGACAAAGAGGGGAGAATATCACTCTTTGTGATATTAGGGAGGTTTATGTGATTTCTCAAAATTTTAAAATCAGAATGGGCTCTTTTCTCTATTATATGCACTTATTACTCCTTTAATTGGTAAAGGATTTAATTTAGTAATTGGCACAATGAAAGGGAACAACAAAATTTGTCCTCTGTGCTGTGAGTCTGAGTCTAACTACTGCCTACTCACATAACAGATCTATCCACTTTCAAAGCACATTTCACATCATTGGAGCTGATTTTATGTAAGACATGCTTGGATAGTCGTTAAACTCAGAAGGTAGCATAAACTGAGTAATACCCATTATTTTATGAATTACTGTAAAAGATTATAATTTCTATAATATATCACTAGAAGGGAAGTAGCAAAAAGCCTTGGGTATCATATTGATTTAATAAATAAATTAAATTGAAGGAAGCTAGAAACTATCCACCTGACTTCTTTAGTCAATTAAGTAACTTTTACTTTTACTTGCTTCCTCTTCATAATCAGTTAATACAATAGCAGAACTTAGATTCCCCACTACTGTTCCTTTTAAACAACTTGTCTACATCACTTCCCTGGGCAGTTAAGTTAAATATTTGATCTTAGTAACATACTGTGGGTAATCTTTCTCCTGAGAGGCTCTAATTTCAATAAGATTTTGACAAGGGTTACCAGGTCAACACTCGAAGTCACACTAAATAATGATTTGCTGTGTAAATACTTGGATCTATTGTTAAGGAGTTATTCAACCACAAAATATTATCATTGCTAAAAATTCTTGTGTGGTTCACTTTGTATATTGCTAGCAAATACACTCAGTGAATTTTGTGGTGTTGATTTTCATAATAAAGAATTAGCTTTGCAAATATTAAAAAACTTTATCCATCCCGTAAGAGTACACTGTGCCTCAAGTCTAGGAGATGAGTATGTACATTGGTAGAATTGCCAAAAACATGATTTGGAGAGAGCTATTAGGGATATATTGGTTGTTTTTAGACTTCACAAATAACACTGGTTTCAAAATTTGGCTGTAAGTAGGTTAATATCTTGTGGTATACTCACAGTGTAACAGTGCTAAAACTATAATTTAAAATGCACATACATAATTTATTAAAAATTTAAAGAGCTTTACATAGTACATAGAAATAGCATTAGCAAACATTTTAAATATAATTTAGAGACTTAACATTTTAAACTTTAAATGGTTGACATAAAAAAGTATTTGAATATTTACTGTTTTAGGATTTTATCATTTTGTTCTAGTGAAATAAACTGCAACACATTTATCTGGGAATTTAGAACAGATAAGGCACTCCCAGCATCTGATGTATCCAGGCACAATACTTTATCCATGCTATCATCTGAAGTTGCATTAGACCACTAAGTGAAGATGAATATTTTTTAATGTTAGTAAGATACTAAAACCAGCCTCACCATAGCCAAATAACTTGAGGATAGAATGGTGATTAACTGTAAACAAAATCAAAAGTAATTTTGATGTATAATGTCCCTTTCTATTTGAGACATAAAAAATGAACAGAAATGCCTTTCTGACAAACTCAGTAAAACACCTCATTCACATTCCCACTTCTAGTCAACACCACATTAGCCATCTTACCTACCCTAGAACACATGGCTGCGGAAGCAATTATAAGAGGAGATGTAGACAGAGTCACTAGGGTGAGTTTCCAGCCCTTCACCATGCCAATCACCAGACCAATAGAAAATGTAGACAGGTTTTGAAACAACAGAGCAATCTTGTCTCCAATACCATCATTGATTTTGTTGATGTCACTGAAACAAATAAATGCAGCAAAGTTGTTTATATGTCAGATATGAAAACAAAGTTGATATACTATTCATGAATACTCTTACTCAGTTATTCGAGTGTTCAGTTCACTGATGTCACAGCTGTCAAACCAGCTGATGTCCTGTGCCAAAATGGAATGAAAAAACTCTTTTCGAATTCTCTTGGTCTGTCGTGCTGCTGTCATAACCCAAAAGGAAATTTGCATGTAGCCAAAAACCAAGGCAGTAACTCCTATTCCAACATAATATAAGGTCAACCTGAAAAAAGATGATTGGAAATGTTAGTGAGACACAAGAACAACTTTTCCCTTGATACCAAAAAACCCCCAACACCTACTTACTACACCCCCAAACCAAAAAGAGCCTATCATATTTGTGCTGAAAGACTGGGGAGGAGAATAGAGACAGGCCTTCAGCCCATTGGCTGTGCTGGAAAGGAAAGCATGTACCTTTCTTACAGAAATCTTCCATGTTTTCTCTCAGTAGCATTTCTACATTGAGCATTTAGCAGAGACATACTAAAAGTGGAGCATTTTTAATGCTAATTAGAGGTTAGCACTTACAATCAGATTTAAGAGAACAAAGATCCCTGATAAATTTCACTGATTGCAAATGGAGTGATGCTGCAACACATGCTATACGGAGGTCATAAAATATAACTAGTTGTGGGTAACACTGAACCAGTTAGATACTTAGTTCTCAGAGATCCTCAGAAGGCCTGCACAGGCTTCCTCGGCCCAATGGATGGTGTCTAGGCATACTGAAAGAAGGGGGAAGAGAGCTCTCAGGAGCTTTGGACTCCAACTACTAAAGTGGATGTTATATGTGTGTTAAGAAGTGTAGTGAAGAGCAGAGTGTGGTACTATATTAATTTAATTCAACCCAAAATGACTGGTGAGAATTGATGTGCCTGGCATCTTCCCTCAGGCTTGCAATTGATAGAGGCTGTGGTGTTCTGACTAGATCTTACAGAGCAGCGGACATCTTAAAGTTACAGATTCTTATTAAGTAGGTCTGTTAGGAGGCAGAGCGTGTGCAGAGAGGAGTCACTGCTTTAAGGCTCCTGACTCTTAGAAGAGACTCTGTTTCATTGAGGTAGATACAGGTTGAGAGGGGAAAAGACCAAGAGATTTTCAGCATTGCAATGATAGTTACAGTCTCTTGGTTATCAATGAAGGGTTGTGCAAGACAGGAAGGACTAGGAATAACCAGATATTTTGTTGTCATAGATGTCATGAAAAGGCAGGAGAATAGTGGCAAGAAATGAGGAAGAGAGAGAGGAGAACACAATAATTTTCTTGGGCATAAAGTTGCTGGACAACTAGGAACCCAGTCGGCATTAGTGTAGGCAGGAGCCAATGTGTGACTGGTGTGGCCTCACTGATGCTTTTAGAGGAGGACCTGTCCTACTGGAACTGGGACTAAGGGGAGACAACCTATGGAGGATGAAGACTTGGGTGGATTTAGGCACTGGGGGAAGAGGAGTTATTTTTAAATAGAAGTTGTTGGTCTAAGTCAAAAGGAGATATCTTGCTAAGCTTTGGGAAAGGAAAAATGTGCCTGGTCTGTGCAATATGACTTGGGTGTGAAAACACTGTCTTAGGAGAAGGAGCTGAAGGAGTGTGAGTAACAGTGGGAATGGTTACAATTTAACAACTGTAATCTCACTGGGGGAATAAAAGTGGTTCTGTAACAGTTATAATTGCTTTGGATTTGTAATCAAAATGGTTTTATGATTTGTCTTTGACTATTCAGAGATAATTGCAAATTCTGGTTTTATAAGCCCAAGTCGTTTTACATTTGCTTTTCCAAAATTTATTAAATTGGAATTTTTAAATTATATATATATATATCCTATCACAATATTTGACAGAAAATTTATTTTATTTTTTCTTTATTGATTAAGGTATTACATGTGTCTTTATCCCCCACTCATGCCCTCACCCCCTGGTGTCTATGTCCATTGGTTAGGCTTATATGTATGCATACAAGTCCTTTGGTTGATCTCACCCCCTTACCCCCACCCTCCCCTACCTTCCCTCTGAGGTTTGACGGTCTAATTGATGCTTCTCAACTGAGAGAATTTTTGCTAAAACCTATAAAATAATCAAAATTAAGCCGCCATGAGAAAAAATGAAGTGCACTAAATGTAAAAATTTAGGTTTCCCTAATAAGAAATCTAGAGTATGTCTCTTATATTATTAGCAGAAATTAGTATTTTTTAAAATCCTCTTCCAAGGATAGGTTTTCTTGATTTTAGAGAGAGGGAAAGGGAGGGAGGGAAGAAGAGAGGGAGGAAAAAAGAGAGAGAGAGAGAAACATAGATTGTTTGCCTTCCATAGGTCCCTAACCCAGGATCAAACCCACACCCTAGGTATGTGCCCTGACTGGGGATCAAACCCACAAACTTTTGGTGCACAGGATAATGCTCCAATCAACTGAGCCACCTTGGCCAGGGCAGAAATTAGTATTTTTAAACATATCTCCTTTCAGAATTGTTTAATACTTTCATTTGAAAAAGTTATACTGGCATTCCAGAGATGGAGACAGAGATAGAGTGATAACATGCCTAGCTAAAGTGGATGTAGCCATGCCAGGCCAGTGTGGCTCAGTGGTTGAGCATTGACCCATGAACCAAGATATCACTGGCTTAATTCCTGGTCAGCCAGGGGTTTCAAACTCAATCCCCAGTAGGGGGTGTGGAGGAGTCAGCCAATTGATGAAGTTTCTCTCTCATTGATGTTTCCATCTCTCTATCCCTCTCCCTTCCTCTCTCTCTAAAATCATTAAAAAAAGTTTTTAAAAATTAAAAAAAGGAATGATGGCCTAGAGGGTGTCACTGTGATGTGATAGGTATCCCCTGGGATCGTGCAACATAGAGGCTTCACCCTTGGGCGAAAACATGAAAAAAATCACCTTGGTCTATATAGGAAGGACTCATAGTTTTAGTGAGATACTACTGAAATCCAGTGAATATACCCTGTACAGTAGTGTCTCTTTAACTAACAAACTCAATATGGTGTGTCTCCCCCGCCCCCCAAAAATGTAAACACATTTTAACAGCTGATAATTCACTTAATTTTCATTCCTTTTCAGGTTTAACTGATTTGAAATAATGAATGAAACCAGACTAAGCTTTGAGCAAAGAAAATTTATCCTAAAGTGTCACTAGGCTTTTTTTATGGGGATACATAAAAGGTAAGGTTTATGGCAACAGTTGATGAACTGAGGACTTGCAAATACAGACAAAATGATTCTTGATGTTTACGATTCCATTGCGTTGAGTTATCAGCAGTGCCTGGACCAGAATGATCATCAGTTTGAAAACAGGCATTGACAAAAAAAATATTCATTTCTGTAGATTCTTTTAAATATTGAGAATGAACTATATGTTAATAAACACTGACTTTATAATCATTCAAAGTGTATATACATTTTTTGGACACCGTGTATGTGAGAGAGGAAAGCATGCTGTTTAATACATAAAACTACTAACAAAAAATGTCCTTATAAGTTACTTATTTCAGTCTTTACAATTTTTAGTCTAAAAAGAACTATAATAATCTGAAATAGTCTCTAAAATTAGTCAATACAATTTTACCATTTTACAACTATTTTTACTATTTTTTGCACACTTATTTTTGTTTTTTAAACTCTATAGAAGTGGCATTTTTTTCTATAAGATGTTTAAGAAAAATAATTTAAAAAAAGGAAAAACAAGTCCTTTAGTCTCTAGGATATGTACCTTCCATTCTAGGAGGCAAAATTTGTGTAAAAATGCAAATACTAAAACAACTTTTCTATTGATGGTAATTTTGTCAAATAAAACTTAAAGCATATGAACCTACATAACTTTCAAATAGAAAAAATATGTAATAATATTTTATATGCCTAACAAAATCAGAGGATATGTTTGCTTTAATCCCTTATATGTCATGTTGATGATCAAACTTTTCAGTTCTCCTCATAAATATTGAATAAAGCAGCATGCAATGTCCATGATATTAACATTTCTTTTTGACTTACACAATCATATCTTTATTCAGCTTGTCTTGAGACTGGGTACAGTTCCGATAATTTGCTGTAAAAAAGTTTTTCAAATTATAAAAGCAATTAATTTATAATTGGCCATACTCTCCACACCAAATATAGTGCATTCTTAAGAAAAGAAACTTAATGACTTTAACATAAAATTTGAAATAATTACCTCTAGTCTCAAGAAGTGCTCATGCAATGTGAAAAATTATGAGTTGATATTAACCATGAAACTCATACTTGGAAAGAATTCTTTAGGACATCTTTGATTTCAGGCAAGAATTGTGTAATTAATAGTAATAAAGCTCTCCTTTATTGCTGAGAACATGCATTTAGAATTCAGTTTGAGATACCACAAGGAATGATTTAGAAAGTCCAAGAAAATCAAGAACTAGAAGCAGTAGTTCTAGAAGCAGTAGTCATGGGAAAAATGTAAATAAAGTTCATTGAAATATGTTGAGTATAACAAGGATAGCAACATAATAAAACAGTATTTAAAATACTCCTTGAGTTACAACTTTCTATATAAACTTTTATTTCTATCATCTGGTAAAAAAGATATCAAACATTAATATACCAAGATCATGATTTCACCAACAGCACAAAACAGTGGTCAATATTTACTATTATTATATTCTTAAACCTCTATAATAAAAATTTAAAGTGAATTACAAACATCATGACTCTTCATCACTTACATAACCAAAATATCTCACATATAATAATGCTTGTCTATGATCATTATTTATATGCAAACAATCATTTTCCTCTCATTCTATTTATAAAGTTATGGCAGGAAACAATTTTAAAGCAGCTATTCCAAATTTCAGAATTGACACAGAAGTATCAAAACCTAGGATAAAGTTTTAATGAGATTAACAGTTAATAAAAATAATAAACATTTCTAGAAGTGGTATCCAGAATCACATAAAAATGGCATCATCTAATTTTGGAGATTATATTAATAGAGGTAGCATGTACAAAAGCTCAGTGTTGGCACAAAAATGGGTCCCTGATCAATTATAGCTACATTTATATTTTCATTTGTAGGAGCAAATAATCCTCCTCTATTATCCCCGAGAAAATCAATATTAGAAGGTTTACTGTATATTCCACAATGAAACTCAGAAAAACTGGAGAAACCTTAAACAAAAACAAAAATTGAAATTCAAGCAATATCAATCAGTTATGTTTGGCCTAGCCTAGCTATCTAAAGTTGGTAAGGTGATCAATTATCAAGTCGCTCTAACAGAAGAAATACTCTCCAGGATACTGCCTTAGGTTTCGTGGTTTTTCCTTCCTTTTCTCCTTCATTCACTCATTTTGAGAGAGAGAGAGACATAGAAATATTTGCTCAGTGAATTGGCTGTTTCTTTTGTTTAACAAACAGGATGACATCCTTAATTTAGCTTCTATCATTAAAATATCAAAAAATTATTAACTGTGTAGACAGGAGATCATCACATGCAAAGACAGAGGTAGAAGCAATGGCTTTACTCCATTCAAACAAGATTGGGACACTAGAAAGATTAGCCTTCAGGTGGAAAACAAGAGGCTATAATTAGTATTTAAAGTCAAATAGGGCACAGAGGGAAGTACCCTGTATAAAACTAGGCTTATGTCTAAAAGAAAGTCAGGTTTTAATGAGACATTTACCCTAGTTATAATAAATAGCTATTAGGATACTACCTACTGTATAATTTGGGGAAAACATATCAGGGAATTATTAATGTTTATAATATCCACCAGATTAAAAAAAGGGGATATTCACTATATTGGTGCATAGGAGAATTGATAGAAATTACATCGAAAGAATGTCACCTTGAAGGACACGACCCTAAAATAGGATGCTACAAAGGTAACAATACATGAAGGATATTTATAATTGTAGGAAGCACAAAAACACTTTTTCTACACCTGATTGCTAGATTCCCCTCCTATCTTTATTCAGGCATTTTGTTTCTAGTACTATAAGTTTTCTGCATGTTCTTTTCGGCTTCTTTGCTATAGTATTTCTATAGTGCCATGTATGTCTATATACTATTAATGAAACTGTAAATAGACCTCTAAAAGATTTAGCCATTCTTGATTTTTTTTCTTTTTAAAGGTTGAATTACAGATAAATAGCCTGGAATGGCCCAAGCCTTTGATTAAATCCTGACATAATCAACACTGTTTTTTCCCTTTTATTTTTTAATTTTTAAAATAAATACTTATTGTTCAGATTATTACAGTTGTTCCTCTTTTTCCCATAGCTCCCCTCCACCTGGTTCCCATTAAAATATCAAAAAATTATTAACTGTGTAGACCTTATCCCCCCCCCCCCCGCCCTTATCTGTCCCCACTGTCCTTGTCCATAGGTGTACGATTTTGTCCAGTCTCTTCCCGCACCCCCCAGACCCCCTTCCCCCTGTCTCAGATTATTTTTATATATCACTAGAGGCCCGGTGCACAAAACACGTGCACTGAGGAGGAGGGTGTCCCTCAGCCCGGCCTGCACCCTCTCGCAGTCTGGGAGCTTTCGGGGGATGTCTGACCAATGGCTTATGCCTGCTCCCCATGGGCAGCAGTTGGACATCCTTAGTGCTGCTGTGAAGGTGGGAGGCTCCTGCCACTGCCACTGCGCTTGCCAGCCGTGAGCCTGGCTTTTGGCTGAGTGGTGTCCCACTGTGGGAGCGCACTGACCACCAGGGGCCAGCTCTTATGTTGAGCGTCTGCCCCCTGGTGGTCAGTGTGCATCATAGCAACTGGTCGTTCCACCATTGGGCTGAAACCAGCTCTCCAACATCCCCCCAAGGGGTCCCAGATTGCGAGAGCATGGAGGCCAGGCCAAGGGACCCCACCAGTGCACAATCGGGGCTGGGGAGAGACGTGGGAGGTTAGCCAGCTGGGGAGGGAACTCAGGAGGGTTCCAGGGCATGTCCAGCCTGTCTCGCTCAGTCCCAATCGGCCAGACCCCAGCAGCAAGCTAACCTACTGGTCGGAGCATCTGCCCCCTGGTGGTCAGTGCATGTCATAGTGACTGGTCGACTCTCTGCCCCTTGGTGGTCAGTGCACATCACAGTGAGCAGTTGAATGGCCTTAACATATCATTAGCACATTACACTTTGATTGAACGGCCAACTGGATGACTGGACACTTAGCATATTAGGCTTTTATTATATAGGATGAGCAGATAGATGACCATTGGACTTGAACTGCAACACTGGTTCTCTCATGAGTCTCTAGCCTGCAGGCCCACCCTGAAGATTTTGGACTTGCCAGCTTCCATTATTGAGTGAACCAATTCCTTAAAATCTCATCTCTCTCTCTCTCTCTCTCTCTCTATATATATATATATATATACATATATATATATATATACATATATATATATATATATATATATATATATATATATATGTATATACACACACACACACACACACACACACTAGAGGCCCGGTGCACAAAAATTTGTGGACTCGGGGGGTCAGCTCAGCCTATGTCCTCTTGCAGTCTGGGACCTCTCGGAGGATGTCCACCTGCTGGCTTAGGCCCGCTCCCGGGTGGCACAGGGCAGGCCCAATCCCTAGGTGCAGCCCCTGGTCGGGCTCAGAACAGGGCTGATTGGGGAGTTGGGGCGCTGCCCCCTGTCATGCACAGAGCAGGGCAGATCAGGAGGTTGCGATGCCACCCTCAGTCACACTCAGGGTAGGGCCTGTTGGGGGGTTGGGGCACCGCCCCTTCAACTCAAGGCAGGGTCAATGGGGAGGTTGCAGCGCCACCCCCTGTCACGCACAGAGCAGGGTTGATCAGGGGGTTGGGGAGCTCCCCCCTGTCACTCACAGAGCAGGGCCCATCAGGGGGTTGGGGAGCTCCCTCCTGTCACGCACAGAGCAGGGTCAATAGGGGAGTTGGGGCACTGCCCCCTGTCACACACAGAGCAGGGTCGATCAGGGGGTTGGGGCACCGCACCCTGTCACACTCAGGGCAGGACCGATGTGGAAGTTATGGCTCTACCCCGTCACACACAGAGCAGGGCCCGTGGGGGCAGGGGGCGGGGTTGGAGTTCCACACCGTCACACACAGAGCAGGGCCGATCAGGGGGTTGGGGTGCCGCACCCTGTCACACAGAGACGCAGAGCGATCAGGGGGTTGGGGAGCTCCCCCCTATCAGGCACAGAGCAAGGCTAATCAGGGGGTTGAGGTGCCTTCCCCTGTCATGAACAGAGCAGGGCGGATAGGGAGGTTGTGGCCCTGCCCCCTGTTACACACAGAGCCGCAGGGTGATCAGGGGGTTTCGGTGCTGCCCCCTGTCACGCTGATCCCGGTGCCGGGAGGCCTCGTGGCTCCGCTGATCCCGGTGCTGGGAGGCATATTACCCTTTTACTGTATAGGATAGAGGCCTGGTGCACGGGTGTGGGCCGGCTGGTTTGCCCTGAAGGGTGTCCTGGATCAGGGTGGGGGTCCCCACTGGGGTGCCTGGCCAGCCTGGGTGAGGGGATGATGGCTGTTTGCAGCTGGTCACACACCCTTCAGGGTGGGGAGTCCCCACTGGGGTGCCTGGCCAGTCTGGGTGAGGGGCTGAGGGCTGTTTTCAGGCTGGCGGGTGACTGAAGCTCCCAACCGCCCCTTTTTTCTTTTTTTTTTTTATTCTGGGCCAGCTTTAGTTCTAAGGCTTGGCTCCAGCTCTTAGGCCTCCGCTGCTGAAAGCAGGTGTCTGGTTTGTTTGGGTTCTAGAATCGAAACACTGTTTCAACTCCAGCTCTGAGATCCCAGCTGGCTGAAAGCAGGTTTCTGGGGTTTTGTTTAGCTTCTATATTTGTAACAATGTTTCAAACTGCAAGCTCAGAGGCCAGCAGCAGCAGGCGGGGAACATTGGAGTCCTCTGTCACTGAAGCAAGCAAGCCTCATGTTCGCTTCAAGCTGCCTGGCTGCCGGCCGCCATCTTGGCTGGCAGTTAATTTGCGTATCTCGCTGATTAGCCAATGGGAAGGGTAGCGGAGGTACGGCTAATTACTATGTTTCTCTTTTATTAGATAGGATAGGGTGTCCCCCAAAATGTATGCACACTTTAGCAGCTGATAACTCACTTAATTTTCACTCCTTATCAGGTTTAACTGATTTGACTAGACATTTTTTTTATGGGGATACATAAAAGATAAAGTTTATGGCACAAAACCAGCAACGGTTGATGAATTGAGGGTGCACAAATACTGAATAAATTGATTACATTGCTTCATGTTATCAGTAGTGCCTGGACCAGAATGGTCATCAATTTGAAAACAGGCATTGATAGAAAATTATTAATTTCTGTAGACTCTTTTAAATTTTGAAAATGAACTGTATGCTAATAAATACTGATTTTGTAATCATTCAAAGTATGTATACATTTTTGGGGGACATCCTGTGTGTGTGTGTGCATATGTGTATCTCTGTCTCTATACACACACACACACACACATATAATGTGTGTATGTATGTATACAAACACACACTCATCCTGTTGGTTCTGTTTCTTTGAAAAATATTGATGAATATAGATTTTTGTTCTTTAATCCCTGGCAATATAGAAAAATGAATGACTTTAATACATACCATGTAGATATTGTATGACAATACAATAATCTGTATAATGAGCTCACTGTTTTAACACCTCTGAGTCTCCAGCAATATAGAAAAGTAAATACTGTACTCACTTGTGTTGCTTTTGAGTAGACATCCACTAAGAAGGTTATCACTCATTTCTCCTAAAATCAGTGACATTACAGGAAGACATGCTCCATTTACCACTGATGCCAGTAATCCCAGGATCATGAGTGTGATGTCCAGCCCCTCAGCAAAGCGAAACTGAGGAAAATAAAAGAGGGTAGCATTTTGCTGTAAAAAATTAAAACCCAAACCCAACATACAGTTTTTGCCATCAAGTAAATGTCATTTTATAAATTAATTGACTAAATGAAAGAATAAAACAATGGAAAAATATTTATAAAGTAAAAAAAAAAAATAGCCACCAATTCTAAGGAATTACAATGTATATTGAAAAATATAAAGTAGCAAAATCAGTAAAAATTGTAGACCTGTGACACAAGTCAGGTCAGATGTGGATATGAATCAGAAACTTCCTTCCATTTGGTTAATTCTGGAATAAATTGAGATATTTCAAAAGACTGCAATGACAATATCTTGATTGATGGACAATGATCTTCAATTCCCTAGGCTTATCAACATCATAGCAATGAAAACTAAGTGCAATGAACAGTACTTAACTAGTAAAAGTCAGTTCACCGAATGTAATAAATTATATTCTTCATTCTTATTTTAAAGTCCTCAGATTTTTTTCTACTTAGGACAACATCTATTCTGTAAATTAAGGTCTACAATAATTCGCAAAGCTGTTTAGAAGAAAGAAATAACTGAAAGGCAAATATTGATTGCTTCACATTCTATTCTATAGCAAGTCCCCATAACATTATTCCAAAGCCAAAACATGAACTTGAAAATGTGGATTATGTATCTTACTGAGAGAGGTCAAGATAAAATGTATAATGTTATTGAAATAAAATTAGATTTGAATAACAGGAACTTAGTACATATTTTGTAAGTGGAAACTGAAAAAATTTAATGTTTTTCCTTTCATTCATGCACTAATAAATATTTATGAATTAACTGCCATACCTTTGTACTCATTACTACAGATAAGAGGGTATCTGCTCCTCCACCATCCCCAGAGTAGTGTGTTATCTCCTTGATAAAGTTTCTCATGTTCTGCTACTTCCCAGATTTTTTAAAAAATGGACTTCTGAAAAAATAGGTAGTTTCAAGTGTATTTTTAGTGATATTGATCTGATAGGTTGATTTGGAGATTAGATTAAGTGGAGGAGGTGTTTTGAGAATGCATTTCTGAAAATTTTCCTTAATCATAATGCTGAAGAATTGTGCTGAAACATACTCTGATGCATACATAACCTTTAGAAAATATTTTGATAATTATTTTTTGTTTAAAAAGGATTTATACCACTTTAAAAATAAAAGCAACTTTTGTCAATATCACTGGAAAATACTGAAATGTAAACAAAATAGTAAAAGTCATTTATAATTCCATTAGAGGCCCGATGCACGAAATTTGTGCAAGGGGCTTGGCCCTTGCAGCCCCACCTGCCTCGGTCGGCCCTCGCAGCCCTGGCTTCGTCTGGAAGGTCGTCCGGATGGTTGTTCTGCTGTTTGGTCTAATTAGCATATTAGCCCTTTATTATAGAGGATACCACTCAGAAATATCCTCTGATAACATTTATGTATCACACATACACACATGCACACACTCCCTCCTCTCAAAATTGGAATTACTGTCTAGTTCTTGTGTTGATTTTTTCCATGCCTTATTGTGGACCTGTTGGGTTGTAAACTATCAAACAAACATTCTATACACTACTGACAATTCCCTAAAATTTTCTTATATGTATACTTTCTAGCTGATGTTACTTACTATCTCAAAAGGTCCAACAACTTGGTTTCTTACTTTGGGCAGTTGTTCTTGCAGTTTTCTGGAAAGTAAATGTTTAAAAGGTAACATTACAATGTGAATGTAATTTGCAACATTTTCTAGTTATAATTGTGCTGAAGAGTCAAATTTTACCCAGGGTAGCAAATTATACCAACACTGCAATTTTAAAAACAAATTTAATCATAGATAATACGAAGATTTTTAGTATAATCCCTGGAAAAGTAAGTTGTCACTTGCAGTCCACATTAGAGTAACAACTGAAGATATACATCTGGAGTGAATTTTTTTATTGTGGTAAAGTACACATAAACATTTAATTTACCATCTCAACTCTTTTTAAGTGTACTTTTCAGGGGTATCAAGTACATTCATATTGTTGTGTTACCATCACCACTAACCATCCACAGAATACCATGAATCATGAAAAACAGAAACTCTGCCAGCTTCTGCCCACCACCATTCTACTTTTTTTAAAAAAAGTCTTTATTGATTTGAGAGAGATAGGAAGGGAAATGGAGACAGAAACATCCATGAGAGAGGAACATCGATCAACTCAGGCATGTGCCCTGACCAGGAATTGAACGAGGATCTCCTGGTGCATAGGTCAATGCTCAAACACTGAGCCATACCAGTGGACCCATTCTACTTTTTGTCTCTTGAATCTCTAGGAGCCTCATATAAGTGGAATCCTACAGTATTTTGTCCTTTTCTCATGGGCTTATTTCACTTTGCATATCATTAGGGTTCATTCAAGTTGTAGCAAATGTTGGAATTCTCCTTCTTTTTATGTCTGAATATTACTCCATTGTATGTATATACCACATTTTTTTTTAAACCAATTCATTCATTCCTTAATCAATGGGCACTTGGGTTACTTCTGCTTTTTGGCTACTGTGAATAATGCTACTATGAATATGGCTGTACAATATAACTTCAATTTCTGCTTTCAATTCTATTTTTAACTTCTTAAGGAACCATCATACTGTTTTCCATAGCAACTGCACCATTTTACATTCCTACCAATCATGCACAAGGTTTCTTCACATATTCACCAATACTTATTATTTTCTGTTTTATTTTATTATAAAATAAATGAGAAGCCACTTAATTCCATTCCACCTGAGGTTAATTTACTTATATACAGGCCAATTTTCTCTGCAATGTCTCATAGATGACAAAAAGTGCTTTAAGATCATAAAGACCTTCACCAACTCCAAACACAGACTTTAAAGTTTAAGACCCAGTAAGCTCTCTTTGATAAATTTTGTTTCAGGAAAACATTTCTGTCTCTATCGGCCTTCATGGAAAGCCTTGAAAGGAGCGGTTGGGTAGTCTTTTAAGAACCTCATGTTTTAGCGACTGAGCTAGATGGGTGTGCCTTAGGTAGTCTTTTAAAAGACCAGAGTTGAAAGTGAAGACTCATAGATACAGAATAAACTGACAGCTTTCTGAGGAGTTTGGGGGATTGTTGTGGGGCTGGGTGAAAAAGATGAAGGGAGGAAGTAAAAAACAACAAAGATACAAACACAAAATATTCATAGACACAGACAGCAGTATGGTAATTACCAGAGGGGAAGGTAGGTGTGGGGAGGCAGAAGAGGGTATAGGGGGGTAAATGGTAATAGAAGGAAATTTGACTTAGGGTGGTGAACACACAATACAATATACAGATGATATATTATAGACTTGTACACCTATATAATTTTATTAACCAATGTCACCCCAATAAATTCAATAAAAATAAAGATTGTGCAATGATAATAATTTTTTAAAAAGAAAGTGAAGATGAGTACAGGTATGGTGGGAGCTTCCTTTCTGGCTACTGCAGCCCTGCATTAATGAACCACAGAATCTAGAGGTGTCCACCTGATGCTCACAGTTTATACATTGAAATTTAACCCAATTATTATGGTAAAGGTGGAAATAAATTTTAAACCATTTCAACTTTAAATCTCTAAATTAATGGATTATAGGTGAAGAAAAATTTTGTAAGTCACATACACACAGACATCCATTCAATAAAAAAAATAATCAAAACTTAGTATTTTATTAAATGTACCAAGTGGAATGAAGGATCCATAGATAACTAAAATGGAATTCTATGTATCTGGTAAGCTACAAGAAATTCAGAAGACGTGATATCTGAAGTGCTAACTCAATAAATCCTGTAGCTAAAATTACTATTAAACCAGTTGTAACACTGATTATGTAGAAGCACAGCAAAATGCAAATAGCATTGTTATTTTTGGAAAAAATTTATATTATTTTTTGCTACAGCTGTGAAAAGGATAAGGTGTATATGAAGTTGTAGAACACTTTTATGTAGGATTTGAGCAAAACTTACCTATTTCTCTGGCAATTTTCTTGCATCTCTTCAGCTTTTTCATAATCTGCCATCTTCTTTATAACTTAATTATTCTGAAATAAAATATCAACAAATATATCATGACTATGTGAAATTTTATCATTTAGCTGATATAAAGCATTCTTTATATCCTTAACAGCTTCTGAAAAATCATGCTGCCTCTTCACCCCTCCACCCCAACTGAAGTTTCTGGTTATGTATCTTTAGATTTTATCACTGAATTTATGGCTTGTCTCATTTGGGCTTAGATGTAAAGCTAATGAAAATTATAGAAATGGAAAAAAAGAAGGAATGTAAAATTCCATGACAATGCATAGTTTTTTAGGACATTGGATTTTATTTCTGTTCTGCCACTGGTTTGATTGTAATTGATGAAAACTTTAAACTATCACATGCTTAGTTTTCTCTTTGAAAAATGAATGCAATAGTGCCTGTGAGTAGTTTGAGGGAGAAGGCTTCTCTAGTTCACCAAATGTAAGCAATTTAGAGGTTCTGCCATATATAAATTAAGTTATTAAAAAATAGAATAGTTTGAAAACCCACTCATCATTATAATTATATTAAGTATAATGTATCTTCCTTTGGATGACACTTCAGAATCTTAGCTTGTCTTAAGATCTAAATTACTTACATAAATTATCATTTCAATGCAAATGTAATAGAGATGTTTTGACTGAACCTCATTTGTTTTGAGTTAACCTCATGTATTGAGATCATTATACAGAATATGGAGAAACTGCATTTTAACTCTAGAGTAGAAGTACTAATTAAATCTTACCCGAACATCTGAAATAAAACCCCAACACTTTGAAATAGTAAGTTTATTCATGAAGAAATAAGACCTAACGGGTCAGTTTTAAGTGCCTGAGAAAGAAGGCATGCTCTTCCTTTTTTAGAAGTCAATGGTCAAAACTCCAAATAGGAAATCTTTCTAATTACCACACTGACTTTATATCATTTCATTATTTTGACATATGTGTAGGAAAAGTAATAAAATATACTCTATCAATCATTTGCATTTTATGGAAATTAACAATTATATAATAAGATTCATATTCAAAAAAAGAAATAAAAACAACTGAGGCTCACCGTGTTAAATGCATGATCCGTTCATTTACATCAAAGTTATGTGTGGTTTCTCTTCTCAACAAATAACTAACTACACTTTCATAACTATGCTTTAAAAAGCTTATTTTCTGATCATGCTGTAACATCTGATTACAGCAGTTAATTTCCAGCTAAAGCACATTGTGTTCTTCATGTCACACTGCACTCGGGAAACAAGGTGAGCAAAGAAAATTCACTGAGCCAAACAAACACTCTTTTAAAAAAAATCTGTAGTGTTTATGTATGCCCAGTTTTCTATTGTTTAGTCCCATAATATTTTTAGCTAGCTGAATTAGTAATTATAATAACTAAAATTAATCCCTTTAATATGTCAGTGGTGCAGTAAATAAGGCATTCATTCAATTACCTCATTGTTGCTACCTGAAAATAACCACCTCCTTTTGCGATTTGGTCATATCTGTATTATGTGCATTGATACATTGTGCCTTATATTACAACTACAGGCCCAATGCATAAAATTCATGCAAGAGTAGGCCTTCCTTCCCCTGGCTGCCAACACCAGTTTCCCTCTGGCACCCAGGACCTGGGCTTCCCTCGCAGCCCTGGTTTCATCCAGAAGGATGTCCAGTCTAATTAGCATATTATGCTTTTATTATTATAGATTCCTACTGTATTATATTTCTTTAATCTATTCCTTCAGGAATTCATTGAAAAGTGTTGAGCTTATATGATATGTAAGCCATTAGTTTATAAAAATAAAAAGATAGATTTGCTTCTCCTGTTCAGTCTGGGAAAACCTCTTCTAGAAGATAGTGTTTAAGGTGAAAGTGGAACTACAAGGAGAATATATATATATATATATATATATATATATATATATACCCAGTGACCAGAACGGCAGAACGACCAGAATGACTGGTGGCTATGACATGCACTGCAGCAGCCAACCAGCCTGATCCGGGCCCCAATCAGCCACCAATACCCCAACCAAGGACAGGGCTGGCCAGCCAACTTTCCAAGGCCCCTGCCCTCCTCCTCCCCGCCCTCCCCCCTCCCCCCCACTGGCCTGGTCCAATGGGCCCCCATTGGGGTGGGCAGCTGGTTCTCACCTGTGCACAAATTCATGCACCGGTCCTCTAGTGACATATAAAGATCAAGAAGAGTATCCCAGGCAGGTGGATATAAAAGTGCATGAGACAAAGGAACACAAGATGAAAGAGCATGGGACAGTGAAGAGGTCATTATTACAGAGGAAGATATAGGTTGGCAATGACGGCTACTTCTTGTTCCTCTAGATCAGCCAATGTTTTGGAAGAAAAAGAAGTTTGGTTTGAAACATGTCAAATGTGAGATACTGATGAGATAATCAGGTAGTAATATCTAACAGTTAGTAGGTAATGTGAGAATAGAACTCTTTGTTGGCCTAAATAATCTGTCAGTCTGCCAATCCTTACTGATTGATAACTATGTAGATTATCATAGCAAATATTATAGAGGATACAAAAAATACAAACTTAGAAAGAGATATTTTGTTTACAAGGGCTCTTGCTTAAAAAAATGTTCTGGGTTTATGTGCCAAGATGGGAAGTCAGATGAGAAATTGGGAAGAAATTTTTTGAGTGGCATTAATTCTGAAACATGGTTAATAAGAATAATATGATGCCTAGTTAAGATAGACAGGTTGGATGGAAAACATGGGATTTTTAATTAGATGAAGAAAGATACAAATTTTATAGAAGCTACAAAGTGAACAAACTAATAGTAAGAAGATCATTGCTGAGTATAGACAAATTTCATAAACATTTTTATTTGTCTTCTCCATAAAGCTATTCGATTGCAGAGTGTATATATATATATATATATATATATATATATATATATATACTCTAAAAATATACTATACCCAATGTGATGGTGGATTTTATGTATCAATTTGGATAGATAATGACACCCAGATGTTTGATTAAACACCAGTCTACATATTGTTGTGAAGGTATTTTTTAGATGTGATTAACATTTAATCAATGGATTTTGAGTAAGGCAGATTATCCTTCATAATGTGGGTAGGCCTCATCCAATTAGTTAAAGCCTTAAGAGAAAAGACTGAGGTCCTGTGATGAGGAAAAAAATTCTGCCTCCAGACTCAAGATGTCAACTTCTTGCCAGAATTTCCAGCCTTCTAGCCTGCCCTGAGGATTTTGGTCGTGCTAGCCACCACACTCATGGGAGCAAATTCCTTAAGATAATCAATCAATCAAGATTTATCTATCTATCCATTCTCTCATATCTATATAAGTATATAAAGATAAAGAGGTAAATAAACACAATAGGATATATGGATATATAAATATATTGTTTCTCTTTCTCTGGAGAACCTTGTCCAATATACCTAGCAAGACAAGAAGTTATGCGATGAGTAGCACATAGAGTGATTGACTAGTCTAGCATCTGAAAAGAACATTATGACCTAAAATGGTTTCACCCAACAGATAAGGAGGGCCCTGAGGTTAGTCCTTGGAGAATAGTTAACATTTCAGTAAGTGGAGATGAGTGGAAGAAGAATGAGAACATGATCTCAGGAATGCAAAGGTAAAGTATCTCACAATAGGGGAATAAGACCAGTCTGGTTAGAACAAACAGTTCATGCAGAAATGGAGAGAGAGATAAGGTAGATAAGATTGTAGAAGGCATAACTTTTTTTTTAACTACTGTAATTTTCTGAGAATGAGGGACAGGGCCATTGGTGTTTGATACAATTAACCTGATGTCATAATAGCTGGAAGGATTTGGGAAAGGTAAGATTCAGATAGACCATCATGGTCTAGTTTGATAGCAGTAAGAAAGTCATATTTCAGAGAGATTTCTAAAGGAAGGTTGACAGGATATAGATTTAGAGGACAAAAAGAGGAAATAAAAAGTAAAAAGTTCAATGACTAACCTTCAGAAACTGGAAATAAAAGAGTAGCAAAGATGAAAATGGAGAAGTTAAGAGAGAAAGTTGATTTTGAGGAGAAGGTGGCATTCAGTTTAAAAATATATGTTTAGATTGATATTCGAATGTACAAATGAACATATCTGGCATATAGAGGAAAATGTGGCACTGATAATTAAGAAAATTGCTTGCAATGGTCACCTGCACAAAAGGAATAATTAAAACTTTGAGAATAAACTTGCTTTACTAATCTAATAATGTTATATAAAAGTATAGGGGAAGTGATGTAGTATAGAGGCTAAGAGTTTTGCTTCTATAGAACTTTCTGCAAAAATGCAGATATTTCTGTACTGTCTGATAATGGTAGCCACTAGGCATATGTATCTAGTGAATATGTGCAATGTGGCTAGTGAGGAAACTAAATTTATAGTTTTATAGAATTTAATTAATTTAAATCTAGAAAGCCACATGTGGCTAATGGCTATCTTACTGGAAAGCACAGTTCTTGGAGTAAATTTGTTTAAATTCAAATTCTGAATTCCCCACTTATTATACATATAATTTTGGGCAAGCCATTTAATCCTTACTATATAATACTAAGCACAGTGACTACAACTCAATAAGGCCTATTTTCCTCTTTTGAATTATGTAACTACTTGCTTCATTTTTGTCATTTTAGGGCAAATGAGCCATATCAAGTAATACCAGATGTAAAACATCACTATTTAAAAAAAAAAAAGAAGCAAAGTCAGAGTTAGACAGGGGTCATAATGGAGAGACAGTAGCTTTCTACCATTTCTCCCACAAAGAACACTGATTTATACAATCACTCACAGCCTTTGTGGAAGTCCAAGAGTTCAGCAAAGAAATTCAAGCACACCATTGAAGCAAAAATTCCGATTTGAATGGATTGAAAAGGGTAAACTGGGTGGGAAGCCACTAAAGATACCTATTTCTTTCACAACCTACCCATAACAATAAGGTGTGCTGTGACTAGGGGCAGGGAGCAGCTGGGAGAAGACCAGCCAGGGCTCAGAATGGAACATATCAAAGGAATGTCGATCCTATTAACCCTATGGTGGACTCCATCAGAAAGGCTACTCATGAGCTGTTGGGGATGCCTTGCCTGAAGAACTCCCCCAATTGGTCAATGGACAAAGTTTTAAAAAAAGTTTTTGTGAGAAAGTTTCTGTTAGTGACACCATGGACTTGCTTCTGTTTATGGTCCAAAGTATCAACCAAATTCTCAATAGGCTTGGTTACCACATTTCCCCTGAATTCTAACCCTTGATCCTCTGAAACCATGGGAATAGAGTGGTCAGTTTACTTTGGTTTGAGCCTAAATGAATGCTTTAAAGTGACTCTTTAAAGAAACCCATTAAATCCTCCCACTCTGAAAGTGTTCTGCCAAGACTAACTCAAAGCCACAAAAGATTTCAGATTGGCTCCAAGTTGGAACCTGTAAGAACTGTGTGGGCCTTCAACTCAGCAAAAATTCTATCTTTAACAAAACTCAGAATATTAAACATAAGAATACAAAGTAATTTTCCAGACCCAAGAGCATTTGGAACTCTACAAGGAAATTCCCCAAGTAGAAGTCCTTTTGAATGCTATGAAAGGATCACAGTGATCTCTGGAGAAAAGACAAGGTCTTGGACAAAGCAGAACTTTGACCCTGCCATGGAGTCATTTTGTGATCTGGGCCTAGGTACACAGACTCTTCAAGTTTACTCTGTTTCCTAATAATGTAAGTGATTATAATAGTGGCAAATAATTTGTCCACTAGCTATCTCTTCAAATTAGGAAAAATTTATTACTTTACTCTTTAAGTTAACCATTGTAATAACAGCTCCCATACATTGGTAGTAATTGTAGCATGTATAGGTGGCTAGTTTCTTATATGCTACCTCTATTCTGAGCAGTACTCTTCTGTAATCTGAGAAATATCATATTGAAGAGTCAATAAATATTAGGTATTACTATTATGCAGAGGCAATCCAGGCTTAAAAACTTAAATATTGTTGTCAAGTTGACAACCATTATAGTGGCAAAGCCAGATTTGTTTACTCCAAAACCTACTGCTTTTAGCCACTGTACTACTCTGCCATTCTACAAATTTGAAACTCACTGTGGGCTCTAAAGTTTACAGGAGCATTCTAGGGTACACGAATTCCTTGGTTTCAAAGGTGAAACTCCTACCTTCTCAGCTGCTTTGAGGCTCATTTTCCCCCCATAGTCTGAGTCAATGCTCACAGCGAATGACAAAGTTGAACCTCATTTGTAAACTGGATAATATCCTGTACCCTCTATCTCATATGCACATAGTGAGGATATAATGAAACGACGTGTGTGAAAGAGCTCTGGAAACAATATAGCAATTTCCTTACAAATGTAAGGCATCAATGGTTCGTAGTGCTTCTACCCTATCTTTTAATAACAAAACCTACTATTTACTTAACCCTTACTCTTTGCTAGTTATTGGGCTAAATGCATTATATACCATTGCCCCTTCAATGCTCACCATAATTCAGTGAAGGTGCATTGTAATCCCATTTTCAGGATGAGGAAACTGAGATTCAAAGTGTTTAACTTGCCCTAGCTAAGATAGGGCAAGTTAAACTTAATGACTAACCTGAAATTTTTACGCATTTATTCTGGACCTGAAAAGGGTGAAATCATAATAAAAAATCAGTATACATATATGTCTAGATATCTGTCTATCTACCTATCTATCTATATATCTATCTATCTATCATCTATATAATTTATATAAAATTAATATTATCAGCTCAATGTTTAGACAGAAGCTGCTACTAGGATATACTTTAGGACCCAAGCTGATAGCTGATTGCACACATGGCTCAACAATGAGTCTTTAGAAGCAGGGAAAGTAGGCCACTGGTTTCTCTGTGTTTATTAAATTGTGATTATTGTGTTAGGATGCCACTACTTAGTAAAAATGCAGATTTTTAAAAAAATTTTTATTAAGTTACTAGAGGCCCGGTGCAGAAAAATTTGTGCACTCAGGGGGGAGGGAGGGAGGTCCCTCAGCCCGGCCCGTGCCCTCTTGCAGTCTGGGACCCCTCGGGGGATGACCACCTGCTGGCTTAGGCCTGCTCCCCGGGGGATTGGGCCTAAGCTGGCAATCAGACATCCCTCTGGCAGCCTGGCAGCCCTCGGGGGATGTCCACTTGCCAGCGGGGTGCAGACCTAAGCTGCAGTCGGACATCATTAGCGCTGCTGAGGAGGCAGGAGAGGCTCCCACCACCACTGCTGTACCGGCAGCCACCAGCCTGGCTTGTGGCTGAGCAGAGCTCCCCCATGGGGGAGCGTACTGACCACCAGAGGGTAGCTCCTGCATTGAGCGTCTGCCCCCTGGTGGTCAGTGTGTGTCATAGTGACCAGTCATTCCCAGTATTTCTGCTGTAAGGGTCAGTTTGCATATTAACCTTTTACTATATAGGATAGAGGCCTGGTGCACTGGTGGGGCCAGCTGGTTTGCCCTGAAGGGTGTCCCAGATCAGGGTGGGTGTCCCGCTTGGGTGCCTGTCCAGCCTGGGTGAGGGGCTGATGGCTGTTTGCAGCTGGTCATACCCCCTTCAGGGTCGGGGTCCACACTAGGGTGCCTGGCCAGCCTGTATGAGGGGCTGATGGCTGTTTTCAGGCTAGCCACACCCCCTTCAGGGTGGGGGTCCCCACTGGGGTGCCTGGCCAGTATGGGTGAGGGCTGAGGGCCGTTTTCAGGCTGGCCTGTGACTGAGCTCCCAGCCTCTCCTTTTTTTTTTTTTTTTTAATTCTGGGATTTATGTACCTTCTATAATTGAAACTCTGTTGCCGTCACTGGGGCTCCGAGCTCTGAGGCTGCGGCTGGCTGAAAGCAGGTATCTGGGATTTGTTCAGCTTCTGTAATTGAAACATTGTTGCTTCCAGAGCTCAGAGCCGGGCCATGGCAGGCGGGGAACCTTGGCTTCCTCCATCACTGGAGCAAGCAAACCTCCTGCTCGCTTCAGCTGCATGGTTGCCGGCCACCATCTTGGTTGGCAGTTAATTTGCATATCTTGCTGATTAGCCAATGAGAAGCATAGTGGAGGTACAGTAAATTACCCTTTTTGTCTTTTATTAGATAGGATTACATATGTGTCCTTATCCCCACATTCCCCCCCATTCCCCCTCACTCATGTCCTCACCCCCCTGTTGTCTGTGTCCATTGGTTAGGCCTATATGCTTGCATATAAGTCTTTTGCTTGATCTCTCCCTCTTACCCCCACCCTCCCCTACCTTCCCTCTGAGGTTTGATGGTCTGATCAATGCTTCTCTGTCTCTGGATCTGTTTTTGTTCATCAGTTTATGTTGTTCATTATATTCCATAAATGAGTGAGATCATGTGATATTTATCTTTCTCTGACTGGCTTATTTCACTTAGCATAATGCTTTCCAGTTCCATCCATGCTGTTGCAAATGGTAAGAACTCCTTTTTATAGCAGCGTAATATTCCATTGTATAGCTGTACCACAGTTTTTTAATCCACTCATCTACTGATGGGCACTTAGGGTGTTTCCAAATCTTAGCTATGGTGAATTGTGCTGCTATGAACATAGGGGTGCATATTTCCTTTCTAATTGGTGTTTCTAGTTTCTTGGGATATATTCCTAGAAGTGGGATCACTGGGTCAAATGGGAGTTCCATTTTTAGTTTTTGGAGGAAACTCCATACTGTTCTCAACAGTGGATGCACCAGTCTGCATTCCCACCAGCAGTGCATGAGGGTTCCTTTTTATCCACATCGTAGCTAGCACTTGTCCTTTGTTGATTTGTTGATGATAGCCATTCTGACAGGTGTGAGATGGTACCGCATTGTCGTTTTGATTTGCATCGCTCGGATGATTAGTGACTTTGAACATGTTTTCATATGTCTTTTGGCCTTTCTTCTGTCTTCTTTCGAAAAGTATCTATTTAGGTCCGTTGCCCATTTTTTGATGGGTTGTTTATCTTCCTTATGTTAAGTTGTATGAGTTCCCTGTAAATGTTGGAGATTAAACCCTTATCAGTAATAACATTTGCAAATATGTTCTCCCATGCAGTGGGCTTTCTTGTTGTTTTGTTGATGGTTTCCTTTGCTGTGCAAAAGCTTTTTATTTTGATGTAGTCCCATTTGTTTATTTTCTCCTTAGTTTCCATTGCCGTAGGAGCAGTATCAGTGAAGAAATTGCTTTGGCATATGTCTGAGATTTTGCTGCCTGTGGATTCCTCTAGTCTTTTTATGGTTTCCCATCCTATGCTTAAGTCCTTTATTCATTTTGAGTTTATTTTTGTGTATGGTGTAAGTTGGTGGTCTAGTTTCATTTTTTTTGCATGTATCTGTCCAATTTTCCCAACACCATTTATTGAAGAGGCTGTCTTGACTCCATTGTATGTTCATGCCTTCTTTGTCAAATATTAATTGAGCATAGTGAGTAGTGGTTTGGGTTGATTTCTGGGTTCTCTATTCTATTCCATTGATCTATGTATCTGTTCTTGTGCCAGTACCATGCTGTTTTGAGAACAGTGGCTTTGTAATACTGCTTGATATCTGGTATTGAGATCCCACCTACTTTGTTCTTCTTTTTCAGGATCGCTGCAGCTATTCGGGGTCTTTTTTTATTCCAGATGAATTTTGGAAAGTTTGTTCTAGGTCTGTGAAATATGCCGTTGGTACTTTAATGGGGAGTGCATTGAATCTATAGATTGCTTTGGGTAGTATGGACATTTTAAAGATGTTGATTCTACCAATCCATGAACACAGTATGTTCTCCCATCTGTTTATGTCTTCCTCTATCTCCTTTTTCAGTGTCCTGTAGTTTTCTGCGTTTAGGTCTTTTACCTCCTTAGTCAAGTTTATTCCTAGGTATCTTAATTTTTTTGGTGCGATGATAAATGGGATTACTCTTTTAGTCTCTCTCTTTTTGTAAGTTCATTATTGGTGTATAGAAATGCCATAGATTTCTTGGCATTAATTTTGTATCCTGCTACATTGCTGAATCAATTTATTAAGTCTAGTAATTTTTTTAAAATATATTTTATTGATTTTTTTACAGAGAGGAAGGGAGAGGGACAGAGAGTTAGAAACATCGATGAGAGAGGAACATCGATCAGCTGCCTCCTGAACACTCTCCACTGGGGATGTGCCTGCAACCAAGATACATGCCCTTGACCGGAATCGAACCTGGGACCCTTCAGTCCGCAGGCCGACCCTCTATCCACTGAGCCAAACCGGTCAGGGTATAATTTTTTGATGGAGTCTTTAGGGTTTTCTACGTACAGTATCACGTCATCTAAAAATGCAGATTCTTTTTTTTTTTTTTAAATTAAATCTTTATTGTTCAGATTATTACATTTGTTCCTCTTTTTTCCCCCCCATAACTTCCCTCCTCCCAGTTCCCGCCCTGAAAATGCAGATTCTTGAGCCTCTCTTCAGACTACTGAGTCAGAATCTCTGGAAAGCAGGACCCAAAAATATGAATTTTTAACAAGTACTACACATGATTTTTATTCAAATTAGAATTTGAGGTCATTGCTTAAAGTAGTGGACACTGGCTCTATTCCTAGTTGCTTTTATATACAGAATATTTTAAAGTTCCTCTTCTAAGTGGAGGATAAATAACTTCTTAGGGACAATGATGTTTTTATTTCATAATATGAATTATTAAAGATTACATTATTGTGGCTCTGATGTGTAAAATCTCCCAGTCACACAGCCAACATTCATACATCTATTTTGTTCACCAACAGGCCATCAATTCCATTGTAATTTAAATATCAATGAAAAGAAAAGGTATAACTTGTTACCAGATTAATTTCCTCCAGGCAAGGAAACATCAGCCAGTCACATGTGGGGGCCACTTGTTTGTTAATAGCTCCTTCTGTAAATAAATAACAAGATTAAATAACAGATCTAAATGAACAATTAGGCAAGTTGTTCGAAGCAATCAATGCCTTTCTCCTTTGAGTTTTGTAAAGGTCTCTGAAATCATTTCTAATCCACAGAGGGAAAATTACTTTTCCTTTGATGACTCACAGTATTATACCCATATCAAAAACAGATTATAGAGACTTCGCTAAACCACAAATCCAACTTTGTAGACTGTATTACTGAAGTTTTACTAAAAAAATATGGGAGTAATTCATTCTTAAATAGTCTCAATGGAATTGAATTTTCCTTTTTCCTGAAACCTTGCTTAAAAAAAAAAAAGTATCTCAAGGAAACCTCTGAATATTATAAAAACAAACATTAGATTAATAATACATTTACTAAGAAAAGCTATTTTGCCAAATCTGTATATATATAAGCCTAAGTGACCATTCCACCATTTGACTGTTGAACTGGTCGCTATGATGCGCACTGACCACCAAGGGGCAGATGCTCAACACATGAGCTGCCCCCTGGTAGTCAGTGAGCTCCCACAGTGGGAGCCCTGTTCAACTAACTGATGGGCGCCAGACGCTGCTGGGCTTACACCTGGCAAGTGCAGCTGCGGTGCGAACATCTCCTGCGAACACTCCCCCTGTGTGCCCCTCACTGATCTGGATCCGGACCAGGATTGGGACTGACTGGGTGCAAGCCCACATTTCGGTCATGGGCACTCCAGTATCACCCTAGGATGGGCACTCGAAGACTGCAGTGGAGTTGCAGCGAGCCTACCAAGTGGTAGCAGCAGGCACAGCAGGGCCAGGATGAGCGGGAGCGGCATGGCACCCAGTCTGGGCTTGGGCTCCTACCCGGCCACCTGCTGCTTCACGTACTACTACATCTCTTGGGGGATGTTGGACTGACGGTTTCAGCCCGATCCCCACAGGCCACACAGAGGGACCCTAGTAGTTAATAAAATATTAGATTAATAATATATTTACTAATAGAAGCTATTTTGATGAATAGTTAATTGCCAAATTTTTAAATTGTAGTCAGGACTTGTTTTAATCAGGTATGATAAAATATAGATACAGAAATGACTGTCATGAAGGAAGAAGTTTATACTCTCAGATTCCTAGAAACATGAAATATGGCACTCTACACAGGGCCACACCAGGGTTGGCCAGGAAGTAAGAGCCTTTACTATGGTTTCCATAAGAAAGACATAGCAACACAGGGTAAGCAGGCTTAGAATTAGCTAGTTTGAATAATTTCAGTGGACTTGGGTGTCGGGGATGTCTCTAGTTGTCTGGCACCTGATCTTGGACTGATTTGGGCAAGGGATAATGGCTTGCTCAGCATGTGGCAGTCCATTAAAGGAGATAGAGGAAGCTACAGGCTCTGGATTGGTTGGTTTTGAAAAGCACTCTAGGATGAATTGTTTGCTGTCTCTAGGAATCAGCTAACCCTGAGAGGGGCAATCCCTCTATAATCAGCAAGGCCCCAAGATGTTAAAGCATCATAAAATACAGAAAATAAAAATCCATGATCAATACAGGGGAAGTTCTTATGCTGATACTGTAAAACAGGACAAATTATTTAATTCATACATTAGATATACTTGTAGTATATGTGAGTGAGTTCTTAAAACTAATTCTATTTTGAGATCATGTGTTAATGTTCTATCCTGATGTATTTAATGTATTTTTAAAAAACGATAGCGTTAAATTCTAAGTAAACTAAATATTATAATGACATTTTAAAATTTAGAGCAAGAAAAAATATTAAACTCTACAGCAATATTTGGCATCCAGGTCCATCTGTTCTGAAATTCTGTGTGTGGCCAAAGAAAAGTAGTAATTTTCTTCCTTGGAAGACCTAATACTTATCAGGAATTAGGGATGGAGGACAACTGAGAAAACTTGTAAATGTGAACTGTTACATCTCAACAGTTGCCACTATAGGCATGGAAGCAGAGGTTAGCTAAGATTCCATTTTTGTTTTTAATTTTTTTTTTAATGAAAGGCATATTTTCCCATGTAGAGCTGATGCTGTCTAAAGAATCTCTGAGAAAAGTGAAGCTAGATAAAGGGCCCAGCTATGGGGTATATTAGTAAGTGAATAGAATATAGAGAAAAGGGATAGGAGGGAGGAGTTTTCCTTTTATCTTCCTGGAACATCTATGAGAGATTTTGTTTCTTAGAAGTCTGTACCACAAAAACTGTAGGTGACTGAAAGGCCTCAACATGAAGGGCTGCAGGGTTATGGCATGAATTGTTTTAGTACTAGTACTCTGAACAAGGTTAACCTGGTTCTTCTTCAAATTTTATGTATTAAACAACAACAAAACTGACTATGCCTGAGGGGAGTGTATTATTAATTAGAACTCTTTAGGTTACAAGTGACAGAAATCCAATGGCAAATAGCTAAATGACAAACGAAAAGTCTTGGGGCTTTGCTAGCTTCAGGCACAGCCAGACTAGAGGACTAGAATTATCCTTCCCCAAGTGTCTCTCAATCCTGGAGCATCAAAAAAACCCCATATAGACCTACTGGACAGAATCTCTGGTAAAAGAGATTCATAGCATTAATATAATTTAAATATGATATGATATGTTATAATTTAACATAATATAACTCAGTCTTACTTGATCTTCATTGTAACCCTGAATATAGACATTGAGTCATCTAACATATCAATTTTTTACTCCTCTGCTCAGAGCATGTCCCTGTTAGTGGCTGCTACTACAGCCTGGACTGCAGATGAAGATTTGGAACAGAGCTACAGCCAGCCTGCAAAGGTCATTAATGTGAGCACAAAACAGACCTTTGTTTAACCCTCTTTGATTTTGGGATGACTATGCCCCAGCCCCTACTCCCTCTCCTATAACAGACTGAAGACTGAAATTAGAACCCAGGTCAGCCCATGCCTTGCTGTTCCTATAATACTGATTGGAGAAGATAGCTACATCTGTCTTAGGTAGGGAGGGGATTATTGGCTCCTATTGCTATGGTCAAAACTGGGGGAAGGTGTGTTTTTGGTATACTTCACTGGAATTTAGAATAGAGAGCTCAAATTTCTTCTAATCCCAAAATTCTATTGTTTTTTGATATTTCCAAAGTAATCACTGTCAATTGATGCTAATTGGGCTAGTCTTGTTTGTGGGGTTATATATTTGAGGTATAACTGTGGTATTAATCTGTGGGACTGACTGGGAAATAAACCACAGTATAGGTATATAGCATTCCTTATATGGAAAAAATTTTGTTAAGTTCCAGATTATAGGCAAAAAAAGGTCAACTTTTGAAGCAAGGGTGCAGATAAGGTAAAACTTAGACTACTCAGATGATACTTTCTAACACAATACTATATATATATATATATATATCTATATATATATATAGATATAGATATAGATATAGATATAGATATAGATATAGATATATATTTTAAAGGGTTACTGTGATTCACATTCTGCCCATAGGAGGGCCACAAAAATCAGTACTTCACAATATTTTCTTGTGATAAATTTGTTTACATATTTATTCCTAGAGTGATTTTTTTCTCCACAAATCCAGGTTATCTTCACAATTTATAGAGTTGGAAATCATTTTTCAAGTTCTCTACATAAAGGTAATATCAGTCTGCTCCAATTCTTCTAAACCCTTGATTACTATTCAAATGTTGACATCTACAGTAGATTAGAATTTCTATCTCAATTTCAGAGATTTAAAGCAGTTTCCCCAAAGTCATTATTTTGTAGTTTAAGCACCTGAAACAAAGAGAGACGAGGTCATTTTAATCAGGATCACAGATAGTTGAAAATTTAAAAACCAGCATTTTGGTTTTTTACGATATCAAACTGTAAACATGAGGATAATTCTTCTTAGTAAAATGTAAATAATAATAATAATAATAATAATAATAATAATACCTGTCCTTTACTGACTACTTACTCTGGGCCAGAATTTTATTGTACATGATTCTATTCAATCCTGAAAACATCCTGGCAAGTTATATGCCATCCTTTTTGTTTGAGATAAGGAAACTGAGTTCCAGAGACATTGCTCTGTCATAACTACCATGTGACTTTAATGGGAAGAACTGGCTTCTGATTCAAAGTTCCTTGGAAGCTGAAGTTCACAGCTTTCCTCTATACCACACGGCCTTTCTCCCATTTGGCTCGGAAATGAGTTTCTCCTCTGGCTATCAAATTTATCATCTCAAGTTCCTTCCTAAATTACATATTTTATTTCCAAAATAAATATTTATGCACGTAAACTTCATCTTAACAGGAAGCGGAGCACAGTTGCCATGAAAGCTTCTGGTGATCTTCCTACGGGAAAGGGAAGTTGTGGTTTATAAGGAGCACATGTGGGGACCCCTAACAAGCAGTTTGCGGGCCGTTGGACCACAGGAGGGGGTAGGGAGGCGTTGGGAGGAAGGCAGGGCACATAAATTAAAATTTGAAATCCCTCCAAAAGCAAACATAATTGATGGGAATACCGTGGATTCACTGAATATTCTACAACCTTCTCTTTGTGAATGCCTTTTCCAAGTATTAAAAAGTCAGAAGGCATACAACTTTGCAACCACTAGATGTCACTGCTGCTCCTGAAATGGACTTGCCGAGGCTCAGGTGAACCCGCTTTGAAGTGCAGCCTGCTGCTTCCTGTCCTCTGGCCTGAAGTTTACCTTTCAGCCAGGAGCCATGCGAGATGGGAAAGAGATCCAACACATGGGTCCTAACAAGGAACCTGCGTTTTTCTGGCGAGAGACAAGACGAACCTACACAAATAGTTGCAGAATATGGCAAGAGTGTGCACTCACGTGTGATTAGTCGCAAATATGAAGGGTAGAGGTAACAGGAGCTCTAAAGTCCGAGAGAGAGAAAGAAATAATTGTAAACCGGAGTGGCTGTGGGAGGTCCCACTGATGTGGGGATTGAGTGACGGTCTAATGGACGCGTAAGACATGGCTACGGTAGGAAGAGGGCCATGTCACTCCAAGGAGGAAGGACCCGGGCACAAGCCTGGACATAAACGCAGAGTCCGGACGAGATGGAGGATGCCTTTAGCGAAGAGTGGAGGTCGGCTGCGGAGGAGACAAGACTTTAATCAGAAATAACACGGAGGAGCGTTGGGACTTACCCTCCCGCCTGGATCTGCCTCTAACATTTTGAACAGGAGAGTCACGTGGCAAACATTTCACTGTCGGAAGATGAACGGGGCATCGGGGGTCAGGCACCAACCATGGATCGCGACTTACACTGCTCCCTGGTAAACATGATTTGCGTTTTCTTCCCTGTGTGCATGGTTCATCCTTCTGTTTTTGAGAAACTGGTCTGTTGGTCATCTGCCATGTCCCTCTCCTGCCAGATCGCGTTCTGGAAAGAGCAGCGATACCCACCCCTTCTCCAGCATAAAGCTGGCACCTGCTCGTCCTCATGCAGAGCAGGGACACCGGTCTCCGCTCGGGTCTTGTCCCCGGAGGCTCGCCTTCCCCTGGCTGCCCAATTTTAGTAGTAAAATAATCTGAATTTGTGCTCTCAGTGGTCCAGCCGGTCAGCTCCCCTTCAAAAAAAATGCTTTCACCCCCGCGGCGAGGGCACATCTGCCAGCGACGGCTCCTCTATTCCCGCTGTGGTGATCCAGGGGGACGGCCGTGTCGGGAGTTTTCCAGACTCCACCGAATCCAATTCTGACAGAATAAGACCACCACCACCACCACCCAAACCTTTCGGACTCTCGGGACCCCTCCGGTGTCCTGAGGTGAGGGCAGACCGGCCGGAGGGGTGGAGAAGGTGGCACTTCTTGAGCCGCATTCAGAGTCTGCCCTGGTCTGGCAGCGCGATGTCGCTGGGGTCGAAGCTGGTGGACTCCATGCCTCCCGGGGTTTCCCGGCCTTTCAGCCTCCGGGAGGGCCCACCCCCGCATCAGGCAGATGGGCAGGGCACGAAGGGCTGCCAAGGCCCAGGAGCATGGAGGAACCAACAAGGCGAGGACGCGATGTCCCGGAGGGCCACATGGGGTCCTGCGGCAACGCGGGAGGCAGGTTCTTCACACGGAGGCTTCCGGCCTCCCGATCCGGGTCCTCCGAAGGCCTCTAGGCGCTTCCGGCGGGGGCGAGGGCGTTTCCGGCGGCAGCGTGGGAGTTTCCGGCAGCTCAGCTTCCCCTCGACGTTGGAAGGCCTGGACTCCCACACACCGACGTGGAGGGTGGAGACACCCCGGAGAGGTGTTCACGGTAAGGCGAACCCTTGGTTTTGCACCCCTGGTTGGCAGTCGGCAGAGGCGGAGGCTGATGGAAGCTGTGCGGGTTCCTCACTGCGTGGGTAGGCAGTGGGCGCCCCCTCCCTCCCCCTCCCTCGCGTCCACGAGTGTCAACCTGTGGTTAAAGTGGACGAGAGCCATAGCGCCCCAGGACCACGTCTCTCACTGGGTTGTCTCTAGTTGTTATATTACCTGGTTCTGAATGGAATGAACTTAAAAACCTAGAGGCTTAAAACTTGTGAATGGGCCCACCCGGAGTGGCTCAGTGATTGAGCCTCGACCTGTGAACCAGGAGGTCGAGGTTCGGTTCGAGTCCAGGCAGGCAGGGCACATGCCTGGTTTGCGGGCTGGACTGGGGCGTGCAGGAGGCAGCCTATCAATGATTCCCGTCATTGATGTTTCTCTCTCTCTCCCCCTCTCCCTTCTGAAATCCATAAAAATATATTTAAAAGCAATCAAGCAAACAAACTCGTGAACGGCTTCTCACTGTTCTCAGGACAAGGCCCCCCAGCCTCACCTAGTCCCACACTTCCCGGGATGCCCGTGTGCTGTGCCATCTGCCCTTCTTTTACCTCCTCGAGTCCACCGTGTTCTGTCCTACAGGTGCCCTGTTCATTTTGTTCTGTCTGGAACTCCCCTCCATCCCTTTCCCCCTCTTACCCCTGACTCCCTGACTCAACTCATACTCATCCTTCAGCTTCAGTTCGACTCTAACGTCCTCCGGGAAGCCTTCCGCAGTTATGTCAGCTTCTTTATGATATGCTTTCCTAGCATCTAATCCCTTCTTACTTACACCCCATATTTGTGCAGCTATTTGATTAAACTCTGTCTCTCTCACTACAATGTAAACTTCTTGGTAACAGGGTCTCTGTCTGCATTTGAGAGACAGTAAAAACCAGGCTTCTCTACTCTGTTCCTGTTGATCCCACGGGGAGTGGTGGTGAGGTGGTGAAGAAGCTGGAAGTTCAGGCTTAAATTCCTCTAGATAAGAGGATTCCAATCCTTTTGGCGTCATTCTGCATTGCCTGAGAAAAACAACTTTACATTTCATTAACATGTCGTGCAGTACTGAGCCACTGCAGTCTGGGCCCTGTAGGACATAGAGACACTAACAGTCTGACTGTTAACCATTAAATGGCATGGGGCTATGATTGTTGTACCCAGGAAGTGAAATAAAGCTAAAAGTGGCCAAGCCATTCTGAGGATATTTCCACAAACAATAAAGACCTTTCCTGAAATGACTAAATTCATTAGAGATTCTTGGTCAAGACTTATAGATGACTGCCTAGAAAAATAGAGGCACCTATGGCAGTTTGGGACAAATAACTTGCAGTGGTCTTACAGTTTATGAGTGTGGCCAAGATAACAAGTATTTTGTGCATTGACAGGATTTTCCTATGCCCAGCTTACTGTGTGGGTACGTCATGTTGATGCCTTGTGAATGACACATTCTTTTTTTTTGGCTTTAGGCTGGTAACCCCCTCCTAGTAAACAATGAGTCAATCACTGATCTCATGCAACTAATAATGTGATTATATCAGGAAAGAGCATTGTTATGGAAGATGACTAAACCATTTTATATTGTTATTAGTGTCCCGGTGCACAGATTCATGCACACTGAAAGGAAATTAATTAGAAGAAATATTTTAATATTGCTATTCGCCCTTTCTCTATAATAGAAGTGTCAGCCAAATTCACGATCGACAATGACAGATTGAAACACACACATGCGATTGGCACCAGCGAGAGCTTTATATGTGTCGTGCGTGCTCGAGTCAACTTAGCCTTTTATGTATATAGATAAACTTCTTAATTAGACCTGCTTTCTGATTTAGCTAAACTTTTCCAGCCCAGTGAAGCACCCTGACTTCTCTTTCAGGTAATTGTCAGCAACACAGCAGTAAATATCAGTGCAAAAGCAGATCATTATTGTAGATCACGCAGCGAGAACAAAGGATAAAATATTTAACTGTAGCAGTGTTTGACTATATTCTGCTCAGTGGGAAAACTTGAAGTCATTTTCAAGTTCCATCATGTTTTACTTCTTTTCAGTTGTGTCAAATTTCTAAACTTTCTAAATCTCTGTTTTCCGGCTAATGAAAAGAAATTAGGATTCTACCGAGTTTCCTATCTACCTACTCCAGGACTTCTGTGAGGATCAAATGAGATGAGGCTCAAGAAACGCTTCACAAACACTTGGTTAAACTATAAAGTGTTTGCACCTGGGTATAAAACTATAAAGTGTTTGTTCCTGGGCTGAAGAAACTGCAACGAGGCTAGTTGCTAGGGAGAGGAAGCCAGGCATTGCTACGTGACGTCAGTACCCAGAGTGACTGTTTGTGGGCTGTGCTGGGCTGTGGGCCATATTTTGCGCTTTGGGGTCTTGGCAGCATTGGCTGTGATTTGGTGGGGTGTTACTCCGGGGTGGTGGCGGGGCCTGTGTCCCACTTGGGGGAAGCCGAGTGTTGGTTTGTTGGCGCCAGGTCTGTGGTGCTGTTTATTTTTAAACTAGAGGTCCGGTGCATGGAATTCATGCATGGGTGTGGTCCCTAGGCCTGGCTGGCATTGAAGTGTGAGCGTCTGGTGTGGAAGGGCAGGTCTCAGCTGACCTCTGGGCCCTGGGCAGCACCTTGCACCCCCCTCCGCCTAACTCATCAGCCCCTGTCTGGCTCCCTCAGCACTGCTGGTTGCCATCTGCAGGGCAATTGGCAGGGTGATTGGGCCCCACTGGCACATACCTTGGCCTGGTGCCACCTGCTCACCTGCTCTACCATCCCGCCACAGTCCTACTCTCATCAGGGCCCATTGGGGCTGGAAGTGCCTCCACTGCCACCCACTGCTAGCGCCACATCACCAACACCTGCCATGTTTTGCGCCGCTCCTGGTGGTCAGCGCACGTCATAGTGAGTGGTCGAACTCCTTGTCCAACTCCCAGTCGAGGGGACAATTTGCATGTTAGGCTTTTATTATATAGGATGGCCAGTGTGTGTCATGGCAGCTCCTGTGTTGGTCAGTGCACGTCACAGCTACCAGTCAGATGGATGGACACTTAGCCTTTTATATGTATAGATTTTATATTTAGCATTATGTCAGGTTGTATATTTAAAAAATGATCACAGTCATATTTCCAATTCCCCATTCTAAAACATTGCCATACTCCCTCAAGGGTTCAGATCTTTTTTCTTCTCTTTGGAGTTGGGTGGCATTTTGTGGTTATCTTGGCAAAGAGAATGTGATGGAAGTGACACTGCATGACTTACAAGGACAGTTTAAAAATGTGATAAGGCTTTCATCTGGTTTACTCTTTCTCAGGATGCTCACCCTCACAACCTAGCCACTATGTTGTGAGGAAGTTCAACCCACAGGGACAGGCTAGGGGTAGGTTTATAAGCCCATGGAACCAGCTAAGGTCTCAGCCTACTACAGTTATCAATTCACATATGAGTAAGCCTCCAGCTGGTTCTAGCCTCAGCCTTTGAGCTCTCCCAGATGATGGTAGGCAGAGCAGAGATGAGGTGTCCTCACAAAGCTCTGTCCAAATTGCAGATTCATCAGCAAAATTACTGCTGGTATAAGTTTATGGGTGGCTTGTTATACGGTAGTAAATAATTGGAAAGCAGTCCTAAACAGGAAGCAAACCATTCTATTTCAGCTTGCCTCTGTGCTTTGTTGATTCTATTTCTTGGGTCTGAAATATCCTTTCTTTTCTCTTCTATCCCATTCCTTTCACTTTTCTAACTCTCCTGCTTATTATTCTTGAATCAGCTCAGGTATTAATCTCTTTAGGAAGACTTATAACCCTTGGTCAAATGCCCCTCCTATTTGTATAAATACTAATACCAGTCCTAGTCACTTGGGCTTTCAGGATCCATTTAAGTGTATGATGTTTACACCAGTTGGTGCATTCACCTTGATGTATTATTCATCTTTGTGTTATTCATCTTGGTACACTTGGAAACTAACCTAGTGCCTGGCTCCACCATCTACTTACTACCTATGTGGACTTAGCCAAGTTAATAAATGTATCCAAGACTCCCTTTCCTTATCTGTGAAAGGAGATAAAAGGTCCAACTCATAGTGTCTTGTGAGGATTAGAAGATAAAGTCATGTAAGGTGCTGGCACATAGTAAAACTACATAAATGCTATCACAGTTATCAGAGTAACCTCAAAATAGGTGGAAACACCCCGAATTCCAGAAAGCATATTCAACAGAGATCCTGACCCCACTTTCCTTCTCCTCCACTGGGCAACTTGGAACCAATTACTTTTCCCCACAAGATAATTTTCTCTATACACTACCCATAGAGGAAGGGAGGGTATAGTTTAGAAAGGGGGTTGATGAGTGGGTTTTGAAACTCATAGCAAAAGCACATTTTAAGAATTTTTAAATTCCTAAAAGCCAAGTTCTTGATAGGTGCTTTAAAGTTCAAAAACTTGGCTTTGGATATCAGAATCCAAAGTTCTGAAGGTAATAAGGCATAGGAATTATGGCCAAATCATCAGAATGATTATGTAAGAATTATTGGGAGAGACTCAGATCCTGTCCTGAATTCTCTCCCTCCCATCTCCTAGACAGAAGGGAATTGGTACATGATATCTTAGGGTACATAGGTGTAGCCAGATGAGACTGAAAGCCTTTTAGAAGCCTCATAGTTATCACGGGGCTGAAACAGTAGACCAGCCATGGCGTGGTAAAGAGCCTAAGCTAATAGCTTGGAGTTCCTTGTACCCCAGAGGTGAGAGAAAGGATCCAATGGGGGTGCAAATTACTGAGAGAGATCCAATGGACTTGAAGGAACCTGAGGCAAGAAAGGAAGGCATAGTGTGTGTGTGTGTGTGTATGTATGTATGTGTGTGTGTGTATGTATGACTGCTAGAGGCCATTATCATCAGCACCTGCCAGCTCATGACAATAAGCACCTGTTGAAGAGATTTATAGCTCAGTAGACACCAGATACTGTCATAGTTACATTTTTTTGGGGGTGGGTGGGTATGACTGTTAATTCCAAGATGTGAGGGAGTAATTTGAATACAACTTATTTAGTCAGAGACTCTTTTTCCTTCTGTTACTCTCCCTTTAGAATGGAAGGGGTCTTTTTCTTCAAGTTAATGGATAGCATGGTGATGTCTAGACTATTGCAATAGCACCCCTCTGCAAGCCCAATTAGTAGATTTAGGGCAATCTCTTCTATGTGGTTTACCAGTAGTCTCTGCCAGCTTCTCCCCAAGAAACCAATGCACAAGCTTTTGTGGAGGCCGGCGGAAATATCCCTCTTCTGGAGGCGTGCTGCTTCCTTAGGATTTACTTGTGGCTCTCAGCAACATCGACCTTCTTATCACTATAATTTGGAAAAGCACATGCTGTTCTCAATAATCTTGGCAACAGACTTTATGAGAAAATTTTGTGGAAGTTGTCTTTTCCAGTTATAGCTAAACCACCAGGGTCAAGTTCTATTTAGCACTGGTGAATATAGTTGCAAAGTCTGCAATATCCAGAGATAAAGCACAACAGGGGGAATAGCATAGAGGAGCAGTACTAACAGGGGCAATTTATTAGATTTTCTAGGTTGTTGTCCTAGCTCCAACAGTTTCTAGCTCTAAGGCCCAGAAAGATATTTTAGTTCTCTGTTTTTGTTTTCTTTTTTTCTGTAAAATAGACAGCACTTTCCTTGTGAGATTTTGGAATTAAATAAAAATGCATACAAAGCAGTGTCCAGAATTTTATAAGTTCTCAAGGAATGTTGGCTACTATTATGTTTATTATTATTCTCAGCATTGATGGTGGCAGAAAGTATAGACATTTCCTGGTGCTCCATCTACCTTGTAATCTGAACACTTAATTTTGTGTATCTGGAAGCCAGGTGCTGATAATCTAGATTGAAAAACTGCCCACTAAATGTTTCCCCTCTATTTTTGAGCATATAGGGGGAAGCACTTACCCACCTGCTTGAGTGTAGTCATAACCATATGACTTTCTGGAGTTAATAAAATAAGAGTAATGGTACTTGTCACCTCAACCAATGACAGTTCAGATGGTGCAAGTCCTAAGAGAGAACATTGGCTGCAGAAACCCCTGCCAAAATGTGATAGATATAGCATAAATGAAAACTAAACTTTTCAGCTTTAAACCACTGACATGACTGAAATGATTGAAATATGGTTGTCATTTGTTGTTACAGCTTTACTTAGCTCAACTCATCCCAGCAAGCATAGAAGAGCAAAGTCAATAAAATCTATTTCACTCTTTGATAATTGTTTTGTATAGCATCCTTTTGTCATTTAAATAGTTTTTTTATTGTTCAGAAATTATTTTGCCACAATCAACTATTTTTTTGTTCAAATTCCTAGAAATTATTAATTCATAATTGTTCTGCAATATCATATTGCATTAATTTTAGCTTTTGCATTGTGAGTTTTCTTTTGTGGCTATTGTTTCTAACAAGCTCAATTTGCTTATGTCAAAATTTTGGAGATATAAATTCCATTAGGGAGATGTGAATCTTCTGTAATTTTCTAGTCAATAATAAAGGTTTATTAGAAAGGGAGCAGTGCATAGAACAAATTTAAGGACTAGATTGTTAGGTTCCAAATCTGCTTCTGCCACTGCTGTGTTACTTGGCCTGTTTCCTAACTGTCTCTGTGTTTCACTGCTCTCATCTATAAAAAGGGATAATAAAAGTATCCAACTCATAGGATGTTTTATAATATCCTATGACTAGAGGCTGGTGCACAAATTTGTGCACAGGTGAGGTCCCATGGGGTGGACTGTGGAGATAGGGCCCCAGCTCGCACCCCCAGCCTTGCAGCTCCACCTGGCACCCTGCCTTGGCCTGGCACCGCCCCCTCACCTGCTCCACCATCTCCCTGCAGTCTCGCTCTTGTCGGGGCCCATCGGGGTCGGCTGCCAGCACAGTGTTGCCGACACCTGCCATGTTCCACACCACCCCCTGGTGGTCAGAGCATGTCATAGCGAGCGGTTGAACGCCTGGTCTCCTGGTTGAATGACTGCCCAAGGGCACAATTTGCATATTAGGCTTTTATTATATAGGATAATTCTGTGATTAATCCTATGGAGAGGGCTAATAAGTTACCTTTTTAAAAAGTTCTTAGAATATTGTCTGGAACTATAAAAACAGAATATTATGTACAGGCTTAACTATTATAAACTTTATGTTTATTTGTATAAAATATATTTTTGCTCTGCTCTTATAGCTATAAATTCTGTCAACAAGATATAAGTTTTAATCAATTTTTAATCTCTAAAAAATTTCTCATGACTAGTAACATTTATTTTTATTTTTAAAATTTATCTTTATTGTTGAAAGTATTATAGATATCCATTCTTCGCCCCCCCCCCCCCATTGACCCCTTCCTCCATTCATTTATTTTTGCTTTTGTTCCCTTGCTTGTGGGGTCAAGTTCACAAAAACTACTCCGAGACCAAGGTCCATAGGCAAGTGTCAGTCAGTTCTGAGAAAGTGTGCCAGCTAGAGTGGAGTATAGGGTCTTACATTTAAGTCTTTATTCTGTTTTCAGTTACTTTTTGTGTATGATGTAAGATAGTAGTCTAGTTTCATTTTTTTTTATATGGCTGTCCAGTTTTCACAACATTATATTTGATGAGACCTTCCTTTCTCCATTGTAAATTATTGGCTCCTTTGTAAAATTGGTTGCCCATATATGTGCGGGTTTATTTCTGGGC
The DNA here is from genome assembly GCF_014108235.1 of Myotis myotis. NCBI lineage: Eukaryota > Metazoa > Chordata > Mammalia > Chiroptera > Vespertilionidae > Myotis > Myotis myotis. The sequence continues at coordinate 25,880,384 of NW_023416315.1, forward strand.
TCTCAGTTCTTATCCATTGCTTTATGTGTCTGTTTTAGAAATAAGGAAAGCTTTTAACTACAAAAATGTAATGCAGCTTTATTATGAGTGAGACCTACTCACATTGTTCAGTTAAGCAAGTTAAAAAAACAGTTATTCTGCATAACACTCTGGATTTGGCCCTGAAGAAGACATAAAATGAGACAAAATAGTCACTTCACCAAGTTTACTGTCTGGTATAGGATCAATCAAATGAGCCAATAATTCTAATAGAAGGCAGTATTTTGTAACCAAGGTATAAACAAAGTATAGTGGGGCTCAAAGGAGAGAATGTTCATTTCCTGTTTGGGGTGAGGAAAAGATAGGACTTTGTGAAAGGAATGATATTTGAAAAATGGATGGGATATTTACAGGTGAAAAAAAGAGAGAGGTTGCACTAGGCAGATGCATGATTGAAGGCAAGACAATAGGTAAGTGTGACTCAGTTCTGAGAAAGTATGTCAGCTAGAGTGGAGTATAGCCTGTGAGGAGGTAAGAAATAGGAAATAATACTGGAGATCCAGACTGAAGCCAAGCATGATGAGTCTCCTATAGTAGGCTGATGGATGTGCATTTATTTTCACAGGTGATGAGGGGTCACTAAAATGTGTGGAGTTGAGGGAGAGCAAGATCACAGGGCTGCTCGGTGCTGTGTGCAGATTCTGCACTGCAAATCTTCAAGGGTGTCATTCACATGGTAATTATATATTTATATATTTATTATGAGCATGTTTCAGTCATCATAAGTATATTACATTATGACAGGTTTCCTGATATATGGAAGGCAAGTGTCTTGAGGATGGAGTATCTTTTCTGATTTTTACAAAAGCTCGATATGGGCCAGTGATATCTTGGGACAACTGTGCTGTTGATAGACTTATCTTAAATCAGAAGATTTAAAGAGAGACTGGAGTCTTTGACAATAGTAGACACAAAAATAGGAGCTTAGCTTGGAAAAGACAAGCTGATGTAAAATCTAGGTTGGAGGCAATGGAAGAAGAACCCACATATGACTTCAAAGATGGGTGACAGATAATAGTGGCAAATAGAAAATAGAAAAGTGAAAAAGGAGATTTATTGAGACATGGGTAAGAGAGGTAGTTGGAGGAAAGACATGAGAGGCTTCATTTAGAACACATTTTGGAGCAAATATATTATCTGAGCATCTAGGTGGAAGTGCCAACTATTAGCTTGAGATATAGGCCTGGAGGTAGGGCAGGAATTAGACTGGAGTCATTGACATAAAAGTGATTCTTGAGATAACAGGAGAGAGCTTACAGAGAGGCTAGTGGTATATAATTGGTGTCAGAAGCAATCCCCTTAATCACATTTTACTTTCTAACACCAAAAGAATTAGGAATAAATTTTGTGAAAGGATCCTGCTTTCTTGGTAATGTGGTTGTTGGATAGTGTGTTTCTTTTTTAGTTCTTGCCAATGATTAGAACATCATCTTTTATACATAAATATGTCATTTTTTAAAATTATAGGATTAGATAGGAGTGTTGGCAAGAGAGGCTTTCTGACCAAAGGCAGAATCATTGATGACTTGGTAATGTTTTTATGGGGAAATAGAAGCACAGAAATCCTATATAATAAAAGCTAGGTGGTGTCACACCCTCGCATGACGCCCTCGCGTGACGTCATCACAAGATGGCCGGCACAAGATGGCCACGTGCACAGTAGAGGCGGGGCCTGGTGGCTGCTCTGTGCAGTGAGACCCGGGGGTTCCATGGCTCTGCGGGGCATGGAGGAGGCCGGTCCCAGTGTCTCCACCACCTTGCGCAGAGGAGGCAGGTCCCAGGGGAGGAGGCGGGTCGCGGCAGAGAAGGGCAGTTGTGGGTGATCAGGTCAGCAGGGGAGGACAGTTGGGGGTGATCAGGCTGGCAGGGGAGCAGTTAGGCGTCAATCAGGCCGGCAGGGTAGTGTTCAGGAGGCGATCAGGCTGGCAGGCAGAAGCGGTTAGGGGCAATCAGGCAGGCAGGCAGGCGAGTGGTTAGGAGCCAGCGGTCCTGGATTGGCAGTCGGACATCCCCCAAGAGGTCCCAGATTGGAGAAGGTGCAGGCCAGGTTGAGGGACATCCCCCCCGCCCCCCCCCCCCCCCCCCGCTCCCCGTGCATGAATTTCATGCACTGGGCCTCTAGTCAATTATAAAATGCAGTCATTTTTGCACTCAAGAAAGAAATCAGTCAAAACCGTATAAAAAACCAGCATTTTTATTTTACCCTCTTATGCACTGTATGTGACTCCATATTTTGATCCTGGTGTTTTTCTTAATCTGAGAAACAGATGATGCTAAAATTAATTTACATTGTATTAGGCTTTGGAGTGGCAGAGGAGCAATTAGGAGATGAAATGTTTGCCTGTGTGAGTAAGGCTTATGTAGAGAATGAGGGTTTATTCTAATGGCTGTTCTAGGCTTCTCTTCTTATATTTTTAATATGTCTGGCAGGAATATTTTCTCATATTAGTGCTCTCATGCTTACTTTGTTTGGAAGACCCCAGCAACTAACAATGCACCAATGTTCAGAATGTTAGGTGGAAGTTGACATTGAAATACAATTTATCTTGGTCATAGTTCGATTCCTGATCAGGGCACATGCCCAAGTTGCAGGATCGGTTCCCAATGTGGGGCATGCAGGACACAGCCAATCAATGCTTCTCTCTCATCATTGATGTTTCTTTCTTCCTCTCTCTCTCTCTCTCTCTCTCTCTCTCTCTCTCTCTCTCTCTCTCTCTCCCTGCCCCCCTTCCTCTCTGAAATTAATAAAAATATTTTTTAAAATACAATTTATCTCCATCTCACTCTCTCCTCTACTTATGCTATTTTACTGGACATAAGAGTGCAGTCTAAACTGGCAGTTATAAAATGGTTCTGTGTCTTCAGCAAAGTTGATGTATAATTTTAAATTCCTAACATGAGGGTGCTTTATTTGTTTTCTGGACTTTTCAGGGAAGTAGAAAATATTACATGCCAGCATCTCCAGGTTGGTAGAGGAAAATTTGATACATGAATCTATTTGAAATTGAACATTCTGATCACTTAATTTTAATATTGTATGACTATTATTGATACTCAGTTCTCTAGCTAATATTCCTATTGAACTAAAGTGATTTGTTTAAATGTAGAAAGCTGTATTTAAGAATGTTATTCGTGTAGTAGAGAGATTAAATGAAATATTTAATCAGCACTTTTACCCTACACATAGAAATATGTAACTATTTAAAGAGTGTTTAATGTACATCAATATTTGTAAGATAAAATCAAGGAAGAAAAACTTTATAAACAGTATTTAGGTGTAAAATTTATGAACTTGATTATATTTTTAAAAATACAGTAGTTGGATACATTAAATCTATCTAAACAAAGATGTTCTTTTTAGCATGGAGAACTGGTCTCAAATATTATTTAAATGTGAACAATCTCATTTTCTTATCTATTTAGAAACTGTTCTAAATTATTATCCTACATTTTTAAATTTTATAGATGAAAAGATGTGCCAGACCTCATATTATTGAAAAGGGAATGTATTTGGTATATAGCTTTTCATAAATTATAGAAAACTATGAATTTCATTGTTTCCCTCAATTCTGTGAATTTCTGTTAAGAGATACTAAACAAACACATACACACACATCGATATACATTTAAGCACATCAATTAGGCCCTTGACCTAAAAACAGCTCCTGAGGTTTATTTTGTCAAGAATATATCCTATATAATAAAAGCCTAATATTCTTAGTGTCCAGTTGTCCAGTTGTCCACTCAACCAGTCTAAGCATAATATGCTAATGATATGCTAAGGCAACTCAACCACTCGCTATGACATGCATTGAGCACCATGGGGCAGATGCTCTGACCAGTAGGTTAGCTTGCTGGAGCCCTCCCGTGGTCCCTCCCCAGCTGGCCAATCTCCCGTGTCCCTCCCCGGCCCTGATTGTGCACCCATGGGGTCCCTCAGCATGGCCTACACCCTCTCCCAATCCAGGCTGAGGGACTCCCCCCCCCCCCCCGAGAGCACGAATTTTGTGTGCCAGGCCTCTAGTATGTATATATTTAGTTAAAGCAGCTTTCCCAGCTGGTCTTTTTAATTAATTAATTAATTTTATTTATTTTTTATATATTTTAATTGACTTCAGAGAGGAAAGAAGGAAAGCAGGAAGGAAACATCAATGAAGAGAGAGAATCATTGATCAGTTGCCTACTGCATGCCCCGTTACTGGGGATTGAGCCTGCAGCCTGGGCATGGGAATAAAACTGTGACCTCCTGGTTCATAAGCTGAAACTCAATCACTGAACAACACTGTCTGGGCCCAGCTGGTCTTTTATATTTACTGATGTCAGTGACAATTGAGAAAAGTAATCTGTGTGCAAGAGTATAACTTTCTTAAGAATTTATATCAGGAAAGAAAATTAATGACTGTTGAATATATTACAGAAATAACTGTAAAATGAACCTGGAAAAAAAAGAAAACACATCCAGTTCCTGGGGACACAATTAAATTGCATTTTTATTTAAAATGTTAAAAAGTAATTTTTGAAATATTTATAGATTGTTTTTAAATTTCATTTTAAAATACTTAGGGACTTCCCAGTTCAGAGTAAGTCTGGAGGCCAGGATATTAAAACCTTTTGAGTAAAAGTTTTGTGTTCAGATTTCCCCAAGGATGTTGTGAAATCTCTTAGGAACAAACTTGCAGAATTACAGGGATGTTCTTCAAGACTTCCATTTGGCCCTGACAGCCCGCTTTTTTCTTTTTCTTGCTACTGCATAAAATGTAGAACAGCTACCCTACCAACCAACCAAACAAACAAAAAAGGCTGGATCTATAGAAATGTATAATTTGTGAAATTGCTTATAGTGAACCCCTTAGAAAATATAGTTTGAAGCATAATTATATTCTCTTATTTTTCCTCGTTGATAACATATGACCTGAACTATTTGTCCATTGCTCTCCTCTCCTCTCCTCTCCTCTCCTCTCCTCTCCTCTCCTCTCCTCTCCCTCTCTCTCTCAGCAAAAATCACATTACAACTAATTAGGAAATTAAACTCTGTGTGTGATTGTTTATGGACTGAATTGTTTTCCTCCTGAATTCATATGTTGAGCTCCTACACCCTACCACCTCAGATACTGTATGTGGAGTTAGGGCTTTTAAAGAGGTAATTATGGTTAAATGAGGCCATTAGGGTGAGTCCTAATTCAGTCAGAGACAGCAGGGATGTATGGCACAGAGCAAAGGCCATCTACAAGCCAAGGTGAGAGACCTCGGGAGAAACCAAACCTGCTCACATCTTGAACTTGGGCTTTCAGCCTCCAGAATCGTGAGAAAAATCCTAGTCTGTGGTATTTTGTTATGGACATCTTAGCAAAATAATATAGTGAAAATGAAATAAGTACTAAATCCTATATAATAAAAGGGTAATATGCAAATTGACCCTAACAGCAGAACACCTGGGAATGACTGGTCACTATGACACACACTGACCATCAGGGGGCAGATGCTCAATGCAGGAAATGACCCCTGGTGGTCAGTGCACTCCCACAGGGGGAGCTCTACTCAGCCACAAGCCAGGCTGACGGCTGCCAGCACAGAGGTGGTGGCAGGAGCCTCTCCTGCCTCCTCAGCACTAAGGATGTCTGACTGCAGCTTAGGCCTGCTCCCCGATGGCAAGTGGACATCCCCCGAGGGCTCCCGGGCTGCCAGAGGGATGTCTGACTGCCAGCTTAGGCCCGATTCCCCGGGGAATGGGCCTAAGCCAGCAGGTGGACATCCTTGAGGGGTCCCAGACTGTGAGAGGGCACAGGCTGGGCTGAGGGACCCCCCCCCCCCCCCCCCGAGTGCACACATTTTTGTGCACTGGGCCTCTAGTCTTTGAATAAAAAGCATTGAGTTATTTAAAACTCTTATAAACGTACATGTTCTGACATTTGAACTGCAGGCTTCTGCATATATTAGTATTTATGCAACAATTCTAGTTTCCTATCATGTTACTCTCATTTAGCACATAACTGTCGTCATTTGTTCATCTGATCACTTCCTTTATTTCAACTGGACAACTTGTTCATTTCATTCACCTCCAAGTTCATGTTGCAGGAAAACATCTGTGGAAAAAAGAACAGCTGGATTTGAATTCTCTCTTCATTTTTTAACAGTTGTGGTAAAAAAGGCAATAAAATTCATCAACTTTATCATTTTTAAATGTAAAGTTCAATAGTAGTCTGCAGAACTTTTCATATATAGCCTTTATTATATTGAGGTTGTTTCCTTCTATTTTTAGTTTGTTGAGTGGTTTTTTAAAAAAAATCATGAATGGTTGTTGAATTTTGTCAAATGCTTTTTCTGCATTGATTGAGATCAAGTGCTTTTTATACTTTGTTTTGTTAATGTAGTGTGTTATGTCAATTAATTTTTATATGTTGAACCATCTTTGCATTGTAGGACTAAATCTACTTGGTCATGATGATGTATAATACTTTTTATGCACTGTTAAATTTGGTTTGGTAGTATTTTGTTTAGGATTTATGCATCAAGATTAATCAGAGATATCAGGTTGTTTTTTTTCAGTATGTTTTCTGGCTTTGGTTATCAAGGTGTTACAGAATTTGGAAGTGTTCCCTCTTCTATTTTTTTGGAAAAATTTAAGAGGGATTGGTATTCTTTAAATATCTGGTAGAATTCACCAATGAAACCATCTGATTCTGGGTTTTTCCTTGTTGAGTGGTTTTTGATTACTGATTCATTCTCCTTACTGGTTATAGATCTATTAATATTTTCTGTTTCTTCATAATTTAGTCTTGCTAGGTTGTATGTTTCTAGAAATTTTTCCATTTTGTGTAAGTGTCCATTTTGTTGGAGTATAATTGTTCATAATAGTCCTTTATTATCTTTTTACGTTTCTGGCATTAGTTATAATGACTCCTCTTTCATTTCTGATTTTAGTTGAGTCTTCTGTCTTCCTTAGGTAATCTTGCTAAGTATTTATTAATTAAATTTATCTTAGAAAAAAAATCTACTTTATAATAGTTGTGAGAACATGTTACTTAAACTCTTGGAGTTTTTACCTGTTCATCTGTAAAATAAGCATATAATGTACTATGTCAGGTTGCTGTCCCCTACTTTATTATTTTATTGAACTACTTAATATCATATTGTTGGTGATTCATAAATACTAGTTGGCATTATTTTTAATTATTTAAGAGAGAAGTTCCTCTCCCTTAGTAGATCACAAATCTCTCATTACTTTTCAAAAGAATCATGAACTTAATCTTCACACATATTAGCATTTACTTCTTAGGAATTTTGAATCTTGCTGCTGACACAATTTTCCTTTTGATTGTGTGGCCCTTCTGTGTACAAGTTTAACTCAATAAGTCAGATTACTTCCATAAATCTTTCATTATTCATTGCATGAAATCACTTATAGGCATGGATGATGCATATTTGAATATTCCTTATTAAATTCCAACTCCAAAGCAGTATTTGGCTTTGTGAACAAAGGGAAAATTCTTTGATTCTCCTAGTGGAAAACTGTATACAGTGAGTTTTATTGGCATTATTGCATTTACCCTTGGAGGATGAAGATTGGGATTGGGTTATGTGTGTGTGTGTGTGTGTGTGTGTGTGTGTGTATTAGAGGCCCGATGCATGAAAATTTGTGCAAAAGTAGGCCTTCCTTCCGATGGCTGCTGGCACCAGCTTCCCTCTGGCACCCGGGACCCAGGCTGACTTCCCTTGGGCCACCTGCAGGCACCTGGGACTTGGGCTGGCTTCCCTCGGGCCCCGGCTTGGTCAGGAAGGACGTCCGGAATGATGTCCAGAAGACGTCCAGTCTAATTAGCATATTATCCTTTTATTATTGTAGATATATATATATATAATATAGCATTATTCCACTTTCTTACAGTTATACAAAGTAATTACAAAACTATTAGTGAGTTCAGCAATTCATATCTTAAACCTGATTATCTAGTATAGTATAATATTGTAGGTGCTTGATTGAGAATCAAATCAGCTTAGATTTTTATTTTTAGCTTTTGCTGTGTCAAAAAAATAATCCCCAAATTTCAGAGGCATATAACAATAAACATTAATTTCTTGCTCGTATTACATGAGGGCTGTGGGGTGGCTGTAGCTGGGCTTCATGTGTTTTCTAATTCCTGGGATTTGGCTGGTGAGCAGCTATTATTTGGCGCATGCTCTTCTCATGAAGAGAGGTCAAGAGGAACACAAGAAATCCACATAAGTACATTAGACTCTCACATTCCAGTTTACATGGCCCAGCCCCAAATCAGTGGGGCAGAGAAGTGAACTCTGCCTCTAAGGAAGCATGTGAGGGTGGAGAGGGAATGACAGGTGAGGAGGGAGTGATAATGAACAGTAAATTCAATCTACCACAGGGACCTTCCTTGGAAATACTGTGGACCCTTTACTGGGCAATCCCATAATAAGCTCAACATATCAGTTCAGACTAGAAATAAATTATTTCTAAGTCAGAAACTTTTAGAACTGAAAGTGGATTTTTTTTTGTCTTTAAAGTCATAGATTCCTTTATTTAAAGTGATACTGTATTTGGAGGCCCCAAAGTAAAAATATTGAAGTGGGGGTGGGACCTAATGTCCTACCTGTGGACTGCTTCCTCTTTCCCTCCTTACTTCCCCTCACTACAGTTTCCTAGTAAACACTAAGAGGATTTTGCAGAATTTGAAAATCACCAGTACAGCATTTTTCAGTGCAGGCTGCACAGATGTTTCAGGGTATTAGGTTACAAAAATATGTAAAATGTTTTGTGTTGGTTGAACAAAGTTAAGTAGAACTGCAGGAATTGTCAGAACCTTTACTGTGTTAATGCTTCTCGTGAATCTCCAAGAGGGGTGTAAAGGTCTCAGGATTGCCCAAACTTTTTGGGAAGCAATTTAGTGCTTTAGCACACATCTTAGGAACGGCTACATTAGACAACTGCTCTTTTATTAAAAATATATCTGCGACAGAAACTCAAGATGGAATAATTGACTTGAGTTTTTCTCATCTAGTTGTAGAGATCACATTAAAATTAAGGTCTCTCCACTTTCTCCCCAGGAGTCTTTGGTTGTGTTGCTGACTTTGTTTCTATGACCAGGGCATACTTTTGCAGTGATATAGTGGTTCATGGAAGTATTTTAACCTTTGGGAACAATAGGCCTGGAGAATGTCTTTGTTAGTGTCCAATAAGAAATAAATTGAGTAACTATGAATAACTGGTTTCACAAAGTGAATGACGGATTGTATGATCTGATCTGAAGCAACTGTTGGGGATAAACTACATTAGCAAATGCTTGTGGTTAAATTCATTCACCCCCAGTGAATTTAAGGCTTTATTCATGAAGATAATAATGGATATTGAAAACTATAATTTTCCATAGTACACAAACTCTGCTCTTTTTTTTTCTCTTTCTCTTTTGTTTATAAGTGAATGACTGTTGTGAATGTGTATAATTTATGTATGAGGTTATTGTTTGGAAAGTTCTCTAAGAGTCATGATATACCACTTAGGAGATAAGTTTGGCCCTGTTCTTAGGGCCAAAGAGCTTCATAGTTATTACACATTCAGATGGAATAATCACCATCAATCTTATGTATCTAAGGAAGATTCATAATATCAAGTGGCGGTGGAGATAGAATGGAGGAGAGCCTTAATTCTTATATCATTACCTGTGACTTGAAAATCCAAAATTTCAAGTGAAAATCTAAAAATTGCATTAGTAAATGGGAAATATCTCAAAGAATTAGGATGGCCTGGCTGGTGTGGTTCAGTGGTTGAGCACCATCCCATGAACCAGGAGGTCATGGTTCGATTCCCAGTCAGGACACATACTTGGTTGCAGGCTCGCTCCCCAGTGTGGGATGTGCAGGAGGCAGCAGCTCAATGATTCTCTCTTATCATTGATGTTTCTATCTCTCTCTTCCTCTCCCTTCCTCTCTGAAATCAATAAAATTATATCTTTAAAAATTTAAAAAAAAGAAAATTAGGATGAACACGGTAGCAGTTGTTTCATGTTTCAAAATATCTGTAAAATATAAAAAGTAGAGAAAAGAACGGTGAAATGAGTCACAAGAAAGAAGTACTTTTTAACTTAATATTGTTTCATAAATATTGAGTAAGTGCAACTTCAGATTGCCTTTTATTGTTCTTATAGAGTAAGCATTCTATTACTTGTTTTTATTGTTTAAAGTATTACATATGTCTCCTTTCTAAAAATATATATTTTACTGATTTTTTACAGAGAGTTAGAAACATCAAACATTAATGAGAAAGAAACATCAATCAGCTGCCTCCTGCACATCCCCAACTGGGGATGTACGCACAACCAAGGTACATGCCCTTGATCAGAATTGAACCTGGGACCCTTCAGTCTTCAGGCCGATGCTCTATCCACTGAGCCAAACTGGTTAGGGCTCTATTTTAGTTTTTACTTGATAGCTGAAAGAGGCAAGAGCAGTGTTTATAGCTTATGAGTCTTTGCCTTAGGCATTAGTGATTTAATTGCAAAAGAGAAAATATAAAACTTTTCAGGTGTGTGTAAATGAAGAATATATGTGAAGATAAAACTATGATTAGAATACAAATTAAAGGATGACACTGATTTTTAAAATCTACAGTTACAGTAAATATTTGTTTTAGGTAGATGCAATGATCTCTGATTTCATTAGCTTTTGTGCACCTCTTGATTAATTCCTCTATTATTTAAAACTAGAGGCCTGGCGCACGGATTCATGCACAAGGGGGAGGGTCCCTCAGCCTGGCCTGCGCCCTCTCGCAATCCGGGACCGCTTTGGGGGATGTCTGACTACCAGTTTAGGCCTGATCTAAACCGGCAGTTGGACATCCCCTGAGGGATGTAGCAGTGCACCAAACAGCAGGCGGCCAGGGAGGAGCCCGAGCTCGGTGGGCGCCACACTGCTCTTGTGCTCATCTTGGCACGCTGTGCCTGCCGCCACTGTTGATGATTAGTGACTTTGAGCATGTTTTCATGTGTCTCTTGGCCTCTGTATGTACTCTTTTGAAAAGTGTCTATTTAGGTACTTTGCCCATTTTTTAATTAGATTGTTTATCTCCCTTTTGTTAGGGTGTATGAGTTCCCTGTAAATCTTACCATTTGCAACAGCATGCATGGACCTGGAGAGCATTATGCTAAGCGAAGTAAGCCAGCTGGAGAAAGATAAATATCACATGATCTCACTTATTTGTGGAATATAATGAACAACAAAAACTGATGAACAAAAATAGAGCCAGAGGAAAAAAATATTTTAGAATATAATAGAAGTAATCCTGTTGTTTGCAGATTATTAATATTTCCTACAACTTTTGTGATATTATACTATGTTAGTATAGTTTTGGTAAAATCATATTTAACATCTTTTTTTCTTGAAATATTAATGTTTATTACATGTAATATTATATATAAAATTGTTTTTCTTGAAAAAAAATTTGTTGAATGAATAGGTCCTTGCTATATTTTCTTCCTGTATTTCCTTTAAAAAGAAGGAACTCCTGCCATTTGCAACAGCATGGATGGACCTGGAGAGCATTATGCTAAGTGAAATAAGCCAGTCAGAGAAAGATAATACCACATGATCTCACTCAGTTGTGGAATATAGAGAACAACATAGACTGATGAACAAGGACAGATCCAAAGACAGAGAAACAGTGATCAGACTATCAATCCCCAGAGGGAAAGTAGGGGAGGGTCGGAGTAAGGGGAAGAGATCAACTAAAGGACTTGTATGCATGCATATAAGCCAAACCAATGGACACGGACAACAGGGGGATGAGAGCATGAGTGGGGCGGGGGGGAGTTGGAGGTCAATGGGGGGATGAGGACACATTTGTAACACCTTAACCAATAAAGAAATTAAAGATTAAAAAAAAATATCTTCACTCCAAAAAAAAAAAAAGAAAAAAAATCACACTAAAATAAATAAAAACTGGCAGCTGTTAAACAAAACAAACATAAAATATATAAGGAACTCACACAACTTGTCACACACACACAAAAATGAACAATCCATTAAAAAATGGACAGAGTCCATGACTACAGTCCATGAATACAGAATAGGGTGGTGAAGGCCTGGGGTGGGTGAGAACCGGGTAGTGTGGAGCAAGGGGAAGAAAAAAAGGGGGGACATCTAAGTACTCTCTAACCAATACTCTAAAAATTAAAAATATTTTTTAAAAATTGGCAGAGTACCAGAATAGACATTTCTCCAAAGGGGACATACAGATGGCCTATAGACAAATAAGAAGATGCTCAACATCACTAATCATCAGTGAAATGCAAATCAAAACCACAAGAAGATATCACCTCACACCTGTCAGAATGGTTAACATAAATAAATCAACAAACAAGTGTTGGCAAGCATCTGAAGAAAAGGGAACCATTGGTGGGATTGTAAATTAGTACAGCCACAATGGGAAACATTATTTAGGTTCCTCAAAAAATTAAAAAGAGAAGTAAGATATAACCCAGCAATTCCACTTCTGCATATTTGACCTGTATTTTTTTTTTTTTTTTAATCTGAGACACCAAAAAGGTGTGTGGTTCTAGATCCCTTTAAGGGAGGAGCTGTATTGGCCTTGTATTACCTATTTGCATATAAAAGCAAACCCTCCAGAAGATGGCAATAAAGATTAAGCATGTGTGAGCAAGCAGAAGCAATGTGCAAGACATAGAGTCAGATTTTATAGCCTCAGGCAGGACAGTTTACATCACTAAATCACTTATGGAGTAGTTATTTACAAGTAAAGGACATACTGTATGTAAATTACTCAACTTAATAATTAAATTACTACAGAATTAAAATTTTAAGAAATTGCTTTAAATAAAATAATTTGCTTTTCTTCCTTAGGATAATCCTGGGATGTGCCTCTTCTCTTGTTTTGATGACTGACAGGTTTTACAGAAGGCAGATTAATCAGCTTTTGTGGAAAACAAAACAAAAACAAAACACATGCCATCACTTGCTGCTGAGATTAGAGTGAGGAAGGCTTCTGGGAACTGATAAAGTAATAACCTCAACAAAAATAAATGTACATTATTAGAGTAAAAACAAAATATTTTTTATAGAATTTAATAACATTAGTAACATACTGGTATAAAGTTCTTCAAAGGAAATATGGTAGATACTCTTGGTTATTTTTTCCAACACCCATTCCCACACCTCTTTCCCTTGGGCACTTTTATTATAGAATATGCAAAAGCTAAATACTAATTTTTCTAGATTCTCTTGGAGCTAAGCATGTGACATTTCCAGCTCATGAAACCTGGGGGTGGGGTGTGGGCTGACTAGAGGACACTAATGTGATGTAAGCCATCTTGTAACCATGAGTTTACAAACATGGGAAACAAGCCAAGAGACTAATAAAGATTTTATCTTAATAGTGTTGAGTTACTGAGCTCATGAGTGCAACTGCCCATCTCAGTTTGACGTATGAGTTCAAGATGCTGTTACTTAGGAATTCTGGTACATGTAGCTAAAAGCAAGTTGAGTGCTATTATATGTAAAAAACGGTACACACATTATATTAAATTTCATCCTTACAACATTCTGAGCTAAATATTATATATGAATGAATTAAAAGGGACAGGGAGATGTTAAGTCATTTGTTCTTCCGGGATCTTTCCCTCATTAGAGTTGGAATTCAAAATCAAGTTGTCAGATTCCATTACATGATGCTGATAAATACTGTGATGAAATTCATACAAACTTATGTCTGTTTTGGAGTCCAAATGCAGTAGAACTGTCTTTGTTGGGTTTTTCCCTCACTAAAGGACCCCATGACAAAGAATATAAATCTCCAGACAAATGCACAGCAAAGCAGTGATTATCTAGATAGGGAATTTATTTTATAAGCCAGAGAACAAATGATTGTCCTTAGTTTATTTAAAATGGCAGGTACATTTTGGAGAAGAGAATTGATCAGAGCAGCTTAAATAGCTTGGTAAGCAGAGAACTCATCTTGGTTCATTTAGGTTGTTTGCTCCTAAGCCACTCTAGCTTGGGGTGAAGACTCCTACTCTAGGTACTTCTTATATTGATACATGTTTGAAAAGCAAAAGGAAGTAGTGAGGATTCAAAATCTGAAGAGATGAAATTTAGAGAATGTAGCACTTTTAGTTCATTCTGCTTAGTAGGCACCTTTAATTTCTGCTCCAAGTAAGTAGCCCCCAAATAAATGTTAAAGGCAGCTGCTCCTTTCCTGGGAGATGTAGTAAAACTTAAACAGCACAGAAAATCGAGGTTGTCTGACTCTTCTTGGAGACTTTAACGGTTTTCTGCTCTGGGTAAAAAACAAAAAGACTTCATCTGTGCCTAGCAGCTGTTAACATCTTTTCACATACTCTATTCCAAGGAGTTTTGAAATCTTTTTTTCCTATTTGACTGTTGTTTTTTTAAACTTTGACTTGGGATTAAGTATTACAATTTAAAGATGTGAATTTATTAGATGAGTTAGGCAGGGAGGATATAGGTTGGGCTGTTGGGACGTGGGATGGCTCCAGGAATATTTTAATAGAGTGTTGGTAACAGCAACAACAGACAATATATTTTAAAAGAAGAATTTTTCAAAATAAAACCTGGCCTAATTATTCTTTAAAATGAAGCTAAGGATGAACTAAGCATTAAAGTTTATGCGTTGTTTAAATTTCTTATCCTTATACAGTATTCATGTGAATATGATGCACAAATGAGGTATCAGCATTTGATTTGGTTTGGACATTTTGCTGTCTTGCTTTACTTAAAATTTATTTTGTAGGATGAACATTATCATTTCATTATCTGCCAAGCCTCTTTATGTTTATTTGTAACTTAGCTAAATGTACTTTGTTAAAAATAAAATATTTTCAATAAAATCATAGAATGTAATTACATAAAGTAATTTAGGCTTCTTTACATATCTCCACATAGGGAATTGAAATGATAATAAATATTGTTTGCATCATTCCCAAATAGTAGTTTTTAAAAGTGGTCTCTAAATGAAAAAACAAACGAAAAACTAAGTACTCATTTAAATAGAACCAGAAATATACAAGAAAGACTCTTCTTATTAAGTAAAAAAAGAAACTGGCTTTTAGGGGAGGACATGACATATCTACCTTTAAAAATTAAACATTTAAACTTTGAATTTGAATAAAAGTTTAAAAATATATGTATACAATTTTAAAGTACAGTAGCAGTTACAGTGAAAACTCCTTAGATAGGTATAAATACTCACTGGGTATATATTCTGTAATCATTTTTTTCTTGGAAATATTTGGGAGCTCATTGTACAAAGAGGATATTAAGTTATAGCACAGACAAATTGTACAGTTGTGATGCAGCCAGTAGGTATAGACTCAATTATTTTTCTTTATATTATACTAAAGGCCTGGTGCATGAAATTCATGCATGGGAGGGGGTCCCTCAGCATGGCCTGCACCTTCTCCAATCCGGGACCCCTCAGGGGATGTCCAACTTCTGATTTAGGCCTGATCCCTCTCACAATCTGGGACCGCAGGCTCCTAACCCCTCTGCCTGCCTGCCTGATTGCCCCTAACCGCTCTCCCCTGCCAGCCTGATCTCCCCTAACCACTCTCCCCTGCTAGCTTCATCACCCCTAGCCACTCTCCCTTGCCTGCCTGATCACCCCTAACTGCCTTTGTCTCGGCCCCCACTGTGGCTTTGTCCAGAACAATGTCCAGCCTAATTAGCATATTACCATTTTATTAGTATAGACTAAAGGTCCGGTGCACGAATTCATGCACAGGTGGGGTCCCTCGGGTGGACTGGGCCAAAATCCGCAGTCCAACATTGCCTGCTGCTCCTGCCTGCCAATCCCGCTCATCCTGGCCCCGCTGTGCCTGCCATGGGCTCATGCCCAGTCAGTCCTGATTGGGAGAGACTCACGCCGCCACAGTGGCACTCACCAGCTGTGAGCCCTGTGTCTGGTGCTCATCCCAAGGAGGGTCAGGGGGAGGCTGGGACACGATCAGCCCTCCAGGCAGGCGGTGGGATGCCCTTGCGGGCCTGGGATCCGGATCCATCCCGCTGACATTTGCGCTGGTTGTAGGGAGCCACCTGGCTGTTGCTTTTACATTGTTTCTTCCTTGCGAGCTTGCGGAGTGTCTCGGGAGTGGAAGTGGCTGTGGTGCCCAAGGCTGACTTCCAGGAAGCCAGCAGCACTGTTGGGATCATGCCAGAGATTGGACCTGCAGGACTACTGGGGGTGTGAAGCGGCTGCCATTGGGCTGGAGGGCCGCCAGGACAGGTCGGTCAGCTGTGTGGCTCTCTTGCTGTGGGAGCACACTGACCACTGGGGGGCAGCTCCTGCCTTGAGCGTCAGCCCCCTGGTGGTCAGTGCGCAACATAGTGACCGGCCAACTGGTCGTTTGGTCACTTAGGCTTTTATATATATAGATAGATGAGATTCCATGGCAGATATGAAGAAATTTGATATGTTGATGATTGAAATTTTGAAAGTTTAATTAGAAATGGAAGATTTTAACCAAAGAAGAGAATTGAGGTTTTCATTCATTTTTGGTTCTTACAGGCTTATTCACCTCTCAGTACTATTGTACAGTAGGTTAAACTTTAGTAATATTTTTGTTTGATTAGAATGCTGTAACTTTATTAAGAGTATTTATCAATTGTAATATTTATGCATTTTACAAAGTCAAATATTGACTGTCTTTTACTGGAAGCTTCTGGAATTTCCTGTTCCACCAGTCGTCTGTTCAGAGAAATGGCCATGTTGTCTGCATTTTGTACAGTTGTCATGGAATCAGCCTTAACATTAGTACTTTTATCTCTTGGGACATCTCCCAAGGTTTCCTGAACAATCTGTACAACCATGCAAAGAATATTGTGGTTTTTCCAAATAGATTGTTCGTAGCAGGTCCCTTATTGGTTGAATTGTTAATCACATTGGGGATTTCATTGTCAACTGTCATGGTATGAAGGCTAGATCTTAGGTTAAACCCCAAAAAAGTGTCAAGAAAAAGAAATCTTTTTCCCCAAGTACTGTTTTCAAATTTTGAGAAAACTCGTGTTCTTTAGTGTTTGCTATGCTACTGGCAGATTGTCACACTGTTAAATTTTGAAAAATGGCAATAGATGAAATAACTTTATGAATTTATTAGACTAGGATCCTGCAGACTCAAAATATATTTTAATTCATTCAATGAGGTATCGAGATAAAATAAAAGGATCTTCACTTTTTCCATGTTATATAAGAAAAAAAAGTATTAATATTAATTCCATCTGTTATTTGTATACATTCTCTTAATTTCTAGTTACCCATTTCTAGTAGATAGCTAGTTTGTGTTACATTTAACAAATTAGTTACATATATATGTTTGCACTTAGTGTATTCTGGGAAATTGGCTTTTTGTTAACTTCTGGTTGTCCATTGTTCTTTAAGAAAATAAAATGTCTAGTTTATTTGTTAAAACTGCTTGCTAAGAATTGATGTCCCTGAATAATTGCTGAAATTTGAATATGGACAATGGATTAGCATTAACAGCATCAATGTTAAATATCTTAGTATTTTGCATAGTATTGTAGCTAGGTAAGAGAATGTCCTTTTCTCAAGAGATACACGCTGAAGTATTAGAGGGGTAATGAGGTACAATGTCTATGATTTACTCTCAAACAGTTCTGGAAAGTGTTTTTACATGTATATACACATACATATAAATAGAGAATGAGAGAGAAATGAGGCAAATGTGGCAAAAAATTAACAATTGATGAATCTGAATGAAGACTATAAGAGTATTTTGTATACTTCTTATAGCATTTATGTAAGTTTTAAATTATTTCAGAACAAAAATATAAAATATACTTTCAAATTAAGAAAAAAAATGTATGTTTCTAGTCACTAAAGAGCTCTGCTCCCTTCTGTAATTCATGTACTTTATTTTTCTGTTATAAAATAATGAGTAAGCATATCTCTGACTTTTTAGGACATCTGAAAGCTAGGAGGGGTGAGAGACTTCCATTATGGCTGTGGAAACTGCTGATAATAGCTACAGGAAATGGATTCCCTGAGTGCTTCCTTCCTGTCAGGACTGAAAACAAGCATCCCCTGAGAGCTGCCTCTTCAACTTTGCACTGGGGAAAGGTAAGGGTTTTGTTGATTTCTAGTTTCTTCCTTCATACACAATTTTAATTTTAAGGAGGAAATAGTGAAACACCATGAACATGCTATACTCTTATGACAACTCAATAATCTTGATTTTTTTCCCTAATTAAATATAAAAACTTTGCATTTAAATTAGGGTCTTGCTCCTAATGATATCAAACATTTTTAGTCAGTTGTTATGGGACTAAAGGGGTCTGTTTGCCTGCATACATCAAAGTCCAGTAAGACATGAATAGGAGTTGCAGCATTGAAAGTAAGGGTTTATTTCAGAAAGTGGTCCATGCCTGAAGATATGCTCAAAGACTTGGCTCCCTGATGGCTTCCAGGAGATGGGATATAGGGGAAAAATTATTAATAATGGTGACTAAGGGACTTAGGGTGGTGGTCAGGATTGTGGTCTCTCTTGATTAGTCAGCACTAGGGTACAGGGTAGTTGCTCAGTGCAGCTGGTCCTGATATCAGCCATGGTGTCCCTGCATATGGTTTTACTCTTTTCTGGGCCCGGAGATGAAAAACAACTGAGGGCTAGATGTTATCTGTAGTTTAACTGAAACTCTGCTTCTGGGGTCAATAGACCCAAGGCTTTGTTCCTAAGATTATTTGATGTTGATCAGAACTTCATTGTTTTGAGGGCTTAATGATTAAGGAAGTGAGTGATCCTGCAAGGGAGGAGGAGGCAGGTGAGTCAGGATGCCTGATGACTGGAGTTAGAATCAAAAGGAAAGAAATGAGAAAAAAAATGAAGTTTCTGTGCAGTTGCAGTTGTGCATCAATTGTTTGGCTTTGAAGATAAGATTAACTATCAGTTTTTCCTAGTTTTATTTT
Source organism: Myotis myotis (assembly GCF_014108235.1). Classification (NCBI taxonomy): domain Eukaryota; kingdom Metazoa; phylum Chordata; class Mammalia; order Chiroptera; family Vespertilionidae; genus Myotis; species Myotis myotis. The sequence goes on from NW_023416315.1 coordinate 25,899,381, forward strand.
ATGCATTTCAATAAAAATAATATCTTACATGTGTTGATGAATATATTTAATTTTTTATACCTTTTCAAGACTATAAATTAGGAAAAAAAATCCTGTAAGACTGTACATTGGAAAATAGAATCATTGTGTTGTTAGCTGCTATGAATTAAGCCCAGTAAAGTGAGAGCTAGTAATGAGCATTAGATAAATGACAAAATTAGGCACAGAGGACTGAAATAACTTCTTCAAAGCAAAATAATCTCTACTTGGCTAATCCTTTTATAAGGCTAATGAGTTCTCTTAATTATACTGTGTTTATAATTAGATATTATATAGTCATCGTTGGTCATTCTGTCCATTTGTTTATACTAAGTGCAATTTAAAGGAACCAATTTGTTTTTCAATTGAAAGCTCCAGAATCCAAGATGCTTTGTAATTGCCAATGACAAAATATATTGAAGTCAAATGTAGAGTTGTAATAATATTGTAATATTTTGGTTGTTTTGATATCTTATAGGTTATGTGTTTAGCAATATGGTTCTGAGTACTTTCCCATTCATCACTTGAATGTGGATTCATTTCTAAAATAAACTACAATACCTATTACTGGTACTCTCATCTTACATTGTAAGTCCTACTTTATGTGCTAAGAGTTCCTTTCTTATATCTTTCTGGGTGCAGGTCTTCAGGGTTCAGTCTTGCCCATATCTCTGTGACTGTTTCATTGCCCTTCACTACCCCAACCCTTTTTTGGGTGTTGAAATCTACAGTTCCTATTCTGTGCCCTCTTGTGTCCTTGTGAGTAGCCACTGTTATACTGTATGGAACCCTATTTCTTCCCACTCTCCTTATTTCTCTCTTCTTCTTTTAAAATGGGGGTTCCATCTTTACCTCTGTAAGCAAAGCTTTAATACACTCTGAATATATTTTCTATTATTCCCCTCACCTTTTTTACCCAGCCATGCAACCCCTTCCCCTCTCACAGCTTTCAGTCTCACCTCAATGAGTCTGTTTTTATTTTGTTAGTTTATTTTGTTCATTAGATTCCACATACAACTGAAATCCTATGGTACTTGTCTTTCTCTGACTGGCTTATTTCACTTAGCATAATGCTCTCCAGGTCCATCCATGCTGGACCTTGGTTAAATTTAAGTAATAGTCTTCTATTAACACAAGGGTGTGTCCTCTAGAAACTTAAAGGTTGGTCCCTGAAGAAACTGTACTTCTGGTCTTTCTTGTAATACTGTTATTCTTTTTTTTCTTTTAAAAAATATACTTTTATTGATTTCAGAGAGGAACGGAGAGGGAAAGAGAGGCAGGAACATCAATGATGAGAGATTAATTGGTTGCCTCATGTACACCCCCTACTAGGTAGGGATTGAGCCTGCAACCCAGGCATGTGCCCTTGACCGGAATAGAACCCAGGACCCTTCAGTCCCCAGGCTGATGCTCTATCCACTAAGCCAAACTGGCCAGGGCAATACTTATATTCTTGAGTCCCATGTTTCTTTCTTGGAGAAAATTCAGAGGTGAATTAAAAAAAAAAAAACATTGCTAGCCTATGAAGAAAATTTAACAGAATTTAGATTATTTTAATATGGAGATAATTATTTAAAATTAATTAAGTGATTATCTCTCACCATAGCTATAGCAATATTGGAAGAGGATTTCCTTTAAAGTTTCCTATAGTCCAGCCCGGTGTAGCTCAGCGGTTGAGCATCGACCCTGGAACCGAGAGGTCACTGGTTCAATTCCCGGACAGGGCATATGCCCAGGCTGCGGGCTCAATCCCCAGTGGGGGGCGTGCAGGAGACAGCCAATCAGTGATTCTCTCTCATCATTGATGTTTCTATCTCTCTCTCCCTCTCCCTTTCTCTCTGAAATCAATAAAAATATATATATAAAAAATAAAAATAAAGTTTCCTATAAAACCCTTTATTGTTTGGGGGGAAGATTAGCAGGGACATTCCCAAGCTGTGTACAACCTTATCTTTTCCTCTTAACATGCACAGCAAACTACTCTGGAATCAGAGACTAAAATTTCACGTTAGAGTTTAGAATTTAAATTTAGGCCATTGGTTTCCTCTAGAATTTAAAGTATTTATTTTTTATAGTTGCCTTTCCTAATACAATTTCAGGAAAATTGCAGCTCACCTAGAACTCTGTTAAAATCTGATTGAGAGACCTTTAACATGGAAGATGGAGCTGGGCATGGAAACAATTGCCTTTCACCCCTTGGGTTTCAGTTTCTGGCCCTTTGATCACTGGATAACCTGTGTAATGTTCTCTGGGTTCCCTGGGTTCTGACTTTGTTCTGGTTCCCTAGTTCCTATCTTACATTTGGCCTTTGTTCAGTTTTCTTCCTTGATTTGTGAGTTGGCTTTTCTGGTGATTTGTCTTGGTTTGATACAACTCACTACTCTGACAGGAAGTTGGAAGCAAAAATGTCAATAGAGAAGTAGTCTACTTGTTTGTAAAAAGACAGTTGTCACTACTTATATACCTTTTTTCATTTTTTTATAATAAGTACTTCCTTATCACAAAGATAAATATATATTCATTGCTATAATTTTACAATATACATTTAATTTCTAAGCAAATAAACTACTATAAGTCTGTATCACATAGAGAAAACCACTGGTGAATACTAAAACCATTTTTCCAGTGCATAAGCACTATTTTTAAACAAAAATAGGATCACTTTATTTTTTCACTTGAAATCAAATGCCCATTTCCCCATGTCATTATATTTTCCTACATCATTTTTCAATAGCTACAGAGTAATCCACTGTGAATGTATCTCATTAATCAGTTGCTTACTTTGGACAATTTTAGATTTTTAATTTTTTTATTTTAATAATATTGCATGAACAACTTTATATATAGATATTTTCATAAGACATATTACTAAAATTTAATATTTTTGAGGTATGCATTCAGAGGTGGACACATGACATTAATAATATTTCTAAAGTGTAGCTATTTTAATACTTAAGAGTAAACTTAGGAATTTCGAATCTTTTGGGGAAAAGACCACTCTGTTTTGACAAACCTTGATTATAATCAGAATGAGCAGAAAACTTATTACACGGCTTCCTTTTCCATTTAATATGCATGTCATGATTCTGATTTTTATTGTTTTATGCTTTCTTCTTTGGTTTGATCATTGTTTACTTTTGGATTTTTGTTTTTTTATGGTCCAAAATAATAACAATTCTTGAGGCAAACCTTTTCCTTTGTCAAAATCTGGTGCAAAATAGATGATATAGGAAACAATAGAGAATGTGAAATATCACGATGCCCTCATGTGGAAAATGTTCCATAGTTTATTTCATTTGATCATTTTTCTGTAGGAAGTTTATTAAATCTTCTCAAGCATATCTGGTGTTGAAACTAAAACATCAACCCAAGCATGTAGCATGAATGTATAGACTTGTTCAATCCTTCTATAAAAGCAACAGATAAAATTCAGCTTGTAAAACAAGGTAACAGTTAAAATTATCCCATTGCAAATGTACTGTGCCAGCTCTCTGTGCCAACTCATAAATATTTCCATCCACATACACTTTCCAAAGGATAGTTTTCCAGTTGCAATTAAACTCCAAACTGTTGCATATTTCAAGACTTCTGTAATTTTGCCTATATACAATTAAACTTTTGAAAATGATATCTTTAACTTATTATAATTGTGACAAATTCTTATAGAAATGTACTTCCAAATATTAGGTATCACTGTACAGTAGGCTATATTCCAAATAAATCTGAAGACTTTCACATCAATGAAGTTGTAGGGACTCTGTATTCTTCCATAGATAAATCCATGGGGGAAAGCCTCAGACAATGGTTATAGTAAAAAACACTAATAAATTCATTAAAACTAAAGATTAATGTGATTATCTTAACTCTAAAGCAGCAAAAGCTCAAACATTTGGTTCTAAAGAAATCCAATCACTTAAACTTTCTGGGTTTCCTGTGGCAACTAAGTTTTTATGATTCTGTACCTCAAACAGCTAGACATCCTGTGAAAATGCCCTGCTTGTCTTCCTTTGAAGTTCTGTTTGATCTTTATTGTTATTTACATAAAAATATTTACTTATTTGTTGAGTGCCCATTATGGGCCAGCATTAGTCCTAGATGCTTTATTTAAATCTTGTAATAACTCTATTAGGGAATTAGTGTTATTCCTGTATTACACATAAGAAAATGGAGGGCCAGGGAAGTTAAGTAACATCACCAATGTCACAAGACTTAGGAGCAGCAGAGCTAGAATTCAGACTTAGTTCTGGATAAAATAAGTATTGCAAATTAGATTCCTGAGAGTAGGTTGTACTGATAAATACATTTTATCTCATTTTTGTTTCCAAGTATTTATTTTTTTGCCTATAAGAGCATTGTAAGTGAAAGATGGCAAAATAAATCCTAAATATATACCAAACCTGTATCGAAGCTTATATTTTCTATTGGTGCTGATGAAATCTAAATTTGGAAACAAATCAGAACTATAAAGTTATTAAGAGCTTAAAGATCCTTTCTGGCTATGCCAGTAGTCCTTTCAAATAAGTGTTTCATATTCCTTCAATAATGCTTTAATGACTATACCATTCTGTCCTTTCTTAAAGTTTACTACCATTTGCTTTTCATTAGAAATCATTTTATAAATTGAGGGCCACTTTAAGATGAAAAGCCCATAGGCTGTAAGAAGTTAATCAGTGAGAGAATATCCTTCTGTAATTCACCAACCTAACCTGTATCAAGGAAATCATGAAGATTAAAATATAAGTTGCCCAACTTTTTACATTTCTTTCCTGCCTTCTTCCATAGCACTGCTATTACCCAGTTTGGAGATTATATTCTTTTAGCTCTCCAAAAGCACTTAGGTCTCCTGTAGTGCGTCCAGTAATAGAAAGTAATTTACTTCTATTTGAAGCCAGAGTAAAAACTGGTCAGCACTTCCTACACAGGCCAAGATAACTCAAGCTACTTGACAGCCATTTCAGAAGGAACCAGAAAAGTCTCTGTAACAAAGCTCAGGTGAATTCCTGCTGTCGGAACACAGTGCATTATAAATTGTTTTGTTAAGTGTTAAATTTCTAGCCTTACTTTATTTTCTCCAAACAAATGGGGTTATTGCCCAAAGAAGTCTTAAAATGCCAAAAAGCACTGGTGCCAGTGGAAAATTCAACTAGTGACGAGTAGAAGATTAATCATCAAGGAAATGAATAGCCTTGGTTCAATGCATAGGAGTTTAAGAAGACAGGCATTTTTGAGCTGCAGCATTTTGCTCTTTCTTAGTAATGTTGTGGAAGAGAAAGAAAACTGAATGTGGCTAACAAAGATCTGAGTTTTAAAAGGGGAAAGTGAAAGGAAGCAAATGTTTTTGAGAACTTTGGTAAATGATAAGTACTGTGTTAAGGGCTTTCACATTTTATCTCATTAAATCCTCACAACACTGGGATTCAGAGAGGTTAAGAGATTTGTCCTAGGTCAGAGCTAGAAAGCAGCAGCAGTAGGACGTAATGTGTTAATCCAAACCTGCAGTTCACCTTGCCTCTTTTATTATTTAAGCATGATTATCATCACATTCAGTTTATCATGAAGAAGGATAAAATCCCATCATTTTTCTCAAATTGTCTTTGGAATATCACCTATATCAGAATCACCTATATTTGGAAATCTCCAGTCCTATTTCAGACCCATGCAAACAGAATCTTTGAGAAGGGCCTTGGCTATAGCAATGATAAGTCCCATGGCGCTCTTTATCATGTAAATTAAAATTTGAGAACTGCTGCTCTACAAGGGGGTATAGAAGACAGCAAAAACATGAATTGAAAAATGATACTTGTACCATTTCACCTTTAAAGTTATTCAAAACCAAGTGTAACACACTGGTTCCTGAGAATGGGAAGCTATTTGAAAATAAACCAGCAGTCCCAATTCCATACGGGAAGCCTGAGGAATGAGTGGACAGTCCCTGCTAGGTAGTTATAGTCAGCCAAAAGCAGGGCAGAGAACCTCTTGCTCAAGGTCAATACTATTCTTGCATTTTATTCTGGAGTGTGAAAGACTGTCAAGTGTATAATATATTTTTCACACTCTGAGGTGTAGACATACCTATTTGGATTTTGTTTTAAAACTAATGGATCAAAAAGGAGAGACAAATGAGGGGAGAACTTTTGAAAACTATAGACTTGGGGTTGAATGTTTACTGGGTACATTCAACTTTTGTGGGTTCAGATTTTATATGTATCTTTAAAATGAAATAAAAATAACAACTAGTACATGAAAGAGCATGGGACAAACAAAATAATTAATGGTAACTTATGTCATCATGATTATTAGTGATGTTCACTATACAATATAAATAGAAGTGAAGGGTGCTCATTGCATATATGATATTAAGAGAATCAGCTCTAGTGTATATGATGGTAAACCACTGAGTAGGGAGATATACCTGTCCTTGAGAATTGTATTGTCCAGAGGAAGCCAATATAGTCTATAAATAATTCTATCCTTCATCCTATGTCTTGAAATACTACTGAGAATTTTGAAATTATAACAATATTGTTAAACCTTTTTTTAGATTTTTGTTCTGTATATTTCATATTTCTGATACATGCATATCTCATCCCATAGCTACAGTTTTAGCATCTAGATTTTTAAGATTTGTTGTAAATGTCAATAGGCAGTTTAGAGTCCAGAAATTTTAGTTTGGTAGCTAAATTTTAGCCAATCACTCTTATTCTAAAAAAACTTGGAAGTTTACCTATATAAATTTAAAAAAAAGAGTATTTCAACTTGGTGGTATTCTTTTTTTTAATGATTTTTAAAAAAATAATATTTTTATTGATTTCAGAGAGGAAGGGAGCAGGAGAGAGAGAAAATCAATGATGAGAGAGAATCATTGATTGGCTGCCTCCTGCATGCCCCCTTCTGGGGAACGAGCCCACAACCCCGGCATGTGCCCTTGATCAGAATGGAACCCAGGACCCTTCAGTCTGCATTCTGATGCTTTCTCCACCAAGCCAAACAAACTAGGGTCTTAGTAGTATTCTTAACTACCTGTTCTTAAATTATTCATCTGTATGTAACACACCATTTTTTAAAAATATATTTTATTGATTTTTTACAGAGAGGAAGGGAGCGGGATAGAGAGTTAGAAATATCAATGAGAGAGAAACATCCATCAGCTTTCTCCCGCACACCTCCCACTGGGGATGTGCCCACAACCAAGGTACATGCCCTTGACCAGAATCGAACCCGGGACCCTTCAGTCCACAGGCCGACGCTCTATCCACTGAGCCAAACTGGTTACGGCAGTATGTAACACACCATTTTTACCACAGAATGCCTATTTTAAGTTGTGTCAGCAAAATATCTACAGTATTGATTTAATTATCTTATCAACTAGTGCTCCAGAAAATAAAAAATATGGTTACATTTTTGCCTATTGAAGTTATGATGTTGTTTCTGGGAGGCCTATTAAAATAGGTGTGCTAAACTTTGACTGATTTAGGTGGGGAAAGGAAAATCTTAGGAAAAATCCTTGTTTATAAAACCTTGTTTATTCAGGCTCTCCATATCTGAATATCTTTTTGATTGGAATAATTGTGTTGCTGGGAGAGTAATCACAAAAATCTGGAACTCTCCCATACTTCTTCCATGGAAATGGATACTCATAATTATCTATTTACAGGAGAAGGGCTTAGAAAAATCTGACTTTGTTAGCTTTTTACCCACAGAGCCATTCTTAGATGAGGCTTTCAGCAATATCTAATTTTTTGTTTATAGCTGCATAATCTTTCCTGTCTAGTAAGTAGAAATTTCTTCTTCCCCAGTGTTTTCTACTGATATTTATAAGCTTAATAATTCTTGAGAAAGTACAAATCTCTGATGTCCTTATTTGTGAAATATTTGATTATGTTAAGGTAGCATTTATACTCTTAAAACATTTCAGATTTCTTAAAAATATGTGGACATATTTATAAAATTTCTATTATGATTCAATCTTTGACTAATGAGTTTCTAAATACATGGAATTAAAAATTTATTTTTGTTATTAATTTCTAACTTAATTGCATACTAGTTACAAAATGGGGGTTTGTGTGACACATATTTGCAACTTTGAGGAGTTGTTTTATGGCCTTATACATGTTGATTTTGTAAATGTTCCACGTGTACTTGAGAAAATCATATACTCTAATACTCTGGGTTTTCTCATTCAATATTATTTAGTTATGCTGTTGAAATTTTCTGTAGTAAGCTGATTTTCTATCTGCTTGATCTATCAATAGTTGAAAGAGATGTTAAAAATCTGTCATTATGCTGATAAAATGGTTTAATTCTTTCATTAGTACTAATTTTTTGATGTATTATCCATTTGCTGTATTATCAATCTTTTTCCTGTTTTATCAATTTATAAAGTAGCATTGTTGGAATATAATTTACATACCATACAAGTCACCCATTTAAATTGTTCAAGCGAATGGTTTTTATTATATTCAGAGATACATGCATCACCAACACTGTTGATTTTATAGAACATTTTCATAATCTAAAAAAGAAACCTCAAACTCTTTAGCTATCATTTGCCTATACCCCATCCTCCCTCCTGTCCTAAGCAGCCACTAATTTCCTTTTTATTTCTGTGGGGTCCCTATTCTGGACTTTCATATGTATGGACTCATATAATATGTGGACTTCTGTGACTGACTTTTTTCTCTTAGCTATGAAAAGATATCAGTAATATCTCCTCTGTCATTCTAGTAATTTGAATAGTAATGTTTTCAAGGTTTATCCACGTTGTATGTATCAGTATTCATTACTTTTTATGAGTGCATAATAATATCCCAATGTATGGATTTACCAGATTTTGTTTATGTATTTGCCCACTGATAAACATTTGGGTTGTTTCTTTTAGCTATTATGAAGAGTGCTGATATAAACACTCATGTAAAAAAAATTTTTGTGGATATATGTTTTCATTTCTTCTATAGAAATGAACCCTTGGTCATATGTGACTATATGTTTAATCATTTGAGGAAATATCAGAGACTCTTTACCAGAATGGTTTCAACATTTTACATTATCATCAGTGTATGAGGATTCCAATTTCTTGATCTCTTTGCCAACACTTGCTATTATATGATTTTTTTATTTTAGTCATTTTAGTAGGTATGAAGAGGTATCTCACTGTGTTTCTTTAATTTACATTTTCTGATGACTTATGATGTTGAGTATCTTTATTGGCCATCTCTATATTTTTCTTTGAGACATGTCTATTCAGATTCTTTGCTCATTGTTTTAATTGGGTTATTTGTTTTTATTTATTGAGTTATAAGAGATTTAAAAATATATTATAGATACAAGTTTCTTATATATGATTTGCACGTATATAGTAATATATATATCTAGTTGTTATTCTGTGGGTATTTATTTTTTTACTTTCTTAATGGTGTTCTTTGAAGCACAAACGTTTTTTACTTTTGGCCAAATCAAATTATTTATATTTAAATTCATGCTTTTGATGTCAAATCTAAGAATTCAGTGCCAAAATTCCAGGTCAGGAAGGTTTACCCTACGTTTTCTTATAAGAATTTTATAGTGTTAGCTCTTATATTTAAGTCTTTGATCCATTTGAGTTAATTTTTGTGAATGTTGTGAGGTAAGCATCCAATTTTACTCTTTTGCATGTAGCTATCCAATTGTCCCAGCACCATTTGATGAAAAGACCATTCTTTCTCCATTGAATGGTTTTGGAATTTTTGTCAAAAATTAGTTGACTAAAAATTATGGGTTTATTTTAGGACTTTCAATTATATTCTGTTGATTTATATATCTATTTTGTGCCAATGCTTTGTAGTTAATTTTTTAATCAGGAAGTATGAGTCCTTCTGTTTTGTTCTTCTCTTTCGGTTTGTTTTGGCTATTCTGGGTTCCTTGCAATTTCATATGAATTTTAAAATTAGGTTGTCAAGTTGTACAAAGAATTCAGTGAGTTCTGATGTCACTGAATCTGTAGATCAGTTGGATAGTGTTGCCATCTTAATAATGTTAAGTCTTCTAATCCATAACATGGATGTTATTTCATTTATTTTTATCCTCTTTCATTTCTTTTAACAATCCTTTGCACTTTTCAGAGTATTCGTCTTGAGTCAGTTTTGTTAGTTTTTGTCTTCCTAGGAATTTTCTCTAAGTTATCTAATTTGTTGATATACAGTTGTTTATACTATTCCTTTATAATCTTTTTGTTTCTGTAATGTTATCGGTAATATCTCGTCTGTCATTCTAGTAATTTAAATATATATTTTTTATTTTTCAAGATCTATAGTGCTATACATGTGCCAATTTTGTTGTTTTTTTCCAAAGAACCAGCTTTTGGTTTAATGGATACCAATTGATTTGCTTTTTTAAAAAATTTTCTATTACATTTGTTTTTGCTTTAATATATTTTTAAAAAAATATTTTTAATTGATTTCTGAGAGGAGAGGAGAGGGAGAGAGAGATAAAAACATCAACAATGAGAGAGAATCATTGATTGGATGCCTCCTGCATGCCACACACTGGGGATTGAGCCTGCAACCTGACCTTCTGGTTCATAGGTCTATGCTCAACCACTGAGCCACGCCAGCCACAGGACTGTTTCTGCTTTAATCTTTATTATTTTCTTCTCTCTGCTATCTTTCGGTTTATTTGCTTTTGTTTTTCAGTGTCTTAAGGAGGAAAGCTAGGTTATTGATTTGCAATCTTTATTTCCTAATACAGGCATTTACAGTTAAAAATTTCCCTCAAAGTGGCGATTTATTTGTCTCTCTCAAGTTTTTGTATGCTGTGTTTTCATTTTTTTAAAGTCTCAATATATTTTTCTGATTTCCCTTTTGATTTATTCTTTGATTCATTGTTTAGTAATATATTGTTTGATTTTTACATATTTGTGATTTCCCCAATAATTTCCTTCTATTGAGTTCTAATTTAATTTTATTGTGGTCAAAGAACATACTTTGTATTGTTTCTATCGTTTCATGTTTATTGAGGTTTGCTTTATTGCCCAGCATATGGTCTATCTTGGAGAATGTTCCAGGTATACTTGAGAAGAATATATATTCAGTTGTTGATGTGTTGACTATTCTATAGATGTCTGTTAGGTTTAGTTAATTTATCATTTAATTCCAGTCTCCTCTTTCCTTATTAATTTTTTGTCTTATCCAGTATTGATGGGGGGTTATTGAAACCTTTGTCTATTATTGTTGAATCATCATTTTCTCCCTTCATTGCTATCAATTTTGCTTCATGTATTTTGGTGATGAATCCCCCTGGGTACATTTTTCAGCTTTGACAATACCTGTTTTTTTCCAGAATAATATGACTAAATCTCCAAAGGCCAGATTCTTTAAAAAATGCAGGCTGAACATTTTTTAAATTAAACAAAATCAACCCAATGTTAATTTCACATCTCAAACATATCTTACTAGCTCCCCTACCCTTCAAGATCAAGGCTGATAGGAAATTATTTTCTATAAAACTGTAAAAGTGTCTATTTATTTTTATTTTTTAAATATATTTTTATTGATTTCACAGATGAAGGGAGAGGGAGAGAGAGATAGAAACATCAATGATGAGAGAGAATCATTGATTGGCTGCCTCCTGCATGCCCCCTACTGGGGATCGAGCCTGCAACCCCAGGCATGTACCCTTGACTGGAATCGAACCCAGGACCCTTTGGTCTGCAGGTTGACACTCTATCCACTGAGCCGAACCAGCTAGGGCAAAGTATGATTTTTTTTGAAAAGGTTAGTTATTCACTTGATTTTATACCATTTTGGATGTATATATATTTTTTTCTGTCTGAAATATGTATGGTTTGGCTGACTGTATTTGGCATAAACTAAATGACAAAACTGAAATGGTTGCCAAGGAGTAAGGGCCAAACCTCTCTACACCAGTCATATTTTTGACAGATACTATAAAGAATTACTCAGCTTCCTCAGTTGAGAGTAATTGGAGTCAGGTCATGCTTACAGAACGTTCCTTCTTTGTTCTTTAGACTGCCTCTTAACAAAGTTCAGAAGAGCCATTACTCCACTACAAATAAATGCCAAACATCCTTTGAAAATAAACAATAAGGCTGAATTGTGAGTTTTTGCATGTGCTTTAGCATTTAGTGTACTGCATGCAGTTAAAGAAATATATAATCAAATAAGTACTTTAAGAAGTGAGAAATGGTATATTTGAGTGACCAAAATATATTGCTTTGCTCAAAACATCTAATGTTATTATTAAGGATAGGGAATTTCAATTCCTTTTAAATTCTCTGATATCCTATATAATAAAGAGCTAATATGCAAATAGTTGTTACACTCTCACGCTCTTGCGTCCTCATGCTGGGGCCAGGAGACCTGAGGCCAGGCTGGGGGACCTGAGGCTGCGCCCCTTGCCCTGTGGGGCTTGATGGGAGTGGGGACAGCAGGGTCTGGGTCTTGCGCGATTTTGAGGCACGCATGGATGGGCGGGGACTTGACTCTGGGTCCTTTGGCGTGCCCCAGACTCTGATAGGAGGGAGATTATCATATACATGTTACTAATTTTCTTTCATCTCTGACACTTCTATTTTCGAGAAAGGACAAATAGCAACCCTATCTAATAAAAGACAAAAAGGGTAATTAACCGTACCTCTGCTACGCTTCCCATTGGCTAATCAGCAAGATATGCAAATTAACTGCCAACAAAGATGGCGGCTGGCAGCCACGCAGCTGAAGGGAGCATGAGGCTTGCTTGCTCCAGTGATGGAGGAAGCCAAGGTTCCCCGCCTGCCGCGGCCTGGCAAAGAGCTCCGGAAGCAACAAAGTTTCAATTATAGAAGCTAAACAAACCCCAGATACCTGCTTTCAGCCGGCCGCGGCCTCAGAGCTGGGAGCGCCAGTGATGGCAACAATGTTTCAATTATAAAAGGTAAATAAATCCCAGAAAAAAAAAATGTTAAAAAGGAGAGGCTGGGAGCTTCAGTCACCTGCCAGCCTGAAAATGGCCAGGCACCCCAGTGGGGACCCCCACCCTAAAGGGGGTGTGGCTAGCCTAAAAACACCCATCAGCCCCTCACCCAGGCTGGCCAGGCACCCCAACGGGGACCCCCACCCTGAAGGGGGTGTGGCCATTCTGAAAACGGCCCTCATCCCCTCCCCCAGGCTGGCCAGGCACCCCAGTGGGACCCCCACCCTGATCCAGGACACCCTTCAGGGCAAGCCAGCCGGCCCCCAGCCATACACCAGGCCTCTATCCTATATAATAAAAGGGTAATATGCAAATTGACCCTAACAGCAGAGCAACTGGGAATCACTGGTCACTATGACACACACTGACCTCCAGGGGGCAGATGGCCAGTGCAGGAGCTGCCCCCTGGTGGTCAGTGTGCTCCCACAGGGGGAGCTCTGCTCAGCCATTAGCCATACTGATGGCTGCCAGTACAGCGGTGGTGGTGGTAGCTTCTCCCGCCTCCTCAGCAGCACTAAGGATGTCCGGCTGCAGCTTAGGCCTGCTCCCCACTGGCAAGTGGACATCCCCTGAGGGCTACTGCACTGCCAGAGGGATGTCTGACTGCCAGCTTAGGCCCAATCCCCCGGGGAGCAGGCCTAAGCCAGCAGGTGGTCATACCCTGAGGGGTCCCAGACTGCGAGAGGGCACAGGCCGGGCTGAGGGATCCTCCCAAGTGCACAAATTTTTGTGCACTGGGCCTCTAGTAAATATATAAAAGGCCCTAAGAAATCCTGCAGGTAAAAAACAAACACCTGAAATAAGTGCACAATACCCCAAGTATTGCTCTGGAATCAAATTCCTCAGAGGAGGGCTGATTGGGGAGTTGGGGTCGCCGCCCCCTGTCATGCACAGAGCAGGGTGGATTGGGAGGTTGTGATGCCACCCTCAGTCACGCTCAGGGTAGGGCCGATTGGGGGGTTGGGGCACCGCCCCCTGTCACACTCAAGGCAGGGTCGATGGGGAGGTTGTGGCGCCACCCCTTGTTGCACACAGGGCAGGGCCCATCAGTGGGGTTGAGGCTCTGTACCCTGTCATGAACAGAGCAGGGCCGATCAGGGGGTTGGGGAGCTCCCCCCTGTCACGCACAGAGCAGGGCCCATCAGGGGGTTGGGGAGCTCCCCCCTGTCACACACCGAGCATGGCCGATCGGGGTTGAGGATCTCCCCCTGTCACTCACAGATTAGGGTGGATGGGGAAGTTGGGGCACTGCCCCCTGTCACACACAGAGCAGGGTGGATCAGGAGGTTGGGGCGCTGCCCTCTATCACCCACAGAGCAGGGCCAATCAGGGGGTTGGGGTGCCGCCACTGTCACACTCAGGGCAGGGTCGATGGGGAGGTTATGGCTCTACCCCGTCACACACAGAGCAGGGCCCGTGGGGGGGGGGGTTGGGGCACCGCACCCTGTCACACACAGAGCAGGGCTGATCAGGGGGTTGGGGCGCCGCACCCTGTCACACACAGAGCCGCAGGGCAATCAGTGGGTTTGGGCGCTGCCCTCTGTGACGCTGATCCCGGTGCCGGGAGGCCTCTTGGCTCCACTGATCCCGGTGCTGGGAGGCATATTACCCTTTTACTATATAGAATAGAGGCCTGGTGCATGGGTGGGGGCTGGCTGGTTTGCCCTGAAGGGTGTCCTGGATCAGGGTGGGGGTCCCCACTGGGGTGCCTGGCCAGCCTGGATGAGGGGATGATGGCTGTTTGTAGCTGGTCACACACCCTTCAGGGTGGGGGTTCCCACTGGGGTGCCTGGCCAGTCTGGGTGAGGGGCTGAGGGCTGTTTTCAGGCTGGGACTGAAGCTCCCAACTGCTCCCTTTTTTCTTTTTCTTTTTTTTATTCTGGGCCAGCTTTAGCTCTGAGGCTCCAGCTCTTAGGCCTCCGCTCCTGAAAGCAGGTATCTGGTTTGTTTCCGTTCCATAATCGAAACTCTGTATCAACTCCAGCTCTGAGATCCCAGCCGGCTGAAAGCTGGTTTCTGGGGTTTTGTTTAGCTTCTATATGTTACAATGTTTCTTAAACTGCAAGCTCAGAGGCCGGCAAGGCAGGCGGGAACATTGCAGTCCTCTGTCACTGAAGCAAGGAAGCCTCATGTTCAGTTTAAGCTGCCTGTCTGCCGGCCGCCATCTTGGCTGGCAGTTAATTTGCATATCACCCTGATTAGCCAATGGGAAGGGTAGCGATCATATGCCAGTTACCATGTTTCTCTTTTATTAGATAGGATTCTGATGTACTAGTGTTAGGACTTCAACCTATGATTTTGGGGGAGACATAATTTGGCCCATACTTAGTTAGCCTTTGAGGAGCAGACTTCTGAATGTATCCCATTCAGTGGTCGGCAAACTGCGGCTCACGAGCCACATGCAGTTCTTTGGCCCCTAGAGTGTGGCTCTTCCACAAAATACCAACTTCTGCGCATGGGCCACAAAGTTTCAATCGCACTATACATGTGCGTGGTATTTTGTGGAAGAGCCACACTCAAGGGGCCAAAGAGCCGCGTGTGGCTTGTGAGCCGCAGTTTGCCGACCACTGCATTAGGTCAAACGTATTAGGAATATTTTCAGAAACAAGCAAAGGATTGAGCAATTTGAAATCATTATCACAAGCAAAAAGAACATTAAATATATACATACCTATCTATATAATTCAGAGGACTGATTAACTTTAAAAACAAGTTACCTTCTATTCTCCAGTAGCAGTATTTTATTTATTTTATTTTTAATCCTCACTGGAGGATATTTTTTCCATTGATTTTTTTCTTTACATATTTTTATTGATTTCAGAGAGGAAGGTAGAGGGGGAGAGAGACAGAAACATCAATGATGAGAGAGAATCATTGATCGGCTGCCTCCTGTACGCCCCCCTCTGGGGACCGAACCCGCAACCTGGGCGTGTGCCCTTGACTGGGATCGAACCTGGGACCCTCAGTCCGCAGGCCGAGCCAAACCAAGTAGGGCTATTTCCATTGATTTTTAAAGAGAGAAGGAAAGACAGAGAAATATCAATTTGTGAGAAACACACCCATTGATTGCCTCCTGCACACGCCCTGACCAGGGCCTGTGCAGGGGAGGAGCCTCCAACCAAGGTATGTGCCCTTGACTGGGAATGGAACTTGTGATCCTTTGGTCAGCAGGCCAATATTTTCCTTTAGCAGTATTTTATATTTAATTTTATTTGCCTTCCTGGGCTTGGAGTTTGACAGGGATATTTTGGTGTGTGTGTGTGTTTGTGTGTGAGACAGGGTGGTTGTATTTGTTTCAAGGTATCACTTGCAGATGAATGCCAGATATAACCATCCAGGGGATGGTGATGCAATAATAAAGATGAATTAATATAAACAATCTATATTTTAAAACAAATACAGTGGCAGAATGTTAAAGATGAAGTGGAATAAATTTGCTCAATAATATTGTGTGCCAGTAGGATAATGGCCACCTCAGTAGAATATACTGTGACTCGAGGGTGTGGACCACAAAAGCATTACAGCCCCTATTTTCATGGTGCTCCTAGACTATTTATTGAAGTACAAATGACACAAAGGCAATGGAAAACTCACTCAACACTTGCTTGTGTCAGAGATCCTCTGTGTATCACAGTCTAGTCACAGCAGTTCTCAACCTGTGGGTCGCAACCATCGGAAAACATGTATAGCATATCAGATATTTACATTACGATTCATAACAGTAGCAAAATTACAGTTATGAAGGAGCAACAAAAATAATTTTATGGTTGGGGGTCACCACAACATGAGGAACTGTATTAAAGGGTCGTGGCATTAGGAAGGTTGAGAACCACTGTTAGTGTGTTCCTTCAACGCTGCACTAAAGCATCTTCTTAATACTCAGAGAGAAGTTTCTCTCCTGCTAGTGTCCCTGCCTCTCTTTGCCCCTTACCACTTCAAGATGACCTTACCCTTAGGGCTTGCTCCTGTTCCCAGAGCTATATTTCACTCCTCCACTGGGCTTTAGGGCCCCACAACTTGGTTAAGAGTTGAAAATCATTTTACCAGCCTGGTTATCAAGAGAGTTCAATCATAAAGACTATTAGATTTGCATTAAATAACCCTCAAGTGTTAGTTATATATACAAAGCATTTATTTTATTTTTAAAGTATATTTTTATTGATTTTAGGAAGGGAGGGAGAGGGAGAGAGAGATAGAAACATCAATGATGAGAGAGAATCATTGATTGGCTGCTTCCTGCATGCCCCACACTGGGCATATTCCCTGACTGGACATATGCCCTGATTGGGAATCTAACTGTAACCTTCCGGTTCATAGGTTGACACTCAACTACAGAGCCACCCTGGTTGGGCTTACCACTGTTTATTAATGTATTATTGTAAGATGGTGAGTTTGTTAACATAATAAAATTGATATACAAGTCTGAGAAGTGCAGAGAGTTCCAAACAATATGAATCTAAAGAGGCCCATACTAACACACATAACTAAAATGCCAAAGATTAAAGACAAAGAGAGCATCTTAAAAGCAGCAAGAGAAAGGCTGTTAGTTACCTACAGGGAAACTCCCATAATACTGTCAGCTGATTTATGAAACTTTGCTGGACATGGGGAGTGGCAAGAAATATTCAAAGTGCTGAAAAGCAAGGACCTACAACCAAGATCACTCTACCCAGGAAAGCTATCTTTAGGATCGAAGATCAGATAAAGAGCTTTACAGACAAGAAAAAGCTAAAGGAGTTTATCACCACCAAATCAATATTACATGAAATGTTAAAGAGTCTTCTTTAAGAAGAAAAAAGGATAAAAATATGAACAATAAAATAGCAACACCTGCATATCTATCAACAATTGAATATAAAAATCAAAATAAATAAACAAGCAGAACAGAAACAGATTCAAAGATACAGAGAACATTTTGATGGCTGCCAGTTGGGATGGGAGTTGGGGACATGGGTGAAAAAGGTGAAGGGAATTAGAAGTGCAAATTAGTAGTTCTGGTATAATTGTGGGGGTGTAAAGTATAGCATAGGGAATATTGTCAATAATATTCTAATAACTATGGATGGTGTCAGATGGGTATGAGATTTTTCAGGGTGAACATTTATAAATTTTATAATGTCCAATTACTGGGGTGTACACCTGAAACTAATATAATATTGTATGTCAACTATAATTGAAAAATAAAAAATGATTTTTAAAAAATCACTGAATTTTAAAACTTGCTCCTTTGAAGGGGGCTGTAACTAACTTTTTTCTCTACTTGATAGGATTACTCTTTATAGAAGAACTATTCATTGAGGAAAATAGGGATAAGCAAAAATTATTAAAAATTACTCATAGCCCCACCATTCGGAAATAATAATAACCCATGATTACATATAAGATGATATTTTGGGTTGGGGTATAGGAAAATAATATTTACATTATGATTCATAACAGATATTTTCTATGGTGCTGGCATATAAATGTGGTGGAGGATTTCTTGAGTTATTTTATGTGACTTTTCAGAGATCTCTTTTAAAGAGAGTAGAAAATATCTACAAAATTTTTAAGGTAGACATTCCCAGTCTGATGTTTTTGGTTCTTGTATTTCATATTAGTCTGTCCTTGTGGGAATGAGCCTTAGCTGCCTATGTTTTATAAAGGGAAAAATCAGTTTATCACTATAACTGCATCCGGCTATCCAGCTGGTTCATTGCCAACTCTTACAACTAAACTGAGTCTGAATTAGACTAATAGTTTTGTTCACTGAACAGTGAAACTTTCAGCTTCTTACTATGATTCATGTGTTACAGCTGCAGTCCACACACATTAATAACATCTGACTTTTCATTGAACCAGAGGGCTTCCTTTTCTCTCAGCTAATCTTTTGATAAAAATTTCAACTTTTCAGTTTTCTGGATGAAAATTGGAAAATTAACAATTCATAATCCTGAAGAAATCATTATTTAGAATAGATTCGATTGTGAGAATATTAACTATTTTTAATATTTTTACTATGATTCACATTTAGGAAATATTATATACTTTCCTTTGGGAAAATGCTTTTTATCATATTTTCAGAGAAATTATTCATATTTACAATAATTTTTTAATGTAGAATAAAAACTTCCCCAATATGTCCCATTGCAGAATTTTTGCTCTAAATAAGCCAAAGTAGATTTTTATGATTTTAGGTGTATTTATGGGTATTATTCATCATGCATTTACCAAATTTTCTCTGTATTATGTAAATAGATTATGAGAGAAAGTTACAATTGATTCAAACCAAGAAGTAAAGAACCTAAAATATATTAATATCTCTGAAATATTTTATTTTCAGATATTCAGAATTAAAACAATAGGCTTAAAGTATCAAAACATTATGTATTGCAAATAAGAATTTGAAATTTCTCTGGCAAACACATATCAGAATGGACTCAAATTTTATAATAAAAAGAAATTTGGTTAAATATAGATGAGGAAATGACTGAAGCTTTGTATTAGCTTTAAAGCTGTATAATCTGTGTTTGTATGTTTTCAAGATTGATGTTCATAATTCTTTAAAAATGGTTTTGACTTAAATAAATTAAAAATGTATTTTCCTTGGTTTTGGTGGTTTTAGATGTGGTTTCTACACATTATCATCTCTAACACAGCAGATAAATCAATCTGACCTTGTCAGTGGTCACAGTTGAGTGGAGAGAATAGAACTTCTTCAGTCTGTACTCTGACTTCTTTATTTTGTAAAATCACAGTAAGCCTTTTTGATGGATCTTGTGGATTGTTTTCTTAAAAATGCATTCCAACTTCTTACTCCTGTGACTTCCAGAGGTTAAAAAATAATCAAAACAAAACATTTTCCATATGTCCTTGTTACTAAGGTTCCAGGTGTGATTTGGATTTCACCAATCTTGTACAATCATATGACACTTGAATTTGGAGCTAAGTTAGTTGGTATAGAAACCATAATTTTGCTGTTCAGATGATGCCAGAGGCAACATGGGTTCAAGTTAACAACTTCCTGTATCTTCAACTTTCTCCAGTGCATGCGCAACATCCCCAAACATAGCAGTAGTGGGACAATTCTTGGGGCTGAGAACTTTCTTAAACATTATTCCTAGAACTTACTTATCCAGATAATCTAACAATTTTTAAGCCACAGAATACAAGTAATATGTCCCTTTTTGTATAAAAGGTTTCTTTGGCCTGTAATGGAGCCTAAACTATTAAGAAACTTCCTAGATTTTAAGCTATTCAAGGGAATTTTGATTACCTATTTCTTTTGATAGAATTTATAGATGTTCCATAATGTTTTCATTTGTCATTTGACTCATGATTTAGGTAGGCATTGCTAGCAAATAAGGCTCTACTTTCTGAATAGGTTTTTGGAGATGGAAATATTGAGGATATTAGGGGAAAATGTAATTCCTTTTCTTCTACTGTTCTTTTTATAGAAAATAACTATGTGCAATCAAGGTAAAATACATATTCATATAATCACACATTATAATGGTGGGAGAGTTAATGCTACAAATAATTTAAAAGTAATACTTTTGAATAAAGTATGAGTGACTTTATATCATGTTATCATTATCTTTACCTGTCTAGTATATAATTAATGTATGATCAGGTGCCAAGTCTTTTGTAAAGCTTTCTTTACTCCTTCCATGCTTGCCTCTCTAACCACAGTGCACATGCACACACACACACACACACACACACACACACCATTCCTGTTTATCCATTCTCTACATAATTATATTGGTACTTTTGAAAGGAGTTTTTAGGGGTGAAATAGGCAGGTTTAGGAAATTTTAGAAATTAAGGGATCCATCAAAAAAGCACAGGGCTACAGAGCTGGAAAGGCTACATTTCCATAAGATAGGGAGCTAAGAGCTGCAGAAAGGTATACATTTACAGAATAAAGGGAAGGAAGCCCCTCATTCAGAGAGGAAAGAAGAAAGCCCAGAGGGAATAGGGAAACAATAAGGTAGAAGAAGGGAACCTCCTTACTTCACAGAGGTTTGAGCTCTAGAGTTGCTATGGTAACCAATCTAAGGGGGATAGTGACCAATCAGAGGGGATATCAAGGCACAAAGATCTGTAGCCTTTATAAACCAAAGGAAAAGGGACTTAGTGGGACTCTTTCCCCCTCCCCACATGGGAGTCTGTACTTATCCTATCTAATAATAGAAAAACATGGTAATTAACCGTACCTCCAACATGCTTCCCATTGGCTAATCAGGGCGATATGCAAATTAACTGCCAACCAAGATGGTGGCCAGCAGCCAGGCAGCTGAAGCAAACAGGAGGCTTGCTTGCTCCAGTGAAGGAGGAAGGCAAGGTTCCCTGCCTGCTGCTGCTGGGCTCTGAGCTTGCAGTCTAAGAAACAATGTTGCAATTATAGAAGCTAAACAAACCCCATGCTTTCAGCCAGCCAGCCAGCCAAGCTGGAGTTGCAACAGTGTTACAATTATAGAACCCAAACAAACCCAGATCAGCAGCCGAGGTCTCAGAGCTGGAGCCGAGCCTCAGAGCTAAAGCCGGCTCTCAGCTCCAGTGACAGCCATAGAAGGTAAATAAATCCCAGAATAAAAAGAAAAAAAGGAGAGGTTGGGAGCTTCAGTCGCCCGCCAGCCTGAAAACGGCCCTCAGACCCTCACCCAGACTGGCCAGGCACCCCAGTGGGGACCCCCACCCTGAAGGGGGTGTGACCAGCTGCAAACAGCCATCATCCCCTCATCCAGGCTGGCCAGGCACCCCAGTGGGGACCCCCAGGGGATGGCGGCTAATTTGCATACTGAAGGCGGGCGGCAGCAGGCAAGGCTGTCCGCGGTCCGGGACCTGGATCTGTGACCCTGCTAGGCGGGGGGCAGTGCTTGAGGCTGTCTGCAGTCCTGGAACCGGATCTGTGACCCTGCCGGGTGGGGGGCAGTGCTTGAGGCTGTCGGCAGTCTTGGACCTGGTTCCGTGACCTGGCGGGCGGGGGGCAGCATTTGAGGCTGTCCACAGTCCGGGACCTGGATCTGTGACCCTGCCTGGCGGGGAGCAGTGCTTGAGGCTGTCGGCAGTCTGGGACCCGGATCCATGTCCTGGCGGGCAGGGCAGCAGTGCTTGAGGCTGTTGGCGGTCTGGGACCCAGATCCGTGACCTGGCAGGCGGAGGGCAGTGCTTTAGGCTGTCCGCGGTCCTGGGACCGGATCTGTGACCCTGCCAGACGGGGGGCAGCGCTTGAGGCTGTCCATAGTCCCGGGACCTGGATCTGTGACCCTGCTTGGCGGGGGGCAGTGCTTGAGGCTGTCCGCAGTCCTGGGACCCGGATCTGTGACCCTGCCAGGCGGGGGCCAGTGCTTGAGGCTGTCCGCGGTGCCGGGACCCGGATCTGTGACCCTTCCCGGCGGGGCGGCAGCTCACACAGAGGCAGATTGGCCAGGTCAGGATGCCTGGCTTCCACCCAGCCCCAGTCACTCTGGGCAGGTGAGTAGCACAGAGAGCCTCTGGACAGGGGAGGCAGGCTGGCAGAGGGCTGCCTGTACTCCCCATATGGCAGTGGTTACAGCTGTGAGTGCGCCAAGTGGAGCCTGCAGGCTGAGCTGAAGTAGCGCCTGCAGGCCATCAGCACCCAGGAGTGGCTGCGCAAGATCCGCCTCCTGGCCCAGAAGGTGCAGGATTGCAGGGACAGCCACTGTGGTGGGCTAGATTGACGTCCTCCTGGCCGCACCACGGGGGTTTGTGGATCTGCAAAGCCAGAGGCCTCTGATGTGCACATCCCCCCCTGGCGTGCGAACATCCCCCAGCACACTGTCACCCTCCCACGCCTGCAACAGTTGCAAACCAAGGCGTGCACAAGTTCCCCCCGCCTCTCCACCGCACTTCCATCAACCCAGCATGCCTAACACCCTCACAGGATGTGCACACATCCCCTCTGATGCGCTCACGTCCTTTGGAGAGTGTCTGGGTGTTCTGGGTGCTGAGGGTGCGCACCTGTGAGATGACAGTAAGAGGGCGGAGTGGTGATGCTCTGTTCCCACGGAGGCTAGTGCAGCTACGAGATCACCTCTGGGGGGTTAATGCAGGTGTTGAGGCCGGAGCAGGTGCAGATAGACACACCTGGTTGGCACGGGCACCCTCGCTGAGGTGCCTTGGATCAGCGTTCAAGATCAAGAACCCAGAGGCAGAGAGGAATTCTGTCCTCTCAGTGAAACAGTGGGATAGTCGGGGTGACTGTAGAGGAGGAATGTGCACTTTGGGTGCCAGCACCCATGAGCGAAGGCTGCCCTGACTGAGCCTCGCTTGCTTGGGGCCTAGCGCACTCCTGCCGGGCAGCGGGTGACAGGATGCGCTTTTCCGAATTAATGAGAGAAAACGTTGATTCTCCTGCTGCCCACGAAGGTGGAAAGTGAAGTGGGGAGTGAGCGAGGTTCCCTGTCTGGGGGTTCCAAATCTGCTGTTGATTTCTTTCACCGCTGACTAGAGATATACAGGGTGTCCCCCCCAAATGTATACACACTTTGAATACTTACTAATTCCAATGGTTTTAAGCATAAGAAAGAAACAACAATGGAGCTGTTATCTATTAAAAGATCCAAAGACTGAGAAACAGCGGGCCAATGATCTCTGTTCCTAGGTTTGACTGACAGGCAAGTATCTTTCCTGTGTCACCCCAGTTTCTCTGGGCATGCGTCTTTCTCCCCTTTGTTAGACCTCTTCCCCTAGTGATCTGCAACGAATAGGCTAGTGGTTCCCTGAAGAGTGTGAAATGTAGCTTACTGGTGAAGCTGACCAAATGACCTATCTATAATTTCTGGCTTCCCCTTTGTTCCTTTTCTATTATTAATAACTAGTTACTTACAACTGTACCAGGTTGATGGGCAGTGTGTTTGTTATTGGCTGGGTTTCTGGAATAGATGGAAGATTCAAAAGGCCTTCACTCACATGAAGGTTGGTAGTTGGTATTAGTTTTCAACTGAATAGGATATAATGGAAGAAGCTGAGGCATCTCTGTCTTAAAAGTTATAGAGTCTTATTTCCACTGCACTTTATTGGTCAAAACAACTCTCAAGGTCAGCCAAGATTCAAGGGGAAGGTAAATAGATATTACCACTTGAGAGTTTAATAATAAAGTCCCTTTGCAAAAGAGGGTTGGGAAATACTGTTGTAGTCCTCTTTGAAAACACTCTGTACTACATCTTTATTTTATTTCACTCTTTCCTTAGATGTGAAATACGGGTCTTAGTTTTCTCATCTTTATAATAATAATACTAGGTTTGATAATAACTAAATTTTCTGCTAGCTGTAGGATTATATGATACAATAATGTTTTTGTTTGAAAGTTCATATTGAAAATGGAATCAGATTTTGTCACATCTTTATTTCAGCTGGAATCTTATTAAACTTTTTTCCAAGTCTCCTGTGTATTTCAAGTTGCTTGGTAGACTAGTGATACTCAAAGCATTGTCTTTATACCACCATCATCAATATATTCTGGGTGCTTTTATTAGAAATACATATTAATAGACTTTACCCCAGAACTACTGAGTCAGAATCTATGGAGTTGGAGTCTAGGTTTTAAAAGCCCTCCAGGAAATTTTGATGCATGCTAAAGATTGAGAACCACTGGTAAAGAATACATCAGAAAAACTAAAAAAGTCAGCAGTAATATAAAGCAAAGCAATGCTGACCATTGGCCATACATTTAGTCAAAAGTAGTGGGTGGTAATATGATAAAATAACCCCAGTTCTCATCTCAGCCAACCACACTGGAATTCCAACATTACAGATTTAGTCTTTGGCTTCAAATCTAGGAGTTGAATCTTAAAGGGTAACAACCCCTTTAAAGAGAGGAAAAACATGAGCAGCCATTATAGCTATAGTAGTGATAATGATAATAAACAACTATGCTACTGGTTTATATATTTACTATATCATACTTTTTAATCATTATTTTAGAGTGTACTCTTATGAAAAAAAATGTTTGCTGTTAGGCTGGCAGCAGCCTCATACATCTTGTATTTACCTTGTCTCTTGATTGCATATTTTCTCTTGTGCTTGATTTTATCTTACGTTGTTTTGTACAGTAACATGCTGTACTGCTTATAGCCTAGAAATAGTAGGCTGTACCCTCTAGCCTAGGTGTATAGGAGGCTGTATTACCTAGGTTGTAGAAGTTCACTCTATGATGCTCACATGTATCCTTGTCGTTAAGTGACACGCCACTGTGTGTGTGTGTGTGTGTGTGTGTGTGTATTTTAATCCCATTCCCAAGTCTCCTCTTTGGCTCCATATCCACATTTACAAGTGCCTTTTTTCTATCTCTCCCAACACCACACCTATTAACTTCTTATATTTTCAGTCTCAGTTTTGCAAGTCTAGTTTCTTGGACTTATACTTGTATTCTCTCTCTCCATAGCTAACCAGCCACAAGTCTTTTCAATTATAATTCTACAATGTCCCATTAACCTGGCTTCAGCATTTTTATCCCATTGCTCTTTCATTGGGTCAGTTTCTCAATATCTTAATACAGTAATTTTCTATGGTCTTCTTGTTCCTTTTTTTATTCCTTATCATGGTCTACCTTCTGGACAGAGGTAGCCACCTACAACAACAAAATTTATATCACTTTATTGTGCAAAAAATAAACATTCTTTGAAGTATGAACTATGTGAATTCTCTCTACAATTCTATCTATCCTAAGTTATTAACTACTATCTCTTATTTCATCCAACAACTCTATATGGACATCTTGATTACATTAGTTACCGTTTGCTTTCTGTGACCTTGTACAATGATGGAAGAACAAAGTCTTAAAAACTTGCACTTCTGAGCTTATCTGCAAGGCATCTGAATGGCTCATTCTTAGCATATTACAGACTCTATTTATCCCATCCATTTGGTATTTCAAGAAATAATGTTAATTATGCTGAAAATACTTGTACTCTGGTCTCCTTCATTTGTAAAACAATTTGTTTAATCATTCATTCAGTTATTCTGTCAACCTTTGTTGAATACCTGCTATATATGCCAAACACTAAATATAGAGATAGTCTGGTAGAAGAGATGAATATGTAAATAATTGCAGAGTTTGATGATACCTTACCTTGAAATCTAAGATATAGATGTGTTTTTAAATTTCTGGCAAATGATTAGGACTGGATTATCATAAGGAAAACAAATATCTAACTGCTAATTTTGTAGCCTTTTAAAAACTGTTATTTAAAAAAAACACTATTTCAAAAGTTTCTTTTGGGTCTAAGTCCTTATATTTTTAAAATACTTCTTTTAAATTTCAAATGTTTTATTTATAAATATGGAATTTTTTTAAAAAATTCAAAAAATCACAAGTGAGATGTAATGAATATGAGTTTCACTGTTTTTAACTTTTTCCTGAGTGTTCCCTGGCATATGTGCTACTGGACAATGAAGATGCTGACTAAACAAAAGGATACGAAGCAGCAGATCCCTTCACTGAGCCACAATGTGAAGAATCTGTCCTTTACTACTAGGATAGGCATATTAATCATGTAATATGATTAACTATTTTTCACATTCAAAGGTGTATGCATAAGATGTTCTAGTAGGTTTATAGAAGTAATGAGTTGAATTAAGTTTTTTAAGAACTTAATTATTTATCTTGGAAATTATGTCTAAAATTACTGACAAATTCTGTTTGCAATCATTCGCTTTTCATATCAAAAGCCAAGTTTTACACTATAATTACAATTTGGACAGGCAGCTTGGGGCTAAGTGTGCCCCTACATATTTTTTTCTACTAACCTTTTTACAAATGATATTTTGAAACACTTTTATTTACCAGAACCATGATTTTAATAAAGTCCAATTAAAGAATCTAAATTTAAATGTGCCTTGCAGTTCAAAGTTGTGGTAATTTGTCAATGTTTAGTTTGGGTTTCCAATTTACTCTCTAAGGATAACATAAATCATGGGGTCATTTAGTTCCACTGTTGTCTTAGACAAGCATAATCCAAAGTTATCTAAATTGACACTCTTATTTACAGCCTTGACTGGGCAATGTATTTAATCACCGATACAGTGGATATGATGTTCTTTCTTAAGAGTGTGAGCACTACTAGGCCCCTTTGCTGAAAATTAAGCCCAGTTCCTTTTCAGTTTTGGCAGGGGCTCACTGGTCAATTAGAGAACATTCATATTACCCCTTGGTCTTTTGTTTGCAATATTAGAAAAAGAGTAAAAAATCCAAATCCAAAGACTTCCTTATATTTTTTTATAGAAACTGTTTTCCTCTTGGGTCTCTTAGTTTCTTCATAATTTAAAATGCTAAAAGAAAGGCTGTTTCTCCTAAACCAGGTCAAGAAGAGAAGCTTCCCGCCCGGCATGGCTCAGTGTTTTGAGCAACGACCTATGAACCAGGAGGTCACAGTTGGATTCCCTTTCAGAGCACATGCCCGGGTTTCAGGCTTGATCCCCAGTGTGGGGCATGCAGGAGGCAGCCAATCAAAGATTCTCTCTCATCACTGATGTTTCTATGTTTCTCTCCCTCTCCTTTCCTCTCTGAAATCAATTAAAAAATATTTTAGAAAAAAAAAAAGAGCAGGCTTCTTCCTTCTAGTATACTTGGGAAAAACCTATTGAGTGCGCCTTTCATTCTGAGCCAGTATTCTGGATGTTAAAAGGGCAGTGGTGAACAAGAGAGAGCCTCTGACCTCTGGGAGTTAACTGTCCTGTCAGGGTGGCAGAGAAGGAAGTGGGCAAGGTGGCAGAGGGTCAGTAATGCTAAGTAGGTAAATGGGAGCTTGCAGAAAGAGGAAGCCAAGATGGCTTAGGCTACTAAAGCATGGAAGCACTTCTGGTGACTTGGTGTCATATTTAAGAATTTTTTACCTTCTTCACATAGTGTAGAAATGGCTCAAAACAGATGAGAACTGCAGCTTTAGTTCCACCTATACTTAAAACAAACAAGCAAGCAAAGACGCAAAACCTTGGTTTGTGCTGTGGCATTCTCCAAAAACAGCTTTTTGATCTAGAGAAATATTTTTCAGTTTTCTAATTCTTTGCCCAAATCCTTATAAACCTTTGGGGAACAAGAAAAATGTACCAGGTATTATTCCAGTACAAATGCAAATATAATTCCTAAAATAATTTTTTTTAAAGATAGCAAGTATGATCATAAATTCTAAAACATGAAATATTTTTCCAATATTTACTCTTGAGGAAAGAAAATAAACACTTTTCTCCCCATGACGCATTTACCTGTAGATGATTATGTATGTATTTTGTTGACGGTGTTGACAGTTGGAATTACATCTGGATTTTGAATTCATAATTACATTTTTCATTCTCATGATTAGTGTGTTTCAACATTTCTGGAAAATTCTTGGCTTTTATATCTTTTATTTTTATTTATTTACTAGAGGCCTGATGTACAAAATTTGTGCAAGAGTAGGCCTTCCTTCCCCCAGCTACCAGCACCGGCTTCCCTCTGGCACCTGGGACCTGGGCTTCCCTCAGGCCGCCGGCAGGCACCCAGGACTCAGGCTTTCCTCCAGCCTTAGCTTCGTCTGGAAGGATGTCTGGAATGATGTCGGAAAGATGTCCAGTCTAATTAGCATATTACCCTTTTATTATTATAGATTTTTAAATATATATTTTTATTAATTTCAGAGAGGAAGGGAGAGGGAGAAAGAGATAAAACACCAGTGATGAGAGAGAATCATTCATTGGCTGCCTCCTGCATGCCCCGCACTGGGGATCAAGCCTGCATCCCAGGCATGTGCCCTGACTGGGAATCGAACTGTGTCCTCCAGGTTCATAGGTTGATGCTCAACCATTGAGCCACATCAGCCTGGCGGTTTTTATCTCTTAATATTATTTCATCTGAATTTCTTTTATTATTTCCTTTGGCACTCTTATTTTATTTACCATAGTTTTCTTTTTCTTGACTACATTCTGTATGATTTTATTGAATTTATCCTTCAGTTTACCAATTCTCTCCTTAGATTTTCATTTGTTTCTTTCAGTCACCCTGATAGTTAATTAAATTCTTTAAATTCTATTCTCTACCTAGGGTTTTCAGACAACAGAGATGTTCTAAATTCAACTGTAAATCCACCAGGGTGATTTTATAGTTATGAATTATCAGGAGAGATTCC
Organism: Myotis myotis; assembly: GCF_014108235.1. NCBI lineage: Eukaryota > Metazoa > Chordata > Mammalia > Chiroptera > Vespertilionidae > Myotis > Myotis myotis. The sequence continues at coordinate 25,928,453 of NW_023416315.1, forward strand.
CCCTCCCTCCCAGACACCACATAATCCTTATCTTGTCCAGGCTTGAGACAGGAGAGCTTTGTTTCTATGCCCTTATGGATATCAGGTTTGATTTCTTCTTCACCTTTATATTACTGATATGAAATCTTATTAATTTACCACTTTGAGCTAGTGCCAATCATTATCATGGGTCTCTTGCTTGTGCAGTCTTTGAGAAAACTCAGGTATCTAGGGGTTGGGCAGTAACTCTCAGAGGGAAAAGATGCCTTTGTCACTCACTTGTCTTTCAAGTTTCCTGTGCAGCCATGTGGGGGCTCCACCAAACCTTTTGTTTGTTTCTTGGTTTTTAACTCAGCAGTACATGTAAAATTAAACTATACATATATATTTGTTCACCACTTAGTTGATTAAGTTTAGAGAGTAGTTCAGAGCATCTGATGCTGCTAGAAATGAAAGTTTAGACTTACTCTCATAACTGTAAATTCACTTCCTCTGCATTATTCCTTAGTAATTTCTCTGATGGTGGGTAGCTCTGTTACAAACTGACTTCACTATACCCTTCTGGAAATGAGTCAGTTAGTTGGGGATTAAAAGGAAAAGTATACTTCCATTTGTTTGTCAGCCAGGTTTTAAAGTAGTTAGTTTCATCTCCTGACTTTAAAAAAGATCTGTTTCTGTATTTTGCAAGCAGCATGTTAGCTGCGGCAGCATTCTTGTTATATCTTTTTTCTTCTTCTTATGGTTTTTAAGCATTGCCAATATGTGGGCTGGGGAGGAGATGAGAAATCCCTTGATATCATTACATCAACTTTGCTTGTGTCCCATTGCTATTTTCACTTGTCACTGTTTGAATATCAAGAATCTGCTTTGGGCTCAAGGCAGACACAACACAAAAATTTAGCAAATATATGGTCACCAGCCTATAATGTTTCACCAAGTTCTAGGTTCTGCCTCCAACAGAAAATTGTCTGTTTCTTACTTAGATTAATGCCACCCTCCTTTCTGGTGTTGAATATTGTCAATTTTGGGATTGACTCAACTCTTCTGAGACAGAAATTAGCAACTCCGTTTTCTGGAAGGTGTTAGTCACACTTAAGAAAGTTAACATTGGGAAATGACCAAAACAAAGTCACTGACTCTTGGTATTCCCAAGACTCAACTGGAAAACAAGAGGAAACTTGAATTTCTCTAAGTCCTATGACTCTAGCCCTGGGCCTAAGCATGCAGGACCCTGAGAAACCCTGTACATTGTGTAAGGATGAGGAGAAGAGAACCTAGCTGACCCACTAATCATGTTGGCCTATGGGGCAGTAGAATGGGGTGTTAGTAGCTGCTTCTTCCTGAAAATCTCACTTTGTATCAATTTATTTGCCTAATTATGCTTTGATTTGTGTCTCAATATCATACCTACTGAATGAAGGATTTCTCTCAAATTTTAGAGAACATTTTAAGGGAGATGAAAGAGCACCAGGTCGGACTATGTTATAGAAGAGAAAAAGTCTATGAGAAAAAAATTCCCGTCCACATAGAGTCACAGACCAGATTCCTTTGGATCAATCCAAGATTCTACTGCTCTGTAGTCTCAGGTTTTACTTGAGCATCTGTGTTTATGGCCATGGTTACTTTTTTACCTTTTTTTTTTTTTTTTTTTGGTTAATCCTCACCTGAGGATATTTTTTCATTGATTTTTTTAAAGAGAGAGTGGAAGGAGAGGGAGAGACAGAGAGAAATATCCATGTGAGAGAGACTGAGAGAGACACATCGATTGATTGCCTCTTACACGCACCCGACCAGAGCCGGGGAACCTGCAACCGAGGTACATGCCCTTGACTGGAATTGAACCAGGACCCTTCAGCTTGCAGGCTGATGCTCTGTCCACTGAGCCAAACTGGCTAGGGTGCCATGGTTGCTTTTTAAATTAAAAATGGTAGGAAGATCTTGGCTAGCATGCTCAATGGTTAGAGCATCAGCCTGAGCACCAAAGGTTTGCAGGTTTGATTTAAGGCCCTGGGCAGGGTGCGTGTGGGAGGCAACCAATCAATGTCTCTCTCTCACATGGATGTTTCTCTCTCTCCCCACTCCCTCACTTCCCCTCTCTCCTTTCTACACTCTAAGAAAATGGAAAAAATATCCTCTGGTGAGGATTAACAATAACGGCAACAAAAAGGAAAGGAAAGAAGGAAAGGAAAATAAAAAAGTTTTCCTAAAATTTTCAGTTATTCTTGTTTAATCTCCCAAAGTATATTGATTACTAACAAAGAAGCCACATAAAGGCCTCTGTAGAAGTAGTTGTTCTTAGCTTGAAATATTTTTCCATTTGTACCCACTCTTCTCAACTACCCAAACAAAACTGCCATCTGGTTATCATTCATGAAGAGATGGTGAAATCATGGAGGGCAAGAATCATGCTTTTCTCTTTTTTGTCCATTTCATTGCCCTCTTCTTTTTTTCCTTATTTATCTTAGAGCTTGTGGATGTAGCAAGTAGGAGGTCTTCAGTTAAGTTTGGATTTAAGCCTTTGCTCCAGTGCTACCTCTGTTGGTTATACTGTCTGTGGGATAATTTACCCTTGAGGGGGAGCAGAATACATGACCCCAAAATATGCCACTTTGGCATATGGTTGATTTTGAGCTTAAGACAATAAAGACTCAGCAGAAAAAAATTTACCTCTCCTTTAACTACCTAAAGAATTTAGGTAGGGAGCCTGGCCCAGAAATAACTTTTATTTAAATGATCTATCTATCTGTATGGCAGGACAGACATCTAGTTATCAAATATTTGCTCTTCTTATCATGCTATGAGTTACCCTCTTCCCCTTTAAAGCCCCAGGCCCTACCATTCCTTAGCTCAAGATAGTATATAAGCATCATTGTGTGACTGGTCCTTAAGTCCCATATCTATGGGGCCCTGCACATATATAATTAAATTGGTTTTTCTACTAATTAATCTGGTTTATGTCAATTTACTTATTAGACTAGCCAAAAGAACTTAGAAAGGCAGATGATTTTTTCTCCCCTATACCCTAAATACAGTACCTAGGGTAAGTACAAGTTAACTTATAGTCATTACCTTAAAGAGAGTTAATTAGTAGGTGAGTTTCTTATTCTAAATACATGCCTTAGGATTAGTTAGTTAATAAAATATTGTTATTGATGAAATTAAAATGAATGATATTTAGGTTATGAGGCTGGTTAGAATGGTGACACAGGACCTATCGCCGTAGTCTGAACAAATTTATAGAAGATACTCACTTGGCCAGCAGTGTGTGTCAATAGAACAGAACACCAGGTTTTCATTCTGGTGAACCTATAGGCCTCTTGCCCCAGCAGATGGGGATCAGACTATAGGATCCAACTTTCCAACAATCCTCTTTTGAATCCCCTTTGCAGAGGACATTTCATGCAAGGGACTGCTCCTTATTTTTTAAGTCAGACAGAGGAACTCTGTAGTTTAAAAGAAGTCACACTTGCTCGCTAATAAATGTCTTTTTCATTTGGGAGAAGGTGGCCTGAGATTTCTTTTATTAAAAAAGACCCCTTGGAAGAAAGGCACAGGGGTTGGGAGTGCTTGCTTCCCCTTTTACCTTTAAATATTAGAGTTTTACAATATCCACCAACAAACAAAAAAACCCCACACAACTTGACATTTGTTAGAGCCAGGCTGGCTGGTTTGCAACACTTTAGTTTTACAGTAATCCACATTCCTGTTTGCTTTCCTAGATATCAGAAACTCCTGAGAGCCAAATTCTGGAGGACATTGTGGGTAGACAGAATGTTAGAGTTATGCTTTGTCCCAGCACATGATAAGCTTTCAGAAAATCCAGTAGAGTCCTCCTTTTGAAGTCTATAAATGATGGTGATAATACATTTCTACTAAGAAACAGTTGAAAAACAAAAATTATAGACTTCATTTCTTAAGGAAGCCACTTTTTATTTTACTGAATTTATTCTAGCATTTTTGTATGAATTGACATGCATATGACCCATAATTTTTAATAGTGTTTTAAGAAGAAATTGTAAGTTATCTCTGAGGCTCCTGGTGGTCTCTTTTTATCTGTCTTTTTTCTTTCTTTTGTTTGTATCTTGGAAAAATGCCTTTCGATTTTTAAGCAGAATATGACTCTTCATTCGTAAAATAAAAACTTATTTAAAACACAAAAAAAACCCACAAAAACAAAAGAAATAGAGTGTATTACTCTTCCTCCTTTTCAAGGTTATAGCTGGCTGTGTGTATCTTACCGTGTTTTCAAACCTTTCCCTCAGCCTACTAGAACTTTCTTCAGACTAAGAGATAATCATTATGTAGTATGTCCAGCTTCACATGCAAAATGGTGACACATTTTTTTTTGGTGTTTTATGAAACAAAAGCCCAGTATTTGCAAATCATATGCAATATGTTGTTCTTTGGAAATTAGCTAGACTTGAATTATATCATAGTCAGTGCAGCCAGTGTGTGTTTCATCTGCAAGTTACCATATTAATAATTTTTTTGCGTAGGCATTCTCTTCAACTGTCACATATTCTTTCCCTGAAATCTTGCTGTGCTTTGTAACAAATATGTAAAAAAGCCTTTGTTCTAAAAAAGCCCCTCATTGAGTAGGAGTGTGAATTCAAATGTTAAGGTCACCATGGGATCCCATAGTTATTCAGCTCAGTAAGATCTGTGTGACATCACACTTTTGTTAACTATTTTAGGTGGGAAAAAAAGAAAGAAAGAGAAAAAGGCCAACACTTGCTGCCTCTGAGTATTGAATAAAGCTTTGTTTCCTTTGTCTAATTCTCTTTTTCACTCTTCCCACCTCTGACCAAGGCCAAAGGAGTGCTTCCCAGCATATTAAACTTATGTTATATGAGACTGAGTAATCCATCTCTCAAGTATAAATCACTGATCATTGCACCATGGAGTGGCCTCTTTTATAGAGATTTTCTCTCTTTTAGTGTACTTTTTCTGGAACACTAGTGAGACAGGTGTGAACTTTGTTCTTAAAAAAGAATCTTGCGCAAGGGCCATGCTAATCTTCTCTGTATCGTTCCAATTTTAGTATAAGTGCTGCTGAAGCGAGCACTTAAAAAAGAATCTTGTATAATTTTTTATTGTAAAAATGCATAATAAAATTTGTTATCTTAACCATTTCTAAGTGGTACAGCTCAGTAATGTTAACTATATTCACATTGTTATACAATCAATCCCCAGAACTTTTTCAACTTGTAAAACTGAAACTCTATGCCCATTAAACTCTTCATGTTCTTCTCCCCTAACTCCTGGTAATCACCACTCTACTTTCTCTCTATGAATTTGATTACTCTTGATCCTTCATTTAAATGCAATTATACAGTATTTTGTCTTTCGTGACTGGCTTATTTCACTTAGCATAATGTCCTAAAGGTTCTGCATGTTGTAGCATGTCAGAATTTCCTTCCTTTTAAGGTTGTATTATATTGTGTGTGTGTGTGTGTGTGTCTATCTCACATCTTATTTATCCATTCATTTGTCAGTGGATACTTGGTTTGCTTTTACCTCTTAGATATAATAATTAGTAATGCTATGAACTTAAATGTGCAAATATCTCTTTGGGATTCTGCTTTCAATACTTGTGGATATATACCTAGAAATGGAATTGCTGGATTAGATGGTAATTCTATTTTTAACTTCTGAGGACTGACATAATACTTTTGATAGCAGCTGTACCATTTTACATTCTAACCAACAGCTCACAAGGGTTCCAATTTCTGAACAGCCTTGCCAGCACTTATTATTTTCTGTTTGTTTATTTTTATAAAACAAACTAATCATTTTCCCAGTGATTAGTATGTTAAACATCTTTTCATATGTTTGTCGGCCATTTGGATATCATTTTTGGAGAAATGTCTATTTAAATCCTTTGCCCATTTTTTAGTCAGGTTTTTTATTATTGTTGTTATTGAGTTGTAGGAGTTATTTATATATTCTGGATATTAACCCCTTATCAGATATATGATTTCAACATATTTTCTCTCATTCTAAAGGTTGTCTTTTAACTCTGTTGGTTGTATCCTTTAATAAACAGAAGTTTTAAAGTACAATTTATTTAGTTTAAGTAAATTTGATATAGTACAATTTATTTGTTTTTATTTTTGTTTCCTGTGCTTTTGGTGTCCTTATGTAGGACATTCTTAACAAATCCAATGTCCTGAAGCTTTTTTTTCTATATGTATCTTCTTCTAAGAGTTTTATAGTTTTAAGTTTAGGTCGTTGATCTAGTTTACGTTGATTTTTGTATGTGGTGTAATGTAAAGTGCAACTTCATTCTTTGCATGTGGATATCCAGTTTTCCCAGCAGCAGTTTTTGAAGAGACTGTCCTTTGGTTTTGGCATCTATATTAGTCTGCTTACACTGCCATAATCTACCATAGAGTGAGTAGCTTAAATAACGTATATTTATTTTCTCATAGTTCTGGAGGGTTGAAGTCTTGAGTTTTCCATTCAATATCTTTGGTCAGTACTCCCATACACTTCCCTTTTTTTGGTAATCTTCATCCCAATATAAAAATGGTGTTTCTTCCTCCAAATACTACTTTTTGATCCAACCAAGGGATCAGGAGTTATAGCAGCTTTTAAGTTCTAGTACTTTGCGCAGACTATTGTTGCAACTGAGGAAGACACTGAGAAGACACCAATGCAATTCTGGAAGGATTAAAACATTGTGACTGCATCAAGAGTCTTGTGTGGGCTTGGGTGATGTCACCAAGGAGTGTATGCAGTTCATCTAGAAGAAGACACTAAAGAGATTTGTCCATGACTTCAGAGGATTAACCATGAGTGAGGAGTTTGCAAAAATCAACAAAACTGTGATTGAGGAGGCAAATGACTTTAACCTGGGTGTGAATGAGGATGACATTGTGGAGCTCCTATAGGTGGTTCTGAGAAATTGACTAATGAAGAGTTGTTGGAACTAGAATAGGAATGCATAGCTGAAGAAGAAGTAAGAGAAAAGGAAATAGCAAGAAAAGAAAAGAACCCCCAATAAAATTCACAATGAAGGGATTAACTACTTTTGCAGGCCTCAACAAGTCCCTTAAAAAGTTTGAAAACCTGCATCCCCAACACTGGTTTTAGAGAGAAAGAAAGGGGAGAGAGAGAGAGAGAGAGAGAGAGAGAGAGAGAGAGAGAGAGAGAGAGAGAGAGAGATCAGTGTAAGAGAAACATCAACCAATTGCCTCTTGTACGTTGCCCCCTCACCGGGAATCAAACCTGCAATCTCTTGGCACAAGGACGATACTTTAACCAACTGAGCCACCTGGCCAGGGCAAATCTATGATTTTTAAAAAATGAAACAAATCAAGCAAACCACAATGGACATATTTCTCAAAAAGTGTCCCCTTTCAAGAAAAGCCTCTGGCAGTTCATTCAGAAGGTATTCCAGAAGAAGGCCTTTGTTATCACAGGAGATGATTGATGTATTCATGTATTGCCCCTGAAGACCTTTCAGTGGGACAAGATGTGGAGGTGGTTGCCCGGCTGGCGTGGCTCAGTGGTTGAGCATCGACCTATGAACCAGGAGGTCACGGTTCGATTCCTGGTCAAGGCACATGCCCAGGTTGTGGGCTCGATCCCTAGTGGGGGGCGTGCAGGAGACAGCTGATCCATGATTCTCTCTCACCATGTCTCTCTCTCTCTCTCTCCCCCCCTTCATCTTTGAAATCAATAAAAAAAAATACTTAAACGATGTGGAGTTGGAAGACAGGGATATTGATGATCTCTACTTTGTGTAGGCCTAGGCTAGTGTGTATATTTATATCTTAGCTTTTAACAAAAAAGTAAGAAAAAATAATTTTAAAAAGAAAATAAGCTTTAGAATAAGCTAATTGTTAGAACAAGACAGTAAAAAGTTGAAAAAATAAAACATTTATAAAGTGAAAAGGTTACTATAAGCTAAGGGTAATTTATTATTAAAGAAAGAAAAATATTTTTATAATAAATGTAGTTTAGCCTAAGCATGCAGTGTTTATAAAGTCTACAGTAGTGTACAGTAATGCCTGAGGCTTTCACATTCATTCACCACTCACTCACTGACTCTCTCAGAGCAACTTCTAGTGCTTTAAGCTCCATTCATGGTAAGTGCCCTACATAGGTGTACCATTTTTTTCTTTTACATTGTTTTTTTACTATACTTTTTCTATATTTAATACCATTTAATTATAAGTTCTTAGAGTACCCAGTACAGTAACATGCTGTACAGGTTTGTAGTCTAGGAGCAATAGGCTATACCATAGCCTAAATGTATAGTAGTTTAAACCATATAGATTTGTATTAATGTAATCTATGATGTTCTCACAATGAAGAAGTAACCTAGTGACACGTTTCTCAGAACATATCCCCATCATTAAGCAACACATGACTGTATATTTTAATTATTTCCAGTTGGGGAAATTCTAGGACCATTTGGTTCTAGATGTATGGCAGAGTTGTATAATTTAGAAGCCAACTGTGAGGTTACTGTTCACTATGGGGGTGAGGTCTGGTGACTGTTTCTTTGTGGTCCAAATAGATTTTGAGTTCCAGAGGACTCTGGGTTATTTTCCTGGTGCCCCACTTTAGTAAAACTCTTTTTGGCTAGAGAGGGATAATCATACCTCAAGAAATTCTGAGTGATGCTCCAAATCACTGGAGATTTCTGTGTTGAATGTAAGTCAGAAGCATAAAAATATAAAATAATATTGTCCAGTAAAACGGTAGCCTGCCAAATTTTTCTCAGTTGTTTTTGGTTAGTGGCAGATTTAAGTTAGAAACATTCCACTAGGGCATGTTTTACAGGTGATATTTCTATTTTGATTTAATCTGGCTTTATGAAAAAGTATATAGGGACAGAATAGATGAATTCAAATATTCAGTTTATATTTGATGGAAAGAAATTATTCCATTTTAATTTTATTTTATTACTATTTTTTAATCCTTACCTGAGGATATTTTTTCCATTGAATTTTAGAGAGAGTGGAAGAGTTGGAAGAGTGAGGGAAAGACAGAGAAATACCAATGTGAGGGGAACACATCGTCTGGTTGCCTCCTGCACGAGCCTGGACCAGGGCCCAGGCCGGAGAGGAGCCTGCAACTGAGATATGTGCCTTTAACTGGAATTGAACCTGGGACCCTTTGGTCCACAGGCCAACGCTCTATCCACTGAGCCAAACCGGCTAGTGCTAATTTTATTTTTTATTATCCCAAATTCCATGTAGATGTCAGTGATTGCAAATTATAATAATTTGAGTTTTTTGAATGTAGGCTATTGAAAACACACAAGTCTATCTTCTGTGTCTACTTTGTAGCAAATCATTTTCAAAGTGGAGCTGGATTCTTAGCAGTTCTATCTGTAGTAAATAAAGTATCTGTATACAAATCTGCAAATACAATTGAGCCTTTCTTCCCTTAGTCCCCTCAGGGCATACTGTTTAAGTATCTTACAAGGAAATTATAAAAGTAATGAGAAGTAAAGTAAGTGGTTTGCCATTAAATGTTGCTATAGATGCCACTAATTTCATTTTACTAGCTTAAGTACTTTTAGAAGGGAAAATCAAAGTAAAATCTCATTTTCCCTTCATTGCTTCTTTGGGGAACAATTGTCATTTCTTAAGCATTTCTGCATTTCACTGTAAAAAAGATCTGATAAGAAATCATTTATTCATTTAGAGGAAGGGCATGCTCCCGGGGTTGTTTTTCTGGTCATGCCAATAATTTCTGCTGATCCAGACACACACTCTGCCTTGTTCCCATTATGAAATAATGACTTTTATAATGTGACTGACCACGGTTGGGGTACATTTTGCAACTGAAGAACAGAATGAAGCCATTGGCTTAAATATGGAATGAACTTTTGACATTGACTCTAGTAGTGTTCTAAAACCAATATGAAAACGACCAGAAGATTACACTTTGCATTCTCCTGAACCACATGATATGGCAGATACTATTTAAACATCCTTAGGATTAAAGTTCCTCTATTTGTGAAATAAAATATATGAAAACAGCCTACGATAATAATGGTGATAATAACAGCGCAGCAACAATGATAGCTAACATATATTGAGTATCTTATAGACCAGTTTTATGGCTAAATTTTGTTTTCTATCCCCACCTACAATTCATGTTGAAGTTTTAACCTCTAGTACCTTAGCATGTGCCCGTATTTGAAACAGAGTCTTTAAAGAAGTAATTAAAGTTAAATGAAGTAGTTGGGGTGAACCCTAATCTAATATGACTGGTATCCTAAGAGATTAGGATACAGAGAGGAAGACCACGTGAAGACACAGGGTGAAGGTAGCTGTCTACAAGCCAAAGCGAGAGAACTCAGAAGGAACCAGCTTTGCCAACACCTTGACTTCTAGCCTCTAGAACAGTTGAGGGCAAACTACGGCCCGCGGGCCGGATCCGGCCCGTTTGAAATGAATAAAACTAAAAAAAAAAAAAGAAGACTGTACCCTTTTATGTAATGATGTTTACTTTGAATTTATATTAGTTCACACAAACACTCCATCCATGCTTTTGTTCCGGCCCTCCGGTCCAGTTTAAGAACCCATTGTGGCCATCGAGTCAAAAAGTTTGCCCACCCCTGCTCTAGAACTATCAGAAAATAAATTTCTGTTGTTCAAGGGTCAGACTACTGTATGGTAGAATATGATAGAACAATTACCCTTGAGCTATTTGGTTAGTTTATCTCCCAGTCTATTAGGCTTCTCTATTTTATTTTCAATAAAAGGCAGTAACTGGGTAGTCTGGAATTTTATTATGGCAGCCCTAGCAAACTAATACAGGCAATCACTGTGCTGAGTGTTTTACATTCATTTTCTTTGTTACTTCATAGTAACCCATGGAATACATATTATTATTATCTCTAATTTGCAACTGAAGGGTTTTAGTATCAGATAATTTTTTAAGGGTTAGTGAGTGGGAAAGCCAAGGTGAGAACCATTGCAATCAGATTCTAACATTCACAGACTTACTTATGCAGACACATTGCCCCTCTCCTGCCATATTGCATGTGATGCAGGCAATAGCACTTCTCCATCAGGGAGATACTGTTACTGTTCTAACTTTGTTGTTTTCATTTTACAGACGTGGCACTTGAGACTTGGAGTGTTTTGTCTGAAATTACTCTGCCATTAACTGCTTGAGTCAGAATCCCATTTTAGTTGTGTTTGACCACATAACCATCAACCTATTCTGTCTTAATTTTCTTCTGTCTGAAGGAAAACAACTATCTCTTAATTTATTTTTGGATCTTTAGAGCCTAGCTTAGTGCTTGAGCAAAATTGAAATTGTTAAAAATAACCTACTTTATTCTGCTTACTTTAATGCAACATTTGAAACTTAAATAATTGTTATTACTTAGAACTAAGAGGAAGAAAAAGATCTAAAAGGAAATCACAAACAGAACAGTCACTTCCTTCAGATAAAAATAATAGTTTATGGCACTGACCAGGTATTTTATGTTTTCGTAATATTTTCAAAAGAATCAGATTACTATATGGTAGAATATGATAGAATGTTGCCCTTGAGCTATTTGGTTAGTTTATCTTCCAGTTTATTAGACTTCTATATTTTATGTCCAATAAAAGGCAATAACATTTTTCTTTTAGCTTGCTCAGTAGAGATTTTATGAAAATTACTGAGTACAATAGGAGTAGAAAATAATTTTAATTTAACTGAAGAAACATGTAATGAGAGAAAAAAAATCAAATAGTATAAAAGAAATTCTATTAGGTCACTGACTGACCCACAACATGTCTTTAAAAGTATCCTTTTAATCCATTTTGTCATATTTTTAAGCCTATTGTTATAAATAATAGCAACAAACATTAATAAATATTCCTGACAGATGCCGAGAGATATAAAAATAGAAGGAAATATTTCAGTTATCTGAATTTGTTTTACTAGTAAACTCCACTCTTTAGAACCTGTCTGAAAACCATGAAGTTTGCAAATGCAGGTCTTATGCTTAAAAAAGAGACTTCACAGAGTCCATGTGTTACACTTCCTGTGCTCATACAGCAGACGCACCAGGTCTTTCGCCAGAGCATATTTTCTCTTAACACATTAAATAGAACTGTTTATTGCTTTCTTTAGCTGAGTGCTTGTTAGAAGCAGTAAATAAAAAAAGGAAGGCTAGAGGTATTACTAAACACAAATATATTGTTAGCAACAAACAGGATTTCAAATGGGAAAAGATTTAAAAAGTAAAGTTTAAAACATCATTCAATGTCAAATGGCAAGGAGGTAGCATTGTAGAGAGTATGTGGCTTTTGGAGACAGAGCTGTGTACAAAATCTCTGTCTGCCTCCTGTTGATTAGCTCTGTAACCCTAGGCAAGCTATTTAAATCTCATTATCCATTTTATCATGTATAAGATGAAAGTAATAAAGTCTAATTTGTAGAGTGGTTGTAGGGATTAAATTAAATAACTGCAAAATGCTTGGTCAACTTTTGTTTCATTTTCAGGCCTAAAAGCATATCTCCGTATACACTTCAATAGCTTTCACAACTCAATGGCTCCTAAAGTAGTTTATGCTCATACTGATGACTGATACTGGATTGTTATGAAAATATTAAAGCTATGGCCAATATATTCTACTTAAGAATTTATGCTGATATGTAATTCATGTTAGAAAAACACATAAAAATGATTATAGATTAAGTATTTCTGGAAAGGGCTACCCAGTCCATTTTTCTCTTTGGCTCTCAGAACCACCCTCTGGGTTCTTGTACACCACACTGCCCTCCTTTCAGGACCCAAGGTGGCAAGGCAGCTTACACCTCAAATGTTGCCAAGCCACCAACACTAGGGAGAGTCTTACAGTGGCGATTAGATACTTAGCCCAGAAGTGATTTATTGTTTCCACTCATGAATGCATCATTGTCATATGGTCTTAGCCAACCACAAGGGGCTAGGACAGTGATGGCGAACCTCTGACACGCATGTCAGAGGTGACACACGAACTCATTTTTTTGGTTGATTTTTCTTTGTTAAATGGCATTTAAATATATAAAATAAATATCAAAAATATAAGTCTTTGTTTTACTATGGTTGAAAAAATTAGTCCCTTTACTATCTTACATTTTGAAAATGGGGAAGATCTAGTTTCAGCCTTGGCATTCTTAATGTTGGCTTTCCAAGGAACACTCTTACTGGTATCAGAGCTGAGAAGCAATAATCAGACTACAGGGGTTCGTTAATTTAGAGGAATGATTTAACCATTTTATTTGTTTTGGAAAGTCTAATGAATTCATTGCCTCTCTACAGAGAGTTATGTTCCTAGATTCAGTGTCTCTTTTTGATAGATCATGGTGAATAATCATTGCCAAAATTTATATTTCTTAGTTTGTTTTTAATTTCTTTAATCTGTCTCATCTTTTTGGACAGTTTACCTTCAGGTTTATTAATAATTTGGTGAGGCTCCATTCAAGCCCTGTTATTTCTGCTTTTCTTATTTCTGCTATACCAGTTTTATTTCAATTTATTGAGGTATAATTGACGAACAAAATTATAATATATTTAAAGAGTACAATGTGATGATTTGAGACATGTATACATTGTGAAAGGATTCCCACTATAGAGTTAATTGACACATCTGTCACCTAATATATTTATTTACCTTTTTTTTTTGTGAGAAGACTTAAGTTTTACTCTTCAGCAGATTTCAATTATCCAACACAGTGTTATCAGCTATAGTCACTATGATATACATTAAATCCTCAGACCTTATTCTTCTTATAACTGAAAGTTTATACCCCTTTACTAATCTGTTTCTCTTCTCCCCAACCTCCAGCGTTAGCCCCTGGCAACCACCATTATACTCTCCGTTTTTATTGAGTTTGACTTTTTTTTTTGTAGATTCCACATATAAGTGATAGCATGCCGTATTAGTCTTTCTTTGATGTACTAGTATTTCACTTAGCACAATGCCCTCCAGGTTCATTCATATTATTGCAGATGCTAAGATTTTCTTATTTTTAAAGGCTACATAATATATTCTCTCTCTCTCTCTCTCTCTCTCTCTCTCTCTCTCTCTCTCGTGTGTGTGTGTGTGTGTGTGTACATTTTCTTTTTTAGAATGTATTTTTATTGATTTCAGAGAGGAAGGGCGAGGGAGAGAGATAGAAACATCAATGATTAGGGAATCATTGATTAACTTCCTCCTGCATGCACCTTACCTGAGACTGAGTCCGCAACCTGAGCATATGCCCTTGACCGGAGGAATCGAACCTGGGACCCTTCAGTCCTCAGGCTGACACTTTATCCACTGAGCCAAACCAACTAGGGCTCTCACATTTGCTTTATTCATTCATCTGCTGACAGAGACTTAGATTGTTTTCATGCCTTGGCTATTGTGAATAGTACTGCAATTATTATGGGTGTATGACTATCTCTTTGAGATAATTATTTAATTTTATTTGGATATATTTCCAAAAGTGGGATTGCTGGACCCAGTGGTACTTCTATTTTTAATTTCTTAAGGAAATTCCATAGTTTTTTTGCATAGTGGCTATACCAGTTTACATTCTCACCAACAGTGTATAAGCATTCCCTTTTTCCCACATCTTTGCCAGCATTTGTTATCACTATCTTTTTGATAATTGACATCCTAGAAGTTGTGAGATAGTATCTTATTGTGGTTTTAATTTGCATTTTCCTGACAACTAGTAATGTTGAGCATCTTTTTGTGTACCTGTTGGCCACTTGTATTTTTTTTAAATGTCTATTCAGATCCTTTTTTCATTTTTAAATTATGTTATTTGTTCTTTTGCTATTGAGTTGTATGATTTATTTTTATATTTTGGATATTAACTCCTTGCCAGATATGTGGTTTGCAAATATTTTCTCCCATTCTGTGGGTTGCCTTTTTATTTCATTGATGGCTTCCTTTGCTGTTTGATGTAATCCCACTTGTTTATTTTAGCTTTTGTTTTCTTTGCTTTTGGTGTCAAATCCAAAAAATTCATTGCTAAGACCAGTGTCAAGGGGGTTATGCCCACCTGCTTTTATATTTTAATTGTTGGTTGATTTGTTTTGTTTTGACCAAGATATATTTTACTTCAGAGTTGGCTCCTGAATATGTCTGATGTTATTCTTCATGTTTAATTTAACTAGTCTTAATTTAGGTTTGGGAGATTGCTCTATTTGAGAGTAATGAAAAAAATTAAATTGAATTTTAAGAATCTCACATGCTGGATCTGTTTACTAAGTCATGGGTACTGAAATTATTTGGTTGAAGAGGATTCTTTGGTCTGATCTAGGGCCAGTGGGGAAGAATAGTGAGATGGATTATTATGAGGCCATGAATTCAGAGGGGTTGATGACTATATAAAAGCCTCATATTTGCCATGTCAGGCAAATAATGGGGACAGATTAACAGTGTCCCCATATCATATGTCCAGATAATGATGGTATTGTTAGTCACCAGAATTGTCAGCTCAGGAGGAGGAGAGGTAATATAATTTTAGAGCAGAAAGGGCATTATTGTCACTCAGAATTATTATGAACATTTTTATGTTCATGACAATGATTAGTAATGGACAAAAGACATGCTGATTAAGTACATTTTATTTTGAAAAACAAATCATATTTAACTTACCACATTTAATTATTTGCTTGTTAAAGAAATTTAGAATGTTTCTTCTTTTATAACTCCAGAGATGAAATAAGATCCAAAAAGGATCTCAGTACTTACAAAAGTTCTCAACATTAGTGCACAAGAAAAAAGTTTTAACATTTCATTGAGCAAAAATAAACAAACTGCTCTCTTGGGAGCTGATTGTCCTTGACTAGGGAACACTTTCAAGGGTAGAATGATCTGCACTCAGATTTCCTGCTGACACAAGGTTTTGAGGTATGCGATATGATAGAATATTGCCAGTAGGAGGGCCGTTCTTGAGGTCCACCAGCTGAAGCACCTTATATAGGACAAGCTTCTACTTCTGTGATGGAAATGTTGGAGAGTAGGTGGTCAGAATATTTGAATCACTCTACTAAAATTGTCATGGTGGGGGTTATATGTAAAGTTATTGTGTGGTGAAACTGAAACAGTGTAAGTACTAGTTCTTAAATTTTTAAAAAACATTCTCAATATCAATGTATAAGAATAAAGCTTTTGTATATTATCAAGCAAATATATATATATATATCCTATCTAATAAAAGAGAAACATGGTAATTAGTGTACAACCGCTACCCTTCCCATTGGCTAATCAGGGCAATATGCAAATTAACTGCCAGCCAAGATGGCAGCCAGGCAGCTTGAAACTAACATGAGGCTTGCTTGCTTCAGTGACGGAGGACTCCAACATTCCCCACCTGCCACTGCAGGCCTCAAGCTGCAACTCTAAGCAACTATGTAACAAATATAGAAGCTAAACAAAACCCCAGAAACCTGTTTTACTCCGCCGGGCTTCAGCCAGCAGGATCGCAACATTGTAAGCAAAGGCCAGAAACCTACTTTCAGCAGCGGAGGCCTAAGACCTGGAGCCAAGCCTCAAAGCTAAAGCTGGCCCAGAATAAAAAAAGAAAAAAAGAAAAAAATGAGCATTTGGGAGCTTCAGTCACCCCCAGCCTGAAAACAGCCCTCAGCCCCTCACCCAGACTGGCCAGGCACCCCAGTGGGGACCCCCACCCTGAAGGGTGTGTGACCAGCTGCAAACAGCCATCATCCCCTCATCCAGGCTGGCCAGGCACCCCAGTGGGGACCCCCACCCTGATCCAGGACACCCTTCAGGGCAAACCAGCCGGCACCCACCAGGCCTCTACCCTATATAGTAAAAGGGTAATATGCCTCCCAGCACCAGGATCAGCAGAGCCGTGAGGCCTCCTGGCACCGGGATCAGCATGGCAGGGGGCAGCGCCCAAACCCCCTGATTGCCCTGCAGCTCTGTGTGTGACAGGGGGCGGGGCCACAACCTCCCTATCGGCCCTGCTTTGTTTGTGACAGGGGAAGGCGCCCCAACCCCCTGATCAGCCCTGCTCTGTGCCTGGTAGGGGGGAGCTCCCCAACCCCCTGATTGCCCTGCGGCTCTGTGTGTGACAGGCTGCGGTGCCCCAAGCCCCCCACCCCCCACGGGCCTTGCTCTGTGTGTGACGGGGTAGAGCCATACCTCCCCATCGGCCCTGCCCTTAGTGTGAGAGTGGCGGCGCCCCAACCCCCTGATGGGCCCTGCTCTGTGCGTGACAGGGGGCAGCGCCCCAACCCCCTGATTGGCCCTGTCTGTGCGTGACAGGGGGTGGCGCTGCAACCTCCCCATCGACCCTACCTTGAGTGTGACAGGGGACAGTGCCCCAACCCCCCAATTGGCCCTACCCTGAGCATGACTGAGGGTGGCATCACAACCTCCCGATCGCCCTGCTCTGTGCATGACAGGGGGTATCGCCCCAACTCCCCAATCGGCCCTGCTCTCAGCCCGACCAGGGGCTGCACCTAGGGATTGGGCCTGCCCTCTGCCACCCGGGAGCAGGCCTAAGCCAGCAGGTCGTTATCTCCCGAGGGGTCCCAGACTGCGAGAGGGCACAGGCCGGGCTGAGGGACCCCCCTTCCCCCCCGAGTGCACAAATTTTTGTGCACCGGGCCTCTAGTGTGTGTGTGTGTGTGTGTGTGTGTGTGTGTGTGTGTGTGTGTATATATATATATATATATATATATATATATATATATATGACTTCTTCAGGGATTTGATTGTCCTTGAATAGAGAGATATTTTCTGGGGAAGAATTGTGTTTTTTTTTTATCCTAGGAGTTTCTTTTTTCCAACAGTTCTAGAGACAATGTGAGATTGAACAGAGACTGGATCAATTAATCATTGACTGAAGTTTCCACCTTTAGGCATTAAAGTTCATTACCCTGCCATGTCCTGTGAAGTGAGTAAGAACAACGGCCTCTCAGATTTCCCTGCAATTGCTTATTCATATGGGTTTATAGCAAATCATATTCTAGTAATTAGTATGTGAACTGGCCATCTGAGGAGGCTGCCTGAAGAGCAGAAGCCTAACATTTTGAACCAAATGATAAAAGCCTCAGGGTACGTTCTTTCTCCAGCTCTCTTTGTTCACAATGCCTGAGTCCAGTGTGATGTTGGACAGCACTGTGAGCTTCATTGTCATTAATCCTACTCTAAAATTGATATCTCCCAAATCTATCTTGGGATTAGTCATTCAATCAAAATTTATTTAACACGTACTTTGTGCAAAGCCCTACTTAGAATGTGTTGTAGAGATTTTTTAAAAACAAAAGAAAAAGATACAAGAATATAATGATTTATTTAGGGGGAAGGAGAGACATATAAGGAAATGATTATAATAAAACCATTTATTTAGTTAGGTTCACAATTTGGCGGAAACCCAGAGTCATTGGGATGTTAGGCAGGTTTCCATTGGAGAGGTGATGAAGATGAGTAGGTGTTTGTCAGCAAGAAAAGATGGGAGACAAATTATATCAAAGAGCCTGGACAACTCAAGAAGAGAAAATAGGAGAGAGGTCAATGGACATTGGAAGCACTAGTGGGAGTAGTTGATGAGAAACGGGGATGAGAAAGAAGGTTCAGATTATATCATAAAGGCTCAGAATTCCATGGTAAGGGTTTGGACTCTATTATCATTCTATTGTCAGTAATGAGGGAGCCACTGTAGTTCTGAAGCAGAAAAATGGAAAGAACAGACTTTATCCAAAAACAACCCTCACATTTACATGGAAGGTAGACTGAAGATGGGGTGGAGCCTGAGCAAGGAAGATGGGTTAGAGGCCATTGCAGTATTTCTGTGAGAGTTGACAGAAATTTGGTAATTGGCTGCTTAGAATACTGAATTGGCAGGGCCAGGTGACTAAGGAATAAGATACAGCCTTATATTCATCCAGTAATTACTCATAGAACTCTTATTCTGTGCCAGACACTGAAGTAAAAAGACAAAGTCCTTGCTCTCACAAAGTTGCATTCTAGTGAGAGAGACAGAAATAAGTCTCACATCTCATCAAGAGATGTTAAGTACTATGAAGAAAAATAAAGCCCTTGACAGAAATGACATTATGCAACTTCTGAGTTTGAAGCGCCTGCTTTTAGCCTATGGGACACTGCCTGAGATGGCCATGTAAGGAAGCCAGTCTGGCAGATGGGAGGATTAAGGGTGTGAGGTAATACAGGGGGCTATTCAGTGAAGTTTGAACTTCAGAAAAATAATAAATAGGTTCACTACGAAGTATAACTATGTTTCATTTAAAGAAAAAAATATTGGTTGTCTATCTGAAATTCAAATTTCACTGGGCATTCTGTATTCTTATTTGCTAAAGCTGGCAACCCTAGTGTAAAAACTATATACTGGCCCAGTCGGCATGGCTCAGTGGTTGAGTGTCAGCCTATGAACCAGGAGTTTGTGGTTCGATTCCCAGTCAGGGCATATGACTAGATTGGGGGCTTGATCCCTAGTGTGGGGTGTGCAGGAGGCAGCCAATCAATGATTCTCTCTCATCATTGATGTTCCTATCTCTCTCTCCCTTCCTCTCTGAAATCAATAAAATATATTTTTAAAAAACAACTATATACTGTATAGGACGAGGTAGGCTCTTCTGTCCTGAAAGGTATTCTCTGAGTTTAGGGCCCTGTTCCTGCTTAGGAGTTCTCTCTCCCTCCACACAGCGTGAGGGCAATGCAAAAATCAGAGAGCAGTAGTTGACCCACAGAGCCTCGAAGTTACCTTCCTACCTAGCTTTCTTGTAGGAGCCATACAGACACCTTACTTGCATGGCTTTTCTTTTTGTACATATTTGGTCTCATAAAATATTACCTTCTAAAGTCATTTCTACTGAGAAATGAATGACTGAGAAGGTTCAAGTGTTATTTCCATCAGGGGCATTTATACTATAAATGAATACCATCCAAATAATTGATAAAAATTAATTTTAAATTGTAGAATTTCTTTGAGTTGTTATTGGAGGTGGTCTTAGAAGTAAAAAAATATGTTCTCTTTAAGTTAAGCATTCAGTGTTTAGCTACTATATCCTCTCAGGCATGTAACATGTAAATCTGGGGTTCAGGCTCCAGAATCTTAAAATATCTTTAGGGGAAAGCAGTTACTCTAAATTATTCAAGTTTCTTTATCCCATGACCAGAGAGGAAAAACAGACTGTGTCCAACTAAAAATAAACACACTTATGGAGTGCCTTCCCTTTGTTAGTGTTCCTTCTGCTAAGTGCTCTCACATGTCATTCTTGGAAAAAGTTCTGTGAGGTAGATTATATTATGTCCAGGTTTTAGATGAAGCAATTGATGATAAATGGCAGAGCTGTGATTCAAATTCAGCCTTTTTTGACTATGAGGACAGTGATCTTTCTGTGATACCATGGTGGCAACCCACCTCTGTAGCCCCCTCTTGGGAAGTCCCAGGATCCCCCTGAAGCTCTTTAGGATGTGGGCCTAGAGTGTGGTTGTTGGGTAGTAAATGCCCTGTGGTTAAAAGACTTTTGATTGCAAAGTTTTCAGAAAAAGCAGTAATGCCAGATTACTTCAGCGTCAGATATGGGAAAATGATTCAGAATCACATGCTATTGGGAAACTGGTTGCAAGTTTTTCTTTTTAAGAAGTTGATTTGTTCTTTATCTGAATAAAGCAATGGTAGAGGGTAAACATGACACCACTATTGAGAACCATTTCCTGGGCTATTGGGCAGTTAAAGGGGAAGTGAAGCAAAATTGTGATGTAAGGGAACTTCGTCTTTGGTGCCCTCTCACTAATCCTTAAAGCAACTTTAAAATGTATTTTTAGCTCAGAAGAGCCTAGTTAATAGTTTAGAAAGAATCTGAAAGATTGCCCTACTGTTGTGTTAGCTAGTAGAACTTCTCTTTGGGATATGAGAACTTTAATAGGGGTTACATGAAAAAAGGAATAAAGATTTGAATTTCTAAATGGTGGCATCCTAGTAGGTCAATGAGGAGGGTCTTTTAGGGTAGGAAACCACTGAAACCATGCTTCCTAGGCAGTATGAAAGAAGAGTGGAAATTAGAATCCTATATAATAAAAGCCTAATAAGCAAATCGACTGAATGGCATAATGACTGGTAGAATGACTGGCAGAACGACCGGTCGCTATGACATGCACTGACCACCACGGGACAGATGCTCAATGCAGGAGATTCCCCCTGGTGGTCAGTGCGCTCCCACAGGGGGAGTGCCGCTTAGGCAGAAGCTGGGCTCACAGATGGCGAGCATAGAGGCGGTGGCGGGAGCCTCTCCTGCCTCCACGGCAGTGCTAAGGAACAGTGAGCCAAGCAGTAAGGAGCAGCGAGCAGGCAGATGGTAAGGAGTGAGGGGTCCTGGACTGTGGGAGGGATGTCCAACTGCCCGTTCCCCAGGAGCGGACCTAAGCCAGCAGTCGGACATCCCTCGAGGGTCCCGGACTGTGAGAAGGCACAGGCTGGGCTAAGGGGACCCCCCTCCCCCACCCACCCAGTGCATGAATTTCGTGCACCGGGCCTCTAGTTAGATATATTAAGTGTTGGTTAGTATTATTTAATTAGTAAGTCAAAGGCATGGCCCCCTAATTTAAAAGCTGTGGAAATATGGTGAAAATAAACAGCAAAATGGAAAATATGAGCTTAAATGGTATAAAGCATCAATAGATATTAGGATCAACATTTGGTCTGTGAGAAAGAAAAGAAAGAATTTCCCATATACAGTAGGAATTTAGGGATTTGGCTGGTATTTTTCATCTTTATGACATAAGCAACTGAGAAAAGAAAAATAAAACGAGTAAGATTTTGTGTTGAAAGAATTAATAGGGCATTTTAATGTTGGATTTTTTTTTGATAGAAAATTCTCTGGAGATCCTGGAGTTTGCTACTATGCACTTATCACTTGGACTAGGGGAGGGTGTGATATAGTAGAAGCAGCCTGGTTTTGGAGTCAGACAAACTTGGCTTTGGTAAGATGAGAACAGTAATACATAACTGAGTTATTCTAAGAATAGTCCAAGAACTAAATGAGATGCTATTTATAAGATACCTAGTAAATGCATACATTGGACTTTAGTGTTACACTTCTCTTTCCCTTTATTTTAATAAAGAACTTGTAAATAACTCCGCCTAAAATAATAAATTGATTAGTTGTAGTTTCTAGATCAAAGCTATGCCTTCTAACAATCAAATAACATTAAAAAGGCTTGGAAATTAAGAACAATGTGCACACAGAATTAA
Source organism: Myotis myotis (assembly GCF_014108235.1). Classification (NCBI taxonomy): domain Eukaryota; kingdom Metazoa; phylum Chordata; class Mammalia; order Chiroptera; family Vespertilionidae; genus Myotis; species Myotis myotis. The sequence goes on from NW_023416315.1 coordinate 25,950,623, forward strand.
AAAGACCGAATTGTACTTCCAGTTGCAGAAGAGTTTCTACCTTAGTTTGGTCACACTATGTTTTTACATTGAGTGAGGAAATAGGCATGTTTCTCCTAGATATTTACGAGAAATAAAATCGATGGATTTTAAGTTAATAACCAATAGTCCAAAATATGAACTATCTACATAAATTTTATGTCCCCAAGGTCAGCAAGTGTTTATGCAGTAGTATATATATTGTAATGTATTTTATGTTATATATTGTATACTGTTATTTAAATGTATATGTATACTATTACATAATAATATTTATAGCTATATGTCTGTATAGTTAGCTAATACATAAAGCAAATATACCTCACTAAATATGCTCTCATTAGATTCATAGCAATAATGATAACTAAAGAAACTTAATGAAGGAAACCCTTCTGGAATTGTAAACTTTGCAAACCCAACAAAGGCTGTTGTACTGAGATGGGGAAGTCTATGGAGGAGCAGGACTTTGAAGGAATAGTGTGAGTAAAAGAGTAAAGAATTTGGTTTTAGTCAGATTAAATCTGAGATGTTTATTAAAGCATTACCTGGGAAGTCAAGGGCAGATGGATAAATAAACCTGGTGTTCAAGAACTGGAGGGAGAAATTTAACACTGTCAGAGAAACAAGCCATGAAACCGATTAAGATCACCCAAAGAATGAGAAAAGCTCTTAGTACTGGTCTTTAGGCCCTCCAGAATTTAGAATCTGGGAAGCTTGGGAGGGCTCCCTAAATGAGATTGGGAAGAAGTGGCCAGTGAGGAAGGAGAAGGCTTAAGGAAGAGTTTTATCCTGAAACCAAGCGAAAAAGTATCTCAGAAAGCAGGGAGAGAGGTCAACTGTGTCAAATGCTGCTGTTCAGAGGAAATGAGGACTCTAGCTTTTTTGATTTAGCAGTGTGGGAATGATTTGTTGCATTGATTAGTTGTTTCAGTGGAGGGATAGAGACAAACAGGCTCACCCTTAATCTTTGCAGGCTCCACAACAAGAATGCAATTTGAGTCCATGAAACATATAGCTACATTTTAAAAATTACTGATCAAGATAGCATATGGCAGATATCTTCTGATCGCAAGGCAATAAGCATTTTTAAAAAGTCGAAGAAAATAACAGAAACATTGGCCCTGATGTAGATTAGCCACTAAACCAATGCTAGTAGCCAATCCCACATACCCAATCTTGGCAAGATATGAGAAGGACCAGTTCTCACCTTCCTATCATCACACTTGGAAACGTGCAGGAGCCTGGCAATGTCCAGAACATGCAGTATGAGTCTGCACTCTTCCTTTCCTGAAAGTGCAAACATTGAGTGTAAACTTGTCAGTAGGATAATAATCAGGCTACTTAGCTTTGAGGGTGCCAGGTGTCACCCAGGAGCTTCTGGGAACAGAGCTGCCTTGAAGTCCATGAGATTAAGGAAACCATCTCATGGAGAAAGCCATGAGTCCTGTGCAGGGCCTGTGTGGGTGCAACCCCCTCCAGCTGAGAGGTAGGGGAGCCCCAGTCTCTGATGTTTTGTTGTCTAGAGTGAGCTCCCAGTCACTTTTGAGCGATCCTGATCTTGCACTATGAGAGTTTCTGTTCCTCACAGCTGAATGAAATCTACTTGATTTATAGGCCTTCAACAATTATTCATTAAATGGCTGAATGAATAAGAAAACATACAACCATTAATGATGGTGAATCAGAGCTATAAAATGATGGTATTGTTATTTCATTTATGTATGTGTGTTTATATATATGTACATACGTCTTTATCTCTTTTCATCCAGTACAGTACTTTGCTGCTAGAAAGTAAAATACTAATTCAGAGTTCCAATCTGAGAAGCAGAGTAGGCTTGGGTCCTCTTATCAAATACTAGGTTCACTCCAAACATCAACTTTTCCAGTCTGTGCAAAACACATTTACCTTTAAGGCCCCAAATATTTATTCCAAGGCCTCTTTCCAAAATCCTGCTCAGAACTCTTATTTTGCATTCTCTCTACCAGTGTTCATTAAGTGCTTCAGGAAGTACTTACTTGTTTTCCAAATCCACTGAGATTTGTGCTTGCCAGGGCCGTTCCTGACGATGGCTCTGGACCCTTTTGCTCTTTGCATCCAGCTGCCTCCTAGGAGCCCTTCCACGCTGCTGTGACTCCCCATTCTCAGATCTTAATTCCCCAACTGACACTGAATTGTGGTTTAAACATACCTTTCATTAAGGCTTTAAGGACATCCCGGGGAGTACAATGCAGAAGAGAACTTAACACTTAGTAGTCACTGGTCTAGGTCAGGTTTCCTCAGAGAGCAACCTCTACTGGCTGTGCTTCTCCTAAGGTCCTGTAGTGATGGCGAACCTATGACACGCATGTCAGAGGTGACACACGAACTCATTTTTTTGGTTGATTTTTCTTTGTTAAATGGCATTTAAATATATAAAATAAATATCAAAAATACAAGTCTTTGTTTTACTATGGTTGCAAATATCAAAAAATTTCTATATGTGACATGGCACCAGAGTTAAGTTAGGATTTTTCAAAATGCTGACACGCCGAGCTCAAAAGGTTCACCATCACTGCCCTACAGATTGTGTGTGTGTGTGTGTGTGTGTGTGTGTGTGTGTGTGTGTGTGTGTGTGTAGGGGGGCAGGGGAGGCAGGCAGGCAGCTTCTCTTCCCCAAAAGGGAGAGTCCTCTTTAGATTTTTCCCTTCTTTTCCTTCCTCTCTGGGCCACATCAGAGCCCCAAAGTTTTATGCCTTTAGACTAATCCAAAGGATGAAAGTATCACTACAAATAGCCAAACAAATAAAGTAGAACAAACAACCCCGTAATTGTCCTCAGCCATTAGGCCTCAAATGAAGGCTGCCTTTTTATATTAAGGCACAGATGGATTAAGGATTTAGTCTGAAACATTTGTAGCTGGATACTTCTTCCCTACGGATTTTCCTCTATGGTTCTTTCTTCTTTCTTTGTTGGACAAATATTTATTGTTTTTCTATGTGCCAGACACTCTACCAAGTATTTAGGATAGAGTGGAAAGTAACAAATACATCCCCTGTACTCACAGAACTTACTTTCTTACAGTTAAAAGGCTCAACACAGTAATTCCTTCTAGACAAGTTAGAGAGTCAGTCCAAGAACCAAGACCAATTTTTGCTCTAAAATGCAGAAACTACTTACCATCTTCCTAATAACAGTTTCCCAGCTCGCTTGCTCAGGTGCAGACACATCTCTAGCAATAAAAAATGGTTTCTTGCTACATTAGTAATGAAGAATGCTTGTGGAGGCAAATCTCTGAAATGTTTCAGTAATAAATAATTTTTAGTCTAAGTGAAGTATTTTTCCAGTCCAAGGTCCAAGGACAGAATGTAACAAAACCACTTGGGAGCTTATACACACACACACACACACACACACACACACACACACACACACATCACATACATACCACACTCACACATGCCACATGCATAAACACCTCCCCCCCTCCCGCAAACGACAGCCATGTTGCTAAAGTTTCAAAAGGGAGTATTAGGCATGAGGGGGCGGTGTGGAGGCAGAGAACCTGTTATATTAAAAAAAGCGATTGGAAATCATAATCATCTACCAGATTGGGACACCAGTCTAACAGAGAGATCAGTTAATAGGGAATTTGGAGAACTTGATTAGAAGGATGGTGACCATGTTCTCTGTGGTAGTCGATAGAGCTTGGTGAGTGAATCCCCCCTTGAGAGCCTCTATCTATATAATTATAAGGCTGTCCCCACCCTGAACCATAATTCGGATATAATTACCATTACTTTCCCAGAAGGAAGCCTTGCTTGCCTCCCCCATATATGCACATGGTAAGTGTCCTTCTTTCACTGAAGGCCAGGGAAATCTTATGTCTAATACAGCATAGGAATTCCAGAAATTATGATGTTATATAAATTGCATATTCCTATATTTACTAAAATGTAATCTCTTATAAACCAAAAATGCAAATTCGGAAAAACCTGCATGCTTCATGATCTTACAGATCTCTCCTTCAAATCTCCAGTTGGTATCTTTTCCCCATCTTTGGGAAAAACCAACTGTGGACACAGGAAGAAAAGTTTCCACCCCTTCATACTTTGTCTTTGCCAAGCAAATTCCAGGGCCTGGAGATTTGTCTGGATTCTAATAAGGCTCCCTCTACCCAGGTTCCAGTCCCAAAAGGAGAGAGTTTGATTTTCCACCAAGAGTCTAAAAAGCAAGCACACATTGCCAAAATCAGGGACTTACTTTTTGCCCTGGAGACAACATATTAAGAAAGTGCAGTCCTGTTGTATACAAGTTTTGGATCAAATTCTTGGCCAAAAAATAACCCAGGCATGACTATGTTGCGGAGCATCTGATTCTTTTTTGGGCCTGGCTTATTTCAGAAGTCACCCCATTAGCTGTGCTGTCTTAGCAATCCTGATGATGGCACCAGCTGTAGTGAAATTACTTTTTATGTTTCTAATTAAAAATGTTTTAATTACAAGTGTACTTCAACATACAGAATATAAATTAACAGATGGTTATTTTTCTGTCACCCAGATCTTACAGTTCTTTTAGTTTGCCTTCTTTTTCTTATGAAAATATTATAGACTAGAGGCTCCATGCACAAAATTCATGCACTCAGCAAGTGGGGGTGTCCCTCAGCCTGGCCTTCACCCTCTCGCAATGCAGGAGCCCTCAGGGGATGTCTGACTGACGGCTTAGGCCTGCTCCCCATGGGACATCTCTAGCGTTGCCATGGAGGTGGGAGAGGCTGCCGCCACTGTCGCTGCACTCGCCAGTCCTTAGCCCTGCTCAGGGCTTCGGGCTGAGCGGCGCTCCCCCTGTGGGAGTGCACTGACTACCAGGGAGCAGCTTCTGCATTGAGCGCCTGACCAGTCGTTCTGCTGTTAGGTCTATTTGCATATTAGCCTTTTATTATATAGGATTCAGCTAAAGAAACCTCCATCTCCATAACATACATAGTAAAAATAATAAATCCCAAACAGTTTATTATTTTCACTATGTATGGAATGTATTAATAAACAGTATCTAAATTTGTTTTGTATTTTTTAAAATCTTTTTTGTTGAAAGTATTATATAGGTCCTCCTTTCCCCCCCATTAACCTCTTCCAGCCCATTCCCATTTTCCCCACCCCAGGCCCTCACCACCCCATTGTTTGTTTTGTGTCTTAAAGTTTAAATAAATAATAATAAACAAGGTTAAATCTAATTAGATTTTCTTGAATTTGATTAATATATAAAACATAATGTCTAATTTTTTAAAATTCTCCATTAAAAGTAGCAGACTGGTCTTGATTTTTCCGTCATATACTAGTAGAGTACTGTACATTTAGTTTAATGTGACCAGACAATATTAAGGATGTCCATTTTCTAAAATAAATGAATCATGCACAATATCATATTTGTGTATTTAAAAGCAATTGAATGTTAGAGGGAAAATTCTATCCTAAAAAACCAGTAAAGGAAGAAAATGCACTTTGCCTAGCTGTCCAAGACCTAATAACATGGCTAAGACATGATGACAGCTGCACACAAGTGGGAAAGTGCTTCATCAGAAAGTGCCTCAGAAGTTAGCAAATAGGGATTTGAGTTTGGGAAACCCAAAATGCAAATTTGGAAAAACCCGTCATCATGGAGCAGTTACAGTTGCTTCATGATCTTACTAGATTGCAAAACATGAAGCATTATAAATTCACACATAAATTTTTCACTTAGCCACTGAGAAATTTTGTTGCTGCTAGACATACGAGTATTTTGGTAACATAAAGAAATAAAATAATGTTAGAATATTTGGAAATATTTGCATAAAGAATAAGAAATACTTGACCAATGGTTTGACCAATGGTTTCCTCTTTAGTTTTTTTTTCTAATTTTAAAATTTGTGTGTATTCCTCATACAAAATGTAGAAGATATAGGATTATGAAGAGGAAACAAATTGTTCACAATGTTTTCATCCAGAAATTAACACCATTAGTATTTTTTTTAATTGACATAGTATGAATGTTCACTTATGTAATTATTCTTTTACAACTTCATTTCCTTTAGTGGTTTTAAAATTATTAAATATACTAGTAGCCTTGTGCACGAATCCGTGCACCAATAGGTCACTGCCACCCTCCTGTAGCTCTCTGCCTACTGCCCCGCCCTCCTGTAGCTCTCTGTCTGCTGCCCTGCCCTCCTGTAGCTCCCCCTGTCCCCCCCCTCATAGCTTGTTGCCCTGCCCTCTCCTTAGCTCTCCACCTCCTGCTTGCTTGCTGCCCTGCCCCGTCCTGTAGCTCTCTGCCACCCGCTTGTAGCCAGTTGGTCACTGTTGCCCTCCCATAGCTCTCCACCCGCTGCCGCCCTCCTATAGCTCCCCCTGTCCTCCTTCACTCTCCCCCCCCCCCCCATAGCTTGCTGCCCTGCCTCCTCCTGTAGCTCTCTGCAGCCCACTTGTACCTTGCTGGCACACCCTCCTGCTGATCCGTGATCTGGTTGTGACTCACTTGGTTGTTACACCTCAGGGTGTAACGGCTAATTAGCATATTCCTCTCTTATTATATAGGGTGATTACTAGAGGCCGAGTGTGTGAAATCACATGAGACCCAGACCCGGGGTATAGACCTGAAAAAAGCTAGCGCCAAAGCTGTTACCATTTCCTGGCCCTTTTGCCCTGGCACCGAGTCACTCTGTGTGGGGACTGGGCATCTTCCAACCGTAGGTAAACCACAGGTTCATTTGAAGGCCCCAAATCTTGCCAGTAGCTTGTGAAAGCAGCGAGGACGTTGAGTTTTCCCAACACTTCGACCCCAGACCTGCTGCGCTGATGGGACCCCAGACTGCCGCACCAGACTGAGACCCGCTGCGCTGCGAGATCCATTATTGCACCTCGTGGTGACCGGTTGTTTGGTCGTTACGGCATTATGGCGTTACCGTCATTGGCTTTTTATAATATGATTATAAAAAGTTCAAGCAACACACATACATCTATTAAAAAATCTGTTTTTCACTACCACATCCCATGGAAATTTCACTTCACTGTTTCAAACACTGTTTTATATTGTTACAGGTACAGTTTTGCAAACATTTTTAATACAATGGCTATCCTAATACACAATTCTGCTTTTTCACTTAATAGTTGTGGTAAATTGTTACATTAGTAACTCCGGATAGATTGTGCTTCCTATAATTCATACCCTTGTGTACTAGTCTTTCACATTGTGTCTGGGCTTGAACACGTATCTTGCTTTGGCCAGTGGGACATTAGTAAGCTTGATACAAGCAGAGGCTTGGTGAGAATGTGCACAGTGGGGCTTGTCCTTTTGGCTCACTCCTTAGAACCCAGCTATCATGTTCTAAGGAAACTGATCTATATTTCTAGGTGGAGAGAAGCTTCATGGAAGGGAGCTAAAGTGTTTCAGGTGACAGTCAATACCTAATGGCAGATATGTAAGTGAGGTCGTTTTGGATGTGCCCATCCAGTTTACCTGGCAGCTGAATGCAGCACTGTGAGTGGCCCCAGCCAAAACCTAGAGTAAAAGACTACTTCCAGTCAATGTACAGCATCTGGAGAAATAATGAATAATTTCTTCATGTTTGAATGGTTTGTTCTGTAGTAATTATTAACAATAATATATCAGTTTATTTTCATCCACCTCGTTCTTTTAAATTTCCACTTAGTGTAAAATTATGTGAATATACAACCATTTATTTAGTTCCCACCTGATATTTTGTTTGTTTGCACCAACAGTATTGCAGTGGACATCATATTTAACTTACTAAGGCAAATTTCTTAATTGATAAATTTTTATGTATACCTCTGAATATGTCCTTAGAGTAAATTTTTTGATACCTCTGAATCAAAGATGAGTCAATTTTTAAGGCTTTTGGTAGATTTTTCCAAATTTGCTCTCAAGAAGAGTTGAGAACTCTGTACTTTTCAGGATGGGCACACTGAAGATAAGAAAAGGTACATTTGATCAGTTTTGACTCTGGTGTGATTACCTTAGCTAATTACTTGGGTTGATTGAATAAAACATAATTGTGGACAAAAAACAAACTTCTTTTAATGTCTTCTGGAATGCGGATCCACCTAGAATCAAGCATTATTGGAATTGAAATTTATGTTTGGTAATGTCTGTTAAAAAAGTTGAGAAGGACCTGGCCAGGTAAGCTCAGTGGTTGGGCGGCAACCTATGAGGTCACGGTTCCATTTCCGGTCAGGGCACATGCCCAGGTTGCAGGCTCAATCCCCAGTGTGGGACATGCAGGAAGCAGCTGATGAATGTTTCTCTCTCATCATTGGTGTTTGTATCTCTCTCTCCCACTCTGTTCCTCTCTGAAATCAATAAAACTATATATTAAAAAGGTTGAGAAGGATGTGAATTTGACCTCTATTAAAACAATTTTTTAATATCTAATGTAGTTGAAGATGCACATACCTTTTGAACCAGAAATTTCACTTCTAAGTGTAGCTAGGGCAGCCGTGGGCAAACTACGGCCCGCGGGCCGGATCCGGCCCGTTTGAAATGAAGAAAACTAAAAAAAAAAAAAAAAAAAAAAGACCGTACCCTTTTATGTAATGATGTTTACTTTGAATTTATATTAGTTCACACAAACACTCCATCCATGCTTTTGTTCTGGCCCTCCGGTCCAGTTTAAGAACCCATTGTGGCCCTCGAGTCAAAAAGTTTGCCCACCCCTGGCCTAGGGAATCTCTCATGTGAACACAGGTATAAAAACATTAGAATAATATTATTTGTAATGGCACAGCAATCCTTTTGTCAATAGAAAAATGGGTTATATATTGGTACAATGGAATCATGCAGTGGAAATGTTATTACAGATACTTCTATATTAAGATGGGTGAATCTCACAAACAGTGATCATAAAAAAAAGAAGAAAAAAGTTGCAAAAGTGTCAGATTATTTGAAACACTTAGTTTTAGAAACATGAAAAGACTATGATATATGTTATTTAGTAATGCATACTAATGGCGTAAAAGTATCCTATATAATAAAAAGCTAATATGCAAATTGTGCCCATGGGTGAGAGTTCGACTGACCAGGAGTTAGACATGCACTGACCACCAGGGGTTGGCATGGAACATGGTGGTCGTTGGTGATGCAGCGCTGGCAGTGGGCGGCAGTGTAGGTGCTGCTGGCCCCAATGGGCCCCAATGAGAGCAGGACCTCGACGGGATGATGGAGCAGGTGAGCAGGCGGTGCCAGGCCAAGGTGGATGTGAAGGGAGGCCCTGGCTGGCAGCCGACAGCCGCTAGGGACCCTACTCATGCATGAATTTCGTGCACTGGGCCTTTAGTAAAAAATAGGTGGAAATAGCCCCGGTAGGGTGACTTAGTTGGTTGGAGCATCTTCCTGTACATAAAAAGGTTGTTAGTTTGATTCTCAGTCAGGACACATACCTAGGTTGCAGGTTTGATCCCCAGTAGTGGCGGGTACGGGAGGCAACCAATCTATGTTTCTCTCTCACATTGATGTTTCTTTCTCCCTTCCTCTCGCAAAAATCATCAGACACATATCCTGAGGTGAGTGGGGGATATATATATATATATATATATATATATATATACACACACACACACACAAAAAAAAAAAACACCAAGAGTCCTGGTGCATTGATTTGTGCACTGGTGGGGTCCCTCGACTTGGCCTGCGGGGATCAGGTCGAAACTGGCTCTCCAACATTCCCCGAGGGGTCCCGGATTGCGAGAGGGCACAGGCCAGGCCGAGGAACCCCACTGGTGCACAATCGGGGCCAGGAAGGTACTGTGGGAGGGCTCCAGGGCATGTCCAGCCTGTCTTGCCCCGTCCTAATCGGCCAGACCCCAGCAGCAAGCCAACCTACTGGTCAGAGTGTCTTCCCCCTCGTGGTCAGTGCGCATCATAGCTACTGGTTGAATGGTTGGTCGGTCACTTAGCATATTAGGCTTTTATTATATAGGATATATAAAATCAAATTCAGAATAACAGTTATGCTCTGAGGGTGTGAGGGGCATGTGATTAGGTATTAGTTCTCAGAGGCTTCCAAAGTTTTGGTAATGTGCTATTTCTTTTGCTTTCAGGAATAGGATATTAATTAATATTTTATAACATAGCATGGCAAGTCTTGACTTTGGATAAAGGTAAATTTTTGCACATCTTGGTGTCTTCAGCATATTTTATGCACATAGTTGTTAAAAATAAAAATTCTAATTTCAAATGAAGAAAAATCATGACATGCATCTTAGGTTGCAGTTTAATCACTGTATACTCAGGAAGGTATCGACAGTTGTCCCATGGAAGCTATTAAAGTTGCTGTCCAAGGTGAAATGAAATTGTAGTTTATCAGAGCAGCATTGAGAAAATAAGGGAATCTCTTCATGGCTCTTGATTAATGCCAAGTGTGATCAACACAAGGGGGCTCATTAAGCTATACATCATGTGGGTAATTTAACTTGTCATTATGCCTGCTGTGCACAGCCCTGAGTTTCAAAGTCATACCTCTGACACCACAGAGTTTCTACACAGAAGCTTCCCTCTTACTTCTTTTGCTGTACATTTTCCATTATGCATACTTATTTTTTAGACATGTTAAGCATTTCATATAAATTTCTAAATGTGATTTGGGACAAAAATGTATCTTGGCTTTTTAATGAGTTAAAAATATATGTAGTAAAACTTATAAGGAAACTTTTCTCCTTTTGAAATTTTATTTTCCCTAATCATATTTATGTCCTAAAATAGTATGTGATCAATATGTTATTTCTTAAGTTGGGAAATGAGTACCTGGTTCTGTGTTGCATTATTTTACATGCATTTCATATGTCTTAAATATTCTACATATACATTTTTTAAAGATGGTGTTTGGGTGGTGGATAATTGAGAGGTGTTAGGTTTTTCCTCTGTGGTGTAATAATTCTTTATCCTGAAATGGGGAAAATAAAGGTGATGGCTGAGGAATCCCCTGTCATACGTATAATCAGTTCTTTGGCGTCTAGTCCCTGCTGACTTGTACAGGAATCCCCAGTATTTTGGAAATATTTAGAATATCAAGAAAGTTTTCTGTGGACAGGGCCTTTTCTCACTTCCTTTAAAGTACTTCCTAATATCTCTGTATCATAATAATGCATTTTTGCTCAACTGGGAAAGTAATGTATGGCTTATATCTTTACCTATTGAAGGGTCATTTCTTCACCTTCCTTTACAAGGAAATGGGAGAAGGTGGTATGGTGTAATGGACACAGCATGTACTATGAAACCAAGTCTATGTAAAATCAGATGCTAGCTTCTCCCCCTGCATGCTCTATAAACTTGGACAAGGGATAAAAATTTTTCTGATTTGTTGTGAGAATCAAATGAGATAGCCCTTAAAAGTGCCTCCTGACACATTGGGGCTCAGTCATCCTGTTTTCCGCTTAAGGATTCTACAATTTCTGAATAATTTTAGTGATATTTGCAATGATATGATTGAGTGATTTTATTAAAATAACAGATTCAATGTCATGCATTGGAACCAAACCAGAAGTTCTCAGGGTACTTGTTTTTTTCTGGCTAAATATTAAAATGGAATGCTGAAACAATCAATTAGGCTACTTTGATGTTACTGTTGAGTGACTTCCCCCTCTTATGGAATGGCACAGTATAGGGTTCTTTATATTAGAACAGATAAGAATATATGTCTTGGTATTTATACCTTCTTTTTGCAAACTGGTATTTATGATGAATACTTTCTTTTAATTGGAAAAATCATATGTTAAGTGGTTTTTAGAGGCCATTCTGAGCCTGTCATTGCTGCTGTTCCTTGGCTCCTCTCCGTAGTCTTTCAGAATCTACCATAGGGAGGGTGAGCTCTGGGGCCTGCTCACCAGGGGAATTGATTGATTAATCCCCCAAAACATCTTTTTCCTGTCTTTCCTCTCTCTCTTAACTGTGAGGTAGAGACTTAATTCTCTACTCATCATACTCACTGTCTGTCCTCTTTCTCATCTTGCTATGGTTTTAAGACCTTAGGAAAGAAAAGTTACTCTTCTTTGGGAGGAATATTGACTCTGCTGACCTCACTTAAGCCCCTTCACCTTCTGCATCACAGTTTGTTCAATGTCTCACCCTTCACAGCTGCCATTCTGCTTTGACCCCCATTATAAAATTGTTTGATTTTAATTGACTCTTGTAGGAAGAATAGATAAACAGAAGTTTAATAGAACCTAAATAAGGTTAAGCTTCTCTTTTCGTAACAAATTTGAATGGCAGTAAAGTTAACTAGCTTTTTACATCAGCAGGGAACTTATGTCAACAGAACTGTTGCAGAACCAAAGCACCAAAACAAATTGAGATAAGACTGAAGAGGAAGCACCACAAAGCAAGACACCAACCAGATAAACAAAATTCCATTATTTTGTTTTACTTTCCAAAAATTCTGGAAGGCTAAGCTCAATTCTACTTGGCTTATAAACAAAGGAAATATATGTCCACATTTTATAGCACACATTTTTTCCCCATTTTTGTATCCTTTGGTTACAATATCATTGTGATCTATTTTTTCATTTTTCCTTGTTATTCTTTACATTTTATTTGATTATTCTTATGTTATGCCTTCCATTATGGGAAAAATTACATAAAAGGAAAAATCATCAGATGAAATAAAAGCAAAATGGAAGGAAAGAATAACTATATGTGGCTCATTCAATAAAGTAATGACTAAAAGTTCCACATATGTCAAAAATAATTGGTTACAGATAAATTTTTAAAAATTTGAAGAAAATATTAGAGAAAATATTTGTTAAATGTATTTTTAATAAATGTATCTTTTTCACATTATAAACATCAGTGAATTTTTTTTATAATTTGAGGAAATAATTATGAATCTAAGTTTTTCTATAGGTGCTCCTGTAGAGTGGCCGCTGCATTAAATGGGCCAAGACAGTAATGGTTTTAGAACTGAAGTGTATTTTTCATAGATTTTTTTTCTCCTTAGATTTCTCTTTAATATTTATAAATGTTTCCCAATTTGCAGAGATTAAATTGAGACAATGTAACATGTCTAAACAAATGTGCCTGGTACATTGAGTGAATCAATAAATCTTAATTTCTGAGAAGCTGTTTGTAATTAGGTGTGGAGTAAAAGTAAATTGATTTTGAGGGTTCTTGTATGGGTAAAATATACCAGTTTATACATAAAATTTTGGATATATATACAAGTATCAAAACTTTTTCAGTTGGTAAATGGGTGAAAGACAGGAGGTAGATTTCCATAAGGAATAATACAATTTCTTAAAAAACTAGGTCTTCCTAAATAATGTAAGCTTTTATGATAACAGTAGATTAGTTCTCTGCCCTAGCCAGTACTCACTGTCACAGTAAATCTCTGTTAATGCAAAAAGTGTGTAGTTAAGATGAGATAAATTAGATGTTGCTTCATGTGGTTCAAGGAAAAAGGACAAACTCATTACCAATTAAGGAATGAGAGCTGAAAGTCCAGGAATTAGATTTATGTAATTGTATGTTTTGTGTTGTTTTTCTATTGGAATTCCATTTATAAGTATGTAATCATTTGTGGTCGAAGTTCAGCATCTAGCAGAAAAAGTGAAACAGCCAAAATGTCTAATAAGGGAATGAGTAAATAATTTATGATACATATATATCTGTATATATATGGCATATATTAAAATTAATTAGTTTTAGACTAATATTTACTAAAAGGAAAATGTTCCTGATGAAATAAAAAGTGGAAAAGATAAAAATGGTATATGGATTTGGATATCAATTTAAAAATATAAAAATATACATATGCATAGAAAACCAAAAAAATAAAATAAAACAAAAGATGATAGTTGATGATGATTTTAATAGTAATATTTATACAGAGTTATTACTCTTCCTATCCCCTTGCATATGTTAACTCATTCAACCCTTCCAACAACCTGTTGGAGACTGTCCTCCATGTGTCTCTTGCATTGCTACTCATCTTGCTGGGAATGTCAAGAATGCAAGGCGCTGATATAGTGACAACCTTGGGAGGTTTGGTAATATCTTGCTCTGGAACAAAGAATAGGATTTCTAAGAGACTGCCATAAAGCAGCAATTTCCCCAGCCCAGTATTCCTCTTCTATAATACAATGCACTGTGTGTAGGCATTTGTCTAGACAAACCTTCAGTGCTGCGAGAAACTTGGTTCAGGGAATTGAAACAGCAATGCTGTTGCTGTGACTATTGCTTTTGCTGTGTGTAATAAAATCTTGACTCTGATTGAGGAATCTTGTGTCCTCTGTCAGTATTCATGAAACTCAGCAAGTTTATTTGTGAGCTTCAATAAGGTAAAATCTAGGACTCTCTATAGTCTTGACAAAAATTCCATTACTATCACCCATTATATAGATGAAAAAGAGACACAGAGAAGATAAGTAACTGGCTTGAGTTTGTATAGCTAGTTAGTGGGAGAGTCAGATGTAAACCTGGTAGATGGGCTCCAGTATCCAGGCTCTTAATTAAGAAAGACTTTATAGCAGCTGAGACTTTATAGGTACCTTGAGAGGTAAAATGTGTACCCGCTGCCCCTATGCCAGTGATGGCAAACCTTTTGAGCTTGGCGTGTCAGAAAAACCCTAACTTAACTCTGGTGCCATGTCACATATAGAAATTTTTTGATATTTGCAACCATAGTAAAACAAAGATTTATATTTTTGATATTTATTTTATATATTTAAATGCCATTTAACAAAGAAAAATCAACCAAAAAAATGAGTTCGTGTGTCACCTCTGACACGCGTGTCATAGGTTCACCATCAATGCCCTATGCTGTTCAAAGTCCTGCAAAATAAGGCTGAAGGGTTCCTAAGAGTTGCCATATGATGATACTTCCTTCATCTGATAATGTATAAATATGGCAAACTAGAGGCCTGGTGCATGAATTCTGCATGGGTGGGGTCTGGCCAGCCTGCCCCGATCGGGGCTGATTGGGCCAGGCTGGCCGGGGGGAGGGGTTCGGGCAATTGGCCGGCTGGCCCTGCCCCCTGGTCAAACTCCCGGTTGAACCCCCGGTCGAGGGGACAGTTTGCATATTAGCCTTTTATTATATAGGATTGTCACTATGAGAGCCTGGGAAAGCAAGTTCTAGGTCCATAAGATAAACTAAATGTAAAAACAAGTGAATGGGTTAAAAGCAGAAACTATTTTATCTTCATATTTTGTATTATATTGTTGTATATTTGCTACTTTGCAATATCTCTGTTAATGATTAGAAGAAACTTTCCTTAAAGAGAAAAGACGTCCCTATGTTTACACATCATCACTTTTAATTATCTTGTTATCAAAAATGGAAGTGGGTCTCCTTATCTCTTCAAAGCAGTTACCAGGTTCCATTTTTAGAGCTTGACTCTGAATGAATCTCTAAGTTGCACTGAATCCAGGGTTGTTGCTTGACAGTTTCTGAGGGCACCATTCATATACACACATCATGAATGGTGTATATGAATAGCTAATTTTTACTTGATGTCACCTTGACTTTGAAATAAAAGGATTTTGTTGGAAAGTGAATCTGAGTAAGCTCTCAGATTTCTTTCCCCTTGCCTCTGATTTTCAGATAAAAAATTTCCATGTAATAGAAGCTATTCTTATTAAAATATTATAGGAAGATCTTGATTCACTGGGTCTGGGAAGGGTTGAGATGCTATGTTTTTAACAAGTTCCCAGGTGATGTCATTGACAGTGATCCAAGGAACCCACATTAAATAGCAAGATCAGCATTTCCCCAAACTTCTTGGTGATAAGAATCACCTTGGACAGCTAAAGTTTAAAAATACTTCTCAGCCTTAAGAAAGGATGAAATAGTGTAACTTTTAACAACATGGATGGACCTTGAGAACATTATGCTAAGTGAAATAAGTCAGTCAGAAAAAGCTAAGAGCCATATAATTTCACTCATATGTGGGATATAAATCTGAAATTCGTGGACACAAATAGTAGTGTGGTGGTTGCCAGATGGAAGCAGGTGGGGAAGAAAGGGATACTAATATATGGCGACAGAAGAGGATTTGACTTTGGGTGGTGGGCACAAGGAGCAATATTCAGATCTTGTAACACAGAAACCCACACCTGAAACCTATATGTTCATGTTGACCAATGTCATCCCAATAAATTTAAAAAATAAAAATAAAAATACTTTCAGGTTCCACCTTTAGGGATTCTAATTAGGTAGCTTTGAGGGATGCTTACGCTCTTTTATTCCCTTCTTCTTCTTCGTTTTAATATGCAACCCAAGTTTTCATTAGGAAAGTGTGGATGTGCCCTTCTACATCAGTGGATCATTTGTTACCAAATATGGCTGTGCTTATTTTACACACACACACACACACACACACACACACACACACACACACACAGTGATGAGACCCAGCCAGGTCTCTGTTAGGAGTCAAAGAAATTATTACCTCCATGAATTTAGGGACCTAAGTTGTTTTTTCATTGTATTATATAAAGGATTCAGCACAGTGTCTGACAAAGTGAATACTCATAAAATATTTTCCAATTGACTTATTCTGGGATCTCCACAATCTAGCCCTGGGTTAGTAAGTGCTCTTGTGATTTCACATGACAAAAACTCATCTTAAGCCAGTTTATGCTAAAGAAGGGAATTTTGGGTTTAACAAAACATGACAGTCTAAAGTTGTTCTGATGTCATAGATATAGGTGGATTCAAATGTTCAAACAATATTATTAGGTATCAAGTTTTCTTTTCTCCCTCCTTCACCTTCCCACCTTCCCTCCTTCCCTCCCTCCCTCTCTCCCTCCCTCCCTCCCTCCCTCCCTCCCTCCCTCCCTCCCTTCCTTCCTTCCTTCCTTCCTTCCTTCCCTTTTCTTTTTTTTCCTACTTCAACCTCTGATTTCCTCTGTATTTTCAGTAAAATTCTCTACATGAGAGAAGATGTCCAGGGGCATCTCCAGTTCTACATGGTCTTTAATCTTAAGTATCAGTAGAAGAGAGAGTCTCTTTCCCTGATAATACCAGCAAAATCCTAGAGCGTTTCAGTTTTTCAAGATAAAAATTTTTTAGAGATTAGTATTTCACAGCAATGTGAATATACTTATCATTACTAAACTGTATGCCTAGAAATGATAAAAATGCTAAAGTTCATGGTATGTATTTTTACCACAACTTAAAAAACAAACCTGCAAACAGATCATTTTTAATTGAACAGTAAAATGAATGATTATAAGTTGACTTGAATGAGGAACAATTCTAGGGAGTCTTAAGCCTAGAGAATACTTTGGGAAAATAGAGATGAAAAGATGCAGAATAGTCACAGGTCAGCAATTAGTTGCAGCGGTTCTCAACCTGTGGGTCCTGAACCCTTTGGAGTTCGAAAGACCCTTTCACAGGGGTCGCTTAAGACCATCGGAAAACACATATGTAATTACATATTGTTTTTGTGATTACTCACTATGCTTTAATTATGTTCAATTTGTAACAATGAAATTGGGGGTCACCACAACATGAGGAACTGTATTAGGAAGTGGCATTAGGAATGTTGAGAACCACTGGTTCAGAGTGTCATACTCCATTGAGTCAAACAGTAAGGCTGAAAATATAGATTTGAGCCTATGATGGACATTTGCCTGCACAATACCACCTCTCAGTTTGAAATGGCTTGGCCCCCTAGTTTTCCATTTAATCTTCCTCAATTCACATGGTTTGTATAGAAATAGTCACAGGTTTCAATAAAGTACTCCCCCCAAACACACACACACATATATATAATCTCCCTACAGGAATAAACCATTTAGACTGCTCTGTAGGATTTTGTTGGCACTCTCAGGGAAAAAGATTCTTTCATAGATATTTAAGATTTAAGGATCATATAGAAGATATTGGAGGTGCCCCTAGACATCTCCCATGTAGAGAATTCTACTAGAAATACAGAGGAAATCAGAGTTGAAGTAGAAAAAGAAAGAAGTAGAGTAGAGGGAAAGAAGGAAGGAAGGATAGTAAGGAAGGAAGGGAGGGAGGAAGGAAAACTTGATATCTGATAATATTTGAACATTTGAATCCACCTATTTCTATGAAATCAGAATAACTTTAGACTGTTATGTTTTGTTAAACCCAAAATTCTTTAGCATAAACTGGTTTAAGATGAGTGTTTGTCATTTGAAATCACAAGAGCACTGACTAATCCAGGGCTAGATTGTGGAGAGCCCAGAATAAGGCAATTGGAAAATATTTTATGAGTATTCACTTTGTCAGAAACTGTGCTGGGTGTTTTTTGTTTTTTTTTGGTTGGTGTTGTTAACCCTTCACTGGAGGATATTTTTCCATTTACTTTTAGAGAGGGTGGAGGAGAGGGGGAGAGACAGAGAGAGAGAAACATCGATTGAGAGAGACACATCAATTGGTGGCCTCTCGTACATGTCCCTACCAGGACCAGGGATAGAGCCTGGACCGAGGTATGTGCCCTTCACTGGAATTGAACCTGGGACCCTTCAGTCCATCAGCCACCATTCTATCCATTGAGCAACCAGCTAGGGCTGTGCTGAGTCTTTTATTTTAGTTAGTTAGTTAGTTAGTTAGTTAGTTAGTTAGTTAGTTAGTTAGTTTATTGATTGATTGGTTGGTTGGTTGGTTGGTTAATCCTTGCCTGAGGAAAATTTTCCATTGATTTTTAGGGGGAGTGGGAAAGAGAGGGAAAGACAGAGAGAAATAGCGATGTGAGAGAAGCACATCAATTGGTTGTCTCCTGCACGAGCCCCGACCAGGGCCCGGGCTTGGGAAGAGCCTACAACCAAGGTATGTGCCTTTGACCAGAATTGAACTTGGGATCCTTTGGTCTGCAGGCTAACACTCTATCCACTGAGTCAAACGGCTAGGGTTGGGCTAATTCTTTTATATAATGCAATGAAAAAACAACTTTGGTCTCTGCCCTCATGGAGGTAACAATTTCTTTTTTTAAAATTTTATTAAGTTATTACATATGTGTCCTTATACCCACATTATCCCCCATACCCCCCACTCATGCCCTCACCCCCCTGTTGTCTGAGGTAACAATTTCTTAGGCCCCTAACAGACCTGGCTGGTTCTCAATCCTATATGTATATATATGTTTGGGGGAGAAGATACTTTGATTGTTGAAACCTGTGATTAATTATATATAAACCATGTGGATTGAAGAAGATTAAATGGAAAAGCCATTTAAAGCTGAGAGGTGGTATTGTGCAGGCAAATATATGTCCATCATAGGTTCAGATCTATATTTTCAGCCTCATTGTTTGACTCAATTGAGTATGACCCACTGTGAACTGTCAGTAGCCCCTCACTCAGTGCTTTTGTTTTAAATGCTTGAATGATTTTCCTATTCTTTTATAGATGCAGACCACTTTTCTTACTGTAATTTATTAGGGCTGTGTTCTCCTATGTCCTTATCTTCTATGTTCTTATCTTCTTCCAAGTTCACTCCCAGCATCTGTCTGTACTCCAGCCACACCTGCCTTCTTGGCTTCCTATGGGTCTTTCTAACACCAGGTGTGTTGCCCTTTTATGGCTAGCTCCTACTTTTCCTTTAGCCTTTGGAAAAATAATCACTCAACGAAGCATCTTGTACCTCCATAACCAGGTCAATTTCTATTATTAGAAACTTTGATAACATTGGAGAGTGAGTCTCTCTATGTGCAATTATCAAAGATGTGATTTCACATTTGTTCATGTTATTGTTTTGATTAACATCTGTAATATCTATGGGGCCTTTCCCATATGATATTTCTTAGGCAGAGCATAATGCCTGGCACTCAGTAAATATTTGTTGAATAAAGGGACAAATTCATTAATGAAGCTGGATCACCAGAAGACTAGGTCCCAGGGTTATTTGTGGTTAGCCACTTACAGAATCACTTTCCTGGAGAGGCATTTTTAATGTTATTCTATTATCAAGAGCCCCATGAAATCTATTAACTGTGCTTCCTGTAGGGCTGTTGATGAAAATTTTTTCCATCATATTACTCAGTTTTCTATATATACCAAGTAATGAAAACTAATATATTTTTCATCCTGTTTTGGCATCACTTTGCTTTCCCAGAGAGAGTAATCTGTTTTCTTTCTTTTGTAAGTGAACAGTAAGGGGTATAGTCCAAATTCATTATTATCAGGATTGAAGCACACATAGCAAAGTTCTGGGAGAATTGACAGCTAAGACCCTTCCCACCCATCCCCAATTTTCTTCTGCTGAAGAGAGTGACCTGGCCCAACATTATTCCACTTTTCAGAAACAGTCTGAATCAATGATGGCCCATTTTGAGGGGATTTGGGTAAGAGATATAAAGACTTGTGTTATCCAAGTGAGACAGCCCTGCACAGCCACCCAGCTTCAGTGCTTCCCACTGGGGAGCTCTTGTTTGTTGGCTTCTCTCTACCCATTAGTCTTCCCTCACTAACCCATAGGAACTAATTCCAAGAACCCTCCTTAGTGATCTTCCTGAATATAAATCTCTGCCTAGAAATCTCCTTCCTAGAGAACCTGACTTATGAGATCCTAGAATATTCCCCACCATTTAAAAGAAAGTACATGTATCTGATTTTTTTGATGAAATTTCAAATAAGGAAATAGGATCAGAAAATGCAAATGTCTTTTTAAAAAAATATATTTTCTTGATTTTTTACAGAGAGGAAGGGAAAGGGATAGACAGTTAGAAACATCGATCAGCTGCCTCCTGCACACTCCCTACTGGGGATGCGCCCACAACCAAGGTACATGCCCTTGACCGGAATCGAACCTGGGACCCTTGAGTCTGCAGGCTGACGTTCTGTCCACTGAGCCAAACCGGTTAGGGCTGCAAATGTCTTTTATATGGCCTCAAAAAGAAGTCTCACAGAAAATCTATGCTTTCTACTTCCTAAAAATGATGAACCTGTAAGATTCATGTGCAATTCCAAAATGAGAATTGAGTGATTATACTCCCCTTTTACTTTACCTAGAAACTTAGAAACCCAACTAAAGAAGTTATGGTGGATTATATGATCTACATACTAATAGATTTGGTCTGGGTGGTCTATTTGCATGCCTGTATGTCCAGATCCTCTCTTTTCATTAATATTACATAATAATAATTACTGGGCATACTCTGACTTTAAGGTGTCCCAACTCCTTTGGTGAATAAGGAAGGATGTCAATGAGCAAATAGGCCAAAAAATAGAAATATAGCCTGGGAGATGCAGTAAATACTAAGCACAGAGAGTTAGGTTTACCTAGGGCATGTTGAAATTTCTTGCATGAAAGGGCAATAGGCCCAAATGTTGGGCATCTCGATTGTTATCTCTACAGTGTTCTGCCATGAGGGTACAGTTATGACTGTATGAAGTAGAAGCTGGGCAGAAAAAGGAGGAGTAAGTTCACTTGTCTTTTCCTTAAAATTTATTGCCTAAGAAGCAGGCTGGGAGAAAAGAAAAGCTAGCCATGAAATGAGAAAAGTAAGGAGACAGATGGTCCATGATTCAGTCAACCTTCTACATCATCCTTCTCTTAGACAGTTGACCTTAAGTAACCTTTATCATGATGTCTCAAT
The DNA here is from genome assembly GCF_014108235.1 of Myotis myotis. Lineage (NCBI taxonomy): Eukaryota > Metazoa > Chordata > Mammalia > Chiroptera > Vespertilionidae > Myotis > Myotis myotis. The sequence goes on from NW_023416315.1 coordinate 25,972,164, forward strand.
TTTGCACTACTTCAAGCCAAATATCTCCTGAGAAATGAAGCAATGTACAATGTTCAATTGCTTTTACAAAGTGGGTATGACTCTGCTTATCAGTTCCTCATTTTTTATACCCTTGCTGTAACCAGTTACTAGACGCAAAAATGGCGTGAGAAATAAGTAGCAGAAACACTCACTAATATAGTCATTCAGTTCATGCACATGAATCGCACAGGTTCATCATTTTTAGCAAGTAGAAAGCAAAGCTTTTCTGTTAGACTGCTTTTTGAGCCCATATAAAAGACATTTACATTTTTTGATCCTACTTCCTTATTTGAAATTTCATCTAAAAATTTAGATACATGTGCTTCCTTTTCAATGGTAGGGGAAATGCCAGGATCTCTCTCTCTCTCTCTTTTTTTTTAATCATAATTAAGGTCTTCCTTGAGAGCACTACGTCCCTTGAAAAGGGAAACCATCATATAACTAAAGAACATTAAATCTAGTGCATTTCTTATCAACAGCAAATTACTTCTTACAGCCAAAAGTTTGCATATGCTGTTTTTTTTAAACAAACAAACACATTTTATTGATTTTTAGAGAGAAAGGAAGGGAGAGGGACAGAGAAAAAGAAACATTGATGTGAGAGCGGAACATCGATGGGCTGCCTCCTGTACACCCGGAACTGGGGATCAAGCCCACAACCCAGACATGTGCCCTGATCAGGAATCAACCAGCAACCCCTTGGTGGATTCATTAAGCACAAATGGCGTTTGTGCCCTGGAATAACTTATATATTTATAATTACACAAATAATCTAAAAATTGAGGACCTGAGCAAAAAAAGGACACGGACAACAGTGTGGTGACTGCCGGGGAATGGGAGGTGGAGGGTTGGGTAGGAGGGCAGCATGAAGGAGGTTGTAGCGGGGATAAATGGTGATGGAAGGAGACTTGATTAGGGGTGGTGAACACACAATACAATGTACAGATGATGTGTTGTGAAATTATGCATCTGAAACCTGTATAATTTTATTAACCAGTGTTACCCTAATAACTTCAATTAAAAAAATCATGTAATACCCGACTATTTAGTCAGGAGCACTGACCTCTTTTCCCTTAAATTATATATATATATATGACAACAGCCAACACAACCATAGCAATTCAATGTGAGTGAATAAAAATTGTATCTATTTTTTTGTCAGATCAGCAAAATTTCTTGGTTGTAGGATTTTAGTAATTTATGTGTGCTATGAGATAAAAAAGGTTGAAAATCACTGTAGAAGAATGTCATCTGAAAGTGACATGATTTCAATTAAAAAAGGACTGCAACGGATTATGATACTCACTAGGTCTAACTTCATAGATTAGGAACACAGTCCTCCATTAGACTGTCCTCATTTCAGATAACCAGCTCTAATGGGATTTCAGGCCATTGAAACAAATTGACAAGCTAGCAACAAATTCAGGAATTCCCATTACTCCCTGAGGTTTGACAATTAGCTAGAATGACTCACAGAACTCAGGAAAGAGATACGAATAGAGTTTTTTTATAGCAAAGGATAAAAATCACATCCAGCCCAAGGGGAAAATACATAGAACTGGGTCTGGGAGGGTTTCAAACACAAAGCGTTGGTGTCCCCTCTCCTCTCCGTGGAGTCAGGACGTGTTACCTTCCCAGTACATCAGTGTATGACAGCATATGTATTGCCAACCAGGGAAATTCACCCCAGCTTTGGTGTCCAAAGTTTTCATTGGGGTTTTATTTTGTAGGCAGGATTGATGGAATCATTGGCCACATGATTAAACTCAATTTCCAATCTCTCTCTCTTCCTCAGCAGATATCACTTGGCTCAAAGCCCTAACTCTCTAATCAAATGGTTGGTCTTTCTGGCAAGGCCAGCCCCCATCCTGAGTCACTTTTTAGCATAAAAAATCAAAGGGACTACCATTTGTCACCTTGTTAATATAAACTCAAGTGTGGCTCCAAAGGCCCAGTGTGAATGGCAAAGACTCTCCTTCCTGTCAACTCCCAGTAACCAGGCACAAAGGCCAGACATATACATTATTAAACAAAGGGAACCAAAATATTATAGGAGAGTGGCCTTGTAGAGAGAAGATGATGGAAATCTGATAATTGCACTTCAATTTTTAGATTATTTGTGTAATTATAATTATATAAGTTACTCTGGGACACAATGTCGTTTGTGCTTAATGAGTCCAACTACAGGGTGAAGGTATTGCTGTGCATTTATCACACTGACTGGTAGCAAAATGAATTTTTAAGAGCTCTTTTATTTTTGCGAGTTTCAACTATCCAACATTCATTTTCATTTTACAAAGAAAGGAATTACCAGGACAGCACAATAGTTGTTAGCTAACTATGTGATAGAATATGGCAATTTTCTTTTTTTTGTAAAATGTTAAAAAAAACACACCTTTCATTTTGATTCAGTATCAACTTCCTTGTATAGGTAATTTGATTTTTTGAAAGGAAGTCAAGATTAAAATTCTGACTTACTTTGAGTTAATCAACATTTTGCACGTTACTCAAAAACTAATATATTCTAACTTATTATTAAGACTTAATGATGTTTATTCACTGAGTTTTGTATTTAACTGCTTATAATTAAACTAGAGGCCCAGTGCACAAAAATTTGTAGGAGTGCACTGACCACCAGGGGGCATCTCCTGCATTGAGCATCTGTCCCTTGGTGGTCAGTGTGTGTCATAGTGACCAGTCATTCCCAGGTGTTCTGCTGTTAAGGTCAGTTTGCATATTACCCTTTTATTATATAGGATAGAGGCCTGGTGCATGGCTGGGGACTGGCTAGTTTGCCCTGAAGGGTGTCCTGGATCAGGGTAGGGGTCCCGCTGGAGTGCCTGACCAGCCGGGTTGAGGGGCTGAGGGCCGTTTTCAGGCTGGCACTTAGGAAAGGATAGAGGGTTACCTTAGTGTAGAAGGACCACACTATGGGAATTTTATGTTACACAATGTTGTTTCTGTGTCCTATCTTTTTGCCTTATGAGCCATCTCATCATCAGTGTGCAAAAAACTCAGCCAATGGAAAGTGCCTGGAGTGTGCTATAGGACAGACACAGGAGCAGGGATGCCTAACCACAGCTGTAGCTTGCCCATTAGCTTGCTGAGCAGTTGTAAATATTATCTGCATGTCTCAAGTAAAGGACCTGTGAGCCAGAATGAATATCATCAATGGAAGGGGGGCATTTAAAAATATAAATATTGACGATCTCATGAATATCTCAAATATTTCTTTGACTCAGAAATATTTAAATAGAAAATGAATTTTGGTTTCTCATGTGCCATATGAATATTTGGTACCTTTGGTCTTTCCATCTTCACCTGTGTTTATCATTTTTGTTCTTTTTACTCTATGGATGTCTAAGAAACCTACCTCATGGGTTACTAACTTACTACCTATGCATAACACAAATTAAGGGTTTCTCCTGTGCCTCATAATCTACTTTTATATTTGTTATCTGTGTTTATTGTTTCTTATGAGTTTCATTGATTCTATCTGGTTCTCTTATCTTCTATAGGAAAACTAAATATTCTCAAATAAGATGGCAAACACACCTTACAAAGGGGAGGATATGAAGAGAGGGGATCAGGGGATATACTGAGGGAAGATTTCTGTGTGTTTGTGGAAAAGTTTCTCAGTGTGGTATGGCTCTGCATGAGCTGACAAAGGGTGAACAAGGTACAGTACTCCTCTTCTGGGTACGTCCTACATTCCCTTTCAGCTCAAATACTCTTGATTTTCTATACTGGTTCTCATGAATGATTTATAGAAGTCTTCTTCAAGAAGACTTTTTAGCCCTAACGGGTTTGACTCAGTGGATAGAGTGTCAGCCTGCGGACTGAAGGGTCCCAGGTCCGATTCCAATCAAGGGCGTGTACCTTGGTTGCAGGCACATTCCCAATAGGGGTGTGCAGGAGGAAGCTGATTGATGTTTCTCTCTCATCATTCTAACTCTCTATCCCTCTCCCTTCCTCTCTGTAAAAAAATCAATAAAATACATATATTTTTTAAAAGGAGACTTTTTACATAGCTGTAAACTTGTAAAACATTCCTTTTATAAATTATTTTATGCTGTTTATTCTTCTCCCATCACATCTTTACTAGGACTAATACATTATTTACTTGAGGATGACAAAGCTTAACTGGAAAAACATACCAAAAAACAGAGTATCAGAGGATAGAAGAAAGGAGAATACATAGACTTTCTTAGGCAGATGGCTCCTAAATTATTCAAGGTAGAATTAAAACTTGCATGTAGAATTTGATTGTGGATAACACGTAAAACTGGCATTCATAATTTATTCTAATCTGTAATTCCTACTGCAATTAATGTTTGTTTGTAGTTCAAGGTATACATTTGACTTTGACCATTGAGTGCTATAAATTCTAGCTGAACTTAGTTAGCTGGGTACTAATACAAGGGAGAAAAATCCCCACTATCATTTACAGTATAAGACTTTCTTCTTTGTTTTTCGTCTTGGATCATGGAAATCACCAAATTTTTACTGCTGTGTTTTAAGATTCTGATCTAGGGGTTAGGGCAGAAGGTAGTGCTAATCCAATATTTGGTAATTTCTGTTTACCCAGGCAGTTACCATGTACTATGTCTGCCACACTAAGGCAAATAATTTTTAAAAGGATCATTAAACAATTTTTAGTTCCTTACCCAGGTAATTTAATAATCATCTGGAGACAGTTATGAAAGCCAAAACTGAAAATGTCTGAGAGCTTAGGTGACAAAATACTTCCATGGAAACAGGTGCCAGTTTTATCACAGGAAATCCTGACAGCACCAGAAGCTGCACTGTTCCAAGATCCCATACAGTTTTAATTAGAAAACCTGGCTTTCACCAATTCATTTTTAATTTTTAATGAGAACCAGTTTTCTAGATTTTAACTGGGTTTTCTAGTCAAAGATGAGAAAATATTCAACATGAGTTTTACAGATTATTTAATAATTGATAATGAAACTGGTTGTGTAAAACTATACAAAATAGTACCAAGTTAATTATGTTTTTATGTAATCATGTATTTTAGTATTTGTATATTGAATAGCACTTTTTCCTGGTTGGAAGGTAGCTGAGTGTGTGTGTCTGGGGCAGCAGACTACAAAGGAATAGGGATTTCAAAATAAGAAAGAATAAGTATATACAGGATGTTATGTGTAATTTAAATTTAGAGATGTCAAACAGGTTTATTTTTGTATCTCCACAAAGCTTGACAGTGTTTCACACAAAGTACTTCTGAGAATTTATTGAGTAAATAAATGTAACATTTTATCTTATTCTTTTACCCATATTTTTACAAAAGATTTTCAGAGAACAGGACAGTCTCTTTATCTTTTCAGTTCCATCAAAAATAAAAAATAAAATTGAGTAGTCTTCCAGAATTGTTCCAGGAGCAGTAAGGGTGGGAGGAGGATTGTCTACGAGCATAACATTACTGGAATCTCCCCAGAACTAGTACAAGAAATTCCCTGTGTAATTGTACCAGGAAAAAAATCATTTGTAATACTCAAATACTCTTCTCTACCTTCCCAGTACTTTCTCACATTGACTCTTATCTCCATCCACTGATCCCCAGCAGTTTCTTCCTCCTCTTAACATGGTTTCTTGCTAATAAAAAATGGTTTGGAAGAGTGCTCAAGTCCAAAAGATTGGCCCATGAAGAGGGAATTTAGAATGGAGAGAGGTTCATGGAGTAGGTGGAATTAAATTAAACCTTGAAGAGAGATAAGGATCCAGATAGTGAAGGGAAAAGAACATTGTGGGGCAAAGGATGAGCATCAGTCAAACAAGATGGATAGGATTTGTGATTGTACCTTGTGCAAAATATGGTTGAATCTGTAGAGTGAAATTATGGTGGGTCTTTAAAAGCAGGTGAGTTATGGTGATTACCAGAGGGGAAGGGGTTGGGGAGAGGTAGAAGAGGATACAGGGGGATAAATGATGATGGAAGGAGACTTGACTTGGGGGGTGAACACACAAAACAATGTTCAGATGATGTATTATAGAATTGTACATCTGAAACCTATACAATTTTATTAACCAACTAGAGGCCTGATGCACAAAATTCGTGCAAGCAGTTTGGTCCTCGCAGCTGCAGCAGCTTGCCATGGCTCTCCCAGCCCTGGCTTCGTCCAGAAGGACATCCAGAAGTTTGTTCGGCTGTTCGGTCTAATTAGCATATTATGCTTTTATTATTATAGATATCACCCAATAAATTAAGCAAATGAATAAATAAGAAACAAATAAATGCAAAAAAGGCAGCTGGGTTAATTCAACATTTAAAAAAATCAATGAATGTAAATCATATCAATAAGCTAAAAAATGACATGTCAATAGATGCAGTAAATACATTAGAAAAAATTCAACATCCATCATGAAATAACTCAGCATATGAGGAATAGAAGGTAATTTCCTCAACTTCATAAAGGGCATACATATAAAAGCCAATAGCTAATAAGTGAATGGTGAAAGACTGAATGCCTTTACCTGAGAGTTGCAGGCAGTGCAAAGTGCCTGCTTTTCTCATTCCTATTCACATTGTACTGGAAGTCCTAGTCAGTGCAGTAGGGTAAAGAAATAAATGCTATACCATTTGGAAAGGAAGAAATAATATTATTTTATTTACAGGTGATCTAATTGTCTAAATTCAAAATCCCAAAAAATCTATGATAAAGCTACTAAAACTAATAAATGAGTGTAGCAAAGTGACAAGATAAAAGGTTAGTAAACAAAATTAATTGCATTCTCTATGCTGAATGGAAAATTTAAATATAACATACATGAAGATATTAACAAAATATGGGTAATATTTATAGATGAAAGCTATAAATCATTAATGAGAGAAATCAAAGAACATTTGAATAAATGGAAATATATCTTTTTATGGACTGGGGAATTGAGATTATTAAGATTTTGATTCTCCCTAAATTGATCTATATATAATAGAGTCCTAACCAAAACCTCAGCGAGATTTTTTTTATAGAAACATTTTAAAATGTATATAGGAAAGCAAAATATCTAGAATAATCAAAGAAATTTTGGCAATGAAAAACAAAGCTGGAAAATTCATAGTAACTGATTTCAAGATTTATACTCTATAATTAGTGTAATAAGGCCAATACATTATTGGCATAAGGACAGACAAACAGATCAATGGAATAGAATGGAATCTAGAAATAGAACCATACACACACAGTCAACTGTTTTTTTGTTTGTTTGTTTTTACAAAGGTGCCATTTTACGTAATGGGAAAATCATGCTTGAAACAATTAGACTTTCAAAAATTGAACTCAAAGTGTTTTTTTTAAAAACTCAAAAATGGATTATATACCTAAAAATAAAACCTAAATTTATAAAACTTCCAGAAGGAGGTAGGGGGAAAAATCTATTGACCTTTTATTAGGCCAAGAATTTTAAGCTATGACACCAAAAGCATGAACCATAAAAGAAATAATACTAGTAGACAAATTGAACTGCATAAAAATACATTTTTCCCTCTTGAACAATTCTATTAAGAAAATGAAAAAACAAGCCAACAGCTGGGAGAAATATACTTGAAGAACACCGATCCTATAAAGGACTTATACACAAAGTATATAAAGAACTCCTTATTAATAAGAAGACAAATAATCCTTTTTAAAAATAGACTGAAGAGTTGAACAGACATTCTACCAAAAAAATGTGAATAATGTATTACCTGTTATTGTGTAATAATTTACTAAATGTTGGCTTAAAATAATAACAAACATTTATTTTATAAGTTTTTGCAGGTTAGGAAATCAGAAACATCTTAAGTGGTTGCTCTGGTTTTATAGCAGTCTTCTAAAACCTTAACTTGGGACTTGAGGATCTGCCTTCAAAATGGCTTACTCACCAGTTTATGTTGTTCATTATAATCCACAAATGACTGAGAGCACGTGATATTTATCTTTCTCTGACTATTTCACTTAGCATAATGCTCTCCAGCTCCATCCATGCTGTTGCAAATGGTGCTCAAACCTCAGAGGGAAGGTAGGGAAGGATGGGGGTGAGGATATCAAGGGTTGGAGAGATCAACCAAAGGACTTGTATGCATGCATATAAGCATAACCAATGGATACAGACAACAGGGGGTGAGGGTGAGGGCATGATTGGGGGGGGCAGTGAGGGGGCAATGGGGGGATAAGGACACATATGTAATACCTTAATAAAGAAAAAAAAAATGGCTTATTTGCCTTGCTGGCAAGTTGCTGATGGCTACCGTCAGGAGACCGGAATTCTTCATCATGTGGCTCTCTCCATGGTGTTTTTTTGAATGTCCTTATTACATGGCTGGTTTACCTCAAAGTTAGTGAGCCAAGAGAAATCAAGGAAAAAGCAGCAATGGCTTTTATGACCTAGCCTTAGATGTCACACACTATTGTTTCCACAGTCCAGTTGTTACACAGCCCTATTAAATTTAGGAGCTAGCTACAGAGAGGTGCGAATACCCGTATTTAGGGATCATTTTGGGGGCATCTTGAGTGCTGACCACTACAGATAACAAAGAAGCACTGATATGTTTCACATCTTTAGTCAGCAGGGAAGTGCAAATTAAAACCACAAAGATAGAGCAGTACACACCTACTAGAATGGCTTTTAAAATCCTGACACTACAAAGTCTTAACAAGGATGCAGTGCAATGGGAACACTCCTATATTGCAGCTGGGAATGTGAAATGGTAGAGCCAGTTTGCAAAACAATTTGATAAAGTTAACCATACACTTAACCATTTAACCTAGCAATTTTACTCCTAGATATTTAAAGGAGAAATGAAACATATGGACTGTGCAATATTTTATGAGAATGCCTATAGCAGTTTTACTCACAATAACCAAAATCTGGAAATAGTTCAGATGCTGTTCAACCAGTGAGTGGGTCATTAAATTGGACTCTTACAGTTCAGCAATAAAAAGGAATTACTTATACATGCCAACATAGCTGAATCTCAAAAGCATTATTCTAAGGGAAAGAAGCCATATACAAAAGGTATATATTGCATAATTCCATTTTTATAATACTCTAGTAAAAGGAGGCTATTGAGACAGAAATCAGATTAGTGGTTGCCAAGGGCTGAGGATAGGGAGAGTGAATTGACTATAGGAACATTGGAAAGTTTTGGAGATTGTGGAAATGTTCTATATCTTGATTGTGGTAGTGGTTATACAACTTAGTGTATATTTGTCAAGATATTTCTGAAAAGAGTGTAGTTTTCTATTATACTACAGTAAACCTGACTTTTAATAAAGCAAATGTAATGTATTTAAATATTATGCTAGCTTTCATACTTCAGTATTGTTATGAGAAGAGTAGGTTTGCGTAAATGTCAGGTGAGTGCTATTCTGAGGGAAATGACAAGTTAGAAAGTTGTTTAAATAGAAAGAGACAACAGACTGACAGTTGTCAGAGGGATTGGGGCATGGTTGGGAAGCTGGGTAAAAAAGATAAAGGGATTAAGCTTTACAAATTAGTAGTTACAGAGCAGTCACACAGATGTAGATGAGAACATAGGGAATATATATATATATATATATATATATATATATATATATTTCATAATAACTATATATTGGGCTAGGAGAGTACTTGAAGCCGTGGAAAGGAGGTTGCACTCTGTAAAGTACATGATTGTCTAGTCACTTTGCTGTATATATGAAACTAATCCCAAATAATATTGAATGTGAACTGTAATTGAAAAAAAAAATAAGCTGTTTGGTTATGGTAAGCGAAATCAGTGATTGTATTGAAGAGGAGGGATACTAGGTTTTCCAGAGGAACAGAACTAAAAGGGGGTGTGTATATGTTTGCCTGTATAACTAAAAAGATTTATTTTAAGGAACTGCCTCATGTACTTGTGGAGTCTTGATAAGTTCTGATGGGGGAGGCTAGAGACTCAGGAAAGAGTTGAAGTTTGAGTTCAAAGGCAGTCTGCTGGAGAAGCAGAAAGAGCTGATGTTTCAGATGAAGTCCAAAGAGCTGATGTTGCTCCAAAGGCAGTCTCCTGGAAAATGTTTTCTTGCTTAAGGGAGGTCAGCCTGCTGTTCTATTGAGCAATAGAACAAACTGATTCAACCGAAACTGATTGGATTAAGCCCATTGTGGAGGGTAATCTCCTTTACTCAAAGTCCACAGATTTAAATGTAAATCTCACCCTAAAATGCTTCACAGAAATATCCAGAATGGTGTTTGACCAAATATCTAGGCACTGTGTCTCAGTCAAGTTGACACATAAAATTAACCATCATAGGAGGGGATTTATTAACTGGAAAAGGACATAAGAAACCTTCTGAAGTGACAGAAATATTCGATATCTTAATTGGAGTGGTGATTACGTAGGTGTGTACATTTATCAAAACTCAAGTTGTAATCTTAAAATCTGTGCACTATATTGTATGTAATTACACATAAGAAAAAATCCTAAAGTGCTGGGGCAGCTGTGTCATGAGGTGTTATCTCATAGAGTATATGTGTGTGTGTGTTTCTGTGTGTGTGTGTGTGTGTGTGTGTGTGTGTGTGTGTGTGTGTGTGTGTGTAAGGGCTGGTAGATAAGTGAGGAAGATTTTCCCTGCTGTGACATTGTCTTCCCCAATTGTCTCTTTTAAAATATATATATTTTTTATTGATTTTTTACAGAGAGGAAGGGAGAGGGATAGAGACTTAGAAACATCGATGAGAGAGAAACATCGATCAGCTGCCTCCTGCACACCTCCTACTGGGGATGTGCCTGCAACCAAGGTACATGCCCTCGATCGGAATTGAACCTGGGACCTTTCAGTCTGTAGGCTGATGCTCTATTTACTGAGCCAAACCGGCTAGGGCTCCTTTTTTTTATTGAACTACCCACACACATTATAAAGACTCACTGACACCTTCACTCATCATCATTTTAAAGAATGTATTACTTTCTCCCTAATTCTTTGGAAGTGTATGAGTTTCTTCATCTATTCTCTTATTTTCAAATGATTACTGACTAGGCCAGTGGTCGGCAAACTCATTAGTCAACAGAGCCAAATATCAACAGTACAACGATTGAAATTTCTTTTGAGAGCCAGATTTTTTAAACTTAAACTATATAGGTAGGTACATTGTTATTAACTTAATTATGGTACTCTTAAGGTTTAGGAAGAGCCACACTCAAGGGGCCAAAGAGCCACATGTGGCTCGCGAGCCACAGTTTGCCGATCACTGGACTAGGCAATTATCTACTCATTACTAGAATAGAGAGTTAAGATATATGCTGTTCTTACTAAATGACTAAGGAACTAGGAAGAAACTAAAATTGAATACTTATTTTTTATTAATAAAGGTAGTTTAAAAGATGACATATATAGTTACCATTCTAGTCATCCAATTTTGACATATTTTTTACTCAGACTCAGTGTCATCAGATTGAAATGAAATCTTGAAGCCTTCTGCACAGCAAAAGAAACCATCAACAAAACAACGAGAAAACCCACTGTGTGGGAAAACATATTTGCCAATGTCATATCTGATAAGGGCCTAATCTCCAAAATTTATAGGGAACTCATACAACTTAACAAAAGGAAGATAAACAATCCAATCAAAAAATGGGCAAAGGACCTAAATAGACACCTTTCAAAAGAGGACATTCAGAAAGCCAAGAGACATATGAAAACATGCTCAAAGTCACTAATCATCCGAGAGATGCAAATCAAAACAACAATGAGGTACCATCTCACACCTGTCAGACTGGCTATCATCAACAAATCAACAAACGACAAGTGCTGGAGAGGATGTGGAGAAAAAGGAACACTCGTGCACTGCTGGTGGGAATGCAGACTGGTGCAGCCACTATGGAAGACAGTATGGAGTTTCCTTAAAAAACTGAAAATGGAACTCCCATTTGACCCTGTGATCCCACTTCTAGGAATATATCCCAAGAAACCACAAACACCAATCAGAAAGGATATATGCACCCCTATGTTCATAGCAGCACAATTCACCATAGCTAAGATCTGGAAACAGCCTAAGTGCCCATCAGTAGATGAATGGATTAGAAAACTGTGGTACATCTACACGATGGAATACTATGCTGCTCTAAAAAGGAAGGAACTCTTATCATTTGCAATGTCATGGATGGAACTGGAGAGCATTATGCTAAGTGAAATAAGCCAGTCAATGAAGGAAAAATACCACATGATCTCACTCATTCATGGATAATAGAGACCATTATAAATTTTGAATAATAATAGATACAGAGGCAGAGCTGCCTCAAACAGATTGTCAAACTGCAGCGGGAAGGCCGGGGAGGGTTGGGGGGCAGGAGGTAGGGGGGTAAGAGATCAACTAAAGGACTTGTATGCATGCATATAAGCATAACCAATAGACATAAGACACTGGGGGATAGGGGAGGCTAGGGGACTGTCTAGGGCGGGGGGATAAAATGGACACATATGTAATACCCTTTGTAATACTTTAAGCAATAAATTAAAAAAAAAATCTTGAAGCTTAATAATCGGTCTTTCACAATTCTTCCAAGGGCAAAAGAGAGCACCTTTTATATGTTAATGTGGTTATTTTATTTTATTATTATTATTTTAATTTTAAAAATATTTTGTTGTTGTTTATTCTTACCTGAGGATATTTTTTCCATTGACTTTTAGACAGAGTGGAAGGGAGGGAGAGAGAAACATCGATGTGAGAGAGACACATTGTTTGCCTTCTCCATGGACCCCTACTGAGCCTGCAACCTAGGTATGTGCCCTTGACCAGAATCGAACCTGGGACCCTCAGTCTGCAGGCTGATGCTCTATCCATTGAGCTAAACTGGCTAGGGCTATTGTCATTTTATTATTATTATTATTTGTTATTATTTTTTTTAACCATCATCCAAGGATACCCTTTTATCAATAGCCAGAGAGAGTGGAAGAGGGAAAGAGAGAAACATGGATGTGAGAGAAACATGTCAACTGCTTGCCTCCTGCATGTGCCCCAACCAGGGCCTGGCAGGGGAGGAGCCTGCAACCAAGGCACAGGCCTCAGACTGGAATCGAACCCAGGACCCTTCGGTCCCCAGGCTGATGCTCCATCGACTGAGCCAAACCAGCTAGGGCTCAACATTGATGTTTCGATTTCTCTCTCCCTCCCGCTCCCTCTTTGAAATAAATAAAATCAATAAAAAAATGTATTAAAAAATAAATGTTGAAAAATATCTTGTCTCCCTTCCTTCCTTCCTTCCTTCCTTCCTTCCTTCCTTCCTTCCTTCCTTCCTTCCTTCCTCCCTCCCTTCCTCCCTCCCTCCCTCCCTCCCTCCCTCCCTCCCTCCTTCCCTCCCTCCCTCCTTCCCTTCCTTCCTTCCTTCCTTTTTAAAATAAAAGCTCTTAATCAAACAAACGGTAGCTAGGAAATTGCCAAGTGAAAAGTAACCTATATTTGCAAAATCAATCTGTAGATTAAGGTGAATATTTTTATGCAAAGTAATCTCATAAACTTTAAATGCACTATAGTATAACAATTAAAGAATATAATAAACAGTATTATTGAAAATTTCTTCAATATATACATTTTATTTTCAGATTTTCTGGTCAGGTGAGAGGGAGTTGTTAGATCAAAATCATTCTTGAGAATTATTATTTTGATATAATCTGATATATAATCTGATATTATTTTGATATTTGAAAGGAAAAAATGTCATTTATTTATTTTATTTCAAATTATACTCTAACCGACAGAATAATAATAATACACAATTAGAATTAGTATAGACACACCTAGTCCTGGCCACTTATCTCCGTTAGTTTTTCCTAGGAGATAGGATCCAGGCCATAGCCATATGTGTTATCAGCACTAATCTGTGAGAAAGCTTTTTCTGGCATGAGCCAGACATCAGACTTCTCTCTTTATCCCAGAGGTCAGGAATACATTTCAAAGCTCCTAGTGGTTCCCTTGAAACTCCATTAGGCTAGAGGTTAGAGAATATTCCTTACCCTATCATTAAAGAAAGGTGTGGTAGAGACTTCAAGCAGAGATCTCTCAAAGAAAAAAAAAATTAACCTTCTTTCCTTCCCATCCCTGCTGTCTCTTTATATCCAGAGTCCCAGAATAGGTTCTCAGTACCATTTCTTATTCTTTGGGTCTACCTTACCCTTGCATACATACATATTATCTTTCTCTTTTACTATTTATTGGTACCATAAGGTTTTCCCCCTTTTTCCAAGCCCAGAAATACTTGCAAAATTTAGTGGACTAGAGATAGATTTGGATGCATGCCTGTAGAGCTACATTTTTTTTTTTTTTCAAGAGGAGATAAAACTGGATCTAGGGCAAGGGAGAAAGGAGTGTTTTAGATATGAGAGGAAAAGAGTAAGCAAATGTGATTCCTCAAAATGTGACAGAGCAGAAGGATTTTCTACTACAGTGACCAAGAAGTGGAAGGAAGCGATGCTGTGTCCAGCTGTTCTGTGTGTGACTGTTCATTTGTGTTCCCTGAAGACAACCAACAGACCCAGACAGTTTTTGTTATTAATCTTAGAGAGGAAGGGAGAGAGAGTAAGAGAGAGAAACGTCATAAAAACCAAACTGTACATGGGGATGGAACCCGCAACTTAGGTATATAACCTGATTGGGAATCAAACCCACACTTTTGGTGTATGGGATTGCACTCCAACCAACTGAGCCACCTAACCAGGGCCAGACCTAGACAATTTTCAGTGTCTTTGAGGGAGGAAGGAGAGAAGTTGTATACTTTGGTGGAGATGAGAAATTGAAAGATTTAGTCCTCTAAGATGGAACTCCACAAACCATGTTAGGAATTTCTCTATTATTTAGGGCAGTAATGGATATCCTCCAGCTGTTTCATACACATACAGTCTGTATGCATTTAGCCTTTGCTAAGACTAGAGAGGGTTTCTGTGACAGAAAAATGAGACCTGGCTGTGGATGATAAGGGTATTTAATGTAAGACTCTGCATATTTAATGTAAGATGTGTCTTGTTATAAAAAGTAATTGAAGTCCACCTTATTTTTTAAAATGACATGCAGAGAATGATTTTATTACTTTGATTTTAACTATAAAAATATAAACATTTTGAGCATAATATTTTCTCAGGGACATGTCTGAGGGGCTCATAGAAAAGAAAACATCTTTAACTGACTCAACACTTATTTGAGTACTGGGTATTGAGTATCATGTATTGGCCCAGGTCAGTGATGGCGAACCTATGTCACGCAAACTCATTTTTTTGGTTGATTTTTCCTTGTTAAATGGCATTTAAATATATAAAATAAATATCAGAAATATAAGTCTTTGTTTTACTATGGTTGCAAATATAAAAAAATTTCTATATGTGATGCGGCACCAGAGTTAAGTTAGGGTTTTTCAAAATGCTGACACGCCGAGCTCAAAAGGTTCGCCATCACTGGCCTAGGCGCACTGGTAAGTATAATCTATAACTATGGTCTCCTGATGCTAGTTTTCACTCTTCATGGAAATGGCTCTCAAACTATATTATAATTACTTAGAGAGTTTGTTAAAACACAGATCACTGGACCCCATTCTCAGAGTTTCTGATTCAGAAGATTTGGAGCAGAAACCAAAAGTCTACATTTCTACCAAATTTTCATGTGACACTGATGCCTCTGTTCTGGGAACTACTCTTTGAAAACCATAACATCTCAAATATAATAGGGGAAAATGTATAAAAATTGTTGGTAATGGTAAATTAAGATTTTCTTAAGTGGTTAATTATCTCTCATGACTTTAGTGATGGTTAGAATATATTTTATAGTCATAACAATGTTAAAACAGTATGAAGAATGACAAAGCCCAATAAAGAAAGAATTCCCCTTTCATCACTATAGTCTGAAAATATTTTTAGACCTAAAGGTAATTCATTGGAAGAAGTCTAAACAGTATTAGGATCTAAGGACTAAATAATATACCAGTCCAAAAGAATACTAAAATATTACCAAGTTGAAAGCCAAGGTTACACTTATTTTTTGCAGTCAGCCCACCACTGCTGCTAATTATGATAAAAACTAGATGTCTGGTGCATGAAAATTCATGCACTGGAGGGGGGGTTCCCTCAGCCTGGCCTAACCTCTCGCAGTCCAGAGCCCTCAGGGGCGGGAGGTGACCCTGTGATCAGGGGAAGGCGACGCCCCCATCACAACTCTGCAGCAAAAGCCTCAGCCAGCCCTGGTTACCTGAGCCTCCGGCGGCCCTGGGCGTCTGGGCAGCTGCCACCTGAGGCTTGCTTGTGCCTCATGCTGTCCCTGGGCGGCTGGGAGGCTGAGGAGACTGGGGGACTCTGGAAGCAGGAGTGTGCCTGCTGCCTCGGTGGGGCTGAGGGGACTGGGCGCTGTCATCTTGGGGCTGTGGATGTTGCCATCTTTGAGGGCGTGGCAGTCAATTAGCATATTCCCTCCTTACTGGCTGTGGGCACTGCCATCTTTGCAATGGTGTGAGGGTCAATTAGCATATCCAATCTTTATTAGATAGCATATTCATAGATAAAAAGAAGTTACTGTATATCTTTTTAGATGGGTTTATTTTCATAATATTGAAAGCATAGTAATTGACATAGTTTAAAAATTTACAGCTTTAGTTTTGTCTGGCCAAATGTTTTGATGAAGTTAGAATTTAGTCTAATAGTCATGGATTGGCAAGAACAATGTGGTGTGCGAGACCAGATTGGGAATTTTATCCAATTTGGATAGATGTCTATAGTGACTTTCAGAGTTGGCATTAGAATTTCCTTTGACTAACTTCTTTCTTCATCACCTATATCTAGCCAGTCCCTAAATTCTCTCACATCTTCTTGCAGCTGTAGCTCATATTCCCTCTCTTTGTCCTTTTGTCTAGATATTTACTTCATGAAAATTCTCCAAGCTTGTTTGACTGACTCCTCTTTGTCACAATTTGAAATGTTCCCCTATTATACTTTAGACCAATCCAAACTTTCCTAACATAAACATTTCTGTCTACATTTATTCATTTTCCATTATAAATATGTGACTCTTTCCCATTCAGAAAAGTTTATTTAACCATCTCTTGTTAAATGCTGAAGTTCTTAACCAATATTTTATACTTGGTATCATATCCTACTCATTCTTTTTCTCAATGAATTTAAGAGCTATGATTATGGCACATTCATGTTTGGGATATATCCACCTAGCAAAATGATTGTTTAAATTCTTGACATGGAATTTTAGCATGTCCACACTCACCTTTCTTCCAAAGCCTGTAAGTCAAATTTGTCTTCATGGACCCTGCTGCAGTCTAACTCAAGCATCTGAGTATGCTTAGCTTTTTGTTTTTCTTATTCTAAAGGTCTGTTTACTTTTTCCTATGTAGTATTTGTACACATATATTAGCTCAACTTTATTACACATTTTTGGGGGCGTGGAATAGGGACATAGTTAAACTACTAAAACTAGTTAAACTAGTAAAATCTATTATTTCATAACATAGGATCACTCATTTATGGAGAGTAAAACAGATCTGGGTATGAATCTTCCCTTGGGCACTTGCCGGCTGCATGCATTTATACAAGGTCACTAACTTCTCTGTGCCTTGTTTTTCTTATTTGAAAATTTGTGGAAAATAGAATTTAGTATTGCTAAGGATTCAGTGAGACAATTTTTTGAATAACACAGATTATCTGATATAGCATTGAGTGCAGTGGTTTAGCTAAAAAGAAATTGTTTTCTACCAGGGATGTCTTGAGGTGAACATTTGATGACTGAAGAGGAAGCTCTGACAATTTCAGCACATGGCTTCCTTTGCTAAGGTAGCTGCTTTAGTTGATCCAGACAACAAAAAAGTTGTTGTGATCTGGGGTTGCACATATCATTTCCTCTCCCATCCTGTTGACTAACATTTAGTCCTGTAATCACATTTAGCTGCAAAGGAGTCTGAATAGTTAAGTCAGCTATGTGCTCTACTGAAACTCAGGCAGGTGGGTCTCATTACTAAACAAGGAAGGGAAGGTTGGGGCCAAACAATATTCATAATGAAATCAGGATTCTGATCCCAAAAGACTGTAACTCACACTTCTGAGTTGTGACACCTCCTGATAATTTCCCTTTGATCTCGCTAGCCCAATCCTATAGATAGAAAGATAGATAGATAGATAGATAGATAGATAGATAGATAGATAGATAGATAGATAGATATAGATTTGCTACACATACCTTTTCCTGCAAAGTGTTAAAACTTCTAAAGGACAGGGACTCTGTCTACATGTCTTATTTAGCTTTTAATGTGTCCCCTCATCTGCTTTACTACATTCTCTACATGAAATGAAAATATAGCATTGAGTGCAGTGGTTTAGCTAAAAAGAAATTGTTTGCCTACCAGGGATGTCTGGTAGGGGCATTTTATAAATTTCAGTAGTTTAAACACGACTCTAGAGAATGTGCGATTGAAGTTTGTGAACATGCATATTTATATTAAGGTGTTACTTTTTCAGTTCTTTGTAATTAGGATAGTCATTCTGCTTCCATCATTGGGCAGCAATCAAAAGGTAAGTAGAGCAATTAGGATGGTCTCCACCCTATGTCATTGGCCCTACAGTTATCTAGAAGTAGTAGTTTTTGGAATTATGTAATGTTCTCTACCAATGACAACATATGAATGTTATGACATTTCCTTTTGTGACAATGTGGTCTGGTAGTTGTGAGGGTTATGTATGACACAATGGTAAATAAAAGAAAATTCTTAGATTTTTAGATTTTTATTTTAAAACATAAAATTTTATAGTAATTAACAGCTACGTTTAAACAGAATGATGCATTAATTAAATGCCTTGTCATAACTATTATAAGCTCTGTTAGAAAAATAGACATCTTACAACTACAGTGTCAGCTCTTTAATAAATACATAAAACAGCAGTTAGTAGTCAATCAGAATTATATGAACAGCTTCATAGTATATTATATGAAATTGTCATATTCCCCAATCTTCTGTGTCCTCTAAGGAGATTTTATTTTATGTATAATTCAAAGCCAGACATAATAAGAAACTTGCTTAATGAGAATGTTTCTTACACCTATTTTATATTTAAATATTTTAATTTAAAAATATACTCTATGTTAAAAGTTTTTTACAAAGGCAACATTAATTAAATGAAACAAATAAGGTTATATCATTGATAATTTAAAAACATTTCTAAATTTTCTTTGCAGAGGTTTAAAAATTAAGTAGCTATTAAATGTAAAATAGTTCTAGTTATGTTAAATATCCAAAAATGAATTTTTATATTAATATGTGCAAATTTGTATTTTCCTATAATTTAGAATGAAAGTATTTGATATTCAATATCCTTAATAAAATTTACCCTATTTATCATTGTGTGGAATTCTTATCAAAATCATATTTATCTATGGTATAATATAAAGTTAATAAAAGTTCTTTAGACAAATCACAGTTTCCATCCTTGGTAACTGCAGTGTGTGTGTGTGTGTGTGTGTGTGTGTGTGTGTGTAATTGTTGGGTTAAATAATTTTAAACTGAAATTAGATTATAGATGTTCAAACCTGATTAAAAGAGTTAGCTTAAAAGATACATTTTATGTAGAAAAGTATTTCAGGTAGATAAAAGAGTAGTGTTGTTACTCTCAGGTATTTTATTAACATCTGCCCAGATAGCTGAACAACTGTTTCATATAATTAAAATAATTTAATAACATTTTTATGACAGTCATTACATGGGCTTGAAGGTAAATTTATCAGAGCCAAAGGGAAAAAAATCACTCAAAAGAAGGGAAATGTTAAGAATAAAAATGTAGAAGGACTCAAAGAGAAAGTTATTTTTTTCTCCAACAGCACTGATTGGTTATATCATATTTTTCTCCTGTCACTGCTGTAACATATGCAAGATGCTGTAAAATGTAATCATGATGTTTACGTGTAATATTCTCCCACTTAATTTTGTTTAACAGAGAGATGATAATATAGAAGTATTCATTACAAAGGATAGAAAGAATAAAAAATTATTAACAAGACTAGGAGAAACCCACTCATTCTTATCAGTTAAACCAGGGTTTGCAGAAATCATAGCCACTGGCATAAAGAGGAGGTTAAAAAGCTTTAATAACCTAAAGGTCTGCAGGATGTGAGCTTATTATCAGACAGTTAGGATCCATGCTTAGTTGTATGTGATTCAGTTGTACTGAAAACTGGCTCATATGCCATCATAAGTGAATTTTCAAATGTTTGTAAGAAAGCAATGTCCCTATACCCATGAACATGTAGTTAAAAATTAATTAGTGTACTATTTATTCAAGCACAACTTTCAACACTGCATTTAACATGCCAAAAATTGCAAGATACATCACAATTTCAGAGATGTTATACTGAAAAAGCGGATGTGTCAGAATCAATGAAATACGAATGTGTATAATCAGTTACCCATAGTAAATTTTCCATAGGGGAATTATAAAAGAGAAGGGAAATGATCTGAAAGGTAATTCTATATTTCTTTGAAAGGTGATATATTTCAATTTGCATTGCGTGAAATGGAGTTTTTAAGGTCAATATATATTGATAAGGACAGTCATAAATTAAATGTTTAGAGCAAATAAAACAGAATACATTATGCACATGCTTGAACTCCCAAGTAGTTATATTTCTCTTGAAACTTTTATTAAAATAAAGGTCTCAAATCCTTTAAAACTGAATCTTTAACAGTTGTGAGAACTTAAAATTCTTAATTTTCAATGGATCTGTCTTTGTTCAGGTACATAGATTCAAATGAGTTTTAAAATTATTAAGAGGTGTTTGGAAATAAACATTATTCCATTACATTTGATTATTTTTAATAATTGGACTTACTGAGTTTGAGGGCAATCCCTTAGAAAACTGAGTAGAAAAAAAAATAGGAGTAAGGAAAGGAAGTAAAAGCCACTGAATCTAATTTGCTATATCAGGTACCCAGACTAAATAATTCTATAGAAAAAAATTTTCATAGTCCCTCATAAGAATATTTCAATGTCTCATGGATGCCATAAGTATATCTTCAGTGGAGATTAGGAAATATTAAGACATATTTGGAATTTATTCTTTTTCTTTACTTGTTCTTTAATTTAAATTGTTCTTTATTGTTTAATGTATTATATTGGAATTTATTCTTTAGTGAAGGATTACATCTGATGCATGCAGTAATTTTAATAATGATTTTTTAAAATTTTCCTGAAGACAAAAAATGTATTTTGTTTATTTTAATTTTTAAAATCTTTATTAACTAAAGCTGCTTTGAACATTTAGGACATAATCAGATTTCTGGTGAATTTCTCAGTCTTGCAGAGAATATGTATGACTTCTTAAATGTTAACAAATTTTGAAGAAGATATCAAATGTTTAAAAACCCATGTACACTGCAGTGTAAACATGTCCCCAGAGAAATCAAGTGCATACAGTTATATTGTAGTGTTATGTCTGGCACATTGCTAAGTCATTACATGGCACATGTAATTTAAATGTAAGTCATTTAGGGCACATAAAAGCTGTCGTACCAAAAGTGTTCAAGTTCCTAACTTTGTTAACCATTAAAAATGTCATTACTTGTGTTTGATATCAGTAAATCTTAAAAGGCTCCTGTGGTCATATTGAAAATAGGCTCTATTTACAAATATTATTTAATCTAAGAATACCCTGTTTTCCCTTACCTTTTAATTAATTCTAATTAGTCAAATATTAATTCTCTTCTCACAAACAATTATACAGGAACATACCAATTATTCAAGTAAAATATAAGCTCTAAAACCTTTAAGAATTAGATCATTAAGTGGAAAAAAAAAAGAAAACACATAACAGTCATCATCTCGCTTTGAACAGCCTATCAGGAAGTTTGTCTCTCACTAGGGTAACAGCTTCTGTTCAGTTCGTTATAAATTAGTGCAAACTAGTGAGAGTGTAAAAATATAAACTGTGGACTTTCAGGGTTTCAATTTATTTTGCTCTTTTGGATAATTCATTCCACATGGAAATTAGTTTATGAACATTGTAATGTTCATTTTTAAATTGTCAGCATTTTAATAAATGGAATTTTTCCACTTTTTCCTTTTGGGACTGTCAGGTATCAATTTATTTTCCTTTTAAAAAGGATGCTACATGTGACAGACAAACTGAAAAATGTGATTTTTACGTTATCCTTGGTGGTCAAGGGTATCTTAAACAAGTGAGTCACAGTACTGAATTATGTCAGTGTCCCCAATCTCTCATTTGGGGAAGGAAATACAGTTCAACTTAGAGTCATAATTGCTTGGCTATGGGGACAGCTAATGGAGTTGCCCTATTTGTTAACTCCAGAGCAACTTATGTATTAAAATACTCTTTTGGGTAGAATGTGGAGTGCAGACTTTAGTCTTCATTGAAATGCAAATATCTAGCACTTTGATTAACTCAAGTGCTGAAAGACAGCAAATCTGGGATGTTAATTATAAAAAGACATTGTTTTCATAGGCAAAACTCTGACTACTGGACTTCTAGCCAGTAAAATGAGAATAAATCTGTAGGGCTGTGGTAATTGTGAAGAAGTTTCCATTGGGGAAGATAAAAGCTCATCGCCTCTGTATCAATCTCGGGGTGAGCACCGCACAATTTTAGGGGGTGCTGTTCACACAGGCTAAGGTATGAATGGATTTCACACCTGTAAACTCTTGGGAGTTGATTGGCAGGAAAGATTGCAGCTAGTCATGGCCAATTCAGTCTGAATGACTCTTTCAGCTTTGCTTTGCAATTTTCTCATGCTCATATACTTAAGACTTCAGTAAATCACATTTAAAAAACACTTGCCAATTGGATATTCTAAAGACTCAAGAGGTAGCATGATATTGTGCAATGAACACTAGCCTGGCAGTAAGATAGAAATTGTCTTCAAATGCTGCCACTTAATCACTGGGATGGTTTTTGAGATATCACTTAAACTTGATTCCCTGACTAACTAAAATGATGAATTAGCTTATTTCTTAGATACTGTTTATCTTCTGCCAATTGCATACTTTTAAAATTCTTGTCAGTGGAGTTGAGGAGATACTATTTTATATAGCCTAATATAACTTTTAATTTAAAAATGCTAATATCTACTTAAAGTAAATATCTGAGAAAGCTCAGTCAAAATTGTGGCACTTTGCTTGACAAGGCAGTTTCTAAATATCTTCTGAATTTTAACCTGATGATTAGACAAATGAAATGGTGAAATAGTCTGTCCAGTTAACCAGGTAAGAAGATATAAGACTCCACATCTTCAAACAACTAAGCTGTTCAGATTTTGATGTTACTTTACAGTGTCCCTTATTAAACATTCAGCTTTTAAAACCAGTATTCTAATAAAGTGACATTATATTATTAAGTTTTTATGGCAGTAGTAACTTAGCACTTATTTAATCCAGTCATCTGTGACTTATATAAACTTATCCTGTAAGAAAGAAAACCAAACCATAAAGGCAAAGAGGAGAGAATGTTGGAATTAGTATCCATCTTGTAAAAAGAAGAAAACAAACACACATATGCATAAAACTAGTTTCAAAAGCAATAACCCCCAAGATTAATGTTTTATCTGTTCACCTCTTGAGCGAAACACTAATCATTTACTCATCTAGCTATTCTTGTAGATTCACTGCCAAATGTTGAAGTGTTTGGCAACATTAGAATAAATGCCTTATTATTTTTCATTTGCATGTTCCATGCAGGGATTACTGTACCCTTGCAGTGACACAATGCCATTGCTTCTCTCTGGGAAGCTTAGGAATGGCCAGGTACCTGTAAAGTGTAATCAGTGCTCTTCAGATGATCTACATTCTATGCTGATCTAAATAAGTTATATATTACAGTAAAGTGCTACAATGACACTAGTCTCAAACAGTAGTAAGACACATTTTTTTTCTCTGAAAAAGTCAGCAGCGATGTGAGTCACATGATGATGAGGAAGCTTGTCAGTCTCCATTCCAGTGAAAACCAGAAACTAGCATGATCTAGAACAATTTGTCTCCTCCTGTGACTTCTAAAACTATAATTTTAGGAGCAATTATTAAAAATCCAGTTTCCCATAAAGTACTTTTAAAAAAATCTTTTTAGTAGTTGCACCTGAAAGTTTCATGAGCATTTAATTTGCTGATATCCATTTTTATTTCTTCAGGCTTCTCACGTCGGTAGGTTACTGCTCTTGTGCAAACACTTTGCAGAATTGACTTGTCCTTAATGGAGAAGAAATATTAGCATTAATTAAGGACTGAAATATTGGAAGTAGACAATGACATACTGATAGTAATTCTTTTTTTTAGAATTCACTGACCTTTTTTGAGGCCGACACCCTGTAATCTGCTGAGGACTTCATTTTATTACTATTCCATTGTAATATCACCTGTCTAATGATAAGGACTTTAAGCAACCCAATCAAGAATGTAACTATGAAAATGATGAAAAATATCCTCACATAGCTTGGACTAGAGAAGCATTCTGTAATGAAGCAAACAAATAAGTTGATTAAAAATGGGAATGAGTAAGTCAAAGGATTCCAACAAGTAAACAGAGTTTAGCATCTCAATGAATAGGAGCAGGGATATTTGCAAATTTACATTTTGAAAACAGAGGACTGCCATTACTGTAGATTCAAAGAAGACTCTCAAATTTTTATTACACACTTATTAAAATATTTTCAACATAAAACGCTCCTTTGTAGAATAGCCACAATTAAGTATTTAATAAAAGTATTTATTTGCAGCTTGCTTGATTCTTAGGAGTATTAACTGGAATATACCCAAATCCATAACCAAATATAATTGTATCCATGATAGAGAGAGGGACAGTTTTGTGATGTGTTCCCTTGATCACAAGTGGAAACTGGGATTTAAAAAATTATTTAACAGCACCCCTCATTAGCTTATGTTCCCTTTGTTTTGCTCCTCTTCATTTGTTGCACACCAGTAATGGAAAATAAAGTAAACATCTGCAGAAGCTAAAATCAGTACTACTCTAACAGATGAATAAATATTTCCTTTGAAATTGCAGTGTCACTTTTCATAATTATTACACATAGATTCTCCAGGAAATAAGAGTGTCCAGTTCAGGACAATACACAATATCTCTTTCCTCAATTTTTCTTTTTCTTTCTTTCTTTACTTGTCTGTTAACCAAGTTTTGCATCTAAATATTCCACTTGTAGTGTTTTAAGAGTAAGTAATTACTAGCTGGAAAAGAATATGCCTCATTCAGAGGAGGAGCATGCTAGGTCTCTGTTTTAGCACTAGACTTTTGGCAAACTCTAGTTGGAAAGTCTAAGACTCTGTGGCTGCCAGAGGTATTATCCAAATCTAAGAGGAACATGGTTGCACAATATGTCAGTATTCCACAGAACTTACCAGCTGTCCCAGACTCAAAAAATTACCTCCTGGACTAAAGAGCCATGTGTTTTTGCCTCTTCTTTAGACTTTGGGGACTTCACCTAAACGTCTGAAGGTCTGCCTGAGAGGGCCTTTCAGGAGGGGACTTGTCAAGACTTAGAAAAGAGATCACCCGCTATTGGGTGATCTATGACTGAATTCTCAGGGATGACCAAGCGTGCTCTTAAATAAGCCAAGAGCTCAGTAACGAGCAAGGGCTCCTCTCCAAATGGGAAGACAGAGCGCAGTTTTCTTTTGGTCAATGATAAGATTTCCTTGAAAGAAAGGTTAAAGAGAGGCTGGAGGACCTACTAATTGGAATAGAAGCACCAGACACAAAATGCAAGTTTTCCTTTGTTTCACACACTGAGAATCCAGGATGCTCGATTCAACAGTGATGCCCTTGGAGTTTTTCACAGTGACCTCAACGTTTGTGACATGCATGCCTTCCATCCTGGCAGACTGTCATTTCCCCTAGCTGACTCAGAGCTACTCAATCAGCTAATATCCTTATAGGGGGCATGTGGCTTGATCCCACTTACTGGCTTCTCGCCTAGTAGAAGCTTAACTAGAAAGACCAAAGAACACTCTTTAAGTGTGATTGAATGAATAGATAATAGAGGTGGCTAACACATGCCCTTTCTCTCTCCTTGCACAAGAGTTGTGAAGGGAGGGGATTCCCCTAGCTACCCATACATTTTACAAATGTTTATCATGGGTTAGGATACATGACATTTTCAGGGCCCAAATCTGCGTGCATTTTTTAAATGTCATTTTGGATCAGCAAACATTAAGCCATGGCCATGACTATCATCTTAGTTTAGGTCAAGTAAGGGCTTTTTCTAAGGAGCTTTAATGGAATACTTTTTGTAACCACAATTAGGTCACAGTAGGTCTGTTTACTTAACATAATAAATGACATGTTGACAGTAAGGGCTCCATTTATTAGAAAAGGCACTTGGCTTTTGGGAGTGATTGCTACAGCCCCAGCTGGCAGCACATGGACTCTTTTCAGAGCCAAATTCAGTATGGGCTAAAATCAGTATGGATGGGAGAGAAGCAAAACTCGAGAAAGTTTATTATTTTGTACACTCTCTGTAAGAGCTGGGATTATTCTTACAGATTAAGAGAGATTATAGTAGCAGTTAAGAATGTTTTCAGTGAAGTCATAATTTTATTATGTGTAATCTTTTAATTTACATAATTCTTTCATGTTCACTGGCTCATTTAATCTTACACTACTCTGAGATTGGTATTACTATCTTCATTTTACAGATGAAAAAAACTAAGGCATAGGGAAATATTGTAAGACACTGATATTTCTTAACTACTATGTCAAGGGACATGGCTTAAGCCAAGGTCTTCAGACTAAAAGTTCCATACCCTTTCCATTGTGTCACCTTTATAATCATTCATGCTAACTTTTATTTATATCATAATGAAAAGTATCAGGAAGGAATAGCCCTTTTGAACTTACGCACTTTACAAAAGCAGATCATTGCTACTTTGAATTTTTTTGGCTTCACCCGAAACATGAAAATGTTAGTTTGACACGAGGAAGGTTATAACTGGAAGCAAGTTTGGCTTATGAAAAATAATTATGGCTCCATAGATACTGTCTCTAAGGGTGACATTGACTCCACATAGGAAACTCCTTGGTTCACTGAGGCCTCTCTAGAAAATATGTTCGGTGTATTTCCATGGAGATGCACAGCATGGGAATTTACCTGGGTAGTTAAGAAGGGGGATCTAACAGTTCAGCCAACCGTGGCAGACATACTCAGCTAATTTTATTGAGTACCATCTCTGAGATATTGAAAACATTGAAGCAGTTAGTCCATTCTTTAGGATGGTTGCTATGGACCCTTTTGGGGAACATGATTCGATACTTTCTCGGTGCTTTGCTTACTAAGCTTTGGCTTACCTGATGTTTGGTCCACATAATGCTGTTGCATGAAAGCACATGAGGATTTACACCGATCAAGTATAGCTTGAGACAGATTGTGGGGGTGAAGGCATTGCACACAATTCCTGTAAGGGGAAACAGAAATGGAAACATATAATCTTTAAAAGGTGGTAGACTGTAGTATTTTCTACAAGAAATAAATTAGGATACTGCTTTAGGACAGCAGTCTTGTAAAACTGGGAAAAAAAGCTATGACACTTATTTGTAATTTTGGCTGAATTTAATACCATGGCAAAGTTACTTTCTAACCACTTAAAATAGCTTAATAATGTATAAAATCAAAATAATGATTTTTCTGCCTATTTTTCCTTCTAGGATATTTAGGGTTTCAAATCCTACATTTAAGCCTTTAATCCATTTTGTGCTTATTCTTGTATATGGTGTGAGAAGGTGGCCTAGTTTCATTTTTTTGCATGTATCTGTCCAATTTTCCCAGCACCATTTATTGAGTAGACTGTATTTACTTCATTGTATGCTCTTGCCTCCTTTGTCATATATTAATTGGCCATATAAGTGTGGGTTTATTTTTGGGCTCTTTATTCTGTTCCATTGTTCTGTGTGTCTGTTTTTATGTCAATACCATAATGTTTTGATTACTATAGCCTTATATAATAGTTTGATATCAGGTAGCATGATACCTCAAAACTTGTTCTTCTTTCTCAAGATTGCTGTGGCAACTTGGGATCTTTTGTGGTTTCATATAAACTTTTAGATTATTTGTTCTTGTTCTGTGAAAAACGAACTTTGGTATTTTGATAGGAATCACATTGCATCTGTAGATTGCTTTGGGTAATACAGACATTTTAATGATGTTAATTCTTCCTATCCATGAGCAGGGTATATGCTTCCATTTATTTGTATCTTCTTCAGTTTCTTTCTGGAGTGCCTTACAATTTTCTTAGTACAGGTCTTTTATCTTCTTGGTTAAATTTATCCCTAGGTATTTTATTTTATTTTTTGATGCAATTGTAAATGGAGCTTTTTTTAGTTTCCCTTTCTGACAGTTCATTATTGGTATAAAAATACCACAGATTTCTGACCTAGAGGGTATTATGCTAAGTGAAATAAATTGGTCAGAGAAAGACAAATACCATATGATTTTACTTATATGTGGGATCTAAAGAACAAAACAAATGAACAAAGTAGAAGCAGACCCATGGATACAGAGAACAGACTGATAGTTGCCAGAGAGGAGAGGAGTTGCAGGACTAGGTAAAAAAAATGAAGGGGTTAAGAAGTACAAATTGGTCATGACAAAACAGTTATGGGGATATAAAATACAGCCTAGGTTGTAGTTAATAATATTATAATAACTGTATGGTGCCAGGTAGGTGCTGGAAATATCAGGGAGGAACATTTTGTAAAGTATATGATTGTCTAACCACTATGTTGTAGACCTGAAACCAATACAAAGCAATATTAAATGTAAACTGTAATTGAAAAATATTTATAAAATGACTTTTCCATCTTGAGAAGAAAATCTATAGGAAATGAATACTCTTAACACACACACACATACACACACACAAACTAGCATAGATGTTTTAGAAGATTAATATTAGACACTAATAGAAAAGTTTAGCAATAAATACACAGTTCAAATTTTTGTTTAGTTCTTTAGAATTAATTCCATCATTATGTGTAGGAAATGCATTTCTAAGAGAGAGACATAATTTGCTATGCATTCTTTAAAAAATTTTACTTGTACTATTCAAGAAAGTGGAGGTTATAAAAATTTGAATAAAACAAATTGGAAGGCACAGTGATGTTTAGAGTAGTGGCTTTTGTTTGAACAGGGCTCAAACTGTTATTGGGAAATTAATTATTGGCACAAAATAATAATGCTATCTTTATTTAATATATCACCTTTAATTTATCCATAATTTATTTATTTAGTGCTTCATAACCACCATCACTCAATAATACTATCTAACATTTTTCTATGATAACTGTGTATAAGTACAAAGATTTTTTATATGAATCATCTAATTTAATTCTTTCATAGAACTATAGCAAGGTATTATTATTATTCTCATTTCTGATATCAGGAATATTGACAGAGACTATCCTCAGAAAATTCACAGAGAATTTCAACAACTTGCCCTAGATCAAACAGCTAATTAATAGCAAGCTGGGAAGCAAGCAACCCCTAAGTCATCACATTATAAACCTTAAACTTGCATAAGGTTATATGCCAATTATATATCTAAAAAGCTGGGGGGAAACCAATGAACTGCTGTAAATACTGAATATTATTCTTAAAAAAACTCCACCTTATTATCAAAGTTGAAGGCAGTGAATGCCTTGTTAAATTCTTATACTCCACAGCTATCTAGTGGCCAAAAATTGGAATCTAAGTCTTAAAATTCCCAAATCCCCCACTCAGTTCTCTTTTAGCATGATGGTAATTAATTTGGAGGAGAAGATGCAGCACTTCTAGAGTTATGAAAGGCAGAATTAAAAAGGACAAGCATAGCTGTAATGGAGTACTGCTTTATGCATGTTTGGAGTCAGAGAACACATACCAGTTTTCATTGCAGCCTGTGTGACATGTGGGGCAGTGTTCACAGAAGCGGCCGAAGCTTCTAGGATCAGTGCACTCGCACCTGCCACATACACACGTGCCTCTTCCACTGCACACTTGGCCCTTTGGATTGACGCAGTGCTGGGCTGATGTTGATGGGCACTGGCACCGATCTCCTTCCCAGCCGCTGAAGCACTGGCATCTGCCTGCTTCACATTCTCCGTGCCCTGCAACAGACACCACAGGACCTAAGTTATTGGGGCCACCGACTTTGTGAAGCTTTTCCAAATGTGAATTCCCCTCCCATTTCCATGGAAACACACTGACAGTGAAGTGAGTGCAAACAACATCATTTTCTACTTGTCTGACATAAACAATGCCAGGATGTAGTGTCTACTTCCAAAGCTGTTATAGTGTAATCTCCTGATGCTATTTTATTGTGCTGACAATTGTGAAGTCTGCCCAACTACATGAAAGTCACTGTATATTCAGTTTTAAGTTAAAAACACAAATATAACTAAGCTACCAAGACTGAAGTAATGTTAATTGCCTGACTTGAAAACAGGGGTATTTGATTAATAGCTTCCATAATTTATTCTCTTTGTCTCTCCTTATTGCCAAGGGCCTGAGGCAAACCTTCTAGTGCTTCAGTTCTGGAAGTTTAAAGATAAGATTTCTAGAGAAGCCAA
This sequence comes from Myotis myotis, assembly GCF_014108235.1. Classification (NCBI taxonomy): domain Eukaryota; kingdom Metazoa; phylum Chordata; class Mammalia; order Chiroptera; family Vespertilionidae; genus Myotis; species Myotis myotis. The sequence goes on from NW_023416315.1 coordinate 26,002,731, forward strand.
ACTAATCGTTTCACGTCTTCAGGAGATCAGTTGGCAGGGACCATCAAAAGTATGCTGTGCACTATTATTATGGGGTATTGAGAGAAAGCAAGGTGTGGTAGATGTGGATGTTTGTTGGGGTTGGGGCATTTATGCCAACAAATAAGGAAAAACACTAGTTATATGTAGTTAATGCATTTTAGATTGCAGAAGTATCCAAGATTTAATATGCTAATGTGAACTAGAAGTCTTCAAGAGGGGGTACATTTTATAGGATTATGTAGTGTTTTTCAGGCTTATTTAGCCACAGGCTCCTCCCTCCCTCTCTCTTTCACCCTTCATCTCTCCCTCCCTACCTGCCTCCCTCTCTGCCTCCCTCCCTCTATTGCAGAGCACTTAACAAGGTAACTGTTACATAGAGTTTACTGTTGGATTGGCTAAATTTGCTAGGCGTAAAATTAATGAGGTTCAGACCAAACAAATGCCTGCCAGACCCTGTTCCCTGTAAGCAGGCTGCACCACTGATCCTAGGCAGCCGACCTATGAACATATGTTTTTATTCTCAAAGGAAACTAGTGAAGAAAATGCTTGTCAGCCTACAGTTTGCACTTACAATTTATATACAAATAATTCAAAGCAGATTCTCAGCTGCCTGTGTGTCAGTAGTATCATAGTCATATAGAAGAGCGCCAGTAAATTAATTTTTGATATCTATATATATATAAAAGGCTAATATGCTAAGTGTCTGTCCAGATAATGACGTCACTTAGCAATGCCTGGCTTCCTCTCCCTAGTGACGACTAGCCTCCTTGCAGTTCTTTCAGCCCAGATTTTATAGCCAGGTTGAAACATTTCACACTTTAACCAAATGTATGTGAAGCGTTTTCCAGTGACTCATCTCATTTGATCCTCACAGAAGTCCTGGAGTAGATAAGAGATTTAGAAAGCTTAGAAACTCGACCTGACTGAAAAGAAGTAAGAACTGGTGGACCTTGAGAATGACTTCAGGTTTTCTCACTGTGCAGAATATAGTCAAACACTACTGCAGTTAAATATTTTACCCTTTGTTCTCTCTGTGTGATCTACAATAATAATCTGCTTGGTATTGATACTTACTGCTGTGTTGCTGATAATTACTTGAAAGAGAAGTTGGGGTGCTTCACTGGGCTGGAAAAAGTTTAGTTACATCAGAAAGCAGGTCTAATTAAGAAACTTTAATATATATATATATATATGTATATATATATATATATATATGGCTAAGTTGACTCGCAATATGATGTGCGATACATATAAAGCTCTTGCTGGCACCGATCGCCCACGTGTGTTTCAATCTGTCAGTGTCAATCATAAATTTGGTTGACACTTCTATTATAGAGAAAGGGTGAATAGTGATATTAAAATATTTCTTCTAATTTCCTTTCAATGTGCACGAATTCGTGCACCAGGCCACTAGTTTTATTATAAACAGAGGCTGGGATTTTCAATGCATTTCAAACTACTTTGAGATATCGACAGCTGTGGGAAAGGATCTCAGATTCTTTCTCTTCCCTCTCCCAAACAGGATTAGCTCTAAAAAATTAGCAGATAATTACTGCTTTGTTTTAAAGTCATCTATAATCCATTTTACCTATGATAGCAGGTTAAGCTGAACACATGTTTAAAATATAAAATATTTTGTGTATGTAATAGAATAAAAAGGCAATATGCCATTGCATATTTATGTGATACAGGGCAAAATTTTAGCTTACACCCAAAAAATTTATTTTGTATAGCTTTTTTACTTTCCATATGCTTATGACAATGAAATATTTATCAATAATTTAATTAATGTTTGTTTACCAAAATGCAAATACTAAAAAGGCATTTTAACAATAAGTGGATTTAGCGCACTGTCACAGAAAAATTAATTCATTGAAAAACAAGTGATTTGTATTAATTTTTAAGTGCTGCAGATTTTCTGGACTCTAACCTCTAGATGGCAGTAAACTGAATTAGCCAGAAAGTACTTAGGTTTCTGTTTTAAAATTTGGTCTGTAGGGGCCTCTGGGACTACTCTTCTAGATTACTAATGAAATGAAACCACTATTTTCTTGAAGAATGCTGTCTTTTGACAATTTTGTGTCTGGTATTGTTCCAAAAATAAACTGGAGAGTTTTAAATAACTACAACTTTTCAATATCACCTATAATAATGCATTAAGCATTTTCCAATGAATGAAAAGTGTATTTTTATAGCTCACTATACTCTGAGCAAGCTAGAGGGAGTGACCACTTATGAGAATGAATCAGATCCTCCTAGAAGAATACCCTGATTATAGAAAGCCTCTCAGACATCATCTGTAATTTCCTTTTCTGGCATATATCTTCACAAGGGCAAGTCATACTTGAGAATAACAACTCATTATTGTTTTTTTATTTTTAACTACTTACTGCATACAATTATTTAAGATATAAATATCAGACTCATGTGATATAAATTTGTTGCCATGCCTTAATTTCACAGACTCTGAAACTTTAAAAAATTAAATTCAGATTCAGGGTTAGTAATTATAAAGCTGTGATTTAAAGATACTTTAACATATATGCTAATTTAATAGTGACTAGTGAAAACTGCATGTATATTTATATATTTATACTCACCAGCACACAGATTTCCTTGGTGATATGGACAAGAGAAATCATCCTTTTCACAGTATTTTCCATATACTTTTCCAAGCTTAGTTTTATGACACAAACATTTCCCACAAATACAAACTCCTCGACCGCTGCAAAAAGGTTGATCCTTGTGTGACTTGCAACTCTCAGAAGGGACTTGATCTTCATCAAAATGACATTTATTCTCATCACACTGGAAACACTTGGAGTCTAGTAAAGTTTCATCTACACACTTTCTTTTAGGTCCTCTGATTTCATCACACTGACAGCTGCAGTTTCTGTGTATATGAATTTTAGTGGTTTCATTGAAACCAATAGGTTTGATCATTGCATAGCTTTTTCCTCCTGTGACATCACATTTTTTCATTGTAACTGTTACATTGAAAAGAACCTAAATTTGGGGTAGGGGAAGAGAAAAATATATGTTTTGATTATTTTTATTACCAATATTATATCTGTTAATGATATTTTGAATCAACATTCCATCTTACAGAAATTAATATTTATAAATTGCACATGCACTCTTTCATACATAGATATAACATCCCTCTTTAATTTTACTTGTTTCCTAATTAATGAACTAGAGAGTTAAAGGATGCATTGATTGCTACTTTCTCTGATTTAGTCAAGGAAAAAATATCCAGGACTCTTACTCTCAGTACTTCAGATATCAATGCAAGGTGATACATTTGTCTTAGTGGAGAGGTTTAGTCCATAACGAAGAATCTGGGCTGGGAGATATTGGTTCCCTTATGAAACTACAGAATTTCTTTCTCTTGTCAAATTTTTCCTTTTTATCTATTTTTATTTTTTGAACACAATTGGTTTTATGTGTCTATTTATATTTGTTAACCCACCTTATGATCTAAGGTATTTTGACAAATAAGATTATATGGTTTTTTCCATGTTAGACTGAAATCTGTTATAATTTAAAAATAATCTGTACTAGACTTTTTGTTTGGAATAGAGATAAATATATATAAAGATATAAATATAGCCGGAACCGGTTTGGCTCAGTGGATAGAGCGTCGGCCTGCGGACTGAAAGGTCCCAGGTTCGATTCCGGTCAAGGGCATGTACCTGGGTTGCGGGCACATCCCCGGTGGGAGATGTGCAGGAGGCAGCTGATCGATGTTTCTCTCTCATCGATGTTTCTAACTCTCTATCTCTCTCCCTTCCTCTCTGTAAAAAATCAATAAAATATATTAAAAAAAAAAAAAAAGATATAAATATAGGTAGATGGGTATCTATCTATCGATATTTCTATATATCCCAAACAAAAAGCCTAGCACAAATATATATGATACTATGAAATATCTAAATTTAGGCTTATATATTATATATATATGAATTGAAATCAGAATCAGTCTCATAACATTAAAGTCAATGCAGTTGGTGTTGTATTTGACAAATTTTTTGTCTTTAAGAATGTTAAGGATTAATAGATATGTACAATAATATATTACTGCCAGTATTAATAGTAGAGCAAAATGTAGGGTTTATATAATTAAAAGGTCATATAACTCTTCCTAAGAGTCAAACTGTTTGTATTGTTTACTGAAAGTGAGGAGAACGAATTAAAATAATTAATAACATCAAACAGCATTAGAAATGGAAGCAAAGGGAATTATAAATCTCCTAGTCCAAGCTATTCATTTAAATATGAGGCAACTGATGGCTCAAGAGGTAAATGACTCACTGGAAATCACTTCATCCAAGAATAATTCCCTTTAAAAGCATGGTTTGGTGTGTTTACTCTCTATTGTGCTGGTCACTAGAGAATCTCTATCTCCTCTGGTCCTGTTTCCTGATGCTACCTTAATCTGGGCCTCTCTTTTCTACATTTCATCCTTTCTTAGTTAAATGATGACACTTCTTTTTTATTGTTCTAACAAATTTCCCTACCTCCTCCTAGATCATATGAGTGTACTAGAGGCCCGATGCATGAAAATCCGTGTAAGAGTAGGCCTTCCTTCTCCTGGCTGCTGGCACCGGCTTTCCTCCAGCACCTGGGACCCGGGCTGGCTTCCCCCTGGCCCTGGCTTCGTCAGGAAGGACATCGGAATAATGTCTGGTCTAATTAGCATATTTCCCTTTTATTATTATATCACAAAATGAAATAATCACAATAACATAGTGAAAGATTTTGGAATTCTTAGTCTTTATCAACTGCTCCATAACTCCCATTCTTTTCTGTGGCTTATTCACCTTCAGTTTCACATTTGCTCTGAGAATTTTCAGATTTGAAACCAAAAAAATTATTGTCATCATCGTAAGTGCAGACACTACTTATGTGAGGAGCTGTGATTTCCCAATATTTAATGGCTGTGACACCTAGATTTAAAGATATTGTCATTGAATAAGTATTTAATATAATAATATACTTAACTTGAGAGTTTGAGAGAACAGTCAATAAAGTTAAAACAAGTAGGAACTTTGCAAAGAGACAATAAAAGTTACTTTGAAGTCTAAATAAGATCCTTGGGGTCAGAGGCAAGTAAGTTTTCGGGATGTTTTGATTTTCTGTGAGGAAGCATACCAAACAGCTTAGTTTACTTGAAATAGGGAAAACGCGCACCCACATACTTCGTCATTGCTCGTTACATTTCTGCATCCTTCTGTGCCTTGCCTTCTGGTCCCATCTGGACAGATCGCGGTAATGTTTAAATAGATGCCTTTTACCTGGTTTTCCACCTGAACTTTCACTTCTGAAATAAGTTTCTGTAGAGACATCATTTTTAAATTTTATACTATAGCATTATCAAATGTAAGCAACTAACAGTTTTATTGTCATTCTAGATTTAACTTAAGATTCTGTCTCTATGAAAGGATGAATAAAAACATCATTTCCACATAATAACCCAATTATATTTGAAATATGTAAGAAATACTGAAGATTAAACTATCTGCATTTAATTGCTCTATTTTAAGTATGTTTCCATGCATTTCTTTCATTTTGATAACTTCAAAGATAAATCTTACTCAGCCTGTTACAAAAATAATCATTTAATCCAATAATATTTATATTATGTAATAAAATTTAAATAAAATATTGAGAACACATACCATCAAAGAGGGTAAATCTTGACAGCTTAAAATCTGAAACATGCTTCTGACCTTTACAACTGTTCAAGAAACATTTCAGTTTCAAATACTTGAGATTATCATGAAGGCTAAAATGCCTTATTAATACAAAATTGAAAAGAAATTTTTGGGAGGCAATTTCTATACAATAGGCAAAAGAATTACCTGCCCAATATGGTCCTATATTAGTAAGTTCTCCATGAATGGCCTAGGATTTTTGCCAAGTTCCCGAGGCTTGTTTGTGTCAATCAAATCTGTTCCAATTCCTAATACTGAACTAGATCCCCTTACTGAGCAGAAAACCATCCACTTATTTGTGCAAACTTTGAAAAATCATTTATGTAATGCCATTTATGTAAATGTATCAAGCACACACTAATTTCTTCCATTACAATCTCTGAGTTCCAAAAATTCTAACTACATTAAATATATACTGTAGATCTGTATGTATTTTCATTTTATAAAACTAAGAGTCTACACATGCTAAAATCCTTAACATATACTTGTAAACAAAAGGAAGGAAAAAGATGATGTATAGACCTAAGGAAAGAGTTAGTGGATGGATATGAAGAAAATAAAATAATTTCTACTGTCTTCCAATTCTTTTACTTAAGTAATTTTTCTTCAAGTGTATATTCAATAAAAACATGTATGCTAATTACAATTAATCATGGAATTATGGTAGTGACTCTTTAAAACAGGATACTTCCTCAAATTAGTAAATTTTATTTTGGGTTAGGTAAGACTATATTAGCCACATTTTTTGTCTCCCAAAGAGCTCATTCATTATAATCACTTAATTGAACAATTTCGGCAAACCAAAACTTTTAATGGTATACAAATAGGGTTGATATGGTGATGATTTGACAGGTCAGAAGGAAATTCCTCATATGCTGAGTGCTCTTCTGAAATTCTGCATATCTTATAACCTTGAACTAGTTATACCAATGTTTTCAAGCAGGGTGTTGAAGACAAATATCTAAAGTGTTGATCACTTTTGGAATTTAGAAGTTAAGCTCCAGACACAGGCTTAAGCTTCACTTTTAATGACTAAAAGGTACAGAGGTAGAATCTATTTTTTGTAATGTATAATTGTTTTATTCAATATATTTTCCCTTAATTTCAGCTAAATTACTATTGTTTTTAGAGTTATGATTTTTATGTCATTTTAATTCTACTGATGTTGTTGATGTAAAAGATAAAAAAATAAAATGTAATTAGTACATTCACCATGTACTAAATGTGTATGTACTTTTATAAAATTCTTAAAAATGAAGTGCAAAAAGTGAAAGGTTAGAATGAAAATATTTTTATTCTTTTTTCCATCAATGAATTGTGAGTTGTTTCTGTTGGACTGTGAAAACAAAATGAAATTTCAGAAGAATTTTGAAAATATAGATATATAAAATAATAACAGAATTTCAACTTAAGGAGATTACTTAGCCAGAGTAAGTTTTTGTTAGATTTACTAGTATTTTTCATTGTTTAAGGTTAATCAGAACTGCAATTAGCTTAAGGCTTCACATACCTACCCTAGGCAAATAAGAAACCTAAGACCAAATGCTGCTGTTTCCTTTTCATTGGTGCAGCCTGATACCAAGGCAAGTCTGTCAATTTATATTAGTTGTTTGAGGTAATAGGTGGATTCATATTATAAAAACTAGGGTGGCTTCTAATACTGTGAACTCCTTCCTTATTTTGATTATTCTTGAGAACAAACTATGGATGGGAATGAATTGTACACACTGTTGATTTTCTTTGATAAGAAGCTCCTCCAGTCCTAATGTTTGTTTGTAATAGTGAGAAAGAAATAGAATTAAAAATACATTCATAACCAATGTACATAAGACACTGGGGGATAGGGGAGGCTAGGGGACTGTCTAGGGCGGGGGGGGGGGGAATGGACACATATGTAATACCCTTTGTATTACTTTAAGCAATAATAAAAAAAAAATACATTTCCTTACTTCATTCAGTGTATTTTTGGATATACAAACAGCTTTTTGGTAAAAAAAAATCTCACAGGATTTATTTTCCTTTAAAAACTTTTTTCACAAGATTAATTTTCTTTTTTTAAAAAAGGAAGTTTAAACAAGTCCTTCATTTTCTATCCTGTGTCTACTTTCTGTCTTTCCCATCTGTACCCAAGTTGAAGGCAGATGTTGCATGGAGAAAATGAGTAGAGAAGCCTGGGATTTCTCATAATGCTTGGGCTACTATTTCTGCTATTCAACTCTACTGTGTCAGAAAGGGAATCAGAGAAATTTGGGAAGTGAGACTTTATTAATTGTCCATGAATTTAAGGTATAATAAAGCATGTCTTTGGACGCTATGTAAAATTAAAACAAAAGAACACAAAACAAAATGGGTGGCATCACTTGGGGTCTGGGGTTAAGGAAGACCTGGATTCTTTTCCTGCTTCTTCTGCTTGTTAGTTGTCTGACCTTTGCTTAGCTTCTTTGGGGGTCTACAAATGCATAATGGGAATACTCATCCCTGCCTTATATGTCAGGTGTGCAGATTAAATGAGGTCACATGTGAAAAGTAACTGGTTCTTAGTGGAATTAAAGTAACAGTCACTATTATAACAACATCCTAACAGAAAATTCTTTTCAGGAATGACAAAGGTTGAAAGAGCAGCTGTTTCTTTACATCTTGGCATTTGGCATCCACTCTTCATAGCCTGGAGACAGCATACAACTGTCAATAAAATAGAGTATCTCTTAAGGTGATTCTTTTGCTCAAAGTAGTTTTATAAAACTGCTAAAATAACTGATTGGACAATCAAGTGATTGATCCAGGAAACCCTCTTAGTAATCTCTATATCCCAGGTTTTCATTTTATCTGACAGGTTGCCACTTTAAATACCAGTATGGATTTCTTACTTTATCTTCATGATATACGAAGTTGTGAAATATCTTGGTAAAAAGTGTATTCTATAGTCCTGATTTGCTGACTCACTGAATGTTTGATTTGGAAGGAAATTTAGATTTCCTGCAGCCCAACCTGGATTTATTGTCAGTGAGACACACTGAGGCACATAAGGCTGAAGTGACTTCCCCCCAAGGTTCCATGGCTTGTCAGTGGGAGAGCCAGGACTGAATTAGCTTCTCAATTCTAAATGTAATGTTCTTCCTACCACGCCTTTCAAGATGATATGGCACTAGTTTGTACCTTGTCATAGAAACTGGGGTTAAAAATTATTTGGAATATATATGTACATACCTGATAGGCTTCTACTACCAAATTATTAAGGTTTGCAGCCTTGGATTCTATTTCACCGGCAATGGTACCAGGCAAGAGGGGTAGAAGGTCCTAGAACATATACCAATAAAATTTATTAATGACAATTAATAAATGGTTTAGCAATGGTTTAGCAGTCAACAAGTATAAAAATTCTCATAGTTACCAGTGAGCAGTGACATTACATGAGTCAAAAAATATGAGAAAAGAAGATGGTGTGTATATGTGTATATGCAAGAGTGTGTATGCATGTACAAATTACATGCTGACCTAAAACCCAATCAAAGTACAGGCCAGCATTTCTCAAAGTATATTCCATGGAACATAGTATCAAGAGATTTTAAAAATGAAAGGGTCCTAAGAGAAAGTAAGTTTGCCAAGTTCTACACATGGTTTCTTTCACTTAGAGACTCAAAACGTACATTTGCAAATTAAAGGTTCAGAGAAGTCCTGCAATTCAGAAATGATTTAGCATTATTTAGTGCAGCATTTCCTACCATTTCTTTTAAAAAAAATATATTTTTTGATTTAAGAGAGGAATGGAGAGGGAGAGAGAAACAGAAATATCAATGATGAGAAAAAAATCACTGATCAGCTGCCTTACATGCCCCATTCAGGGAATCAAGCCCTCAACCCGGGCATGTGCCCTGACCAGGAATCGAACTGTGACCTCCTGATTCATAGGTTGACATTCAACCTCTGAGCCACACCAGCTGGGCTCCCACCATTTCTTTATTACAAAATTCTTTTGTTATGTAACATATATAAACATTTTGTAGAATGACTGTTTCATGGAATGAACTTTATCACGTGTTGGCCCAGACTGGAGAAAAAAATAATAGTTACAAGTGGAAGCTTCATGTAGTAGGTGTTCTTGATGGATCTTTTTAATTACTGAATAATTATGGAGAAGACTCTACGTATTCCTGGTGAGAAAGCAAAGCCTTAAGGGTTTATCTGAATTATAGATAAAATAAGAACAGAGAAGAAACCAGTCTGATTAGAGTGAAGGATGCATAACTAACCTACAAGGAATCAGATTATGGAAAGTCTTGAAATCCATTTATACACTCATTTTTGTCATTCATAAGTATTAAGTTCCTGCTGTATGCCAGCCACTATGTAGACACTAACAACTTGGAATTGTAGGTAATAGGGAAAATGTATTACCTGTACATTTTAAAAATCCATTTGTAAAACCTTTGTTGAGCACCTATTGCGTACCACTTTGGAAACGCTAAATTGCTAGGCCACTTACTTTCCATTCTTTTTTTTTTTAAAATATATTTTATTGATTTTTTATAAAGAGGAAGGGAGAGGGATAGAGAGTTAGAAACATTGATGGGAGAGAAACATTGATCAGCTGCCTCCTGCACACCTCTTACTGGGGATGTGCCCACAACCAAGGTACATGCCCTTGACCGGAATTGAACCTGGGACCCTTCAGTCTGCAGGCCGAAGCTCTATCCACTGAGCCAAACCGGCTAGGGCTACTTTCCATTCTTAAGGATCCCACTGGTACATAAATAACAACTTCACAAAACAATGTCCACATGAAGCAAAAGAAGGAATGCACAGACCCTAATGGGAGGGATATCCAGGAAGCATTTGAGGGTTGCTGAAGGTTGTCAGGGACTGCTTCCTGGAGGAGGTTACACATGAGCTGTGTCTTAAAGAATGAGTAAGATTTAGTCAAGTAACAAGGGAGAAGGGCTTCCAGGCATGGTAGGTGCATGGCAAGAACATTGGCACAAATGATAGAGCTTGGTGAATGGTGTGCACAGGAAAATTAGAAGCATGGCTGGGGGGACAGATGTAAGACAAAAATAGTAGGGGATGAGTCCAGAGAGGCAAGCAGGGACCAGATGGTCTCTTATGCTACATTAAAGAATTGTTCCTTTATATTAGAGGGAATCCTGAGAATATTTTACCTTAGGGAGCACTTTGGTCACACTTGTGATTTAAATAAATCTAAATGTGTTCCCTCATCTTTACAATTGGGCATATTATTTATATTACCCTCATTATTAAGAGTTGTTAAGAATATTAAATGAATTAATAAACTTGGTGCCTGACAATAATAAGTACAGTGGGGCCTTGACTGACGAGTTTAATTCGTTCTGAGACCGAGCTCATTAAGGAGCTCGTTAAGGAGCTTGTTAACTCAAATTACTCTGTCAACTCAATGCAAAAAATCAGCCGAGAGACAGCTGGTATCTCAAAAAACTCGTTAGTCAGGACACTCGTAAGTCAAGGCCCCACTGTATTCAATAAGTGGAAGCTGTTACTGTCATTAATAAAGTGGTTTGGGCATTGGATTTGGACAAGAGTCCTACTTCTGTGGATGTTAATGGTTGTTACATTAAAAGGTGGGTTAGGTATTTACATTTGGGAAAATAGTGAATTAAATGAAGTTTCACTATAGATTTCTAAGGAAAGAAACTATGATTAAAGTAGTGCTTTCAGATGGTCAATATGATAAGTAGCCAGGTATTATGGAAGCTAACGGAGGGAACACCGGCTTCAGGCAAATGGAAATGGGTTCAAGTATATATTGAAGACAAATTAAAATGTAGTTTATCTGAAGTATTAAAAAAATAAGTAAAAGGCATCAAGAGTAAGGAAGCACAAGGATGACAAAGGAGATGAAGGAAATCCAAGAACAGACATGTGCAATGAAAATTAGGGTGTAACAGCATCATGGAAATGAAGAAAAAAAGGGTTTCTTGGAAGAAAGAACCTAAGACTGCAAAAAGCAAGCTATAGTAGGGTACAGAAGAATAGTGTTGGTGGAGGGGGATGATGGTCCCGTGATGCTGCCAGAATGACATATCTGCCAAATGTCTATTCTGCTTGTGGGTCTCTCCTAGCCAGAAGGATTCTGGACATAAGATTATTCTTATGTGGGAAGGCTCTGGCTGGTCAGCCACTTCCATGGCTCCTCTTGTTCTTTTTTTTTTTTTTTTTTTGGATGACCTTGACCAAATCTAGGTAAGCTGCTGCTATTGACAAGCTGATATTCCCCAACATAATCCTATATAATAAAAGCCTAATATGCTAAGTGTCCGGTTGTCCGGTTGTCCGTTCAACCAATCAAAGTATAATATGCTAATGATATCCTAAGGCTGCTCAACTGCTCGCTATGACGTGCACTGACCACCAGGGGACAGATGCTCTGATTGGTAGGTTAGCTTGCTGCTGGGGTCCAGTAGATCGGGACTGAGTGAGACGGGCCGGACATGCCCTGGAGCCCTCCCACAGTCCCTCCCCGGCTGGCCAACCTCCCACATCTCTTCCTGGCCCTGATTGTGCACCAGTGGGTCCGTTGGCCTAGCCCAGGGGTGGGCAAACTTTTTGACTCAAGGGCCACAATGGGTTCTTAAACTGGACCGGAGGGCTGGAACAAAAGCATGAATGGAGTGTTTGTGTGAACTAATATGAATTCAAAGTAAACATCTTTACATAAAAGGGTACAGTCTTTCTTTTTTTTAAGTTTTATTCATTTCAAACGGGCTGGATCCGGCCCACGGGCCGTAGTTTGCCCACGGCTGGCCTAGCCTGTGCCCTCTTGCAATCTGGGACCCCTCAGGGGATGTTGGAGAGCCAGTTTTGGCCTGATCCCGCAGGCCAAGCCAAGGGACCCCACTGGTGCATGAATTCGTGCACTGGGCCTCTAGTCCTATCTAATAAAAGAGAAAGATGGTAATTGGCATACGACCGCTACCCTTCCCATTGGCTAATCAGGGAGATATGCAAATTAACTGCCAGCCAAGATGGCAGCCGGCAGCCAGGCAGCTGATGCAAACAGGGAGGCTTGCTTGCTTCAGTGACTGAGGACTCCAACGTTCCTTGCCTGACTTGCCGGCCTCTCAGCTGCAACTCTAAGCAACTATGTTGCAAATATAGAAGCTAAAAAAACCCCCAGAAACCTGCTTTACTCAGCCGGGCTTCAGCCAGCCGGACCGCAACATTGTACCAAATACAGACTGTAAACAAAGGCCAGAAACCTGTTTTCAGCAGCCGAGGCCTCAGAGCTAAAGCTGGCCTAGAATAAAAAAAGAAAAAAGAAAAAAAGGAGCGGTTGGGAGCTTCAGTCACCCGTCAGCCTGAAAACGGCCCTCAGCCCCTCAGCCACACTGGCCAGGCACCCCAGTGGGGACTCCCACCCTGATCCAGGACACCCTTCAGGGCAAACCAGCCAGCCCCCACCTGTGCACCAGGCCTCTATTCTATATAGTAAAAGGGTAATATGCCTCCCAGCACCGGGATCAGTGGAGCCGCGAGGCCTCCCAGCACCGGGATCAGCGTGACACGGTGCAGCGCCCTAACCCCCTGATCGGCCCTGCTCTGTGGGTGATAGAGGGCGGCGCCCCAACCCCCCCCCCCCATGGGCCCTGCTCTGTGTGTGATGGGGTAGAGGCATAACCTCCCCATCGGCCCTCCCTAAGTGTGACAGTGGCGGTGCCTCAACCCCCTGATCGGCCCTGCTCTGTGGATGATAGAGGGCGGCGCCCCAACTCCCTGATCCGCCCTGCTCTGTGTGTGACAGGGGGCGGTGCCCCAACCCCCCTGATGGGCCCTGCTCTGTGAGTGACAGTGGGGAGCTCCTCAACCCCCTGATCAGCCCTGCTCTGTGTGTGACAGGGTACGGAGCCCCAACCCCCCTGATGGGCCCTGCTCTGTGCATGACAGGGGACAGCGCCCCAACCCCCTGATCCACCCTGCTCTGTGTGTGACAGGGGGCGGTGCCCCAACTCCCCTATTGGCCCTACTCTGTGCGTGACAGCGGGGAGCTCCTCAACCCCCTGATCGGCCCTGCTCTGTGCGTGACAGGGGGAGCTCCCCAACCCCCTGATCAACCCTGCTTTGTGTGTGACATGGTACGGAGCCCCAACCCCCCTGATGGGCCCTGCTCTGTGCATGACAGGGTGCAGCGCCCCAACCCCCTGACCCGCCCTGCTCTGTGCGTGACGGGGTGGTGCCACAACTTCCCTATTGACCCTGCCTTGAGTGTGACAGGGGCGGTGCCCCAACCCCCCAATCGGCCCTACCCTGAGCGTGACTGAGGGTGGCATCACAACCTCCAGATCCGCCCTGCTCTGTGCATGACTGGGGGCAGCGCCCCAACTCCCCAGTCGGCCCTGCTCTGAGCCCGACCAGGGGCTGCACCTAGGGATTGGGCCTGCCCTCTGCCACCCGGGAGCAGGCCTAAGCCAGCAGGTCGTTATCTCCCGAGGGGTCCCAGACTGCGAGAGGGCACAGGCCGGGCTGAGGGACCCCCTCTCCCCCCCGAGTGCACAAATTTTTGTGCACTGGGCCTCTAGTCTATTATAAAGAACTAGCACATAAGCAGGACTCTAGATGTAAAAGGTGTAGTTGGAGTGTGAACTATTTTTACATTATTGCCACAGTTAGTACCACATTAAGTATCTGTGCCCACACTTGATGCTAGTTGCTATCAAGAAAATTTATACTTCATCCTAACTTAAGACACTGTGTAGTATACATTAGTTAATACAGTATTCAATTTAGATTATACAAAGTACAATAACTCTAGAATTTTTACCTGGGGTTTGAAGAAGTATTCTAGTTTCAACTACCAAAGCAAACATTTTAATTTTTGTATTTGGGAATGAACATACCTTATACCAATGGAACTGTTTTCCTTGAACTGCAAAGATGACATTAATGTTGTTGTCTATTAACTTTTCTGAGAGTTGGCCTAGCGAGGGATGTTCCTGTTAATGGACAATGAAATAAAGAAGGGAGTGAACTTTAGTAGCTTGATCCCACACATATCCAAACATTTCTTAGGAGGGAAACCACATGGCTGACATAAAAACGTGTTTTGTTGGGAAGGGTTATGGTTTTACTGGAGACATTTAAATTGTTTAAAGAAATAAAATCAACATCAATGTATTAAAGAATATTTTATAGACAAAAGCTCCATGAAAGCTTACAGCATTTGTCTAATGAAAAGGGATGAATTTAACATAGTACACAAAGTATTAAGTGCCTCTTTAGATTAACATTGCGATCAAAGTGATATAACTGAAAGATAATTTAATATTCAGACAGATATATTAGTGACAATCACATTCTGAAGCAAAATTCAATAAAAAGTGTTTAAATGCAAGTATGTGCATATGCATACACATTTATATACACATAAATATTAGTATATGTATATATTTAATATATATGATATAGTACAAACTCTGCTTAAAAGCAGAAAACCCTGTACTCAAATTCCAAGTTGTCACTTTATGATAAAAGTTCTATCTCAGGTCCATCCTCTCTAGCATGTGAATGGTATCTGATTCCATTATTGCTGGCAAGATGAAAAAGATAACAATAGTATGTGAACTATTTAGTGCAGCTTCTTTCATAGAGTAGGTACTCAAACTAATAGCAATTATCATTATTTTACTTCCCTCTATAGTTTACAGATCTCTCAACGTATTATTCTACTTAACCTTTTTGTCACATATATATTATAAATCTGTTTTACTTTGATAAATAAAACTTACATAGAGCCAACTGTGACATTCTTTGTAGTAGTGAGAAAGCTTGGGATGAGTAGAAGGGGAATGAAATTTATTTTAGTATATATGAGAAATCTGACAATTTGGAAATTGGTACATCTAGTGATATTGTTAGATATTGTAGTTGATATTTTTTCTTTCTGTAAATGCTCTTCTAGAAATTAAACTCATAATCTCAAATAACAACTTCATACCACACACCTCTCAGAGAGGTGATGTCAAACTTTACCTGCAGTGGTCCCCAGTGCCTAGTTACATTAGCCACAGATCATGTCATGTGACTGAGCTTAATTAGTATCATGTGGCTCAAGTTCAAATTACTATGTAGTTTTTATTCCCCCTTTTAGCCTCCAATTCTAATTGTGTTTGTTTAAGGGAAACTTTTGTCAAACCATCTTGGTTAACATTTCTGTATTTTGGCAAATAAGTGAACTTAGTAAAAACTAATTTTATTAATTTTGCTTATAGCCTAAGTTCTATGACCCATATATTAAATGTATATACAAAGACGTAGAAGATAGCCTTGTGCTTAAAATACTATCACTAACATGAGTAACTTCTATGATCTGAATATTTGTGTCTCCCTCCCGAAATTCATGTCTTGAAATCCTAACCCTCAAGGCGATGGTATTAGGAGGAGGGCCTTTGGGATATGATTATGTCATGAAGGTGGAGTCCTCATGAATGGATTAGTTCCCTTATAAAAGAGGGCCAGTAGGAAAAGCTCCCTTGCCCTTTTCACCATGTGAGGTTACAGCTGGAAGTGTCGCCTATGAAACAGATAGTAGGCTCTCACGAGACTCTGAATCTGCCAGTGCCTTGTTCCTGGACTACCCACTCCCCAGAACTGTAACATTTAGGTTGTTAGTAAGCCCCCCAGTTTATGGGTTTTTGTTACAGCAGTCCAAATGGACTAAGATAATAACCAGAAAAAATATGCTTTTTTTGGTATATAATTTATAATTGCTGTGGTAGAAGCAAATCAAATTTTTATGAACTGCATTTAAATGTGATATGAAGCCAATTCATGAAGTTGAAAAAGTATTAGCACATGGATTTCCATAAGAAAAATTTTGCCCAGAGCAATTCGTAAAATATAAATTGAAAGTAATGGAAAAATAATTTCCAAAAAATATAAATATAATATAATAATAATAAATATAAATATAATAATAAAAAATGTAAATATAATAATTTCCAAAAAATATAAATTCTACCAGGTAAATTCTTACTCCTTGTTCCTAATAATATATACACTCTTAAAATAAATGCATGACAGTTTGCATAATGCTAGTAAATTAAAGAGAACAAGTAAAGGAAAGGCAAGTCTAGCTGTATTGGGTGTATTTCTAAATGGGAGCAACTACTTTTCAAATATTTTTGCTTTGACAAAAAAAATAATAACAATTTGCCAAGCATTCCCCTTCTTAATTTTTAAAACCATTCATATTTTAAGGAAAATTAAATCCATATGTTTTTAAACTAGCTTACACTAAACTCACAGTCCAAGATATAAGCAGCTTTTGAAGCCTTCTTAATCTCTTTCCCCTTCCAAAAATAGGAAGTTACGTTGACCAAAAGTACACAAAATTTAAGTCTAGAAAGTTCTAGTTTGGTCAAAAGCTCATTAAAAAAAAAGGTCAGCTGGACTTTTAAGCTTAAAAGAACGCATTTATTTTGAACCCTAAAAATAAATCTATTTTAAAAGAAAATTCCAAGTACCTTGATGCAGGTTTGTTAAAATTACAAATGTTTAACAGATGTTTAAATAAACCACTGTTGACAGGAGAGTTGTGGATTAATGGCCATCGTTGAAACCCCTTCCCCTTTCCTCCATGAAGCACATTATCTTTTAAGTATTTTATCTTTTATGTCTAGTATTTCACTAGCAGGAACACTCCCTCTCAGCCAGCTGTTGTGGTGACGTCACTGCTCCTCTTCTACTCCCCCTTTGTCTAACCCATCACACATTGTTTCTCTAAACTCTGAAAATAATTAATAGTGACAACAGGCATTCCTGGAAGAAGGGAAAGCAGTGTGCCAAGACAGCTGCAATGTAATTAAAGGCAAAAGGATTCTTTCACATTTTTCTTCTTCACCAACACCTTCACTGTGACTTGTGGGAAATGACTAAAATGTCAGAGGGAAGAGGGGGTAAGAAAGATGTGTTGAAAGCAATTTTGGTTAAAGAGATAACTGTGACCTGATGTATGGGAGAATTTCTTAAATGTATTTTTATTGATTTCAGAGAGGAAAGGAGAGGGAGAGAGAGACAGAAACATCAATGATGAGAGTCCTCCTCCTGCCCACCCCCTACTAGGGATCGAGCCCACAACCCAGACATGTGCCCCGACAGGAAATTGAACCATGACCTCCTGATTCATAGATTGATGCTCAGACACTGAGCCATGCTGGCCAGGCTATGGGAGGATTTTAATATGTGCATGTGTAGTGGCAAAAAAAGAAAAAGAAAAAAAAAAGAACTGTTTAAGATTCTCTTCATAAAAGTGAGAATCATAAAAAAATTTTGTAAAATAATATAGGATTTGTAGTATTGAATATCATGATATCCCCCCCTCCCCCAAACCCCAATGCCTTCGTTAAAGTTCTCAATAATCTGGACTATTTTTTACAGTTTACCTTTTTGGAGGAAAGAGACAAATAACATGAAAGCAATCTTGCAACAGAGATTTATTTGGAGATGAAGACTTTACATTATGTGTCTTCAGCCTATTTTCTATGTACATGTCTACACAGTAAAATTCATAGACCAGGGTTGACACTATTGACATTCATGAGCCAGGTGTTGTGTTTGGTTGGAGGTCTGTCCTGTGTGGTGGAGGAGATTTAGCAACATCTGTGGCCTCTATTTACTAGATGCTAATTCCGCCCACCTCTCCCAGTTGTAACAGGCAAAATGTCTCTGGACATTGAGATGTCCTCTGGTGGACAAAATTGCTCCAGTTGAGAACAATACCATGAGCAGGATCTCTGAAAACAGACAATTTGGAACCTCAACTCCTGCTTCTGCAGTCACTAGCTATGTAACACTGGCTAGCTGTCTTAACCTCTCTGTGATTCAGTTTCCTTATGTATAAAAGAGGTATAAATACTCGTATCTACTTCTCAGAGTTATGATGGAAATTAAACGTATTACCATATGTAAAGGCTTTTACTTACCATTCTCTAATTATTAAGCTTGCATTAGCGGTCAGTAGCAGCTCATGTCCTGATGTCACACTGCTTGGCATTTACCATAGGCAATACTGATTAGGGCTGGGCTGTCTGACCACACGCAAGTTCCTGATCCTTTTATTGTTTCCATTTTCCTATTTATAAAATGGAGGTGATAGCAATATCTGAACCTCACTGAGTTGTTGGGTGGTGGTGTGTAAATGTAAGGGACAAACACCACACAACGACTGCCTAATAAAAAACAGCCTTCACTCAAAAACTTAATGAAACACATTTTGATGCCATTACTAAAGGCTAGATATTGGGCTCTTAGGTATGCTTTGTTTGACTTGTCTGATTTATGTACCCGTGGTAACTGGCCCCTGAAGCGTTTGAGTTTGTGGCTCCTGCCTGACCCAGTATCAATTGTAATCATGATGTTCTAGTTACTGAAGTGAGGGACATGGACTAATAATTTTTGTATGCTTGTCAATCAATGAGAGGGGTAATAAAATGGTTTGTGCTTAAATGTGAACTGAAACATAATTTAATTGGAACACTGCAATTCATAAATATTTTCGTCAAATTTTGTTTTCATTGTGTCACAGGCAAACCATTATTTTTTTCTCATTACCAGAGCCATTATAAAAGCAATGCTAGTGTAAGCCTGGCCCATTTGATTCTGTGTGCAACTTTTGCTTTCAATTTAAAAGAAAAAGTAAACTAAATATTGTTTGCAGAGATCATTTCCTGGTTACTTACTGCTAGTATGAGAAGCATTCAAAATTAGGTCTCTTCTGAAGTTACTGAAGTCATTATTGTTCTCACAACATTTACAATTTAAAGCAGATCAGAGAGCAATCAGCTGATAACAGGCATGTTGTTAGTTTTAAAAGTTGTAACAATATTTAAAAAAGCCTACTGCACATGGACTTACTAGTAAAACTCTTTTGGGGCATTCTACCTGGGGGACAGTTCCTTTACTTTCCTGATTGTTCATGTTCATAATGCCCAAAAGTGCTAACACTGTAAACTGATCTTATCTCTCTAATTAATTTAAAAAGTTACATTTTTATGCAATGTTAAGTAGAGATAAATAAAATAGGAATCATGAAGTAAGGTGAACATTTTTATTATATACTTTAGTTTGGCCATATTAGAAATACTGTTCTTCTTATTATTCTGAGACTAAATAGATTATACAAATTCCTGTTGTCATAAAAGCCTTAATACTTTGTAAAATTCCACCAGAGTTATAATTTATTTCCACAAGGTTATATGGCATGGCATATGTCTTAAAATTATGAGAGCATTTCTTTGCCTTAAGGAATCCTTCCTAGATGAGCAACAGCACCCTCTAAAATGCAATTATGGAGAGATGACTTCAGTAACTTGGCAAGACTTCAAAAGAATAATGCATGGCAATTTGAGAATAATGTGATCATTGTTTTTATTTTTAAGAAAAGCTTCTCCTTGTTTCACAATAGAATAATTCCTCTTGTCTTTTCTACTCCCAAGAAAATAAATTGAAATTCCATCTCAGATTAAAAGAGGTAAACTAGAAGAAAGGAAAGTTAAAAAATGACTAAATTGAAATGGATGGGTCAACCAAAGTGAAATGTGGCTGAGTAGAAGAGAATTACCAAAGGGAAAGACAGCTGAAATAACTCCAAACCCTACATTTTAAAAGTCAAATTCTAGTTAACTTTTAAAATCTTTAAAATTTGAGGCTGCCGCCCTGACTGGTTTGGCTCAGTGGATAGACCGTTGGCCTACGGACTCAAAGGTCCCAGGTTCGATTCCAGTCAAGGGCAAGTACCTTGGTTGGGGGCACATCCCCAATAGGGAGTGTGCAGGAAGCAGCTGATGGATGTTTCTCTCTCATCCATGTTTCTAACTCTCTATCCCTCTCCCTTCTTGTCTATAAAAAATCAATAAAATATATATTTAAAAAAAATAAAATAAAATAAAAGTTGAGGCTGCCTTCAAGAGACTAAACCAACCAAGGGTTGAACTTATTTTATGCCGTAGTACAATTGCTCCTCTAGACTTTCAATAAGTCTGGTAGGGTGTTCCACATTAACTAAATTTAAACAACTTAAATTTTACTCATGGGAACCACACACTTTCCAGCATAATTTATATGCTTTAAATATTGCAGTTTCCAAACTGAGCAGGAGGTGTCTTGGAGTACTGCAGTACACTCACCAGAGTGCCTCGCAATGTCTTACATTTTTAAGGGAAACACAGTGATACTTGGCATCTCTCAGGTACCTGGATGTAGTTCACAGTTTTGAGACTATCTTTGGCTTGGTTCCTTTAGAAGACACTGTGTCTTTGCAAAGCTGGGCAGAATGAAAATCAGTGTGAAACAGGAAATGAGGGCAGCCATGTCCAATCTGATTCCAAGGCTTGGAAGTTCCCGTTAGTAACTGATTTACTAAGAATGACACAAATATATGTATATGAGTTTCCTAATGTGTATTATATTTTAACTGACTGCTCAGTTTTTAGGACATAAATAGTTAAGGTTTTTGGACTTGACTACTTAAAAAACAGAATGGTCAGGTTTTTGTTTGGTTTGGTTTTGGCTTAATGGCACCAGGGTAAAAATTACTGAGACACTAGAGTACAAAGATGTGAGAAAGTTTGGAAGTTTCTGTTCTAATATTTGTATGAATGTATAAATATGTGTCAGTGTCAGAAATAAATGATGCTTTATGCAGTTGATTTTCTACATGTAGCATAAATAATGCTGGGAAAGATATGATACTAGGAGAGTATATGTAAATATGTGACTCAGAGCTAAAACACCCTCAGGAAGCAATCCAGATATTTGCTGATTAAAAAGATAAGTCCCTAAATATAGATAAACTTCATAGGGAAGGAGTGAGATACAGAATATTGAAAGTTGGCCTTATTTTACTCCCCCTTCCCCCCTGGCCCCCAGCTCTACCTGTTATATTGTGAGGCTTCCTCAGGCCAAAGATACTTTTCTTACCAATCCTTCATATGTTTTTAGATACTAACCCCGAAGAACTAGTTTATTTATATAAAGCAAAGGTATACATGTAAACATATATATATTTTAGGGTCCTTCAATTACATGAAAAGTAAGCTCTTCTATCACTTTTGTTTTCATAAATATAGTGCTTTGTAGCACATCAGAAAGTCAGCTGCTAGATGTTGTCAAAGTATTTTAGCTTTATATTTCATTGACCAGCATTTATAGATTTCATTGTTCCAGAACTTCTCTCTCATGGCTTATCCTGACTATGTGTGATGCTCCTTGAGGTAATTTCTTGGTACAGAAATAGCTGAATTGCCCACTTAAACTTATGCTTCAACCAATAGTCATAACTACTAAGAGGCTACAGCTACATTACCATGCTTGTTGATCTGACATAGACGTTGTTTTTCAGATGGCAGTTTCCATCATTTGGCACCACTATGCCTGCCAATTTGCTATCAAGAGCAAGATGAGATGTCTGATCAGTCATCACCAGCAGCAATCTTTTAGCTTCTTTTCGCCATCCAATATGACTCTTAAAAGAAACATGTAATTAGACCTTGTACAATAACATAGATTTGTACTGTGGTCTTTCTCTCAAGTAAACAATAAGTTCACATGCACAGACATCAAGTCAGGCTGGAAGGATGTTCATAAATACAATGCTGTCTCATAAATAGAATTAATTTTTATTTCCATATTCTCTATTTTATTACAGCCACTTGACCACAATAGCTCTTGGCTAGAGATTTCTGTGATCGCCAGTGAAGACAAGCCAGGTATAAGAAGTGCAGATCACCCAACGTGATGTGAGTAGGACAGCTGGCGCTTCCTGCGGGTGAGTGGAAAGTGCAACCCTTTTGGAAAGGATTTTCCAAGTACATAAGTTAGTCTTTCCCTTTTATCTTTTCCTATTTATAACCCACTCCAAATTTAGCTCCTCAGTCCTAAACATAGACCAAAATGAGTAACATTGCTGATGAATAAGAGATATAGGTATTCTTCTATGCTATGTTTTCAGTCCATAAATCAAAAAGAAAATGAAAATCCTAAATTCTTGGGGAGTTTTGCATTTGCACAAACACTCAACAGTGTGAAACTTCTTACCTCACAGACAGCTGCCTGAAGCATAGCATCAAAACCTCCTTCAGGTGTATCGATATTTCCAGAGATCTTCTGTCTATGTACCGCTTTTTCAAACTCAGTGATGTTCTCTGTCAAAGATAGTACATGGATGTATCCATGGGGAGGCATACAGTCTAAATTGTAGTCACTGTGTGGGTAAAGAAGAAATGAAAATTCTATTTTGTTATGCTTCCTTCAAAGATCCAAAATATTACTCACTGTAAAATTATGTGGTTGGTGTGAGAAGGTAATAGTTGTTGTTTTTTGTTTGTTTTGCCAAGAAAATTTTATTAGATAAAATCTGTACTTTATAAAGTCAAAGGACAGTTCAATATTGGTCAGTATTTCTTTGCAAGTAGGAAATAGGAATATAATAACTTGGTGTTAAAAAAATAAAGAATATTAAACATTTCTTATATAATACTAGTGGGCCAGTGCACAAATTCATGCACATTGAAAGGAAATTAATTAGAAGAAATATTTTAATATCATGATTTGCCCTTTCTTGTAATAGAAGTTCAACCAAATTCATGATTGACACTGTCAGATTGAAATACACACGTGCAATTGGCACCAGCAAGCGCTTTATATGTATTGTGCATGCGTGAGTCAACTTAGCCTTTTGTTTATATATATATATATATATATATCTATCTCCTATCTAATAATAGAGAAACATGGTAATTAACCGTAACTTTGCTACCCTTCCCATTGGCTAATCAGTGAGATATGCAAATTAACTGCCAACCAAGATGGCGGCTGGCAGCCAGGCAGCTGAAGCGAACAGGAGGCTTGCTTGCTCCAGTGATGGAGGAAGCCAAGGTTCCACGCCTGCCGCTGCCAGCCTCTGAGCTGCAACTCTAAGAAACAATGTTGCAATTATAGAAGCTAAACCATCCCCAGAAACCTGCTTTCAGCCGTCAGACCCTGAGCGAGCAGGACCACAACAGTGTTACAATTATAGAAGCCAAACAAACCCAGATCCCTGCTTTCAGTAGCCAAGGTCTCAGAGCTGGAGCTGAGCCTCAGAGCTAAAGCCAGCTCTCAGTTCCAGTGACAGCCATAGAAGGTCACTAAATCCCAGAATAAAAAAAAAAAAAGAAAAAGAAAAAATGGAGAGGTTGGGAGCTTAGGTCACCACCAGCCTGAAAACGGCCCTCAGCCCCTCACCCAGATTGGCCAGGCACCCCAGTGGGGACCCCCACCCTAAAGGGGGTGTGACCAGCTGCAAACAGCCATCATTCCCTCATCCAGGCTGGCCAGGCACCCCAGTGGGGACCCCCAACTTGAAGGGGGTGTGACCAGCTGCAAACAGCCATCATCCCCTCATCCAGGCTGGCCAGGCACCCCAGTGGGGACCCCCACCCTGAAGGGGGTGTGACCAGCTGCAAACAGCCATCATCCTCTCATCCAGGCTGGCCAGGCACCCAAGCGGGACCCCCACCCTGATCCGGGACACCCTTCAGGGCAAACCAGCCAGCCCCCACCTGTGCACCAGGCCTCTATCCTATATAGTAAAAGGGTAATATGCCTCCCAGCACCGGGATCAGCAGAGCCACGAGGCCTCCCAGCACCAGGATCAGCAGAGCCGCGAGGTCTCCCAGCACTGGGATCAGCAGAGCAGCGAGGCCTCCTAGCACCGGGATCAGCGGAGCAGCGAGGCCTCCTAGCACCAGGATCAGCGGAGCAGTGAGGCCTCACTGCTCCGGTGTTAAGCGGAGCCACGAGGCCTCCCAGCACTGGGATCAGCAGAGCCACAAGGCCTCCTGCCCCTTGGAGCAGCATGACAGGGGAAGGCACCCCAACCCCCTGATCGGCCCTGCTCTGTGTGTGACAGGGGGGAGCTCCCCAACCCCCTGATCGCCCTGCAGCTCTGTGTGTGAGCGGGGGGAGCTCCCCAACCCCCTGATCGGCCCTGCTCTATGCGTGACAGGGTATGGAGCCCCAACCCCCCTGATGGGCCCTGCTCTGTGAGTGACAGGGGGCAGCGCCCCAACCCCATGATTGGCCCTGCTCTGTGCGTGACAGGGGGTGGCACCGCAACCTCCCCATCGACGCTGCCTTGAGTGTGACAGGGGGCGGCGCCCCAACCCCCCAATCGGCCCTACCCTGAGCGTGACTGGGGGTGGCATCGCAACCTCCCGATCCGCCCTGCTCTGTGCATGACAGGGGGTGGCGCCCCAACTCCCCAATCGGCTCTGCTCTGAGCCCGACCAGGGGCTGCACCTAGGGATTGGGCCTGCCCTCTGCCACCAGGGAGCAGGCCGAGGCCAGCAGGTCGTTATCTCCCAAGGGGTCCCAGACTGCGAGAGGGCACAGGCTGGGCTGAGGGAGCCCCCCTCCCACCCCCGAGTGCACAAATTTTTGTGCACCGGGCTTCTAGTATATATATAATAAACTTGCTTAATTAGATCTGCTTTCTGATGTAGCTAAACTTTTTCCAGCCCATTGAAGCACCCCAACTTCATCGACTCCATTTACAGGTAATTATCAGCAACACAGCAGTAAATATCAACACAAAGCAGATTATTATTGTAGATCATGCAGGGAGAGCAAAGGGTACAATATTTAACTGCAGTATTGTTTGACTATTTGTGCACAGTGAGAAAGCCTGAAATCATTTTCAAGGTCCACCAGTTCTGCCGTTTCTCTGTAAATGGCCAGTGTACGTCACAGCAGCTCCTGTGTTGAGTGTCTGCCCCCTGGTGGTCAGTGAACATCATAGCAACCGGTCGGACGGTTGGACACTTAGTATATTAGCCTTTTATATATAGAGACTAGAGGCCCAGTGCATGAAATTCGTGCAAGGGGGGGGGGGAATCCCTCAGCCCGGCCTGTGCCCTTGGGGGATGTCCAACTGCTGGTCCCCTGGTGGTCAGTGCACATCATAGCAACTGGTTGTTCTGCATATTAGGGTTTTATTATATACTAGAGGCCTGTTGCACGAAAAGATTCATGCAATATGCCTTCCCTTCCCCTGGCTGCCGGCACCGGTATCCTCCGGCACCCGGGACTCAGGCCTTTGCTCCGGCCGGAGCTGCCTTCAAGCCTTCGCTGCTCCGGCCGGAGCCACCTTCAGTCTTTGCTCTGCTGCTTCGCGCCTACGTATGCAAATTAACTGCCATCTTTGTTGGTGGTTAATTTGCATATCTTGCTGATTAGCCAATGGGAGGCGTAGCGAAGGTACGGTCAATTACCATGTTTGTCCATTATTAGATAGGATGATAGGACACTTAAGGGACTTTATTATGCTAATATGCAGTGTTAGTTTTGAAGAGGAGATAAAAATTTGTAGTGATTTCCTATCACATTTGACCATGGAACAACTGAAAAACACTTTTTAGGAAATGTTTTTTAGGATTTTAGTGAAAATACTATACTATTATTAGGTTATTTAAAAATATTGTCCTATTTGTTAAATTGATGCTTGGTGTGCAATTATTGACTAACATTCAAAGTTCATTAAAATTGTTTTGAGCCCTAGCTGGTTTGGTTCAGTGGATAGAGCATTGGCCTGCAGACTGAAGGGTCCCGGGTTCGATTTTGGTCAAGGGCAATGCCTGAGTTGTGGCCTCGATCCCCAGTAGCGGGTGTGCAGGAGGCCAGCCGATCAATGATTCCTTCTCATCATTGATGTTTCTCTCTCTCTCTCTTCTTTCCTCTCTAAAATCAATAAAAATATTTTTAAAAAATTGTTTTGAGAATTTCATGGTGTTCCAAAAAGTGGGCGTCATTTCTCAGGTGCATTCCTGCAGGGAGAAATCTCAGGAACCCCCCTGCAGTGTTTCAGTCCTGGCTGCACTATGGCAGTGCTGTTTTGGTAATAAATGTGTGTACTTACTATAAAGTGGCCTGGGCTATTTATGGAAGTAGGAAATAAGATGTTAAAATGAAATGTTTTATTAAGGAGGCACTAAACATTTATATTTCTCTCTGAAAACTCAACAGGCTAATTAGACTACTGTAAGTAACTTGTATTCTTAAGGTCGGTTTTGTTTTATAGTGGGGCATATGCTATTTAGAATTGGACTTTCAAAAGAAAAAGGGCTCTTTCTAGAATGCAAATTCTCATTTTATGACCTACCCTCCACGTGTTAGCTGAATTTGCTTAGTAGTCACATCATAAGTAACAGCGTAATCCATAGTCACAATACAGTAAGGGGAAATAGACACAGTACTGATAACATAAGTAGTATAAATTCAACAAACCTTAATTCAACAAATTTGAAGCAATCAAAAAGGAGAAATACAGAATATTCAAAGAGGTATTTACATACATGGAAGCCTGATTATTGGACGTTTGTCCAAAATTACTCATATTATTTGTGTTTTATGTGTGACAAAAAGTGAATGATATTTGAAAAAAATAAAAAATAAAAAGCCCAAGCAACAGATAATCTCAGAAGTTTTCAGATAGGAATATACTTCCCCTCCAAATATTTTCACTTCTCTAATAAAACAAAAATATAAAATTTAGTAATTTCTTTATATAAAAACAGTGAGATTTAATACGAAGAAAATTTCATTCAGCATTATGATAGCCACCTCAAACACTAGATACCTGCATTGATTGTGAATCCTTTCTGGGTGTATGCTAATGTATGGTGAAACTGTTTTATCAACATATGAACCAAATCCAAGACGAAAGTCATGAGAGAAAAATGCCATTTTTCTGGATAAATCATTTCCAATGGAATTTAGCTTTTCAATATTATTGTGCATTGATGCCGAGACATCAACCAGATAATAAAGATCCACAGGATATTTCTTCAGAGGATGAATTTTCAGCATAAAATTAGCTTCAGCTCCTAGTTCAAAGAAAGACAAATATCATGTATTTATTTTAAATATCTCAGGATAAACTGTCAATAAGTCGCATTTTAGATATAGAACAATAATAACCAATTTGTGTGTAATTTATGAAATCAGGAATATTCTGGAATAATTTTAAGGCAGTTTGAAAACCACACAAATGTGTGAGTTTCCAACTTTTACAATGCATTTCTCACAATTTTATAGGGCAGATAGAGATAATACCATCAAATGGACCAGCTCAATATAATTGCAGTAGGGAATGTATTTATTACCATCTGAACCTATAGTTCTAGTATCTAGAAAAGCACAGCACAAGACAACAAGCAGCATTCCATCTCAAGAGAGAGTAGGTGGCTATGTTCATGTAAAGGTTGCTTTCAGGTACAAATTCATTCTTTCGGATTAAGGCATATTTATATATGAGATGTGAAACTCCGTTACTGAGCAGTATATTAAGCAATTCAAAACAATTAGTACATCATCAAAATTACTTGATATGATTCTTCTCAGCAGTTAGTTGTGAGAAGGAATGAGAAAGTGGTCTAAAGAACAGTAGCCAGCAGTGCCACAGTGAGGACCATGCTGGGTTCTTTCTCAATAAACATGTGCAGAGGGGTCATGGAGGCAAGGGAGCTGGGTGAGAAGAGGGTGACCACAAGGAGAGCCGTGGGAGTCTCCCAGGGACAGCCCTGCAGAGTTGGTAGCTCTGTATTCTTTTTTAAGTAAATGGTGAAAACATCAATTTAAATACTTTGTGAATTTTACTTTTTTAAATAATAAAGCAAATGCTTTGTAAGTCATTAATTATTTGTCCATGGAGAATATTTTGAATGGAAATATTTTTTAAAAACACCAATTTGTATGCATAATTGGTAGTCTGATCTATCCATTAAAGGTATCCCCTAATCTAGCCAGTCATACCGGTATTTGTAGTCTTAATGTGCTTAACAGTAGCAGTATTTTCTCTTAAATTATTTCACAAATCAGAAGTTTTCCAGCCAGATTAAGGAATGCATTCAAAGTAATGTTTTTTTTCTGATACCTAATAATTATGGGAGAAAAGGACTATTCACTCATTCCCAATTTGCCAACATATGGATGAAACCCCTTTACTGTAACACTCCTAATTTTTTGGCCCATGAGTTTGGGGGAGAAATTTGGCATGTGTCATCCAGCCCAGCCAACTCTCTGTCCTAACATTTAGGAGCTGGGCTGCCTTACATTTAAGAGCTGGGCTCAGCTTTCAGGTACCTGGTGTAAAAGCCTGACCATGTAGAAGTATCTGCAATTTGGGTAGAGCATTTTAATTCGGGAGAATGATAGAATTTGGCAGATAGGGCTGGATCGGTGAAAAACAGAAATGGAGTAGAACTGGGGAGTGTGGTTCATGAGGAGGACTTTGAACTTTAATGTGTGGGTCAGTATTGAAACATTTTCATTTTTATATTTTTACAAATTGCGTAGTTGCTTTTTAATCATTGACTTGGAGATACGGCTGAAGGCCTTAGGCACTGGCCACATGTTATTTTCATCTTGGTGGATCATTGCAGTTTATGGTGGCTCTGTCTAAAGATGAATGGCTGTCTGTTTTTTATAGTCATTGCAAAATAAACCAGTTAAGTGTATTGTGCAGGTGGTTATATTGTTGGTTATCTCAGCCAACAGGCAGAGTCTGTGAAGCATCAGCAAAACACAGTCCTTGGAGGCCTATTCAGGGAGCTCGAAGCAAATGCTAGTCACATAAGGGCCCTCAGCATATGCCAGTTGCTCATAGCCCAGCAAACAAATCATGGTCTCACTAGATGTTAGTAATTATTATTATTACTATTACTAGAGCAGCTTTAGGGTAAGAACTGTCTATCCATCTCTGAAGCCTCTAGGTTTTGTACATGCATAGCCACTTATAAATGTTCTTTAACTGGACAATATTTGAAGCACGTTTATATATAGCCTTTTAAAAAGCCCACATATTTATCACAGTAAGAGGCTAATATCTATGATTTCTTTCCCACAGTTTAGGGGTGTCTTCGTTTCTCTCTTTAAGAGGAAAAAGGATAGCCCCAAAATGTTTATGCTACTACCATGTATATTATTATCTCCAGGAAAGCTTCATTCTCATATCTTTTGAGATTCTAAAGGCTCAGATCCTTTAATAGAATGAGAAAGAGGACTTGGAGGAAAGTTGAGACCTACTTAGAGTTACTGCCAGTATTGGTTTGAATAGCCCAAAGAATTAATTAAAAGTTCTTAGCATGATTTTGAATTACTCAAATAATGGAGTGAGCATCTCTGAAGTACTGGCTACAACAAATATGACTGGGCATTAAGAAAAGATAATTTTAAAATGATCTTCATAAGGTGAAATTGAAAAACCATAACAGAATATACAAGAGTGTAGCAGGAAGAAAGAGCAGCCAATTACTATTAATTATACTTGGGCAGGGGAAGGAGAAGGCCCAAGAATGAGACTGGTTTAAAACAGGAAAGCACAGACTCCAGCACAATTCTGAATTTTTGTGGTGGGTAAAATGGGGTATATGTGCAGGTGTGTGTGGGGGGAAATGCATAATTTCTGCATTTTTATGTGTGTGTTTTTAAATTATTGAATTTAGGAAGAATACCTGAGAAATCTTACATTTTAAATTAAGCTGCACTAATAGAGAACTTTTTTGTTTACAATATTAAAATGAATCAAGTTTGAAATATTTTTAAAATGAGTGAAGTATAGATTATACTAATTCTTATCATATATTCTAGAGGCCCAGTGCACGAAATTCATGCACTCGGGGCAAGGGTGGGGTGGGGAGGGTGTCCCTCAGCCCGGCCTGCACCCTCTCGCTGCCCGCGAGCCCTTGGGGGATGTCCCCACAGGGAGCGGGCTTAAGCTGTCAGTCGACCATCCTTAATGCTACCACGGAGGCAAGAGAGGCTCCTGCCACCACCACTGCGCTCGCTAGCCATGAGCCTGGCTTCTGGTTGAGCTGTGTTCCCCCTATGGGAGTGCACTGACCACCAGGGAGCAGCTTCTGCATTGAGCGTCTGCCCCCTGGTGGTCAGTGCATATCATAGCAACTGGTTGTTCTGCCATTTGGTCGATTTGCATATTAGCCTTTTTTATATAGGATTGTATTACTCTAAACCAAAATTAGAGAATTTTCTTCTCTTTCCTATTTTCCTAAAGATTTCATTTCAGTGTTCTTAGGAAACATCAACTAGGATCAGTGACCTATTTCTGTTATTACTTTTCCATAGGATTGATAGGTAAAAGTAAGAAAAAAAAGTATAGTTTAAGAAGTGAAAAATAAAATAAAATGTCATTTTAAAAGCTCATTTTAAATATTTATTATATATTATACATATTTTTATATAGTCCTAACATTCTTTTAAACATTTAGTAAGTATGTGGTGTTATAGAAATATTTATAAATTTATTTTTTAAATTCTTAATAGATGTTATATTGAATGTCATGAATTTTTTATCAGTAAGCAATAAAATGATTATCAATAAAATGATTACCAAGCCAAATAAATCACAACAATATTAGGGAATAGATACAGTTTACACTTATGTATGCATTGTATCAAACCCTCAACTTTTTTTTTTTTTAAATTAATTCTCACCCAAGGATATTTCCCATTGATTTTTAGAGAGAGTGGAAGGGAGTGGGAGAGACAGAGAGAGAAGCATTGATGTTGAGAGAGACATATCAATTGGTTGCTTCCCACACACACCCAAACCAGAGCCGGGGTTTGATCCTGCAACAAAGGTACATGCCCTTGACCAGATTTGAACCTGCGACCCTTCCTGGGCTGATGCTCTATCCACTGAGCCAAACCAGTTAGGGCAAACACTCAACTCTTATATGTATAATGGTGGAATGGACTTCGACATTATGAAGAGTGATGTTTCTATATGTCTGGAGTTGGTACAATATAGCTCTATATATTCTGCCCCAAAGCTGGGATGTCTTTGATGTCACAATGCATTGTTTAAATCAGCGGTTCTCAACCTATGGGTCGCGACCCCTTTGGGGGTCGAACGACCCTTTCACAGGGGTCGCCTAAGACCATCGGAAAACACATAATTACATATTGTTTTTGTGATTAATCACTATGCTTTAATTATGTTCAATTTGTAACAATGAAAATACATCCTGTATATCATATTTACATTACAATTCATAACAGTAGCAAAATTACAGTTATGAAGTAGCAATGAAAATAATTTTATGGTTGGGGGTCACCACAACATGAGGAACTGTATTAAAGGGTCGCAGCATTAGGAAGGTTGAGAACCACTGGTTTAGATGAACTTAATAAACCTAATTTAATGACTCTTTGCTATATTTGCAGATTATAAAATACTAGAGGCCCGATGCATGAAATTCGTGTAAGAGTAGGCCTTCCTTCCCCCTTCCCCCGGCTGCTGGCGCCGGCTTCCCTCTGGCACCCGGGACATGGGCTTCCCTCACAGCCTTGGCTTCATCCAAAAGGTCGTCCAGAAGGACGTCCGGTCTAATTAGCATATTATGCTTTTATTATTATAGATAGTTATGTCATAGCTATGTTGGAAAGATGACTTACACACATGAGACAGTTTTATTAATTTTCAAACATAAATTCAAATAGTAGAGGGAATGTGAATAAAATCAAGCCCATAATAACTGACATAGACATCAAAACATTTCTCTTTTCACTCTTCTACTACCAATGATCACATGCATACTGCCTTCACTTATCATCTCATGCTGACATCTCCCATGTCTCTATCTTCAGTCTGTATCTTTCCCCTGAACTTCAGCCTCATATAGATAAGTCACTACCTCAACCCAAGTAGTCCCAATTTGAACTCATTACCACCCCCTCTACAGAGGGCAACCCTCCCCTTCTCACCTAGATGCTTGAACCTGAGCCCACGTGTGACCACACTCATCATCAATCACAAACCTCTGAGGATGCTACCTCCCCATTATCTCCCAAGTCTGTCAATCTTTCTCCTGCCTCAATACCATTATGCCATTATTATCATTATTATTACTATCATTGTGGAAATAGCAGTGAAACTATTTTTCAACTTTTGAACTGTTAATTAATTTAAAGTCTTGGAGGATTCAATCACCATTATATATAAACAAGGGACCAAGCTAAAGTCATTGATGTGTATAAATTTAAATGTAACAAACCAGTAGAAAAAAATGCACCTTGTAATTTCAAATCTTCAAATATTTTTAAAAAAGACAGTTTTAAAGGACATAGTCATATTAATTAGAGGTAAATTATATATACACTTCATGTGTACTTTTATATCTTCATTAGGTTTTTTAGGGTTTCCTTGTTTCTTGAGTCAATTTTTAATCACACATTTTCTACAAAATTATATTATCAAGATTTATACATTTTACCATGGATTTTTGTGTTTAACATTTTCTTAAAGTCTTTTTTCCCATTATTTGATTCTCTAGTTATAGTCTATATAGTAAGGTTATTTACTTTTTTGTTCTTTTTCTTAATTAGATTTGCCAACAATTTATCTATTTGATTAGGTTTTATAAAGAATTTGCTCTTGGATTTATACGTTCATTTTCCATTTTTATTTCTATTTTACATTTCATTAATTTTGTTTTATTCTTAAATTATGAATTCCTTCATCTTGTTTTCCTTATGGTGATTTTGTTTTTGTTGTTCCTATACCTTTACTTGGATACTTAGTTATTTTTTTCATTCTTCTTTAATAAAAAAAGCATTTAAAATTTTGAATTTTCCTGAGAACAGTTTCAATCACACACCATATATCTTGATGGTTTTTGTTGTTGTTATTATTATTAAATAGTCTATGACTACAGTTGTTATTTATACTTGGTGATAGAATTTAATTAGAAGTTTTTATGAGTTTCTCTGTTATTTAATATTTGTTCATCCTCTCATAGTGATTTCAAATTTTATTGTACAGTACTCAGAGATATTGGCCTATAAAAAGTTTCACTTTTTGGAAATCAGTTTTCTTGTATAAATTTGATTTACTTCTGAAATTATGTCATGACCTTTGAAAATATTATTTTATTTATCAAGTGTTATGGACTAAATTGTGCCCCTTACCATTTATATGTTGAAGTCCTAACTCACCAATGAGATGGTGTTTGGAGATGGGCCCTTTGGGAGATAATTAGGTTTAGATCAGGTAGTGAGGGTGGGGCTCTTATGAGGGGGTTAGTGTTCTTATAAGAAGTGACACAAGGGAGCTCTTTCACTCTATCTTTCTCTCTCTGTTACTCTCTCATCCTCTCCAGGAACTGAACCAGCTAGCACATTAATCTTGGATTTCCTAGCCTTTCAAACTATGAGAAAATAAATTCCTGTTGTCTAAGCCACTTTGTATATGGCAGCAACAGAAGGTGGCAAGCATCACAATCTTACTTTCATTTTTGTGTGTATCCTTTTCCAACTGTTGCTCATACTTTGTGCTGTATAATTGTTTTATATGGTGACAAGCACAGTTTTAATTGGAAGCTTGGAATATGCTTATGGCCAAAAGAGAAATGGACTTTGTTTCTCTGGTAATCCAAGAGTGTGGAAGAAATAGTTCAGTTTTGGAATAGGGAGCTTGTGTGTCAATAATGGTTATTTAAAAATTTAATGACAGGACAAGATCACCCAGAATAAAATAATGAAGGCTTGCATATTAGTTAAAACTAAACATTTAATTGAGTGATGCACACCTGTGTACCTGAATTTATCTCGCCATAAGAGGTTGTACACTGGGATTCTCTAGCACTGGCAGAAAAGGAATAATTTCTAGTGGCCTATTACTTATGCCAAACTGTGGAACAATGCGATGGAAGGGCAAGTACAGAGGAAATATAGGAGGTAGAATATGTACTAGTGTCAGGGGCCATCACAAAGCTGTTCAAGTTAATTATGACAATTATGAATTGTAGTTTTGTGTCTAAAAGTTTATGTCTAAAAGTCACAAAGGCTCTAAGGACAGCTTAATTCACATCTCTTACTAATAAATTATTCAACCAATAAATTCAATAAATACTTATAGAATGCTTACTATATGCCAGCATTGGAGAAACAGAGTGGAATAAAATATGTTCTCTTTCTTCCAGGGCTGGCAGTAGAGCAAGAATACAATTACGCTACAGCATGATCAAGTCTGGAAACACATAATTATAAAATAGTGCCGTCAAGTTTGCTGGAGTGTCTGAGGCCACACAGCTAGCTAGCTATAGGCACAATAAAGGCTAGAATTCTGATTTCCTGATTCTGAGCCCACTGTTATTTTCACTACAACAATACTGCCTGCCACAAATTATTAAATATGATCAAGTAAAAATTTCAAATTAATAATCATCATCGATTTATTTGAAAATCATCAAACCTGGTCGCAGCTGGACCAATACTTCTCCTGGTGTCACCTGGGTATTAATTTCATTTTCAGTTGGTATTACATTCACAGACGGGTATTCTATTGAATCAATCAAACATCCTTTGCTTATTAAATTGGAAACAGTATCACAACGTTCACTCCTTGATCCACCTGAAATGAAATCCTGTTTAAAAGAAGGAAAATCACTGACATTTTTAGTGCATATCATCTCAATTAAAACCAAAGAAAACCACATAACAAATTTTGCAAAGAAGCCATCTTCTAATATTGCACCACTTATGCAACTATCCCAAAGAGCCACTTGTTTCCAATAAGAGTACTGGCAAATTTGTTTTAAGTAAGCTTTAATTCCTAAATCTTATTTAAAAAGAAGAAAATGAATATTAAAGAGGAGATTTAAACCAAGTACTTTTGTTAACTGATCACTGTAAAATTATACCAACTTAATATTTTACTTTGGAGAGACTGCTCCAGAAGAAAATTTATCCAAAATAGACCATTCAGCGGTTCCAGATTTAAGCCTTAGTTCTCAAAGAACTCAGCTGGTATGTTTATTACGTATTGTTATGTTTGGAATACGAGAGCGAATCCTCAGAAGTCACATGCTTAAATAAGTACAGAAAATTCATAAGAGAATGAATTGGAAATCTTCATTTCTTAGCCTGTGAAATCTGCCAACTTCTTATACACACAACAGTAATTCAATAATCAAGTACGATTGATGCTCATAGTGAGGCAGGGAGATAAGATGGCAGCTCAGATTCTCCTTATTTTGCAACTGAATCTAAAATGTTCATTATCATTCAGCATTGGCTAGTTGATGTTTATCCAAGAGCCATCCAATAAACTTGGAATTAATGGAACAACCTTGAAATTTAATTTATCTTAACTGTGAAGAAAATGGTATTTTTATTCTTCATGTAATCATTCAGGTTTTTTTCCTAAGAACAAGATATGTCTTGAAAAGTACAGAAATATGTTTATATATAAACATATGTTTATATATAAACATTATATATAACGTCCTGAATTATATGTGATATTTGCTTACACATTAGCTAGATACTTATTTGCTCAGTGATCTTCCTGGCAATTTCGTGTTTTTTTTTTTTAAAAAAATATCTTTTTATTGATTTCAGAGAGGAAGGGAGAGGGAGAGAGAGAAACATCAATGATGAGAGAGAATCATTGATAGGCTGCCTCCTGCACGCATCACACTGGGGTTCAAGCCTCAACCTAGGCATGTGCCCTTGACCTTAATTGAATCAGGGACCCTTCAGTCCTCAGGCCAACATGCTATCCAGTGTGCCAAACTGGCTAGGGCCTTCCTGGCTATTTCCATCTGGCATTCAGTTATTCCTCCTTTAGTTCAGCTGATTCAGAGAACTGGATTATTATCAATTAATCATTCAATCAAAGAATACTTACTCAGAGACAGAAGTATTTTAGGTGCTGAGGATAGAGAATAGAACAAGGTAGACATAGTTCCTGTCATCAAAGAGTCAATAAACCATCGGTGAATTCAGCCATGAAGCAAGGAAATGTAATAATCATGGCCATTAAACTTAGGGGAAGCACAGATTGTCCTAGGGTTATGGAGATTATTAAGTTTAATATTAGTTGATTATGAGATCACTCACTAATTATGGACAGGGACATCCGTGGCAGTGGAGAGTAATTAGATGGGATGGTGGTAGGCAATATAAAAGCATTCATACAAGGATTTTAATTTAATTCCCATCTCAATTTAGAACAAGGGTTGGAAAACTAGTAAGGAACAATGGGACAAATAAAACCCATGGCTTTTTTTCTATGGCTTTAATGCTAAAAATGTTTTTTATAACGATTTTAAAATGCTATAGTACAATAAAAAGGAGAATATGCAACAGAAAAAGTATGTAGCTCACAAAATGTAAAAAATTTTACTATGTGACCCTTTACAGTACTGATCATTAGAGGGTAGAGCACACTCTGTAATATAAATATAATGAAAAGACAATAGAGAATATTTCCAATCAATTTTTTCAGATGTCATTTGGTAAATCACTTCATGGAAATAGAAAAAATGTAATTTGCTTTTCTATTGACCATACACCTAGATTTTAGACGGAAATTAAAAATATTCAAAGCCTTAATTTTGTGTATTCAAATTTACCCTATCTACTGATAAAACTTAGAGGTACTAAGAATGTGAGATTTGGTTTATAAACAACTTGGAGTTCCTCAGAGAAAGTGGCATATACTTCTATTGTATGTGTAACTTTTTGTCAGAAAGCCTCTGGCTAGGTGGGGGTGGGGAATCCCACCTGTGCCAGAGCTTAGGGAATATGTGCTCATTCATGCCTCACATGAAAGGACACAGACCAAGAGCCACATGTGTTTTACAGATGTAAAAATCCCAAGCCTTCAAATCAGGAAAGGGATAAAGTATAAATAACTGATTTTTTTTTTCAGCCAGGGGTTTTGCTATTTGTATATACAAAATGGAAAAGAAGTGAGTGTGGTTGATTCACTGCAAGTATAGATCATGCTATGCCATTTGACCTTTAAATGCCAAATAAGTTTGCTGATATAGACCAAATAGTCTCAATTATTCTGCAATGTCTAAATTAGCCTGGTTGTTTTTACTCCAATGTAAAAATAATGTTGTGCACTTGAAATGAATATAATATATGTCAGCTATCATTTAAAAATTTTTTAAAAGATGTGAAAAGGAGATGGGCTCTTGTTTGCATTTTTAAATAGCATGGTCAGATGAAAACTGTGAAGGATCAGAGAGTGAACTACAGGAATTTCTGGAGGAAAATACACGAAGAGGAAGCATAGTGTGTAAATGCCCATGCAGAAAGAACTATGTCTGGCTTAGGCAAGGCCAATTCAGAGGCCAGAAATAATAATAATAGGAATAAAGTAGCTAACTTCTATTGAAAACACACACACACACAACTAAGTCATAAAAACATTGCCAATTTGACAATTAGGGTTGAAAAGGGAAGAACAGACCATGGCATCAAAATGAAGAATGGAATGCTGCCCTTATCCACTGTGGCCTACTTTCCACTTTGTATAAAAGAAAAGAATTTGAAGCCACACCCGTTTAATTTTTGTGTTTTGTGGCGTTTTAATTTCTTCTAATTCTTATGTTTTACTTTTTCTACAAGAAGCACTCAAGCAAACTCAGACTTCAGCTGTCTGCATCTAAAACCTATTTGGTGATGATGTTTTGTTTAGTTATACACTTGAACCCTGCATGGTTTTGTTAACCGATGTTACCCCAATTAACTCAACAACAGCAAAACTAGAATCAAATTTGAGTTTTTAAATTTGGCATCAAATTCTATAGTATAAATTTAGTTATTTTGGGGTTATTAATTGAATTGATATTACAGTCCTGGAAATTTTTTTTTTCAGTCCTGGAAAAATTATGTCATATAAAAATCTCCTCTAAAGTGTTTCAGTATTCTTTTTCTTTCTAAAAGATATTACTTTATATTTTCAATAAATAAATAAATAATAAAACCTATTTGGAATGAAAAGGCCATGTTGAAGTTACCCTGGCTGGCTTTTCTTCAGTTATTACTTTCACCCATTTAATGGAATAATCTGGGGAGATACATAAGAAAAGTGTTTTATTCTCCTCATTTCTGAGTCCTGAGTTTCAGATTTGGCAATCTGCACAAAAATGAAAGAATTCTCTCATCTTCTTTTTGATAGTGAATGCCGTTTATATCATATTTTAATATAATTATGCTCCACGGCTGCCCTCTAAACTTCTGGTTATGCAATCACAACCAGTATGTGACATATCAGGCAGGAGAGGAAGAGAGACTGGTCAAGTCCTTCACATATGTTAAAAATGAACATGCGGCAAACTAGGTAATATTGATAAGGTTCTGTTTATCTTCAATATTTTTCTATTGCTTTTCTATAGCATGGAGGGAAAGAGAAGGTAATATATATATATATAATGGCAGATTTACATGCTACACAAGAATGTAAGCAAATTGAGTATATATCCTGTGTAAATTTTCTAGAAATCTTTTATTTTTTGTTATTAAAAAGAAAGAGATGGGTGGGGGACGGGAAGAAAAAAGAGAACAGGGAGAGAGAGAATACACAGAGAGGGGGTTTTTTTGTTTGTTTTTCTTTACTGATTGCTTTGTTTATAGTACAGTTGTCATTCTTAGTTCTAGTTATTTCACTATATATAACTAGTGAAATAACTAGGCATATATATATATATATATATATATATATATATATATATGTATATCTACTATATGGTCATAGGTTTAATTTTATTCAGGTCTTAAGAGTCTCTTAGCTAAAGTGTTTACAACAAACTGATAATTAATTTAGCTTCAGGGCATGAATACTGAAGAAAAATAGATACCAATTAAGTTTCTTTAAACTTTTTAAATTTTATTTTTCAATCACAGTTCACATTCAGTGTTATATTAGTTTCAGGTGTATAACATACTGATTAGACATTTATAAAACTTGTGAAGTGATCATCCTAATAAGTCTGATACCATACATAGTTATTATAATATTAGTGACTATATTCTAAGCCAGTGATGGCGAACCTATGACACACGTGTCAGAGGTGACACGCGAACTCATTTTTTTGGTTGATTTTTCTTTGTTAAATGGCATTTAAATATATAAAGTAAATATCAAAAATAAAAGTCTTTGTTTTACTATGGTTGCAAATATCAAAAAATTTCTATATGTGACACGGAACCAGAGTTAAGTTAGGGTTTTTCAAAATGCTGACACACCGAGCTCAAAAGGTTCGCCATCACTGTTCTAAGCTGTACTTTACATCCATAACTGTTTTGTAACTGCCAATTTGTACTTCCTAATCCCTTCACCTTCTTCACCCAGCCCCTCAAACCCACTCCATCAGTTTGTTTCTGTATCTATTAGTTTGTTTCTGCTTTGTTTGTTTATTCTGCTTTTTAGGTTCCAAATATAAGTGAATTCATATGGTAATTGTCCTTCACTGTGACTCATTTCACCCAAGACAATTTCATCCTTTTTATGGCTGAGTAACATTCTATTGTATATTCAGGGTGTCCCAAAAATGTATACACACTTTGAATAATTATAAAGGCAGTGTTTCTTAAAATACATTTCATTTTCAAAATGTAATTGAGTCAGCTAATAAAGTATATATACATTTTTTGGGACACCCTGTAGGTACCATTTCTTTTTTATCCATTTGTTTTTTGACTGGCCCATTTAATCCATTTACATTTAAGGTAATTATTGATAGGTATGTACTTGTTACCATTTTATTAATAGTTTTCTGATTGTTTTTGTAGTTCTCTTATTTTCTTAGTTTCTTGCTCTCTTCCCTTGTATGTTGATAACTTTTTGCAGTGTTTGTTTGGATTGCTTTCTCTTTATTTCTTGTATATCTCTTGTAAATTTCTGGTTTGTGGTTTCAATGTGCTTCATATATACCAAGCTATGATTATAGCAGTCTATTTTAAGTTAACAGTAGCTTAAGTTCAAACACATTCTAAAATCACTACCATTTTTACTCACCCCCTCCATGTTTATGTTTTTTTTTTTTTTTCAATCTATTCTACCTTCTTTTGTGTGTTTGTGAGTATCCCTTAATTTACTATTGTAATTACATACGATCTTCCTACTTTTGCCTTTTAACCTTTGTACTGGCTTAGTGTTGGTTGAACTACTGCTTTTATTATGTGTTTGCCTTTGTCAGTGAAAGTTTTCTTTGCAATATTTTCTTATTCATATATTTTTAAATTTTTTTGTTCTTCATTTTGAAGAAGTCCCTTTAACATTTCTTGTAATACATTTCTTGGTTTGATGGTAATGCATTCCTCCAGCTTTTCTTTTACTTTGACCAGCTTTGAAAATCATATAAGCCAGGCTTAAGAACAGATAAAACCACATCTTCCTTCTCTGTCCCTCTACCCTGCTGATTGAGGAATAATAGACATCAGTTGCATGCATACCTAAGTGGTGGGCGATCTTTCAAAACCAACCACGGCATTCTTTCTCTTGGTGATGTCAGGTCAGCCTGTAGGAGTGGACAGCTCCTTCTGTTAATGATGTGGCTAGTGGCCAAGTTCTAACCCTGGTTGCTTCACCTAGAGTTGTGTTCTTAACACAGGCTATTCTGATTTTCCCAAGCCTGAATGAATTGCTCCAGAGTTTCACCGAAGTTCCTATAATAACAACTCCCATTTCTTAAGCAATGTCTGTTTGCCAAATGCTTCCCACACACTGTTTCACTTAATCTTCACAACAGTGTGTCATCAGTGCAGTTATTATTTCCATTTTAAAGCTAGGGAAAACTGAGGTTCAGAGGACATGTTAATATGGTACTATGGTTAGAAATTGATGGAACTGGGATTGGTATCCAAGGTGATCTCATTTCAGAGCCTGCTTTTTCAACCTCTAAATTACCGTAGACTACCCTTCAGTACATAGAATATTTTGGGACATGAACAGCCAATTCATTTCTAAATATTTTCTGAGATCCCTTTATGGGGATTTGATCAAGAGCATAAACAGGTTTTGTCTTCTCTGCCCTGGCAGCCACCCACCTCTTCCCTTGGCTTACCTCCTTCCATTTGACCTGTCATTCCTCTGAATACGCAAAATCCCTCCTGCCCTGGCAGGACTGACATTGCAACTCACATAACTGTGACTCTCCAGATTTTTTGTGCCAGCAGAGGTGTGAGATGGAGAGGAACCCTTTGGAACTAGACCTTCTATATGGCTGGCATGGTGCATTTAGCTGACAACTGGGTTTCCAAACCATCTTTTGCAAGTTCTTCTAAACTACATACACTAAAGTTCTTAGCAACTGATGTCAAGTTGGCCCAAACTCCATGACTCTAAGGATCTTCCTTATTGATACAGTAAAAATGTAAAATGGAGTATTGGGTTAGGGTCAGGAAACATTAAGCTATGACGCATTCTTGACAGAGAAACTCTAGTTTGGAGTGACATCTGATTTTGTCACTGGTAAAACCCAGGCCACATTCAGAAGCCTTGAGGCTGTCAGTAGGAGGGGCACTTACTTTCAGACATGGCTACTGTTCCATGAACCCCTCCCCTACCACTTTCTTGCCTTGCCTCATGAAAGAAAATAACATCCACTATCTTTTGCTACTTTTCACCTTTCTTTTTTCCTCCTTGGGGATGCATAAGAGCAAGCAGTAATAGGAGAGGGTGGAAAGATGATGGTAGGTGCAGTATTTGAGCTAAATGAGAGGACGTAAAGCTAGAGGTTTCTCTTCATCCCAAGCAAAAGACCATTAAAGATCTATCTGTTCCAATTCTCAGGGGCTACATAAATAAATACAAAATTACCTACGCAGTCTCACCCCAAATTAGCAGATGGCTTCTTCATTACAACTTATATAATAGGTGGTTCTAATTAGAGATTACCAACAACAACACCCACAAAACTACTTTAGAGAAGGAATACGTTATAATTATTTTACTAAGAAGTTATTGGGATATGTTTCTCTTGTTAGGATGTAAAACAAATTTTTAACAATAAACATTTCTTAATTATTTTCTATACCACAGAATTTAAATGTACACATTATCACATGTCAAAAGAAAAGCACCCCATTTTCCATAAGTTACTAAAGAATTGATATACAATGTTATGATAGGGTAAATCACTTATCTCCAAGTATTGCAAATAAAACAAATTAAACCGACCAATAAATTAGCTTGCTTTTCTGTAATAAGCAAGTACAAGACAACGATCCAACTTGGATATATAACCGAATGCCCCAAGCTGCAACAAGAATTTCACACAAAGCCTTCTGACCTAAGCAAAAGTTACTAGCTGTGTTTGCCAATTTTCTCTATAGAACAGATGGAAAACATAAAATGGTTTGCACTTCATTTCAAAATTACCATAATTTTCCTAATAAAAAGGTTATACTTTATATTCAGCCAGATATGCTGTTTCCAGGCATAAAACCAAATAAAATTTTCCTGATGCTCATCAGTATCGTTTTCCTGATACACCTTCAAGGTTACGGAGTTTCAGGGCAATGAAATTATGCTAGAGAGAAGTTCAATTGTGAGAAAAACAGAAAAGAGAAATAAGAACAAAGAAAGAAAAAAAATTAGGCACACCTCTTGAGCACACCATCCACATTCTGGATCTAGCGCAAGGCACTTGGTGCAGGATGCTGCATTCGAAGATGCACATCTGCTGTTTTCTGAAATGGAAGACAAAATGAGGGGTTATGGCTTATTTTCCTACTGGGAAGTATATACAGTTCTAGACCAAAATGTTTTTTGAAAACTGAAATAAGATGACAATAGTTTTAAGTACATGACATCAAAAAATACACAACTTCTTTTGGGAGGAGTTAACCTGCTCATTGCTATTAATTTCCTGGATAGTTATTTGGTTTTATTATTTGGGGGAAATAAGCGTGGTAGAAATACGATTTTAGCTAGGTTTTGGGGTTTGGCTTGAATTCTCCTCCAATAGTGGAGGACCCTCCAAAGTGTTTAATGTGTTGAAGTTTCACGGTATTTATATTATCTGAACCAATGAGGTGTTTTTGGATCTAGAATTTTTCCTGTAAGAATAATCAAATACAGACCTCAATCTCAACAGGAAAATCCACATGAGTCATAGTGAATGACGTTCCTGAGAAATAATCTTGAAGGACATATATTGTAATTAATTTGTGTTAATATTGATTATTTTGACTTGAAGGATAACAGAATCAGATATGATTCAGTATTTTAAAGGTAAAAATGGTTAAAATGAATGAGTTGTTTTAGTTCATTTAATTACTCTGACTGGACCACTTTAATTCATGACCAATTCACTTTTCTGTAGATACCCACACTTGGCTGTGACATTTTAATAACATAATTGTGCTTTGAAAATATTTACCTTTGTTCCTCTAGCCACAAACTACTTACACCATTAGAAAGAGGCTCATTATTATAGACTTAAACACATAAAATATAATAATGAGTCATAAATTACTTTATTATGAGTTTTTAGTGGCATCATCACATCCTTTTTTAAAAAATATATTTTTTATTGATGTTGGAGAGTAAGGAAAGGTAGAGAGAGAGAGAAACATCAATGATGAGAGAGAATCACTGATTGGCTGCCTCCTGCACACCACCTACTGGGGATCAAGCCTGCAACCAGTGCATGTGCCCTTAACCAGAATTGAACCTGCGGCCTTTCAATCCACAGGGCAATGCTCTATCCATTGAGCCAAACCAGCCAGAGCCACGTCCTTTCTATATTATCCCTACATGCTTCCTACATTCTATCCTTTACTGTTTACTCTGAAATATCCCAAGGACACTGGAAACCACAGAATACTGTCCAACTCACTCACAGGCACACAGTAAATAGCATTGACATGCTGGCTGTAAGTACCTCACAGTCCAGGTGAGAAGAGAACTCTTTAAGCAGACAGTGAAACACAATGTGATAAGCACAAGGGAGAGACCATCAGGGCACTATGAACATAGTGAGGAGATGCTCACTCTGCTTTATTTTTATTTTAAAAAATATTTTTTATTGTTAATAGTGTACAGATATCTCCTATTTCCCCATCACCGCTTTAGAGGGACGGTTCCCCTGAGGCAGTGATATCTAGTATGTCTCTTTGCCATCCCTCTTTGTTTCTTCTCATCTGTGCCTGTTTCTTTTAAAAATGTAATAGGCATGAAAGAAGACTGTGTGCATGCACAGTCACACATGGACATGATGGTTTGAAAGAGAATAGAGCCCACAAAGTCTCTAGCTGTCCCCATCCAGTTGGTTTCTCTTTTTCTCCTTTTTCAGCTTGCCCCAAACATTCTAGAAAACAGGGCTAA
Source organism: Myotis myotis (assembly GCF_014108235.1). NCBI lineage: Eukaryota > Metazoa > Chordata > Mammalia > Chiroptera > Vespertilionidae > Myotis > Myotis myotis. Next base: position 26,047,620 of record NW_023416315.1, read on the forward strand.
AACAGTTCAGACCTGGAGATGGTATGGCGTAGGTGTTTGCAGTGAGAAGAGAGAGGAACTGTAGGAGAGTAATCAGAGCAGAGAGGTGCTAACTGGGGTGGTAGTGAGTACTCTGCCCTGTAACTCCCAAGGTAGCAATGAGTTAAGCTGCAAGTATCCTTCCCTAACATCCCTGCTGTTCTTTTATCTCCTCTCTGTATCCCCTTGCACCCTTTGTCCTTGGCTTTCTATCAACTTTTAAAATACATTATCTAAAACTTCTTCACTAATATAGATGCACTGGCCTGGAATTCCAAGGACAAAAAATAAATACTGTTTTGGGCTCCCTTTACTACCAGTGTGGCCATCTACTAGTAACTAGGAAGACTCCAATAGCCTAAAATCCTTCCAACTGGCTTAGCACAAAACTGTAAAAGATGCTTATTTTTTAAGTAGTCAGAAGAGGGAGTGACCTTCTTACTTGTTTCCAGAAAGAAAACCAATTTAAGTCCAGAAATCAAGCACATTTGCAGACCCAACTTGACCTTTACCAGCTCTTTACAACTCTTAAACTTAACCCAATTGGAACATGGAATTAAGGTTATTGCAGATCATACTTGACCAAGCCTTTTACTGACTCAGTAGGACTTTTGCTCTGGCAGTTAAGATTGCAATCTCCTGGAAGGAAGCAGCAGATCCTACAGCTCTGCTCCTCATGTTTGTAATGGTTTTCTCACTCTGTCCTAGGTCAACCCAAATTCAAGTTCAGGTTAGGCTCCCACTCCCATAGCACATGAGGTAAATAATGAATATATGAACAAAAATGTGTTTTCTTTGTATTCTGCTTTCTGGCTTTGTCCTTTAAAAAGCTCTAGGCCAACCTCTGTTCTGAAACTTTAGACACCTAAGGATGATGACTACGAGGGATAGAGACTTGGTTCTGTCAATACTTTCCAGGTTTAAAAGCTGACATTTCTCAGAGTCTACAGAACTACCAGAAATTGATCCCATAAATGGATATGGAGGAGGTGGGTAGGCCTTACGGTTCTGCAGAACTAGAGGAAGGCCATAAATTGAACTCCAGGGGAATAGTGTCCAATGTTATTGCTGTAGAGTGTCATGGTTAGAATTTACAGAAGACAAGCCAGATACACTTTGGTAAATAGCATTTTAAGGAATTTTTTTTGAACTTTAAAACATGCAATTAAGTAAAAACCTAACACAAAAATGTTACACTAATTATAGCAATTCTTTACACTAAATGGATATGCTATTGTGGGGCTATTTGTTACTACGTGTTAGGAATCTGTGTGTGTGTGTGTATCTGTCTCTCTCACACACACTTCTGTGCAAATAGAAAGCTTTACACTGCCCACACATCGATGTATGACATGACTTCTGTTTACTGACACTGGCAGTTTGTCATCAGCCTCTGGGTCTACTCAGTTCATCCCCATCCCTGATTCAACATCACAGGAAGGCAACTTTCCAGAGTTGGTTTCTAGCAGCTGTCATTGCTGACACTTCATTAGAGGGTGTGCCTGAGTGGTTCTTCTTCCCTCTAGGACAGTGGGAGCTTCTTGTCCAGTATTTGTCCAGTGTTGTGCATTAAAGACCGTGTTCTTTACATTCTAGCACTGTGTTTTCATTAAGGATAGTTTTTTAAAATGGATTGTACTGGAAATTCTTAAGCCAATGGAAGCAGAAGGATAATATTTTAAACCACATAGCCTCAGAACCCTCTTTTATACTTTTTTTTTAAAGTCCTAAGTGCCTCACAAATCACACGTCATTAAAAAATGTGCTGCCTTGACAGAAATCAGTGGAGGATTTAACATCATGTCATCAGTATGTTTGTACTTTCTGAATAATTTTATTCCTTCATAAGCATGGGCTGTGAGTCTTGCTTTTCTCTCATTTTACAACTGGAGGTAACAAATGTGATGAGATAGTATTGCTAAATGAATACTGGGAACAAAGTTCCAGATTTTCATAGCACTGCTCCATAGTAGCTATGTGCCCCTAGGCTGGTTACCTAAATTCGCTGGGGCTCCATTTCCTCCACAGTATCACTGGGCTAACCACTTATAAAAAATACCAATAGGAGATGAAATGAGCAAGTATATGCATGCCAAGAATAGCACTTATGGTATAGTAGACACTCAGTAATGGGACTATTGTAGTGTTATTATAATTAATATATGAGTTAATTGGATATATACATATATTCATACATAAATGTGTATTTAATTCTAGCTTTTGAAAAAAGAAGGCATTATGTGTCTTTAAGTTTGTTGTAAATGTAATCGGCTGTCTTTAAAATAAAGTCACTTGGGTCATAAAGGCAAAGGTTTAAAAATATAACTAATATATAAAAATCATTATTAAGGTAAAAGTTACTGTATTTTAGTTATTTAAAAATGATTCTTAAGATCTAACTTAGTCAGGTATACACACATCAATCCAATCTATCACAGGTAAAATTTTGGCACGACTATTGACTATAATTTGATTTCTGAAAATGTCTTAGAACACCTTCATTTTGTTCACAATTTGCAAAGTGAACATTGACTTAATCTGAATAATTTTTGAGTTTTCCCCCAGAATTAAATGTTTAGGGCATATGTGAGATGACTTCTTTAACTTATTTCATGAGGTATAATAAATACCCATTGTTAACATGATAGAATAAACAAAAATTGAGAAACTGTGTACTCATGACACTCTCTTAGATGCTCTTTAATTTAGATAATGGGCTTATTCATACTATTTTGAGAGTGTTTAATCCATAGAAGGGAAAGGAGGAAGAAAATGGACAAAAAAATTTAAAGACAATAGAAGGTTCAATGTTTAGATTGGGATCTTTCTGTAAATCAAGTGATCAGATCAGTGAAAGTTTTAGGAAACACTTTTAATGTTTTTCAGTTCTAAAATTGATGCCATAAAATTTCAGCAAAATTTAAAGGATCTCCACAGTTAACTGGAAGAAGGAACAACTAAAAATGATAAATATTGTAGTCCTTGATATTAAGAATAAATCATTCAAAATTCTCTTGTTACCCCTAGACAGAATGATTTGTGAAAAAAGCAGAAATGCACTTTTCCCCAGGAAGTATTCTCTTCCTAATTACATTTACTCTACAAATTAAATTAAACTTGGGTAATTATAAAAGCTACTTCCTTGAGAAAACAACAACAAAGTAAGAACTATTATAATGGGTCCATAATATACTTTGATAGCATTCAAAACTAGGCAAATCGACCACAAATAGAATAAAGTTTGAAGTATAACTTTGGGTATTCCTGGCTCTTGATGTGTATCATGGTCATGTACATTTTACAGAAACCTTTAAAACATATTGCCTGAGTATTAAAAGCTCTCTTGTATACAGAAATTTAATATATGCTATCATTTGATTTAAAAAATCACAACAAATAAATAGATAATTTGCCATTACCTAGTTATTCCACATTTTGATTGAGGAACTGTTTCCTAAAAGCCCCTACAAAAACATAGGGAGGGGAGGGGTGGTTAGGGATACTTCTTGGAAAAGCAGGCACAGGAAATAAAATCAAAGGCATTCAATTTTAATAAGGATTAAGGAAAGGGGCCTGGGAGGAAAGGTGGAAAGCTCTGAAAATCTCCAGATGGATTTAGAGGAAGATAGAGCCCGAGGCAGTATCTCAAAACACAGGGAACAAGGAAATAGGATAACTCTGGTATTTCTCTCTTCCTCCTACTTATTTTCCCTTGAACTTCATATAAACATAATACAAAACCACATTCTTCAGTTATTAGCATTTTTCATTTGCTATTTTACCTAGTATTCAGAATATATGAAATATAATTTTACTGTTGAAATAGACAAAGAAGCAGATATAACTAAATTAATGAATTTGTGGCAAAACTTCAGCTTACTAAAATATTTTTTGCAACAAATGCATATTTCATCTATGCTCATATACAATTAATTGAAAAATTCATTTTAACTATTGTAGTTTGCTATAAAATTATACATTCAAAAAGTACTACTCCTTAGCAACACCCAGCGGAGTATTCCTCTTTTCTACCATATCGTTTGTTTCAAACTTGTAGCAAATAAGCATTCGGCTCATGAAAATGAAAATGGTATCTTTATGGGGAAAACCAGTTTATCTAAATAATTTTGCCTCTACTTGCACTTGAAAAACATACACCCATATTTATGTTTAGTGGAAAGCAGCTTGGATTTGTTTCTTGTCTTTTCTGTTAGCCATTCTAGAGATTAGGTTTGATAGTCTAAAACTGTATTTGGAGGAATAGATGGTGGTATAATAATGTTCAGTTCTTATATAGGGACTTAGAAGAAAAGATGAGGGAATGAGGATATCATGAGAAACATTCATTGTCTTACCTCCCCAGAGGAAGAACTTGAGATAGAGATTATTGACAAGTGATTTATTGAAAAGGGAAGTGAGGTAAGAAGGTCAGAACTAGGCAAGGTGCCAAGCAAAGATGTAATTGCAGTTGAAGTGGGCCTCAGCCTGATTCCACCCAGAACTTGGAGCACAAATGGTATGACAATGTTATGCTACGCTGGAGCAAACAGGGGGTGGAGGAGAGCTAGAAGGTGAGGATGGGTTAAACTCCAGACATCCCTGAGCCATGTGGCTTGCTTTGATGAAGGCCAATTCTTTGGAGAAGGTGGCAGCTCTGGGCTATTAATGGCCAGAACTCAGAGCAACTGGGGATAGTGCACCAGCTGTCCGGAAGGATGTCTAGACCAGCAATAGCCATCTTCAGACCCAAGAGGTCCTTTCTCCTGGAAGCTAATGCTAAGGGTGGCAAAAGGTAAAGGAGTCTGAGCCACTCACATCATCAGGGAGTTGCTGCCCCCTTTCTGGGTTGTGTCTGAGAACTGTTTCTGATGTAAGGAAAATTCACCCAAGTTTTGATAATGAGGGGAAGACTTGAGCAGGATTAACGTAAATGCTTTTTTACAAATTTAAAGCAGAACATTACTTTACACAAAATAGACCATACACTTTGAAGAGGTGGGTTTTTTTGTTGTTGTTTTTCATTTTTTCTCTTTCCTTGGAAAAGTAAGGCTACTAGGCTGGCAGTTCTTGGAGGAAAGGTGCTTATGTGTATTCTTTAGGCCCAGAATCTGAGCCTAGTGCCTGAAACACACTCAAGAAATGTCTGATGAATAAATGATATCCTAAGTTGAGATCAAGTTGGCAGTTTAATTTCTTAGGCTTATAACTCTTGAATATTTACATTTTAAAATAATCTTCATTTCCAAAACCCATTTATTGAACAAAGCAATATAATTGCATTTGCTTTTTTCCCCTTATTTCTCAGATCTAAATCAAATTTCAATTGACCCCTCCCTCCCCCACATAAGTTTGAGTAATTTCTTTCTGAGAACTTCCATATGATACCAATGTTAAGAAATAGCACTTTATCTTTCCTCTCACTAACCAGGTTTATTAGGCTTTTATTATATGTAATTAGAGACCTGATGCACAAAATTCGTGCAAGAGTAGGCCTTCCTTCCCCTGGCTGCCAGCACCAGCTTCCCTCTGGCACCCAGGATCCAGGCTTCCTTCTGGCCACCAGCAGGCACCTAGGACCTGGGCTTCCCTTGCAGCCCCGGCTTCATCCAGAAGGTCGTCCAGTCTAATTAGCATATTATGCTTTTATTATTATAGATCTTTATGTTTCAGAGACAAGTTTCAACCTCCCTTGTTACATAGCAAAAAATTCATGAGAGTCCAGGAGGATTTTATGCTTGGCATAAAGGTTTTTGGGAAGTAAAGAGGGGAAAAGCCATTTTTAATATTGGGCAGGTTAAGAAATGTTGGGGCACCGCTGCACATTCCATCCGCCTGCCCTGCCCTGTTTGGAGCAATCCCGACTTGAATCAGAACTTAAAGTGGGCTGGGATGGCATAAATCAAAACGCTGTTCATGACAGAATTTACAATAAGAATCACTGAGAAACCACTAATGACACTCGTTTGTGTTCAAACAGGCCATCCCAAGAAGGGTGCTCATTGTTATTCATTTACATACTATCTAATAAACTTTGCAGCATACACTGGATGACTATATAGCTCATGCTCTGCATGAGAACAGTTGAAAGGGGGAACTATTAATTATACTGTACAGCAGGTGTACACCTCCATACTGAGGTGACAGGAAATGTGACAGGAGAAAGAGAATGCCAGTTAGTGATGAAGAAGTCTCTTCATATTAAGGAGGGCCTGACAGGTTTTGAAGGATAGGTATCATGCTGAAACCTGGTTAAAATTTGTTTGTTTTTAGATTACATGCTATCTACACCTTAATATATATTCATTGATGTGAGGAAGAGATAAAAGAGTATTAAGAATATTTGTCATTTACATACGAAAATAACTTTACAGTTTATATTATTTCCTAGACAATGTAGTTTCTCTTGGTGGGCCAACCAGGTATCCAACATACAACAATAACCATTCCTGAAGAGGGTCACGTTTAGTTTTGCAGTTGCTCCTTTACCTGAGCACATCAGCTTGTCTTCTGACCCTCACTCACCTGGTGGGAATTTGGGAGAAAGTGGGAGAAACTCGGAAAGAAAGAAGGGGGTCAAAACACAGCACCTCTCAGTAAAACCTCGGACTTGGAACTTCAAAAGGGATCAAAATCTCAAGATTCAGGGAGGGCTCTGGAGTCCCCCCTGAGGCAAAGTCTGGTTAAAACTGCATTTGTCTAACTTGGAAAAGCAATATTAGTCATGTGCTTTGTGTCTTGTTTTAACTGGAACTTTTCCATACATTCCATCTGTCCTGTTTATGAGGCACACTCCCTTTTTATAAAAGCCAAAATATTCACCGGTTTCCCACTCTGTTGCTCTGAATAATGTTTTTAATCTCACATACTAGAGTTCCAGGGGCTCTTCCTATTTTCCTCTCCGACTCTTGGCAGGTATGAATGTCCTTTCTCCTCCCCACCCCCCCAAAAAAATATCACACCGCAATTCATGTCAAAACCACAAATGCCATAGCTAAGGAGGTAAAAGAAATGCCTCAGGATAGTAAAAATGCATTTTCTACATTATATTTTTTAAAGCTGAAGTTGCATCACAGGTGTGCACTGATTAGAGCAGCAAAGGAATGCCCTATATTATAAAGACTTGTTCTAAGTAAAATAAATAAATTAAAACCTAAAGTGAATTTTAGTTCATTTAGCATTTGGTTTTCCTGTAATTACATTTGAAAGACCAGAAAGGTATTTATATTTTACTCTGCCATTTGAAAATAAAATATATATATACAATAGGTTAAAATTAGAGAGAATAAAAAATAATAATTTACTAAGTAATTACTCTGGGGGCCTGTTCTAAGCACTTTATATGTATTATCTCATTGAAACTTTGTGAAAATCCTATGAAGAAAGCATTACTATGCTCATTTAACAGATGGGGAACTAAAGCTTAGGCGAAGTATCATCCCAAAGTCATAAAGCTGGTAAGTACAGAGACCAAGTTTGAATCCACTTCTGCCTAGAGCCTTTTTTTTCCCCTTTAACACTATATGCAATAGGAAATACCATAAAGAAAGATAATTATACCAAAGTGTGATTTAAAACCCTTGCTAATTGTACTATTATAAGTTCTTAAGTGATGACTCAATAATAATTCCCATTTAGGTCAAGATAATTCTTTCACACAAGTAGCATGTCGTTATTTTTTCTCTCATCAGTCCCATTTTGTAGATGAAGATGTTAGATTCTCCCTGTAGGATTATTTTCTGTCTTCAGTGCCAAAGACCTCCCTAAATGCTTCCTTCAGTGCCCTTTTCGAATTCATTTTGTTTCCATGCACAAGGAAACTTTGAGTTTTAACACCAAAGCCCCAACCTGAACATCTCACCCACTGCCTGAATTAGATTGGTTGGCAGTTGCTCAGTATGGGGGAGCACTTCTCCATTTACAACTGTGTTTCCCCATCCTCTTGCCAGGGGATGGCTCTGGGCTGCATGTTAATTAGGCAGAAGCACTTGAAATGATGTCTGTAGTTGCTGTTTCCATTTGTGAATTTCCAGTTCTGCACTGGAAGCCAAATCTGGAAAGGGCAGCAGGCAGCTTGTTCTATTCTCTGCCTGTCCTCTGACCTTGGCTTCATAATTTAACTTTGCTGAGGTTCTGTTTCCTTGCTGATGAGGTAGGGAAAATGCTCCCCCTGTTCATGAACTGTATGCATCCACTGAGTTGTAAAAACATTTTAAAAAGTAGAATGTGAGACCCGCCGGCATGGCTCAGTGGTTGAGCATCGACCTATGAACCAGGAGATCACAGTTCAATTCCTGGTCAGGGCACATGGCCAGGTTGTGGGCTTAATCCCCAGGGGGCATGCAGGAGACAGCCAATCAATGATTCTCTCTCATCATTGATGTTTCTCTCTCTCTCTCCTTCTCCCTTCCTCTCCGAAATCAATAAAAACATATTTTAAAAAAATAGAGTTTTAAAAGGCCATCAAAACCCTCTCTGCTAGGTATACCAGCTGCCCAGTAATGCAGACTCATTTACTGTTTAATGTTTTAACACTGTCAGCAAAGAGGCACAAGCAAACTTTTTTGGGGATGAAATTGTTCTGTATGCCTACTGTGGTGGTAGTTTCTAGGTCCATCCACACATCTATCAAAATTCATTGATTGATACCTTAAGTAGATGCAGTTTATTGATTTAAATTATATCAAATTTGTTTTAAATTAGTATTTTAAATTTTACTTTTGGGCTCAGACAAAGGAAATTCTGAATTATAATAAAAAGATTATCATCTAAATACTTTATAAGATAGAAATTTAATCTTCTATAATACTTTAAATTATTAATAATAATTGCCCCATTTAATTTCATTGGCTGGAATTTTACTAGGTACTTGCTTATACAAATATATAAATTTCCAATGCTTTACTTCATCATCCTCAGTGTATACTTCTTAAGACCAAGGATATTCTCTTACAACACCACCATAGAAGTGGTTAATTCAGGACATTTATTATTGACACTATATCATGAACTAATCTTTAGTCCATATTATACTATAGAATTCTTGTTCCATATTATTCATATTTCCCAAAACAGTCCAACTCCTATTTCTCCTTCATCAAAACTCAGCTTTGTCAGAGTTCATTATTGTTTGGGTAAATCTTCAACCAATGCTTGTCTCCTTGTTCTCACTGGCTGCTTGTAGAGTTAATCCCCATGCCCTACCTCCCAAAAGTATCAACCTCTATTCTTTAAAGTTCAAAGCTCATATTTAACATGCTCTTCCATCTTTTTTATCACCAGAGATTTTGCTAAAATTTACAATGTATTCATCACTTTGCTGATGGGTTTTCTGCCTCACTAGATGCCATGTGATCATCCAGATTATGCCCTCTTCATACTACCTTCACCTTAGAAATTCTTGGGGTGAAGGACTGTGGTGGGGAATTCTCATGAGGTAAAGGGGCCACTGGATCATGAAACCATGAAAGAGTTCTTAGGTCCAAACGCCAAAGAAAAGCAGAATGAGCGACAAATTCAAGAGGAGCCACAGCATGGGACAGACGGACAGCTCCTGACCCAATAATTCTAAACATGAAGTTGAATAAACAGAAGTAGATCAGACACAAATGGGGTGATGCAACAGCATACATCTTAGCATCTGAAGCTGCCTTTATGGGGTACTGTCATGGGCATATTAAGGATTGTGTCTCTTCCAAATTCCTTTCTTACCTCACTTAGACCCGAGGCCTTCCTTTTCTTCATCTCGTTGACTTTCCATCATCATTTCTCACATTCAGCTATTCTAATTCTTTCTCCTCAAATCCCCAAACACTTCTACCAAGTCTGAATACTTAAGATATGGCCCTAATCATACCTTTGTATTACCCAGAACCCTATCTAATAAAAGAGAAACATGGTAATTAGCGTACATCCGCTACCCTTCCCATTGGCTAATCAGGGCAATATGCAAATTAACTGCCAGCCAAGATGGCGGCAGGCAGCCAGGCAGCTTGAAACTAACATGAGGCTTGCTTGCTTCAGTGACGGAGGAAACCAACGTTCCCCGCCTGCCTTGCCGGCCTCTGAGCTTGCAGTTTGAAACATAGTTAAAAATATAGAAGCTTGCTGAAACCGGTTTGGCTCAGTGGATAGAGCGTCGGCCTGCGGACTGAGGGGTCCCAGGTTCTATTCCGGTCAAGGGCATGTATCTGGGTTGCGGGCACATCCCCAGTGGGAGATGTGCAGGAGTCAGCTGATCGATGTTTCTCTCTCATCGATGTTTCTAACTCTCTATCTCTCTCCCTTCCTCTCTGTGAAAAATCAATAAAATATATTTAAAAAAAATATATAAAAGCTAAACAAAACCCCAGAAACCTGCTTTCAGTGAGCCGGGATCTCAGAGCTGGAGTTGATACAGTGTTTTGATTATAGAACCCAAAAAACTAGATACCTGCTTTCAGCAGCAGAGGCCTCAGAGCTGGAGTCAGAGCTAACGCTGGCCCAGAATAAAATAAAAAAGAAAAAAAGGAGCAGTTGGGAGTTTCAGTCACCCGCCAGCCTGAAAACAGCCCTCAGCCCCTCACCCAGACTGGCCAGGCACCCCAGTCAGGACTCCCACCCTGAAGGGGGTGTGACCAGCTGCAAACAGCCATCATCCCCTCATCCAGGCTGGCCAGGCACCCCAGTGGGGACCCCCACCCTGATCCAGGACACCCTTCAGGGCAAACCAGCCGGCCCCCACCAATGCACCAGGCCTCTATCCTATATAGTAAAAGGGTAATATGCCTCCCAGCACCAAGATCAGCAGAGCCATGAGGCCTCCTGGCACCGGGATCAGCGTGACGGGGCAGCGCCCAAACCCCTGATCGCCCTGCAGCTCTGTGTGTGACAGGGGGTGGGGCCACAACCTCCCTATCCGCCCTGCTCTGTTCGTGACAGAAGAAGGCGCCCCAACCCCCTGATCAGCCCTGCTCTGTGCCTGATAGGGGGGAGCTCCCCAACCCTCTGATCGCCCTGCGGCTCTGTGTGTGACAGGGTGCTGTTCCCCAACCACCCCCCCAATGGGCCCTGCTGTGTGTGTGAAAGGGGGCGGCGCCCCAGCCCCCTGATCGGCCCTGCTCTGTGCCTGATAGGGGGGAATTCCCCAACCCCCTGATCGCCCTGTGGCTCTGTGTGTGACAGGGGGCGAGGCCACAATCTCCCTTTCCGCCCTGCTCTGTTCGTGACAGAGGAAGGTGCCCCAACCCCCTGATCAGCCCTGCTCTGTGCCTGATGGGGGGAGCTCCCAACCCCCTGATCGCCCTGCGGCTCTGTGTGTGACAGGGTGTGGCGCCCCAACCCCACCCCACGGGCCCTGCTCTGTGTCTGATGGGGTAGAGCCATAACCTCCCCATCGGCCCTGCCCTGAGTGTGACAGTGGCGGCGCCCCAACTCCCTGATCGGCCCTGCTCTGTGGGTGATAGAGGGTGGCGCCCCAACCCCCTGATCTGCCCTGCTCTGTGTGTGACAGGGGGTGGTGCCCCAACTCCCCTGTCAGCCCTACTCTGTGAGTGACAGTGGGGAGCTCCCCAACCCCCTGATTGACCCTGCTCTGTGTGTGACTGGGTATGGATCACCAACCCCCCTGATGGGCCCTGCTCTGTGCATGACAGGGGGCAGCGCCCCAACCCCGTGATTGGCCCTGCTCTGTGCATGACAGGGGGTGGCACCGCAACCTCCCCATCGACCCTGCCTTGAGTGTGACAGGGGGCGGTGCCCCAACCCCCCAATCAGCCCTACCCTGAGCGTGACTGAGGGTGGCATCACAACCTCCCAATCCGCCCTGCTCTGTGCATAACAGGGGGTGGCGCCCCAGTTCCCCAATCGGCCCTGCTCTGAGCCTGACCACGGGCTGCACCTAGGGATTGGGCCTGCCCTCTGACACCCGGAAGCAGGCCTAAACCAGCAGGTCGTTATCTCCCGAGGGGTCCCAGACTGCGAGAGGGCATAGGTCGGGCTGAGGGACCCCTCCCCCCTCCCCCAGTGCACAAATTTTTGTGCACCGGGCCTCTAGTATCTAAATAACTTTAAAGAACACACAACAAACTTAAAATTGTCTTTGTTCTCTTTTCAGAGGGAAAAGAGTTTTCCTTTTTGCCAATATCATTCCCTCTATCTGTTTAGTGAATCACTCACTCAAAGGCCACCAATGATTTCCTAATTTTATTTAGCAGCTAGCATTTAGCAATGTTTAAATATCCTCCATCTTTTAACAGTGGGTAGACATTCTATCACTTCTTCCATCCTCATAACTAATCATCTTCTTATATCTTTGACTATTTTTCCATCTCTCTAGACTACACCTTGATGGCTTCATGAATTAACATGACTACTAGTATGTCTCACCTTCTTGCACATGATCACCAATTAATATCTGTAGTTCCAAAGTCTTATGCAAGTTGCTGTCTTGAATTCTCAATCTGCTGGAATTTCCACTTAGATTCACTAGAACTTCCAAATCTGTAAGTCTCAGGTAAAAACCATCTTCCTATCCACCTGTAGCTCTTCCTGACTTGACTGACATTTCTGCTAATTATGTTATTTTTCTGGTTATTCTGCTTTAAATCTTTGTGGTGAACCTTGACTCCTCCCTATACCATAATCCCAACAACCTGTGAATCACCAAGACTTCTTTACTCTTATCTAGATCTCTTTACATTCATCTCTCCCTTAGTTTATTGTAACAACTTCTCACAGTGTTTTACCTTGGTCATCTAAAACTAAGATTCAATATATGCATTAGTGCCAGATTTGCTCCCTGATGCACTGTCCTTAATATATCACATTACTACCCTACTAAACAATAAAAAGCCTTTGGTGATTTATTTCCTGCCACCTGAATAGTAAAGTTCAAACAAATCTACCTATATCTAACTCTGTGTTCTCTTCCACTTCTCCCCTGATGCCCTGTGTCCTGAACAATATGTGTGCCTCCTCTCTGCTGTCGGGGCATTTCCCTGTATTACAGTCCTTCCAGTTCTCCAGCATGCAGTTTAGATACTTATCTCACTTCCATATCTTGGCCATCAATTCCTTTCTGCTCCCTTCAGATGTAGGTGATCTCTCCACTTTTTAAAAATTTGTGTTCTGATCTTTACATTCTACATTGAAATATAGTTATTTTTTATTATGTTCCTTAATTACTTTTGTTTTGTTTATTTAGTTGTGTGTTTGCACATGTGTATATAATTTACATATTACACATATGGAACTATATTTAGCAAGAAGCAAATTCCCCCAGGAAGAGGTAGGTAGTTTTTAGGTAGTCTTCGGTAAACCCTTTCACTTCTAAAATATTGCGGGTTTGTGCCACCTTCAGGTATAATCCTCAGGTATTGTGCACTTCTGCAGGCAGTCAGCTTCATCATCTGGAGTCGGGGATCCCAAGGCATTCAAAGAAACCCATCTCCCACTCGGCAGATCAGCAGATCAGGTAAAGTGAACCCTGTCAAACCAGAACTAAAGTAGGCTTCCTCAGACCTCCTACCTTCCACAGGAATCCAGATCAAGCCCCAGAACCTGCCCCTCCCCCTCACCACTCAGAGCCTCACTACCACTGTCTACCGTGAGTCCACAAAGACTAATCTCTCTTCCACACGTTTACACCAGTCCCTTCAAGGAGTCTGAGACTTGCAGATGCCCTAATTTTCCCCACATACTCTATCCCTAGATGGCTCTTCTTCCCCCATCTGCACTCCTTTACAACCTAGAATCCCCTCCTTGTCCTCTCCAAAATTCATAGTCCATTTCCAGAAGAATTCCCTGTATTAATTTGCTATTAATTTTCCCATTCTTTCTTGCTCTGATGAACCCTGGCTCTCCCCTGAGGTCCGGGCTTCCCTTGCTGACTTCATGAATAATGGCTGATGTGTCTCCCCAAGCCTTCAGGACACTGGGCCTGGAGGCAGGTAGCTGCCCTCCTTAGCTCTCACTGCCACTTCCAGGGTTTTCTGCCTCTCTCATCTCTAAACCCTCCCAGCTTTCACACTCTGTACTCAGGTCATATCGCCCAGAATTCTGAATTATTGCAGGCATTTACTGCCCCAGGATGATGCCTTCTCATTTCTAGAGAACTTTCACTCTTTGCCTGTTACCACACTCTCCAACAGTACTCCTAGTTAGTTCTTGGCAACTTAAGTACATACACAGATCATCTTTGCAATACCTAGATGCCTCACTTCCTTCTTCTCTTCACCAATTATTTTATCTTCTACTCTGATTTAACCACTTGCTTCCATGATCATAGATTTAGACCTTGTAATTACCAGTAACTGCAACCCCTCTACAATCTCAATTTCCCATATTACCCTCTCTGACCATCACCTCCTGTCTTTTAATCTAACTCACTTCTTCTAGGATCTAGACACCAACAATCTGCACCTCCAGTCTTTCCATCCTCCCACCTGTTTCACATCTTACATCCTGTGATATCCTCTTTTCTTGACCCCTTCTCCAGTTATCCATAAGGCTAACTTGGTCACTGCCTTCAAAACTTTGCACAAACATCCCCTTTCTTAATCAGATCAATCCTGTCTAATCCATTTAAAATGGCAACTCCTGCCTATCCCCCTAATCCTGCTCTACTATTTCCCACAGTACATATCATTTTCTAACCTACTACATAATTATAAGTAATTATGTTTACTTTTTATTTTATTTCTTCTGCATCCAAGATGTAAGACTTATGAGGATGAGGTTCTTTATCCTTTGTTTCCTAAGGTCTTTTACACAAAGACCAGAGCTTTCCACAGTTATTGGTGAAAAGTTATTTGTTAAATAACTAGCAATTATTGGATTTTAGTTATGTTATATAACCTATTAGATTATAATATAAGTGCCAATCTCTGCCTTTAAAGTGGTATATCATTGAGGTAGATGTTGTTCTGTTCATATTTCCCTCCAGGTTTAGGGACTGGGCTCAGGTACCACATTCTAATGGGAGAAGGCAGACCATAGACTAAATAGAATGTATAGCAAACTAGAAGTTGCTGTATGTTTAGCACCTTCTGTAGAGAAAAACACACTCTGATGGGGAGTAAGAAGTGCTAGTGGGCAAGTCAAGCTCTACACTATAATTCTCTGCTAAAGATAGGAGATATTATAACTAAGTATTAATATTTAAAAGAGAATTAAAGTTTCTCTCTTGGCATCAGGACACATTTGACCTATATCCTGTCTGAATTAGAAGAAGTCTAAAGCCCTGCGGCATTAATGGTCCAGACCACCCACATCAGCCTCACATCACTCTCTTGTGTTGTTTATTCACACAGTTCCTCAAGCTCAACTTTCCAATCTGTGAAATCTTACTTCCCCTCTGTTCCTACTGCAACTAGTTCAAGCCAAATGTACTGAGTAGGTGCTTAAGAAATACCTTTTGAGTTATTGATTGAATGATAACTGTGGACTTTCTTCAAATCTCAAAGGCTGAATTCTTACCATGACAGGAAATTTTACAAATACATCTTTAAGAGATTTTCAAAAGAAAGAGTCAAAATATGAATGATCATGGATATAGTTAACTAAAATATTACGTTTTACATGCACTCTAAATAACCAGGATTTTACTTTAACTCTTTTTCACATTCTCATGGGCAGCTCTGTTAGTATTATTACAAGATTTCTTGATTACAATGAAGAGAATAGGCAAATATTTGGCCAAAAGAGGAAAAGACATTATCATCTAGGAATAGAAAGCAGAAAATTCCACGTTTTAAGGAATTTGGAAGTTGTATTGATTTGGATAGCATTCATCCATCCATGAATTATCTGGTAGTTATTTAATACCTGCTATAACCATGCCATTATGCAGTATATTAAAAATAGGGTACTTATCTTGCGAAGCTTATGGAATAACAGCATAATTGACATATGACAAATATGCTACAAAAAGGACCAGGCAGGGTGCTGTAACAACAGATGACAGAAGGATGTCACCTCAAAGGGAGACAGGGAGGGGCAGTGAAAACTTGAGGAATTTGCCAGGTCTTTTTATTACATGATTGCCTCTCTATTCTGTCTGGCTCCCAAATGCTGTCTGTTAGAAATCACACAGTATTGTTAGGTTGCTATTGAGAGTTAGCCTGATTAGCTGGATCAGTGAAATCTGGCAAAACATCAGCAATCCACTCAGAGAAATGAAATCATCTCCCAGCATCCAGTACCCCAGGTCTAAATTTTGTTATCTGAACCCCTGTTTTCTACTCAGCTTTCTTTTGTACCTCAGATCTCTTTTGTCTTCCAATAGTTAATTACCCTTTTCACTTCTGCTACAGACTCCCAAGCTGTCTTTAAATATATATGTACAATCAAGTATGATTATATTTGAATGAGTCAAAAGGAGCTATGCCCTCGCTGTGACTGAGGCTATAAAGAAACTCTCTATCTTGTCAGACTTATGTTATAGATCCACTGAGCATGCTGAGATAGGCCAGTTTATATACTTCTTTTAGCCCGGAAGGCTCTGCTCTCTTTCCAAATGACAACCAGACTCCAAACTCTGTTCCTAGCCTTCTGTGCTCTCACCTGTGGCCTCACCTCCTGAACAACCCCCAAAATACCCAGATTTCCAGCACGCTTCACCTTTGCATGCCAAAAGTTTAGAAAGGGAATAAATGAAAGAACTTTTCCCAAATATGCCATGGGTGTGTATATATATATATATATATATATATATATATATATATATATATGTTATTGGTAATATGCTATCAGATTCTGGAATTTCCTGCCAGTCTCCCAGTATTCATGGGATATCTGCTATGATCTTCTGGATGGAGGGGGTCACATCCAGCAGCCTGCCTTGTTTAACCAACTCATTTGGACCATTGTAGGCCATTTACTGTACAGCATCCTCAAAGCCCTGGAAAAGTGAGTTTGTGCTATTATGGGTGAAGTTCTTGAGAACTGAAATTCTTTCATATATAAATAGGAGTGCCACTATTCTGGAGAGGTACTTTCCAAAGTATGTATAATTCCATATTTCTTGGCATTTTCTGGACCCCTAACAGATTGCCACTATGGCAGCTCTACAGAATTTGAAGGCCCAATTCTGGTTGGAGCTCGAATTCTTTATCGTAGAGTTAGAAGCATCTAATTTAGTCAAAGGGTCAAGACAACCCTGGTTCCATATGTGGGGTTTCTTGTTTTAAAAAATAAGCTCAAAGAAATTGTTAAGTACCCAGTGTAGCAGGAAAAAAAAAAGCTATACTATCAGGGAGTATTTTAGAAGTTGATACTGTAGGGAAGAGGCATATAACACCCAGTGATAGTTCTAACTGATCAGACATTTCTGTACTACCAAATAATTCAGTAATTTGTCCAAAAAGCCCCGATATCTGAATTCTCATAATGCCTATAAATCAATTTCTTCTCTAACAAGTCTATCACCCGGTAATCTAGTCTGCAACCATATTCTCAGAGAGCAGTGACCTCTGGCATCAAAGCTGTGCTGATCTCTAAGTAGCTGAAGGTCAGCCCTAGATATGTATATCAACACTGTATGCACCCTGACAGGGAGCACCGGGCTTTATTCTCCAGCTGTTCTATGCTGCCCTCAGTAGGGCATAGGTACATGCTCAGGAACTCCCTCCCCTGTTCCCACCTCATCTTAGTTCCATCAGATGTCACCAGCATCCTGTGGCCTGGGATCCTTTAAGAGGCATCAAGCATTCTACCTCCTCTGAATTAAGGACTCCTGCTAATAAGATTTAGTCCTCATATTTCCATTACCAATCTCAGAGGTCAGGCACTGTGATTCTGTACATTGGCTCTCACCTTAGTGCTCTGGTTCTATGTGATTGTGGTTGAAACACTTATCCAAAGAGACCTTTTATTTTTTAAAATCTTCATTGTTTAAAGTATAACATTTATCACCTCCCCATTGATCCCCTCTAGCCTGAACCTTCCCCTTGCCCCAGGCCTTACCACACTATTATCTATTATGCATAGACCCATAGAAGTTCTTCTATCTCTTCCCATCCACACAACCACCCACACACTCACCCATCACCTTCCCTCTGAGAGCAACAGTCTGTTCCATGCTCTGTGTCTCCTTTTAAACCAAAATTCAGGATGCCTGAAACTGACTCCCTTCTTGGGTGTGTTTTATAGTGTTAGTGTCTTCCAGATACATTTTCTTGGAACTTGAGCCCCAGGTATCATTTCCAGAAAGTTTTCTTTTGCAAATTATGGTCTACTTGACTTCAATTCCATAAAAATCCAAACTAAATGCACAAAAAGACAATAGAGCAGCGGTTCTCAACCTGTGAGTCGTGACCCCTTTGGGGGTTGAACAACCCTTTCACAGGAGTCGCCTAAGACCATGGGAAAACATATATATAATTACATATTGTTTTTGTGATTAATCACTATGCTTTAATTATGTTCAATTTGTAACAATGAAAATACATCCTGCATATCAGATATTTACATTACGATTCAAAACAGTAGCAAAATTGCAGTTATGAAGTAGCAATGAAAATAATTTTATGGTTGGGGGTCACCACAACATGAGGAACTGTATTAAAGGGTCGCGGCATTAGGAAGGTTGAGAACCATTGCAGTAAAGCAATACCTTGGGAGGTATTCCTTTTACTAAGAAACTGGCTAGATCATTTTTCTGCTAATAATACAGTTCTGCACAATGAGTTCTTTGTTTCTAACTAGAACAGCCAGTCCTACAGCAATTCCAGCACACCCGAAACTTTCCTGCATTCTTTGTTCTCCTGCAGTTAATGAATACCTTTACAACACTAGCTGTAGCCAGCCTGGCCTCCTAGCTCCACTCAAGCAGCCAATTAGGAACGACATTCCCTAGTTTGGCACCATTTAAGGTACTTCCTGACAACCTAATTTTGTAGAATTTTGAACTTTTAATTATTTTCTCCGTTTTGACCTCATAATATTCTGAAGTCCCTTTGAAGCATAGTAGTAATACCTCATTCCCTAAGGATGAAGCTTTCCCTTAGGCTCCTTTCCCTACCCAGTATTGGTAATAGTTTCCAGGGAATTATACTAAATATCTGGCCCTCACTGAAATCAGAAAAAATTCTGTACCTGGGAAAACGTGGTTCAATTTCAAGGAAAGGACCCTGATATGTATGCATATGGAACAACAGTATCTCAACTCTGGCTGCATTTTTCCTTCAGCATATCGTGAAATATCAAGTATTTTTGTTGTAAAAAGAACTTGGATCCAAAAACCATGCAAAAGACTAAAACATTCCTGGCAAAAAGCCACTGCACACCTCACATACTTAATAAGACATATTTCTAGTCTTCATTTTCCTGTTTTCATTACTAGTCTTTTCCTCCACTTGCAAATTAGGTCTCTTCCTTGGACCTTGGCTTGAACTAGCCTTTGGCAGCCACTGAACTACCTGGGGACTGTGAATTTTGGAGACTATTCTCTAGACTAATCAAACTGCACCAATACTGATCTGGAGTGGCAACAGACTGTCTTTGACAAATATAACAGTATTTGTTGAATAAAACAAAAGAAAACAAAACAACAAAAATACCTGGGAAAGAAAGATAACCCACTAGAGTAATGATGGCTGGCTTCTTGATAAGGCCAGCATGAAAGGCCAGTCTTTGAGACCTTATATGCTATCTTACACGTGAACTTTTAGTACTTTGACTAATAGCGCTCAAAAGAAAAGCATCTTTTAAAAGCATCTTAAGAGTATATATCCATTAAGACCACCATAATTTAACATTTCAATTTTAATTCAATTATCTTACTCTGACTTCTTAAATTAATTTTAGTTGGGAAACTTTTAAAGTAACTCAGTAAAGATAATTTTTTAAAGTAATTTATGCACTTCTTTACTAATGCAGTATATAATAAAAATACCTTTTAAAAAGCAACACATTTAAGTTTATTTTTGGGAAACATTAGGGTGGCTTAGCTTGAATAATTGCATTCAACCATCGGGTGGTCTTTGGCAAGACAAATGCATCTTTTGTTAGATATGAAAATACAACTGTAATCCCTTTCCAAAACTAGTTCATGGACACACTGAACTCTCCGTGGACCCAGCACAATATGATCTGACCCTCTGCTCTTAATCCCTCAGATCTCCTCCCTCACCTACTCACCCCTCTTGCTCCTCTCTATTCACACTGGCCCTGGTGCTCTTTTCCCAATACTCTAGGCACATTTCTGCCCCAGGACCTTTGAGCCTGCTGTTTTCTCTATCTTGACTCTTCTTGCTAATATCTATATGGCTCACTCACTTCAGGAAAGATAATTTTAACTTATGTTTAATATTAGTAGTTTCTGAGCAAAAATTGACCCTATTAGTTTTGTTGATAGATAAGACTGTTTTAATTAAATTATAAAATGCCAATAGAATCCACTTTGACTTTAATTACATTTTTCTTTGGTATGCAAATTAAAGAAATCCTTTACACACTGCTGCCTTTACAAATTGCTGCCTTTACACACAGCAATTTACTGTGAAAACAGAAAGGAGGTCACATTAACATTGGTTTTTTAAATTGAAAAATAGTCCTTTTAGTCCCTGAAGGCAGTATGGTAGTTTTTTTTTTCCTACATATTCATGTACTTATAGATAGTCAATATAGGACAGCTGAATGATTCAGCCAAATTTGGCTACTTTGTGTCCATAAAATGTTCTTTTCTGTGTCATGTTTTAAGTTAATAAGAGTTTATAAAAATAAAACTAAATCTAAAATATGCATATACTAGACTCACTATAACACCATTTACAAGAAACTGTAATTCAGTGTAATCAGTATATATCTTAAGAGCTTAATAAAAGGCATTTAGTTAGAGCTATCTTGACATGAGGTAGTTCTTATGCAATGATCTCTGGTGCTTTCATTGCTTGTCAACCTCCCAATAATATTTAAATTAATAGGAAGTCTGCTCCTAACTTTTTTAAGGCCAAAACAAAAATGCATATTGTTGTGGGCATAACAAGACTAAATATTTACAACCCAGGCTAAGAAACCAGTAAGTAAAATAAGTTCTGTTTTCCTAATATACATTTATAAAGCCCTAGAAGGCTAGGTCTGAATTTAGAATTTCACACTCCAGATTTCTGGTTGAGAACTGGGCAGTGTGTAAAGGATTACTCTCCATTCCTTGATCTGCCCCTCTTCTTCTCACTTCTAGCTTTATCCTATATTAAAAGTTGCCTATCACTTACCTGCATGGACATTCCTGCCAGCATGGCCAAGTTCTGTATACTTCCCCTTTTCTAGGGTTTTGGCCTATGGGTGGCAGAGTGATACCATAGTATGTCCCTGAAAGTTGTCTTGGACTATTTGGGCAGAGAATTCTGGAAATGATCTAGAAGAGGTTTGAAGTCTCTGGAGAGGTATGCCTCATGGATTCCTTGCCTGTGGGGAGAGGCAGAAAAGGATAGGGATCCCTTTACCCCTGAAAGATAGTTTGTAATAGTGATTCAGAGTGCAGAGTCAACCCCAGAGGTCTGAATTCTGGTTCCATTACTTGATAGTTAAGAGATCTTGAAGAAGTTATTCAATGTCTCTTTAATTAATTTACTTGCCTACAAAATGGGGAATAATCAGAGTATATACCTCAGAGGGTTGTGGGCATGAAAATATTTATTTTCATACAGCATGTCCAGGAGGGTGTCTGGCATAGAGCAAATACTTCACAAATATTAACTATAGTCAAACCCAGAACAGTGCCTGGCACAAGGATGTAAGTGGTTTAAGAAAATTTGAATGAATAATTATTTAAATGGATTAGAATAGTTTGTCTTTTTATTACCTTTCTTAGTGTTTGGTTAAAAATGACTACAGACCTAGCCAGTTTGGCTCAATGGATAGAGTGTCAGCTTGTGGACTGAAGGGTCTTGGGTTCAATTCCAGTCAAGGGCACATGCCCAGGTTGCAGGCTCGATCCCCAGTGGTGGGTGTGCAGGAGAGGCAGCCAATCAGTGATTCTCTCTCCCCCTTCCTCTCTGAAATCAATAAAAAATATTTTTAAAAAGACTACAAATTCCAGTTTATATAGCCCAAATATAAATCAGTTTTAAAATACGTATTGAGGTAAAAGGTCAGGATTACTTTTTATAATTAATTTTCAATGAAAATAATTATCAGAAATTTTGAAAGAAAACAAATTTGTAAAAAGTAGATTAAAAATTAGTGTTTATTTTGATCTTAGCTAAAGATTTGCCTACAAGGTCAAGAGCCTGCTTTCTGGGGTGGACTGAGAAGGCAGAAAACAAGTGTATTATTGTGTTAAACCATTTATAATAGAACCTGCTTTTATAGGAAACTACTAGAGGCCTGGTGCATGAAATTCGTGCACTGGGGGGGGGGTGTCTCACAGCCAGCCTGCACCCTCTCCAATCTGGGACTCCTTGGGGGATGTCTGACTGCCTGTGGGATCGGGCCTAAACCAGCAGTCGGACATCCCCCTCACAATCCGGGACTACTGGCTCCCAATTGCTTGCCTGCCTGCCTGCCTGATTGCCCCTAACCGCTTCTGCCTGCTAGCCTGATCACCCCCTAACCACTCTCCTGCCAGCCTGATCAACGCCTAACTGCACCCCTGCCAGCCCAATCGCCCCCAACTGCCCCCTGCCGGCCCGGTCACCCCCAACTACCCTCCCCTGCTGGCCCAGTCGCCCCAAACTGCCCTTCCATGCCGGCCATCTTGTGGCTGTGGGCACTGCCATCTTTGAGGGTGTGACAGTCAATTAGCATATTTCCTCCTTATTGGCTGTGGGTGCCGCCATCTTTGGGGGTGGGGCAGTGGATTAGCATATTCCCTCCTTATTGCCTGTGGGTGCCGCCATCTTTGTGATGTATGAGGGTCAATTAGCATATTCACTCTTTATTAGAAAGGATAGTTCTTAAAGTGCAAATTCTAGTGTGAATTAAATAGATCAAGGATGCCACCAAAGTGTTACCCTGAACTACAGGAAGACTGATTTACCACCTACTCACATGAGGAAGAGTATGAAAGGTGCAAGCTTGAAGGAGAAATTTGGAGATATGTTAGGATAATTCTGCCTTTAGACATACAGTGGAGATGTTGAATAAGTTTGCTATACCATCTGAAGATTAGATAAGAGGTCAGGACCGAAGTTGTCATCATAGAAATGGTACTTAAGACCCAAAACTGGGTTAGTCCACCTGAGGACTTAATAAATAGCTATAAGAGAAAGTCCAGTCCAAGGACTGAGTCCTGAGCCACTCCTACATTTGGAGGTTGGGACATGAAGAACTGACACCAGAGATAGAGAAGGAGCTTAAACCAAGAGCATGTGGGTCCATGAAAGAAGTGCTTTGAAGGAGGGAGTGGTCAACAGTGTTAACTTACTGACAGATAATAGGATGAAGACTGTGGCTTGGCCCTGGGATTTGGCAATAGAGAGCTCACTGTGTTTTTAACAGAATAGATACTGGGAGAGGTGATAAATAAAGCCTGATTGCAAAGGTTTCAACAGGCAGGTGAGGAGAATTGGAGACAGCAAGTATGACAGCTCTTTCAAGAATTTTGGCTATAGCAGAGAGTGAGAAATAGCAGAGGGATACTACAGCGTGTATGGATATGCATACGCTGTAAGTGATCCAGTAGAGAGGAGAAGAAATGATGATTCAAGATAACAACCCCTCCAACAAACCCTAACAAGGTATACTTTCTGTGATTCCATTGGGTTAAAGAAATTAGCATTTAGTTGGGGAAGTAGATGCATTGATGTTTTTTCCTTCTTCATATACATGCATGTCAAAAAGCCTGTTACATAGGCATATTTTAAGAAAAATATTTTTAATGGAGCCATAACAGAACCATTGAAAAGTAAGTGGTTAAAATTGTCTTTGCTCCAGGCCCTCACTTCTGCATTCCTCCCATGAAAGATAATGAAAAATCTTGTGGCCCTAAAATTCAGCTAAAACAATTCATGCCCTGGGATTAATGAGTGTGTTACTTCTCCAGTAGTATTTTAATTTACAGAAATATTTAGGATAAAATTATATAAGCAATTACTTCAAAATAATCTCGTTGGGGAAAAGAGATAAACTGGGTAGGGAGAGAGAGAAAAAAAAGTTGGCTCTGAGTTGATAGTTCATTTTAAAGCTGGGTGATGGGTATATGGCAATTCCTTATACCATTATCTCTTCTTCTGCATGTGTTTCAAAATTCCCATAATATAAAGCTAAACATTAGAAGAAACATAGTGTCAATACCATGCTTAATCTAAATAAATCCATTAAATGGTGAAATTTTAGATAATTTGGTAACAGGTAAATATTTGGGGGCACAGGAATTTTTTTGGCTTTTTCTAATCTTATCAGTTATTTTGCTTTTATATACAATACAAACTTATTTTTTACTCAGAAGGTGTCTCAGTTGCTTTAAGATAGAATTAATTTGGATTCCTGTTGCACAAATAATTTGAGACTTGGTTCTCTTAAACAAAGGCTTGGTTCTCTTAAACATCTTCTCACTTTAGGTAACCATAAAAATACTTAAGAACACTTATGTTACAGAATATGTTCTGAGGTAAAGTAATACTACAGTTAAAAAACAATGATAATCTAGTTGGTTATTACTTAAAAGAATAAATAGTTGATTATACACAGAAGGTGAAATCACATAAGGTTCGATTCCTGGTCAGTGCACATGCCCAGGTTGCGGGTTCTGTATGGGAGGCAACAGATTGATGTTTCTCTCATATCTCTCTCTCTCTCCCTCTCCCTCAAATCAATAAAAACATATTTTTAAAAAGTTTCTAACCTTTCAAAAGTAGCAAATGTAGAAACAACAGTGTTGCTACCTTAAGTCTTCAAATAGTAACCACTAGGTATTCTTTAGTGCAAGGGGTCCTCAAACTACGGCCCGCGGGCCACATGCAAATACAAATATTGTATTTGTTTCCGTTTTGTTTTTTTACTTCAAAATAAGATATGTGCAGTGTGCATAGGAATTTGTTCACAGTTTTTTTTTAAACTATAGTCCGGCCCTCCAGTGGTCTGAGGGACAGTGAACTGGGCCCCTGTTTAAAAAGTTTGAGGACCCCTGCTTTAGTGTATTCCAGTTACTCATTAATCACTCTTTAGTGTTATTGTTACAAGAATTGTCAGTAATTTCCACCAGGGAAAACTGAATAACAAAGTCCAATAAATTTCCTAGATCAGAAGAATATTCAGATTTTATTAGTAGCATTCTTCTTACTCGTGATATATTCATTAACAAAAGTTCACTATGTAATTTGGGACCTATACATTCTACTTCAAAAACTAAACCCAAAGGTATGTTGTTGTGCAGCTTATGGTTTCTTTTGTATGGCTCTAATGCCCTCAACGATTCCTTGGTGTAAACTACTGAGCAAGGGAACAAGATTTCCTTTGTAACTGATACCTAAATTTCTATTCTGCTTTAAGCGTCTAATTTGCACTGTGAAGACATATAATTTGAGCCTTGTAGCTATATCACAAAAGTACAACAGTTTATGCTGATCTCTAATTTTCTGAGTTGTGCTGGCTATAATTTAAATTTTTTGCATGTTTTTAACTGCAATGCAAACCAGTATACATGAGAAACCTTTGTATATTGACAGAGGCTGGGAAAAAGATGCCTTGTTCTGATTTCAGATAAGCATTCCCTTTTCACAACAGCAGGTGCAAGGGAGCCCATTCATAATATTTGCTTCAAGTCAGTTATAGTTACTGACTGGAAATGCATTGCTATTACAGGAGAACTTGACTAATCATCACAAGCCCAATGAATAAAAATTATTACTATTATTAACAAATTCTAGAGGCAAGTAGGACTTTTTCCTTCGCCTACAAATTGGGGACATAATATATGCTGTTGACACAATTTTGGTCATTTTACTATTGTGTATCTGTTTACTAAATCTAGAAAAACACTATGTCACTTATTAATACAGGATGGAATTATGCTCAGTGGAAAATTTTCTGTAACAAATGCATGTTCCACTTAAGAGATAATTGATAATGAATGTTATGCTTTCCTTTGCCTTAAGTTTCACTTATTTTTAAATCAACACATAAGGCAAAAAATAACCACAAGATAAAAATTTACTCTAATTGCTCTCATTTCACATAAGTGGGTAAATTCCTTTTGAAACACATATGAGACAACTATATAAGCAACCAATAAGTGAAGCTAGCTGGATGTTTCCATTAGAAACCCTTATTTATAAGGTTATGACTTGACCATTTTAATTAGCTTCAGGCAGAAACTTGGCACACCAGTTCAAAGCATTGGAGAAAATTTTGGTCTACAAAACAATTATAATTCTCCTTCAACAGGAGAGGTCAGAGAAAGGCTCTAATAGAATTTAAGGACTGGATGGCCACACACAGATAAAGTAAATTAAAAAATAAACTGCAGCAATAATCATTGCCTTGGCAAAAATAAGTGTTTTGCTTATGTATAAAACCAGTAAGAACGCATCCTAAATTGATGATTATTACTATTACTTATACTGTGTTTGCTAGTAACCTAGTAATGTCACCTAACATTTGCATATAATTCAAAAATGCCAAAATGCTTTTGCACTTTTAATTCATTCAGGCTGAGCACTGTGACAGAAGAAACTTCTATGCTGCCATCCTTTTCCTTCATGTCCCCAAAAAACAGAAGACTCACTCCTGTTACACCCATTTATCCTCAGCCTTGAATCAGATACAGGCTAGTTATTAGACCCACATGCTAGAAAGATGTGGAGCATCTTTAAGGATGCCTTCAAGGATGGGGCAGAACCCCTAAACTGGCTTCTGTAAATACCACTGTCCACACTTCCAAACGTCCATTCTATTACTGCTTTCCCAACATCCAGGAGCAACACACAGTATCCCCACTTATAATTAGTGATTGATGTCGCTCCAGGGCGTTCATGCTTGACACCTGGCCTCCCTCAGGCCACATGTGATGGGGGATAGTGCCACATACCACCCTTCTGAAGTTCTACAGGCAGATGGAGGAGACTGACACCCGGCCACTTAACTGGCCGGGATGCTGCTCCTCAACCCTTGCAAGACCTTTGAGGAAGAGAAGAAAACAAAACACACACACACACACACACACACACACACAACTTACCACTTTGGCCCAGTCCAAGAACAACTGACAACACCCAGGCCGCCCGGAGGAATGGGGTAGGACCGGGCCGGCAGTTTTGAAGGCAGACAAATGCGGCAGTAAGAAAAGCCAGGGCCGAGCAGCACATAATGCAAAGCAGCCCACACAGCGCCCGCCGCTTGGCTGCTCTCTGGATGCGCGCTCGCGCCTCCCAGGCGCACCTTGGGGCCCGCGGACCAAGTGTCGCTAGGATGTTTCCAGCAGGCCCGGCAGGCGGACCCCGCGACTCGGAAGAAGCGGTGCAGGTACGCTGGCCCAGGCACTGCTCGGCATCTCAGGGCCCCTGCGGCCCTCCCAGCTCGGCGCGGTGGGTCCCCGAAATCTCCGCGAGAAGCACCTCCTCCGACTGCCAAAGGCTCGGGGCAGCAACGCGAGCGGGGCTCCGCAGCCAGCTCTGGGACAAAGAAAAGAGCTTTTGTTTCTCTCCAGCCGACGGGAATTCTGCTGCATAAATCAGCTTAGCGAAGAGCCAAACACAATCAAACCCAAACAAAGCCCGAAGCTGGGGGGAAAAACCAGCCTAATGTACATTCACTGGGTGATGCTGCATCTGTGGGAGGGGACGCCAGAGGGGAAAAAAGTCAATGTCGCATCAATCAGCGAGAGCTTCTTCCACAGGTGGGCAGGGAGGCCAACTCCACTTAGTTGCAGCTTTGCAGGCTCGTTAGTTGACCAGAGGACAAAGTCGAAGTGGCAGCGTCCTTGCTGGCCGGGAGGAAGCTTGGGGCGCCAGCAGCCAGGGGAAGCGGCTCCGGGAGCGCCCTAATAGTCCCCCTCGGCGCTGGCGGACTCAGAGCAAGGCATCGCAGCTCCCGGCTTGGGTAGGAGTGGAGCGCACCGCTGCGGGGGTGCTAAAGCCCGGCCTCGGGGGGCGGGAGCTTCGTGCCCTCGTTCTCTTGGCCTCAGTGTACAGCTCAGATGTCCGGCCGTCCAGAGCCCAGGCTGTTGGCGCGCTCAGGGGTGCACCCCGTGAGGATGAGAGGGAGACCAGTTGGTGGGGGGCGGTGAGGTGTGGCCCTGCCCGGGCCCGCGGGTGCCGGGGGTAGGGGGGTGACTCCCTATGTGCTGATAGTTGGGCGCGCTCAGGGCCCTGAGTTGCTAGGAAACCGCCCCACGCTATGGAGCGCCCGGCCCCGGCAGCGAGAGGCTCGGAGGCAGCTCGCTGCAACAGCAAAAGCTCGGAGTAGCGTGGGCGGGACATTAGTGAGGCATGAAGTCACCGCGGCCCACACTCGCTCTTTGTTTTGCTCACTCCAGCTCTTTCTCTCCCCCTTGACTCTAATGGTTGCCATTCCCATAGTTCACAAGAACTCCTGAAGTGTAGCCGCACAACAGGAATCGCACGCCCTGTTCTTTTCCTTCTCCTCCCCGAATTCCTGCTCCCTAACGCTCGCCTACCGGGTGCAGAGGCTGGCTCAGCGCAAGCGGCAGCTGCGCGCAAACCCCAGCCTCTCGCCCCGGGCTCTGCGCACTCCTTTGTTTGGAGATACTCAGTGCTCTGCAGCTGCCGCCTGCAGAGCGGAGTCCCGGAGCCTCACCCCACCTCCAACACCCTCTGTTCTGGGAGCGCTCGCTGCCTACTTTGCTTGCAGTCAGGAGCTCATCCTTTGCCCCACCCCAAGACTGTCCCGCGTCTCCCCAACACTTGGAGAGGTGATCCGTCCAACCAGATTAAGGTGAAATATGCCGGAGTTTCCAGTCTGCAGGAGCTGCACTAGCAGCTGCTGGCTGAAATTTCTCGTGGCTCCTCCACTCGGAGCATCAACCCTGGGCTGGGCAGCCCTGCTCTTTACAGGGTCTGGTGGTGGCTCTGGGCATTTGCTAGTTTACCTTGGGTCTTTTGACCTAAAAGTCAACTTCCCAATAAACAGAACAAAGAAGTTACAAAGGCCGGCGAAACAGGGGAGAGAAGCAGCGAGGGAGGGAGGTGGGATGGCATTTCTGCTGCTTGCAGATCAGAAATTTAGGGCCTGCAGGGAGGGGTGTTTTGCTGGGCAACTGTGGGGGAAGCCATGCGCCTCCTTGGGTCCTGTCACTAACAGGCTAGGCCGAGGGAGAAAACGCAGTCCTCCGGATTGAAAACAAGGCACTGTTTCCAATCAGACCCAGAGTGATGCTTCCCTTTTACCTCTAGGGGCAGGAGTGGTTCGCCCTGGTAAAGTCTGACCTCTTGTTTCCCACTAGCTGCCTGCCAACCTCTTTCAAAGAGCAGCCTCCCCTTACCGGCATCAGACCCCTCCAGCCAGGTCAAGGTGAAATATGCCGGAGTTTCCCTCTTCACTTGCTTAATAGTTTCTGTCTCCATATTTGGAGTAAAAAATAAGTAGGAGGCGTTCTCTCTTTTTTCTTTCTGTTTTCTGTTTGTTAACTGAGTGAATGGAAAGTACCTGATTAATAAACCACAACATTGAAACTCCCCCTTTTCAGGTGTGGACTGCACATTGAAGCCCACAGAATTAGCTAAGCAGACCAGGAACCCAGTTGGAAAATTACAAGTGCCCTGGATCTACAAAGCAGGTTTTTTTTTGTGTGTGTGTTTTTTTTTGAGAGCCCAAATGAATAATTCAAACCTGAAAAACTGGTACTTGTAAGCACAGTTCCACTATAGGCAATGTACTCTAAATATGTACAGTGAAATCCAGCTCAGCTTCATTATTTATTTTCTTTCCTTAGTTCCAACTTGGAACAACTCTAGTTTTGCTTTTCGTGGTCTTAAAGGAAAGGCCTGAGAAGTGGCTGGATGGGGAAGAGGACTTGAAATTTGAACACAAAATGAACATATTCAAACTCTAATTAGTACTCTT
This sequence comes from Myotis myotis, assembly GCF_014108235.1. NCBI lineage: Eukaryota > Metazoa > Chordata > Mammalia > Chiroptera > Vespertilionidae > Myotis > Myotis myotis. Next base: position 26,077,578 of record NW_023416315.1, read on the forward strand.
CAGTGGGGTAGCATGTATATTTTCCAGAGATTATTTCACAGTCCAAAGGAATGCAGCCACCCTTGAGACAGTGCAGTGCTATAATAAAGAAAAAAAGCCATAATCCCTATAAGGGTGTATGTGATGTGCATTCTATATTGTAAAGAAAGACTTCCACATTTTGTTTTATGAAGCCCAGGCAAATATATGTCGGGATGCCACTTTTATGGAGTTGTTGGAGAAAAAGCACAGCATCATTTATTACCACTTCCCAGTTTCAAAAAGGTTATAATCCGGTTATCAAAATAAAATAAAACAGAATATCCCAGTTGTGAGGCTGTGATCCTTGTAAGTTATTTACAAACAAGTTATCTGTAAATTTTGGGCTATAACGTTAAAAGTGAATTCTCTCGAGTTCTGCAAATAATCTGTAGAGTTTTCTTACAGTAAATATAACTAGTGGCCTAGAACAAAAAGTTTCCTTGTTTTTAATAAATGCCACCGGTCACCACAATTCATTCTTTTTCCTGTAAGAAAATGTACAGAATATTGTGAAGAAATGTGATATTATCTTCCTCATATTACCTGAAAAATTCTAACAGAGAGAAAAATGTTCCAGATTAATTCCTGTCTTTATGTTGTTCTGCTGTCTTGCTTTGAAATTTCTGACAGCTAATTTTTCATCATTTGTGATAATGAGAGCAAATGAAATTCACAGATAGTGTAAAAGTAGTAACATTTTAGCTATTCATTCCAGCCTTCCTATCATCAGATTCTTTTAGTTGTTAATAAGTCATAAAATTAGATGAATTAAGTTTCTTTCCTACTACTTTAACCTTGATTTCTCACTAACTCAGTTTATGGTGAGAATGAATAAGCTATAGAGGAATCACAGGAATGAGAGAAACAGCTGGGAGACTGCCCTTTTCCTGTGTATTCAGCCTTTTAAGTAGATTTTGTCCAAATTATTGACCTCATAGTTACAGCTAAAACCATATCCACATTTTAATATTACAGATGCTCCTCAATTTATGATAAGGGTATGTCCTGATAAAACCATCGTAAGTTGAAAATACCATGTCAAAAATGCATTTCATACACCTAACCTACTGAATATCATAGTTCAGCCTAGTCTATTTTAAGCATGCTCAGAACACTAACATTAGCCAGTTGGGCAAAATCACCTAACACAATGAATACACTGTGGAGTATCATTTGTTTACCCTTGTGATGGTGTGGCTGAGTTCAAGCTATGGCTGGCTGCCACTGTCCAGCATCATAAGAGAGTATCATACTGTGCATATCACTAGCCAAGGAAAGATTAAAATTCAAAATTTGGAGTATGGTTTCTATTGAATTCATGTTGCTCTCACAAAGTTGTAAAATAAAAAAAAATTGTAAGTTGCTTCATCGTAAGTTGGGATCATCTGTATCAGAAATTGGTATCAGAGATATTTAATAGGTTTAACAGATATTCACAAGTTGTCTATAAGCTTGTTTCATCCATAGCTCTTAGGAGATGATGAAACAGCCCAGCCTTTGAGATGTGTTATTGTGACTATGACTTCAAGCTTCTTCCAATGATAAGGAATATAAGCCAGTAAAAGTTACTTTTCACTGAAATATTACGTAAATTACTGTTCTTCATACTGTGGACTGAACACTGCCTCCAACATAACTATCTATAGAGTGATTCCTTAGTTCTATTTCAGGAGTTTCTGGCTTTGTAGATCTGGTGTGCATTATTATGACTTTCTAAAATGGTTCTTTATGCGCTGAGGTTTAAGAACCTCTCCCATAATGGATTAATACAGAGATTCCTGAAAGGCCCCCTGTGTGATTATGGACAAACATCAGTATCAGGTGCAAAGTCAAAGAAAAATGAATTGCTGGAGCCAGTTCTCTTCCCAGGTTATTCTGTGGATGATTAACTCTGAGATATTAGTGTTTTAGGCTATAAAACTTACATAATTAAGTTCGGGAAGTGCTGGGTTAAAGATAAGTGAAATCATTTACTGGAGGATTTTTCCAGAAACTTAAACAGGCCGGAATGCAATTGGATTCTTCAAAGGAAGAACCCTTTATTCGGGGAACATTTCACAGGCTAGTTTTCTATAAAGTACAGTGGTGGGACTTAATCCTACTTTACAAATGTGGAAACTAAAAACCAAGTTGGTGAGGAGACTGACCTCACTTCAGGAGAATTACTGAGCAGCAGGAATCAGAGCTCTGATTTCTTCTCTATCATCTCATATCAATGATGACTTTTGGTTTCAAGTAACAGAGTCAGACTGCGTCTGCCATAAGTAAATAGCAGTATTGGCCATAAGTAAAAAAGGAAATTATTGGAAGAAAATTGGGAATTTCTAGAATCAGCAGGAGGCTGAGTGACCAGGATTGAAAAGGCCAGAAACCAAGGGAGGAGGTATAAGCAATAGCAGTATTGGCCAGGTAGCGATAATGCTTTCTAATCATCCCTTCATTTTTGGACAGCTGGTTCCAAGTTTCACAATCCTGGTTGGGAATGTCTAATTTTCAGAACCTTGGTCACTTACCAGTCCCTTGGCTTACTAGGGGTGGAGTGTGAAGAAGAGGAGCTCTTCTCTTTGGCTTTCTCAGTGGAAAATCTGTTTCCCAATAACATGACATAAAATTGTCTTAGGTTAATGAAGGGAGCCTTGCAAAGTGACAAACACTCATTACTCACATATCCCAATTTCCACATGCTACAGCTTTTCATTACGGTTGGATTTTGGGTAATGATGCAGCTTTAATTTAGCTACCCTGCCCACTAACCCATGCTTTGGTTAGCAGTTCTAGTTATCTTCATAGGTACTTTTGAATAAAACATTTTATCTATGCATAGTTTCATCCTAGCTTTGTGTTATCCTTCCATAGCATGCAGCAAACTAATGCTTATTTAGCCTTTAACTCATTATCAGAATGATTATAGAGATGTGGTATCTGAACTAATTTTTTAATTTACGTTATTTATTGACCAAGTCTGCAACAGATGCTTTGTTGACCCCACCCCCCACCCCCACCCCGCCACTCCCCCTCCTCCCCGTGTCCCTTCAGGCACACTGCTTCATTCCACACAGCTAGAAGTGCAGGGGAATGAACACTTCTCAACTAAGGACCGGCCGGACAGGAAGTGGGGTATAAGTACCCTAGCTCCCTGGCTCCTTCTTTGGCACCACCTTGGGTCTTGTGTTCTACACCAGTGTATCTCACACTATTGTTGGACCAGTGTTTTATTTTCAGTCCATCATGAATTGTTACTTTAAAAAATGAATTATAAAAAAATGGCTGTCATCTTTATTCCAGAAGTGGCTCTGAGGGGGCACACGGCTTAGTGTGGTCTTTGTTAGCTTTCACCATGGCGTACCGTGGCCAAGGCCAAAAGGTGCAGAAGGTGATGGTGCAGCCCATAAATGTCATCTTCAGATACTTGCAAAATAGATATCGGATTCAGGTGTGGCTTTATGAGCAAGTGAATATGTGGATAGAAGGCTGTATCATTGCTTTTGATGAGTATATGAACCTTGTATTAGATGATGCAGAAGAGATTCATTCTAAAACAAAGTCAAGAAAACAATAGGTCGAATCATGCTAAAAGGAGATAATATTGCTCTGCTCCAAAGTGTCTCCTCCTACAAGTGATGTAATGAAGTGAGAAATTATTGAAAAGCAATATAGTTTTATAGGTGTCCTTTGTTGGGAGAATAGTTCTTACCTGTTTATTCATATTGGCTTACAATACCCTTATGTTACTACCAGATGACAATAAATGATGTTGAATTATTTTTATTAAAAAAAAATGAGTGTCATAAAAGTATCAAATTGTTATAAAAGTTTCTAAATATTTACTTTTACTTTTTATACATTCTTTATACTGAACCAGTCTCAAACAGTTCAAGGACTGGTACCATCACACAATACATTTTGAGGAAAGTTGAGCCCCTTTGTCCCAGGTTCCTTATAGGAGTAAGTGCAATCGCTCACAGTGATAACTGTATTCAAGCATATCCTCTATTGGATGCCTTTCCCTCCCTCATTTCCCCACTGCTTCCTGGTATTTCCTTGTCTCAGGGTCTTCTAGAATCTAGAGGAACCTAATGAAGACAAGTAATTAAGGAGCCTGGAAACTACTCTCTGGTGTCCTCCATGTGTGAGTTTGAATTTTATTCTTGTCTAGCAATAAGGCAACCCAGAGAATAAAAAGCACTACGGCTTTGGAGTCTGAAAAATATTAATTTTGAACCTGCTATTTATTAGCTGTAGAACCATGAGAAAATTATTTAACTCCTTGTGCCTCGGTTTATTTATTTATACAATGATGAAATTAAAATAACTACCAGAATCGAAAATTAAATACCAAGATACTTCCCTAGCTGGTTTGGCTCAGAGGCTGGAGCATCAGCCAGCGGAATGAAGGGTCCTGAGTTCGATTCCGGTCAAGGGCACGTACCTTGTTGCGGTTTCCTCAGCCCTGGTCTGGGTGTGGGCAAGAGGCAACCAATCGATGTGTCTCTCTCACATTGGTATTTCTCTCTGTCTCTCCCTCCCTCTCCCTTCCATTCTCTCTAAAAATCAATGGAAAAATATCCTCAGGTGAGGATTAACAAAAAATAAAGTAAAATACCAAAATAGCACTACACTTCTATTAGAATGGCCAAAATCCAAAACATTAATAGCACCAAATGCTGGTGAGGATAGGGAAAAACAGAAACTCTCATTCATTGCTAGTGGGAATGCAAAATTGTATAGTCACTTAGGAAGACTTTTGTGGTTTCTTATAACACTAAACACCTACCATATAATCTAGCAATTGCTCTCCTTGGTGTTTATCCAAAGGAGTTGAAAACTTATATCCACACAAAAATAGAATCTTTATTCATAATGGCCCAAACTTGGAAGCAACCAAGATGTCCTTTCATAGGTGAATGGATAATGAACTGTGGTACATCCAGACAATGGAATGTTATTGAGCACCAGAAAGAAATGAGTTAGCAAGCCATAAAAAACATGGAGGAACTTAAATGCATATTGCTAAAGAATATAACCCAATGTGAAAAAGGCTACATACTATATGCTTCTAATTACATGACATTCTGGAAAAGGCAAAAAATAAAGAGATAGTGAAGATGTTTGCCAGAGTAAGGGTGATAGGGATAAATCAATGGAGCACGGGATTTTTAGGGCAGTGAAACTACTCTATAATACTACAGTGGTGGATACATGTCATTGTACATTTGTCAAAACCCATAGAATGTACAACATCAAGACTGAATTCTACTGTAAACTATGGCCTTTGAGTGATAATGATGTGTCATTGTAGGTTCATTCATTGTTACAATACTGCTTTTATGGGATGTTGACAGTGGAGGAGGCTATATGTGTGGAGGAGTAGGAGGCATATGGGAACTCTGTATTCAATTTTGCTGTGAACCTAAAACTACTCTAAAAAAATAGTCTATGAAACACACACACACACACACACACACACACACACACACACTACCAAATAAGATTACTGTGAGAATCAAAGTGGAGGTCATTAATGCAACATTATAGAATTCACCATATTTTTTCTCAAAGGTTTTTGCAATGCTAATTTAGATTATTTAAATTTCATACTATAAACAACATTGAAAATGCATAAATGCTTATTTCAAGACTTCCATATT